>NC_132897.1:28423972-29023972 GCF_030463535.1 Salminus brasiliensis
AGCATAGGCCGAGGCCCAGCTCTTTGGACCCTGGGGAAACATAGGCGCGACTTGGATTTGGATTTTAAAGACAAAGATATTAAAATTTTAGGTATAAAATTGACGAAGAGGGTGGCGGACGGGGCAACTGGACTGACGCGCTAGGGAAAGTCAGGCAACGTTTGGGCTTTTGGGGACTTAGACAGCTGACGATGGAGGGCAAGGTTTTAATTATCAAAGCGGTGATTTTACCTTTGCTTTTACTGTTGTGTTCTGTTTTAGTCCCCCTAGATTTTTTCTTTTAGGATTGGAGAGAGCGGTGTTTTATTTCCTGTGGGGTCAAGTGGGAGAGGCTGAGGAGGGCGGTGGTGAAGAAGAGGAAGGAGAATGGAGGAAAAGGGCTCCCAGACCCCCACCTGTTTTTAGGAAGCAAGTTCGCTGCTTTACACATAAAGTATGCGACGAACCCCTCCAGAGACAACAAGACCGCCGCAATGGCAAAGTTCTGGATGGGGTCGTACTTGCGAAGCATAAAGATTTTACAACTCGATTTAAGAACACCCGTCTCTTTTAATCTTTCTAAGGAATATGATTTTATTAGAAAGTTTTTAAGAAAATATGATTTAGAAAAAGAAGATTTTACTGTTTTAACTAACGCAAAGTCTCTTGTCTCTCTTGTGCAGGACCGGGAAGAGGTGAGCCCAGTTCCCGGCCTCACACTAAGTGAGGCCAAGGCAGTTTGGAGGAACGCAGCCCACCCCGCTCTCCAGAATAAGCATAAAGATCTGTCGTGGATGGCGGCCCATGAGATCCTCCCGGTCAGGGCCGTGATGCACTCCCGGGAATGGCATCCAACCCCACGTGCCCACGGCCTGGGTGTGGCGAACCAGAGACCGTGAGGCACGTGCTCTGGGAGTGCAGTGTGGCGAGGGACCTGTGGGCCATAACCGGTCCCCTGCAATGCCCGAGCCTGCCAGCAGGGGAGGTCCAGCCGTCAGTTTACCGGCTAGCGGTAAACGGGGTGGGCCAGGGCATAGACCGACTACCAGCTGCAGAGTTCACAGCGCTCTGGCTCACCCTTAACGGCGTGAAGGCCGCCCTATGGACCTCCCGCAACCTGCTGGTGGGGAAACGAGTGACGGTGCCCCTGCACGCTCTATCTGCGCTGGTTACATCATCGCTGCAGGGGACACCGCACGCCGACATTCGGAGGAGGGGGGCCGGGGTCACACGCAGGGGGGTCCAGACCACCACGGTCGCTGGCTCCCGTAGATGCACCCGGCAAGGCCGCAACCAAGAAAGGAGCAGCGGGCACAGGGGAGGATCTCCGCTGAGCCCGGACACTGAAGCATCGCGACTTCTGGGGAGCGAGGTGGTGCCAGCTTGATAGTGGCTCACCCCGGTCCTGCACAAAGAGACTGTTTTAGAAAAGACTTTTAAACTGAACTGATTTTACTGAATGAATATTTATTTGTTTATTTATTTATTTATTGATTATTTATTGTCTTATTTATTCCATTGATTTATTTGAACTTGTATAAGCTTTTATTGTATTTGTATTTCACTTTTTAAAAGAAACCAAACTGGACATTTACACACACACACACACGAAAGCTTTTATTGAATGTTTTACTGATCTTTGCTCTTAACTGACTTTTATGTGTAAAAATGATTTTATGTGTGTATTATTTTATTAAGATGAAATATGATTGTCAAAAGAAAAGCTTCAAAAATGTTGTGAAATGAATGAAATGGAAATTATTTGAAATTGTGACAATAAAACTTTTTTCGAAAGAAAAAATCTGTTCTTATCAGTTTAATATCTGATACGTCCTCTATATGAGGACTATATATTAAATTGATTTTTGAACTCGGGAGTCGGAAGAGGAGCTTGCTCCTTCCGCTCCACGCATCGACCTGGTATTGCAGTACCTCCAGGAACGGTGCACCTCTTTCAGGTAGATAAAGGAAAGAAATCTGAAAATGAAGAACGTGTTTGCCTGGGTGGGCGTGGTCTTTTTGGTGTGTTTTTGGTTTTCCCTCCGTTTTTGTTTCCTTTTTTTTTTTTTTTTTTTTTTTTTTTTTAAAAAGCATTTGTGTTTCCTTTCTGCTCCTTCTTTCAGGTAAAGCAGCACCTGGGCAGCTTTATTGAAGGAGGAGTCTACCGCACCGAACGGGAGAGGAGAGGAGAGGAGAGGAGAAACACGAAGGAGGAGTTTTTACCCTGGCTCGCAACCTTCCCTGCCCTTCTCCAGCAGCCTTGGCCTTCGGTAGGGGTTCATAGGCTCGGGTGCGGTTGGTATGGCTCGGGTTTCTCTTCGTTCACGTACAAATCTTTCGCCTTTTACTAAAGATTTCCGTGGAGGGGAACGTTGACGAGTTTTGCCTATTTTTGAAGGCTCTGCTTTAGCAGAGCTGCTCTTTCTCTTGATGTTTGAAAGTCAGATCTGTAGTTGTTGTTGTTGTTGTTGTTGTAGTAGTAGTAGTAGAAGGCTCCTCCTTTTCGCCAAGCTGTGGGGTGGTGGAAGGCTTCTGGTGGCTTGCTAGCGCTAGTACGGGTGGGCGTGGTTAGCGCCGGTTCTTTGGCGTCACCGTGTGGTAGCTAGCTACTAACGGCAGGGTGCTTCGCACGGGGCGGCCTGTTCGGGTTATCGCTTCTCGGCCTTTTGGCTAAGACAGCGGTCGACTCTTTTGCGTCCCGAGATCCTGGCCTTTGTGACCTTGATCTTTAGCGCAGGAGAGGAGATTGTACGGATCCTGGCTTAGGTGGGTGAGTCTTGGACGGTAGACTCTGTCTTTCTGGTTCTGGGGCTCATTATCAAGCTGCAAGGTAAGTGCAATCTTTTATTTTTTCTTTGCTGTTTTAGTGTTTTTACCTATCTATTTGTATTTATTGTTTTAAGAGTTTTATCGGCCACCAGGTGCCTCCAAGCATGTCGGCTGTTCGTGCCGGCATGCGGAGGCACCATAGCGTGCGCCTTTTATTTAGAGAGGAGAATGGAAGGCTCCTGGGGAAGTCTCGGTTAGACTTCTCCAGGAAGCTCATCCAAAAAACTCTAAATTTTAGACCAACGGAACTGAATTGCTTAATGACTCTGCCTGGAAACAAAGGGTTCGACGTTAGCTTCTGCTCGGCTTCCCTGCTTAAAGATTTTTGGACTCGGTTAGAAACTGTTAAAGACCAGTTCTCCATGTTTAAGGTGGAGAAACTTTCTGATAATTCCCACAAGGTGGTAATTGTCAGAATGTTTAATGAAACCGTAACTGGAGAAGACATTGTGACATGGCTGGCGAGATTTTGCACCGTTAAAAGCCCACCTGTTAAGGTATTGGACGAGGACGGCATTTGGAACTGCTCGTGGCGAGTTCCCATTAAACAATGGGAAGACCCGAGCAGTTACCTAGGCCTGAGGCAAATACCGTCCATGATAGTGTTGGGTGAAAATCGGGGCTACATTTATTATCAAGGGATGCCCAAACTCTGCCGCAAGTGCGGCAAGTTTGGCATCTGGCCGAAGCGTGCCAAGAAATAGTTTGCGGGAAGTGCAGAGAAATTGGGCACACTTTTGAGGAGTGTACCAATGGCAGACGGTGTAATCTTTGTGGAGAATCAACTCATCTCTACAGAGATTGCCCCAAATCCTTTGCCAACAAACTTAAGGCGAGTAAAATGGCCGCCAGGCAGCATGGCCAGGAGGAGAAGGAGAAGGAGAAAGAAGGGGAGGAGGAGGGGGCGGTCCCTGGGTTTTGGCAGGAGATTTGAATCCCCAGCCAGCCCAGGGATTGGCCATGAAAAAGAGGGCGGAGTTAACGTCCAGGCAGAGTCAGAGCAGGAACTGGAGGCCACCCCCTCCAAGCAAGTAAAGGAACAGGTTGGGCAGCAGCAGCAAGAGGAGGAAGAAAGCACTTCCTCCTGATCACGGTGCCGGAGGTGAGTGTGGCCTCCAGTGGGAGTGGGTCTGACGGCTCGCTCCCCAATGCTCAAGTGGGCAAAAGGCCCGCGGGGTCTCCTCTGCCAGAACTGGCAGAGAAGAAACAGAAGGCAACACAGGATCCAGGCAGTTCCTCTTCGGAAGGTCTGATCGTCTGTGGCCTGATGAGTCCCCCAATGAGGTGTCTTTTCTTCATTTCATACCTCAGTTAAAGACATCCACACCCAGGACTCTACAAGAGCTTCGCTCTGTAGGCCTGGAGGCTGGAGACACCAGCCAACCTCCTAACCCAGAACAGTGGGGGTAAAAAGAGGAGCAGGTGTCACAGGAAATTATGTGATTTTTAAAATGCCTTTTTAATCTTTTATTATGTAGTCTTTTGTTTTATTTTCATGGTCTTTTAATTATATACCTGTCTTTTAAAACCTACACTGCTCATGGCTCTCACTATTTCAACTATCAATGTTAGGTGTGTGAGAGCCTCCACTAGAGCAGAGAGTGTCTTGTCCCTTTTAAAAGATATAAAGTCAGATGTGTTTCTACTACAAGAGTGTGCTTTACCGTTCCTGAAGACATACAGAGATTGGGAGCAGCGCTGGGCTGCCGGTCCCTCTCTCTGGAGCGGTACACACTACAACAGAGGCCGACCGGTCCGGTGTTGCTATTTTAATTAAAAACCCTCACATCTTGGTGAAGGGCAGCACTGTGGTGAGGGATGGACGGGCTCTTTTAGTAAATTTGACTTTTTTAGGAAGGGATTTTAACATTCTTAACGTGTATGGTTTTAACGATAAAAATGATAGGTATAAACTTTTAGAAGACCTGCAGCCCCACATGCTAGGGAGGGGTACCTTTAGTAGTGGGAGGGGATTTTAATTGTGTTTTATCAAGAAAGGATAGGAAAAGAGTAGGGGACGATTTTAAATTAGACAAGACATCAGTTTTATTGCAGGGCTTAGTTAAAGATTTTAAATTAGTCGACTGCTTTAAAAAAATGCATCCAGAGGAGGAGGGCTTCACCTGGTTCAGTGGTGACTGCGCCCGAGCCTCCCGCATCGACTACATTTTTACAAGAGACTGCCCGCCAACTGATGCTACATTGACCCCCCTCTGTTTCTCTGATCACCTCCTGCTATCATGCACCCTGTCTCTCCCCACCAGGTGTGACTGTAGGGGGAGGGCTGTGGAGACTGAACTGCTCCCTGTTACAAGATGAAGAAATAGTTAAGAGCTACAGGGAGCAGTACAGTCTCTGGCAGACCCTCCAAGACTGTTTTGACTCACGGGCACAGTGGTGGGAAATGGTTAAACAAAGGACGAAGACTTTTTTAAAAAGATAGGAAGATTAAAAAAGAATAAAGAGAGACGACGCATGATGGGGCTGCCAAAAAAGACTACAAAGATATTTTTAACCTTTTAAATAAAGGCATTGATTTTAGTGAAGAAATAAAAGAAGTTAAAAGGAGAAATGTCGGTTTAAACGAAATAAAAAGTAAAGGAACAATTTTAAGAAGTAAAGAAAAAGAGGTCGAAGAAGGTGAGAAATGCACACGATACTTTTTAAGAAAATTTTATCTAGGGGGGGAGGGATCACAAAAATAACAAAAGAGGGGGAGGGAAGAAATAAAGACAGAGGGGATTTTAAAAGAAATTGAATGTTTTTACGAAGATCTTTATAATGAAAAAAGTGTGCAAAATAAAACAATGGAAGAGGTTTTAAACTTTTTAGAAAAACAAATAAAGTGTCAGGATGTTTTAACAGGAAATTTTACAGGTGAGGAAACTTTAAAATGTCTTAAAGGTTTTAAAAAGGGTAAGACTTTCGGGAGAGGATTGACTCCCCGTCGAATTTTATTTGACCTTTTGGGACATTTTATCAACGGACATCCTGACTGTTTTTAATGAATTTGAAAAGTTTGACCGACTTCCAGACAGTTTTAGAGTAGGGATAGTCACTTTACTTTTTAAGAAAGGCGACAAGACCGACCTAAAAAACTGGAGACCGATTACCCTTTTAAATTTTGATTGTAAACTTTTTAGTAAACTTTTATCTAGACGTATGTCGACTGTTTTAGAGGACGTGATCCACCCGGATCAAGCCTGCGCCGTGCCAGGAAGGAGGATCACCGACAGCCTAGTGTTGGTCAGAGACGCCATCTGTTTTGCGAGAGACAGAGACATTCGGCTCATAGTCCTAAATTTAGACTTTGAAAAAGCCTTCGATCGGGTCTCGCACCAGTACCTGCTCCAGGTACTGCAAAAAATGGGTTCCCTGGGAGGTTTTTAAAGTGGGTGGGTCTGCTTTACACAGATATAAGCAGTCAAATTCTGGTAAACGGGCACCTCACAAAGGCGATCAGAGTTCGCTCTGGCGTTCGCCAAGGGTGTTCGTTATCCCCACTCCTGTACGTTGCGTGCATTGAGCCACTGGCGCAGATCTTGAGAAAGGATAAATGGATCAAAGGACTGGACTTGCCAGGCGGACTGACGGCGACCTGTACTTTGTATATGGACGACGTCACGCTTTTATGTTCCGACGTTTTATCGGTCCAAAGAGCACTGGACTTGACTGACTGGTATGGAAGGGCCTCGGGCGCTAAGCTCAATAGGAGCAAGTCCGAGGCCCAGCTCTTTGGACCCTGGGGAAACATAGGCGCCGACTTGGATTTGGATTTTAAAGACAAAGATATTAAAATTTTAGGTATAAAATTTGACGAAGAGGGTGGCGGACGGGGCAACTGGACTGACGCGCTAGGGAAAGTCAGGCAACGTTTGGGCTTTTGGGGACTTAGACAGCTGACGATGGAGGGCAAGGTTTTAATTATCAAAGCGGTGATTTTACCTTTGCTTTTACTGTTGTGTTCTGTTTTTAGTCCCCCTAGATTTTTTCTTTTAGGATTGGAGAGAGCGGTGTTTTATTTCCTGTGGGGGTCCAAGTGGGAGAGGCTGAGGAGGGCGGTGGTGAAGAAGAGGAAGGAGAATGGAGGAAAAGGGCTCCCAGACCCCCACCTGTTTTTAGGAAGCAAGTTCGCTGCTTTACACATAAAGTATGCGACGAACCCCTCCAGAGACAACAAGACCGCCGCAATGGCAAAGTTCTGGATGGGGTCGTACTTGCGAAGCATAAAGATTTTACAACTCGATTTAAGAACACCCGTCTCTTTTAATCTTTCTAAGGAATATGATTTTATTAGAAAGTTTTTAAGAAAATATGATTTAGAAAAAGAAGATTTTACTGTTTTAACTAACGCAAAGTCTCTTGTCTCTCTTGTGCAGGACCGGGAAGAGGTGAGCCCAGTTCCCGGCCTCACACTAAGTGAGGCCAAGGCAGTTTGGAGGAACGCAGCCCACCCCGCTCTCCAGAATAAGCATAAAGATCTGTCGTGGATGGCGGCCCATGAGATCCTCCCGGTCAGGGCCGTGATGCACTCCCGGGGAATGGCATCCAACCCCACGTGCCCACGGCCTGGGTGTGGCGAACCAGAGACCGTGAGGCACGTGCTCTGGGAGTGCAGTGTGGCGAGGGACCTGTGGGCCATAACCGGTCCCCTGCAATGCCCGAGCCTGCCAGCAGGGGAGGTCCAGCCGTCAGTTTACCGGCTAGCGGTAAACGGGGTGGGCCAGGGCATAGACCGACTACCAGCTGCAGAGTTCACAGCGCTCTGGCTCACCCTTAACGGCGTGAAGGCCGCCCTATGGACCTCCCGCAACCTGCTGGTGGGGAAACGAGTGACGGTGCCCCTGCACGCTCTATCTGCGCTGGTTACATCATCGCTGCAGGGGACACCGCACGCCGACATTCGGAGGAGGGGGCCGGGGTCACACGCAGGGGGGTCCAGACCACCACGGTCGCTGGCTCCCGTAGATGCACCCGGCAAGGCCGCAACCAAGAAAGGAGCAGCGGGCACAGGGGAGGATCTCCGCTGAGCCCGGACACTGAAGCATCGCGACTTCTGGGGAGCGAGGTGGTGCCAGCTTGATAGTGGCTCACCCCGGTCCTGCACAAAGAGACTGTTTTAGAAAAGACTTTTAAACTGAACTGATTTTACTGAATGAATATTTATTTGTTTATTTATTTATTTATTGATTATTTATTGTCTTATTTATTCCATTGATTTATTTGAACTTGTATAAGCTTTTATTGTATTTGTATTTCACTTTTTAAAAGAAAACCAAACTGGACATTTACACACACACACACACGAAAGCTTTTATTGAATGTTTTTACTGATCTTTGCTCTTAACTGACTTTTATGTGTAAAAATGATTTTATGTGTGTATTATTTATTAAGATGAAATATGATTGTCAAAAGAAAAGCTTCAAAAATGTTGTGAAATGAATGAAATGGAAATTATTTGAAATTGTGACAATAAAACTTTTTTCGAAAGAAAAAATCTGTTCTTATCAGTTTAATATCTGATACGTCCTCTATATGAGGACTATATATTAAATTGATTTTTGAACTCGGGAGTCGGAAGAGGAGCTTGCTCCTTCCGCTCCACGCATCGACCTGGTATTGCAGTACCTCCAGGAACGGTGCACCTCTTTCAGGTAGATAAAGGAAAGAAATCTGAAGAAACGTGTTTGCCTGGGTGGGCGTGGTCTTTTTGGTGTGTTTTTGGTTTTCCCTCCGTTTTTGTTCTTTTTTTTTTTTTTTTTTTTTTTTTTTTTAAAAAGCATTTGTGTTTCCTTTCTGCTCCTTCTTTCAGGTAAAGCAGCACCTGGGCAGCTTTATTGAAGGAGGAGTCTACCGCACCGAACGGGAGAGGAGAGGAGAGGAGAGGAGAAACACGAAGGAGGAGTTTTACCCTGGCTCGCAACCTTCCCTGCCCTTCTCCAGCAGCCTTGGCCTTCGGTAGGGGTTCATAGGCTCGGGTGCCGGTTGGTATGGCTCGGGTTTCTCTTCGTTCACGTACAAATCTTTCGCCTTTTACTAAAGATTTCCGTGGAGGGGAACGTTGACGAGTTTTGCCTATTTTTGGAAGGCTCTGCTTTTAGCAGAGCTGCTCTTTCTCTTGATGTTTGAAAGTCAGATCTGTAGTTGTTGTTGTTGTTGTTGTTGTAGTAGTAGTAGTAGAAGGCTCCTCCTTTTCGCCAAGCTGTGGGGTGGTGGAAGGCTTCTGGTGGCTTGCTAGCGCTAGTACGGGTGGGCGTGGTTAGCGCCGGTTCTTTTGGCGTCACCGTGTGGTAGCTAGCTACTAACGGCAGGGTGGCTTCGCACGGGGCGGCCTGTTCGGGTTATCGCTTCTCGGCCTTTTGGCTAAGACAGCGGTCGACTCTTTTGCGTCCCGAGATCCTGGCCTTTGTGACCTTGATCTTTAGCGCAGGAGAGGAGATTGTACGGATCCCTGGCTTAGGTGGGTGAGTCTTGGACGGTAGACTCTGTCTTTCTGGTTCTGGGGCTCATTATCAAGCTGCAAGGTAAGTGCAATCTTTTATTTTTTCTTTGCTGGTTTTAGTGTTTTTACCTATCTATTTGTATTTATTGTTTTAAGAGTTTTATCGGCCACCAGGTGCCTCCAAGCATGTCGGCTGTTCGTGCCGGCATGCGGAGGCACCATAGCGTGCGCCTTTTATTTAGAGAGGAGAATGGAAGGCTCCTGGGGATGTCTCGGTTAGACTTCTCCAGGAAGCTCATCCAAAAAACTCTAAATTTTAGACCAACGGAACTGAATTGCTTAATGACTCTGCCTGGAAACAAAGGGTTCGACGTTAGCTTCTGCTCGGCTTCCCTGCTTAAAGATTTTTGGACTCGGTTAGAAACTGTTAAAGACCAGTTCTCCATGTTTAAGGTGGAGAAACTTTCTGATAATTCCCACAAGGTGGTAATTGTCAGAATGTTTAATGAAACCGTAACTGGAGAAGACATTGTGACATGGCTGGCGAGATTTTGCACCGTTAAAAGCCCACCTGTTAAGGTATTGGACGAGGACGGCATTTGGAACTGCTCGTGGCGAGTTCCCATTAAACAATGGGAAGACCCGAGCAGTTACCTAGGCCTGAGGCAAATACCGTCCATGATAGTGTTGGGTGAAAATCGGGGCTACATTTATTATCAAGGGATGCCCAAACTCTGCCGCAAGTGCGGCAAGTTTGGGCATCTGGCCGAAGCGTGCCAAGAAATAGTTTGCGGGAAGTGCAGAGAAATTGGGCACACTTTTGAGGAGTGTACCAATGGCAGACGGTGTAATCTTTGTGGAGAATCAACTCATCTCTACAGAGATTGCCCCAAATCCTTTGCCAACAAACTTAAGGCGAGTAAAATGGCCGCCAGGCAGCATGGCCAGGAGGAGAAGGAGAAGGAGAAAGAAGGGGAGGAGGAGGGGGCGGTCCCTGGGGTTTTGGCGGGAGATTTGAATCCCCAGCCAGCCCCAGGGATTGGCCATGAAAAAGAGGGCGGAGTTAACGTCCAGGCAGAGTCAGAGCAGGAACTGGAGGCCACCCCCTCCAAGCAAGTAAAGGAACAGGTTGGGCAGCAGCAGCAAGAGGAGGAAGAAAGCACTTCCTCCCTGATCACGGTGCCGGAGGTGAGTGTGGCCTCCAGTGGGAGTGGGTCTGACGGCTCGCTCCCCAATGCTCAAGTGGGCAAAAGGCCCGCGGGGTCTCCTCTGCCAGAACTGGCAGAGAAGAAACAGAAGGCAACACAGGATCCAGGCAGTTCCTCTTCGGAAGGTCTGGATCGTCTGTGGCCTGATGAGTCCCCCAATGAGGTGTCTTTTCTTCATTTTCAGTTAAAGACATCCACACCCAGGACTCTACAAGAGCTTCGCTCTGTAGGCCTGGAGGCTGGAGACACCAGCCAACCTCCTAACCCCAGAACAGTGGGGGTAAAAGAGGAGCAGGTGTCACAGGAAATTATGTGATTTTTAAAATGCCTTTTTAATCTTTTATTTATGTAGTCTTTTGTTTTATTTTCATGGTCTTTTAATTATATACCTGTCTTTTAAAACCTACACTGCTCATGGCTCTCACTATTTCAACTATCAATGTTAGGAGTGTGAGAGCCTCCACTAGAGCAGAGAGTGTCTTGTCCCTTTTAAAAGATATAAAGTCAGATGTGTTTCTACTACAAGAGTGTGCTTTACCGTTCCTGAAGACATACAGAGATTGGGAGCAGCGCTGGGCTGCCGGTCCCTCTCTCTGGAGCGGTACACACTACAACAGAGCCGACGGTGTTGCTATTTTAATTAAAAACCCTCACATCTTGGTGAAGGGCAGCACTGTGGTGAGGGATGGACGGGCTCTTTTAGTAAATTTGACTTTTTTAGGAAGGGATTTTAACATTCTTAACGTGTATGGTTTTAACGATAAAAATGATAGGTATAAACTTTTAGAAGACCTGCAGCCCCACATGCTAGGGAGGGTACCTTTAGTAGTGGGAGGGGATTTTAATTGTGTTTTATCAAGAAAGGATAGGAAAAGAGTAGGGGACGATTTTAAATTAGACAAGACATCAGTTTTATTGCAGGGCTTAGTTAAAGATTTTAAATTAGTCGACTGCTTTAAAAAAATGCATCCAGAGGAGGAGGGCTTCACCTGGTTCAGTGGTGACTGCGCCCGAGCCTCCCGCATCGACTACATTTTTACAAGAGACTGCCCGCCAACTGATGCTACATTGACCCCCCTCTGTTTCTCTGATCACCTCCTGCTATCATGCACCCTGTCTCTCCCCACCGGTGTGACTGTAGGGGGAGGGCTGTGGAGACTGAACTGCTCCCTGTTACAAGATGAAGAAATAGTTAAGAGCTACAGGGAGCAGTACAGTCTCTGGCAGACCCTCCAAGACTGTTTTGACTCACGGGCACAGTGGTGGGAAATGGTTAAACAAAGGACGAAGACTTTTTTTAAAAAGATAGGAAGATTAAAAAAGAATAAAGAGAGACGACGCATGATGGGGCTGCAAAAAAGACTACAAAGATATTTTAACCTTTTAAATAAAGGCATTGATTTTAGTGAAGAAATAAAAGAAGTTAAAAGGGAAATGTCGGTTTTAAACGAAATAAAAAGTAAAGGAACAATTTTAAGAAGTAAAGAAAAAGAGGTCGAAGAAGGTGAGAAATGCACACGATACTTTTTTAAGAAAATTTTATCTAGGGGGGGAGGGATCACAAAAATAACAAAAGAGGGGAGGGAAGAAATAAAGACAGAGGGGATTTTAAAAGAAATTGAATGTTTTTACGAAGATCTTTATAATGAAAAAAGTGTGCAAAATAAAACAATGGAAGAGGTTTTAAACTTTTTAGAAAAACAAATAAAGTGTCAGGATGTTTTAACAGGAAATTTTACAGGTGAGGAAACTTTAAAATGTCTTAAAGGTTTTAAAAAGGGTAAGACTTCGGGAGAGGATTGACTCCCCGTCGAATTTTATTTGACCTTTTGGGACATTTTATCAACGGACATCCTGACTGTTTTTAATGAATTTGAAAAGTTTGACCGACTTCCAGACAGTTTTAGAGTAGGGATAGTCACTTTACTTTTTAAGAAAGGCGACAAGACCGACCTAAAAAACTGGAGACCGATTACCCTTTTAAATTTTGATTGTAAACTTTTTAGTAAACTTTTATCTAGACGTATGTCGACTGTTTTAGAGGACGTGATCCACCCGGATCAAGCCTGCGCCGTGCCAGGAAGGAGGATCACCGACAGCCTAGTGTTGGTCAGAGACGCCATCTGTTTTGCGAGAGACAGAGACATTCGGCTCATAGTCCTAAATTTAGACTTTGAAAAAGCCTTCGATCGGGTCTCGCACCAGTACCTGCTCCAGGTACTGCAAAAAATGGGTTTCCCTGGGAGGTTTTTAAAGTGGGTGGGTCTGCTTTACACAGATATAAGCAGTCAAATTCTGGTAAACGGGCACCTCACAAAGGCGATCAGAGTTCGCTCTGGCGTTCGCCAAGGGTGTTCGTTATCCCCACTCCTGTACGTTGCGTGCATTGAGCCACTGGCGCAGATCTTGAGAAAGGATAAATGGATCAAAGGACTGGACTTGCCAGGCGGACTGACGGCGACCTGTACTTTGTATATGGACGACGTCACGCTTTTATGTTCCGACGTTTTATCGGTCCAAAGAGCACTGGACTTGACTGACTGGTATGGAAGGGCCTCGGGCGCTAAGCTCAATAGGAGCAAGTCCGAGGCCCAGCTCTTTGGACCCTGGGGAAACATAGGCGCCGACTTGGATTTGGATTTTAAAGACAAAGATATTAAAATTTTAGGTATAAAATTTGACGAAGAGGGTGGCGGACGGGGCAACTGGACTGACGCGCTAGGGAAAGTCAGGCAACGTTTGGGCTTTTGGGGACTTAGACAGCTGACGATGGAGGGCAAGGTTTTAATTATCAAAGCGGTGATTTTACCTTTGCTTTTACTGTTGTGTTCTGTTTTTAGTCCCCCTAGATTTTTTCTTTTAGGATTGGAGAGAGCGGTGTTTTATTTCCTGTGGGGGTCCAAGTGGGAGAGGCTGAGGAGGGCGGTGGTGAAGAAGAGGAAGGAGAATGGAGGAAAAGGGCTCCCAGACCCCCACCTGTTTTTAGGAAGCAAGTTCGCTGCTTTACACATAAAGTATGCGACGAACCCCTCCAGAGACAACAAGACCGCCGCAATGGCAAAGTTCTGGATGGGGTCGTACTTGCGAAGCATAAAGATTTTACAACTCGATTTAAGAACACCCGTCTCTTTTAATCTTTCTAAGGAATATGATTTTATTAGAAAGTTTTTAAGAAAATATGATTTAGAAAAAGAAGATTTTACTGTTTTAACTAACGCAAAGTCTCTTGTCTCTCTTGTGCAGGACCGGGAAGAGGTGAGCCCAGTTCCCGGCCTCACACTAAGTGAGGCCAAGGCAGTTTGGAGGAACGCAGCCCACCCCGCTCTCCAGAATAAGCATAAAGATCTGTCGTGGATGGCGGCCCATGAGATCCTCCCGGTCAGGGCCGTGATGCACTCCCGGGGAATGGCATCCAACCCCACGTGCCCACGGCCTGGGTGTGGCGAACCAGAGACCGTGAGGCACGTGCTCTGGGAGTGCAGTGTGGCGAGGGACCTGTGGGCCATAACCGGTCCCCTGCAATGCCCGAGCCTGCCAGCAGGGGAGGTCCAGCCGTCAGTTTACCGGCTAGCGGTAAACGGGGTGGGCCAGGGCATAGACCGACTACCAGCTGCAGAGTTCACAGCGCTCTGGCTCACCCTTAACGGCGTGAAGGCCGCCCTATGGACCTCCCGCAACCTGCTGGTGGGGAAACGAGTGACGGTGCCCCTGCACGCTCTATCTGCGCTGGTTACATCATCGCTGCAGGGGACACCGCACGCCGACATTCGGAGGAGGGGGCCGGGGTCACACGCAGGGGGGTCCAGACCACCACGGTCGCTGGCTCCCGTAGATGCACCCGGCAAGGCCGCAACCAAGAAAGGAGCAGCGGGCACAGGGGAGGATCTCCGCTGAGCCCGGACACTGAAGCATCGCGACTTCTGGGGAGCGAGGTGGTGCCAGCTTGATAGTGGCTCACCCCGGTCCTGCACAAAGAGACTGTTTTAGAAAAGACTTTTAAACTGAACTGATTTTACTGAATGAATATTTATTTGTTTATTTATTTATTTATTGATTATTTATTGTCTTATTTATTCCATTGATTTATTTGAACTTGTATAAGCTTTTATTGTATTTGTATTTCACTTTTTAAAAGAAAACCAAACTGGACATTTACACACACACACACACGAAAGCTTTTATTGAATGTTTTTACTGATCTTTGCTCTTAACTGACTTTTATGTGTAAAAATGATTTTATGTGTGTATTATTTATTAAGATGAAATATGATTGTCAAAAGAAAAGCTTCAAAAATGTTGTGAAATGAATGAAATGGAAATTATTTGAAATTGTGACAATAAAACTTTTTTCGAAAGAAAAAATCTGTTCTTATCAGTTTAATATCTGATACGTCCTCTATATGAGGACTATATATTAAATTGATTTTTGAACTCGGGAGTCGGAAGAGGAGCTTGCTCCTTCCGCTCCACGCATCGACCTGGTATTGCAGTACCTCCAGGAACGGTGCACCTCTTTCAGGTAGATAAAGGAAAGAAATCTGAAGAAACGTGTTTGCCTGGGTGGGCGTGGTCTTTTTGGTGTGTTTTTGGTTTTCCCTCCGTTTTTGTTCTTTTTTTTTTTTTTTTTTTTTTTTTTTTTTAAAAAGCATTTGTGTTTCCTTTCTGCTCCTTCTTTCAGGTAAAGCAGCACCTGGGCAGCTTTATTGAAGGAGGAGTCTACCGCACCGAACGGGAGAGGAGAGGAGAGGAGAGGAGAAACACGAAGGAGGAGTTTTACCCTGGCTCGCAACCTTCCCTGCCCTTCTCCAGCAGCCTTGGCCTTCGGTAGGGGTTCATAGGCTCGGGTGCCGGTTGGTATGGCTCGGGTTTCTCTTCGTTCACGTACAAATCTTTCGCCTTTTACTAAAGATTTCCGTGGAGGGGAACGTTGACGAGTTTTGCCTATTTTTGGAAGGCTCTGCTTTTAGCAGAGCTGCTCTTTCTCTTGATGTTTGAAAGTCAGATCTGTAGTTGTTGTTGTTGTTGTTGTTGTAGTAGTAGTAGTAGAAGGCTCCTCCTTTTCGCCAAGCTGTGGGGTGGTGGAAGGCTTCTGGTGGCTTGCTAGCGCTAGTACGGGTGGGCGTGGTTAGCGCCGGTTCTTTTGGCGTCACCGTGTGGTAGCTAGCTACTAACGGCAGGGTGGCTTCGCACGGGGCGGCCTGTTCGGGTTATCGCTTCTCGGCCTTTTGGCTAAGACAGCGGTCGACTCTTTTGCGTCCCGAGATCCTGGCCTTTGTGACCTTGATCTTTAGCGCAGGAGAGGAGATTGTACGGATCCCTGGCTTAGGTGGGTGAGTCTTGGACGGTAGACTCTGTCTTTCTGGTTCTGGGGCTCATTATCAAGCTGCAAGGTAAGTGCAATCTTTTATTTTTTCTTTGCTGGTTTTAGTGTTTTTACCTATCTATTTGTATTTATTGTTTTAAGAGTTTTATCGGCCACCAGGTGCCTCCAAGCATGTCGGCTGTTCGTGCCGGCATGCGGAGGCACCATAGCGTGCGCCTTTTATTTAGAGAGGAGAATGGAAGGCTCCTGGGGATGTCTCGGTTAGACTTCTCCAGGAAGCTCATCCAAAAAACTCTAAATTTTAGACCAACGGAACTGAATTGCTTAATGACTCTGCCTGGAAACAAAGGGTTCGACGTTAGCTTCTGCTCGGCTTCCCTGCTTAAAGATTTTTGGACTCGGTTAGAAACTGTTAAAGACCAGTTCTCCATGTTTAAGGTGGAGAAACTTTCTGATAATTCCCACAAGGTGGTAATTGTCAGAATGTTTAATGAAACCGTAACTGGAGAAGACATTGTGACATGGCTGGCGAGATTTTGCACCGTTAAAAGCCCACCTGTTAAGGTATTGGACGAGGACGGCATTTGGAACTGCTCGTGGCGAGTTCCCATTAAACAATGGGAAGACCCGAGCAGTTACCTAGGCCTGAGGCAAATACCGTCCATGATAGTGTTGGGTGAAAATCGGGGCTACATTTATTATCAAGGGATGCCCAAACTCTGCCGCAAGTGCGGCAAGTTTGGGCATCTGGCCGAAGCGTGCCAAGAAATAGTTTGCGGGAAGTGCAGAGAAATTGGGCACACTTTTGAGGAGTGTACCAATGGCAGACGGTGTAATCTTTGTGGAGAATCAACTCATCTCTACAGAGATTGCCCCAAATCCTTTGCCAACAAACTTAAGGCGAGTAAAATGGCCGCCAGGCAGCATGGCCAGGAGGAGAAGGAGAAGGAGAAAGAAGGGGAGGAGGAGGGGGCGGTCCCTGGGGTTTTGGCGGGAGATTTGAATCCCCAGCCAGCCCCAGGGATTGGCCATGAAAAAGAGGGCGGAGTTAACGTCCAGGCAGAGTCAGAGCAGGAACTGGAGGCCACCCCCTCCAAGCAAGTAAAGGAACAGGTTGGGCAGCAGCAGCAAGAGGAGGAAGAAAGCACTTCCTCCCTGATCACGGTGCCGGAGGTGAGTGTGGCCTCCAGTGGGAGTGGGTCTGACGGCTCGCTCCCCAATGCTCAAGTGGGCAAAAGGCCCGCGGGGTCTCCTCTGCCAGAACTGGCAGAGAAGAAACAGAAGGCAACACAGGATCCAGGCAGTTCCTCTTCGGAAGGTCTGGATCGTCTGTGGCCTGATGAGTCCCCCAATGAGGTGTCTTTTCTTCATTTTCAGTTAAAGACATCCACACCCAGGACTCTACAAGAGCTTCGCTCTGTAGGCCTGGAGGCTGGAGACACCAGCCAACCTCCTAACCCCAGAACAGTGGGGGTAAAAGAGGAGCAGGTGTCACAGGAAATTATGTGATTTTTAAAATGCCTTTTTAATCTTTTATTTATGTAGTCTTTTGTTTTATTTTCATGGTCTTTTAATTATATACCTGTCTTTTAAAACCTACACTGCTCATGGCTCTCACTATTTCAACTATCAATGTTAGGAGTGTGAGAGCCTCCACTAGAGCAGAGAGTGTCTTGTCCCTTTTAAAAGATATAAAGTCAGATGTGTTTCTACTACAAGAGTGTGCTTTACCGTTCCTGAAGACATACAGAGATTGGGAGCAGCGCTGGGCTGCCGGTCCCTCTCTCTGGAGCGGTACACACTACAACAGAGCCGACGGTGTTGCTATTTTAATTAAAAACCCTCACATCTTGGTGAAGGGCAGCACTGTGGTGAGGGATGGACGGGCTCTTTTAGTAAATTTGACTTTTTTAGGAAGGGATTTTAACATTCTTAACGTGTATGGTTTTAACGATAAAAATGATAGGTATAAACTTTTAGAAGACCTGCAGCCCCACATGCTAGGGAGGGTACCTTTAGTAGTGGGAGGGGATTTTAATTGTGTTTTATCAAGAAAGGATAGGAAAAGAGTAGGGGACGATTTTAAATTAGACAAGACATCAGTTTTATTGCAGGGCTTAGTTAAAGATTTTAAATTAGTCGACTGCTTTAAAAAAATGCATCCAGAGGAGGAGGGCTTCACCTGGTTCAGTGGTGACTGCGCCCGAGCCTCCCGCATCGACTACATTTTTACAAGAGACTGCCCGCCAACTGATGCTACATTGACCCCCCTCTGTTTCTCTGATCACCTCCTGCTATCATGCACCCTGTCTCTCCCCACCGGTGTGACTGTAGGGGGAGGGCTGTGGAGACTGAACTGCTCCCTGTTACAAGATGAAGAAATAGTTAAGAGCTACAGGGAGCAGTACAGTCTCTGGCAGACCCTCCAAGACTGTTTTGACTCACGGGCACAGTGGTGGGAAATGGTTAAACAAAGGACGAAGACTTTTTTTAAAAAGATAGGAAGATTAAAAAAGAATAAAGAGAGACGACGCATGATGGGGCTGCAAAAAAGACTACAAAGATATTTTAACCTTTTAAATAAAGGCATTGATTTTAGTGAAGAAATAAAAGAAGTTAAAAGGGAAATGTCGGTTTTAAACGAAATAAAAAGTAAAGGAACAATTTTAAGAAGTAAAGAAAAAGAGGTCGAAGAAGGTGAGAAATGCACACGATACTTTTTTAAGAAAATTTTATCTAGGGGGGGAGGGATCACAAAAATAACAAAAGAGGGGAGGGAAGAAATAAAGACAGAGGGGATTTTAAAAGAAATTGAATGTTTTTACGAAGATCTTTATAATGAAAAAAGTGTGCAAAATAAAACAATGGAAGAGGTTTTAAACTTTTTAGAAAAACAAATAAAGTGTCAGGATGTTTTAACAGGAAATTTTACAGGTGAGGAAACTTTAAAATGTCTTAAAGGTTTTAAAAAGGGTAAGACTTCGGGAGAGGATTGACTCCCCGTCGAATTTTATTTGACCTTTTGGGACATTTTATCAACGGACATCCTGACTGTTTTTAATGAATTTGAAAAGTTTGACCGACTTCCAGACAGTTTTAGAGTAGGGATAGTCACTTTACTTTTTAAGAAAGGCGACAAGACCGACCTAAAAAACTGGAGACCGATTACCCTTTTAAATTTTGATTGTAAACTTTTTAGTAAACTTTTATCTAGACGTATGTCGACTGTTTTAGAGGACGTGATCCACCCGGATCAAGCCTGCGCCGTGCCAGGAAGGAGGATCACCGACAGCCTAGTGTTGGTCAGAGACGCCATCTGTTTTGCGAGAGACAGAGACATTCGGCTCATAGTCCTAAATTTAGACTTTGAAAAAGCCTTCGATCGGGTCTCGCACCAGTACCTGCTCCAGGTACTGCAAAAAATGGGTTTCCCTGGGAGGTTTTTAAAGTGGGTGGGTCTGCTTTACACAGATATAAGCAGTCAAATTCTGGTAAACGGGCACCTCACAAAGGCGATCAGAGTTCGCTCTGGCGTTCGCCAAGGGTGTTCGTTATCCCCACTCCTGTACGTTGCGTGCATTGAGCCACTGGCGCAGATCTTGAGAAAGGATAAATGGATCAAAGGACTGGACTTGCCAGGCGGACTGACGGCGACCTGTACTTTGTATATGGACGACGTCACGCTTTTATGTTCCGACGTTTTATCGGTCCAAAGAGCACTGGACTTGACTGACTGGTATGGAAGGGCCTCGGGCGCTAAGCTCAATAGGAGCAAGTCCGAGGCCCAGCTCTTTGGACCCTGGGGAAACATAGGCGCCGACTTGGATTTGGATTTTAAAGACAAAGATATTAAAATTTTAGGTATAAAATTTGACGAAGAGGGTGGCGGACGGGGCAACTGGACTGACGCGCTAGGGAAAGTCAGGCAACGTTTGGGCTTTTGGGGACTTAGACAGCTGACGATGGAGGGCAAGGTTTTAATTATCAAAGCGGTGATTTTACCTTTGCTTTTACTGTTGTGTTCTGTTTTTAGTCCCCCTAGATTTTTTCTTTTAGGATTGGAGAGAGCGGTGTTTTATTTCCTGTGGGGGTCCAAGTGGGAGAGGCTGAGGAGGGCGGTGGTGAAGAAGAGGAAGGAGAATGGAGGAAAAGGGCTCCCAGACCCCCACCTGTTTTTAGGAAGCAAGTTCGCTGCTTTACACATAAAGTATGCGACGAACCCCTCCAGAGACAACAAGACCGCCGCAATGGCAAAGTTCTGGATGGGGTCGTACTTGCGAAGCATAAAGATTTTACAACTCGATTTAAGAACACCCGTCTCTTTTAATCTTTCTAAGGAATATGATTTTATTAGAAAGTTTTTAAGAAAATATGATTTAGAAAAAGAAGATTTTACTGTTTTAACTAACGCAAAGTCTCTTGTCTCTCTTGTGCAGGACCGGGAAGAGGTGAGCCCAGTTCCCGGCCTCACACTAAGTGAGGCCAAGGCAGTTTGGAGGAACGCAGCCCACCCCGCTCTCCAGAATAAGCATAAAGATCTGTCGTGGATGGCGGCCCATGAGATCCTCCCGGTCAGGGCCGTGATGCACTCCCGGGGAATGGCATCCAACCCCACGTGCCCACGGCCTGGGTGTGGCGAACCAGAGACCGTGAGGCACGTGCTCTGGGAGTGCAGTGTGGCGAGGGACCTGTGGGCCATAACCGGTCCCCTGCAATGCCCGAGCCTGCCAGCAGGGGAGGTCCAGCCGTCAGTTTACCGGCTAGCGGTAAACGGGGTGGGCCAGGGCATAGACCGACTACCAGCTGCAGAGTTCACAGCGCTCTGGCTCACCCTTAACGGCGTGAAGGCCGCCCTATGGACCTCCCGCAACCTGCTGGTGGGGAAACGAGTGACGGTGCCCCTGCACGCTCTATCTGCGCTGGTTACATCATCGCTGCAGGGGACACCGCACGCCGACATTCGGAGGAGGGGGCCGGGGTCACACGCAGGGGGGTCCAGACCACCACGGTCGCTGGCTCCCGTAGATGCACCCGGCAAGGCCGCAACCAAGAAAGGAGCAGCGGGCACAGGGGAGGATCTCCGCTGAGCCCGGACACTGAAGCATCGCGACTTCTGGGGAGCGAGGTGGTGCCAGCTTGATAGTGGCTCACCCCGGTCCTGCACAAAGAGACTGTTTTAGAAAAGACTTTTAAACTGAACTGATTTTACTGAATGAATATTTATTTGTTTATTTATTTATTTATTGATTATTTATTGTCTTATTTATTCCATTGATTTATTTGAACTTGTATAAGCTTTTATTGTATTTGTATTTCACTTTTTAAAAGAAAACCAAACTGGACATTTACACACACACACACACGAAAGCTTTTATTGAATGTTTTTACTGATCTTTGCTCTTAACTGACTTTTATGTGTAAAAATGATTTTATGTGTGTATTATTTATTAAGATGAAATATGATTGTCAAAAGAAAAGCTTCAAAAATGTTGTGAAATGAATGAAATGGAAATTATTTGAAATTGTGACAATAAAACTTTTTTCGAAAGAAAAAATCTGTTCTTATCAGTTTAATATCTGATACGTCCTCTATATGAGGACTATATATTAAATTGATTTTTGAACTCGGGAGTCGGAAGAGGAGCTTGCTCCTTCCGCTCCACGCATCGACCTGGTATTGCAGTACCTCCAGGAACGGTGCACCTCTTTCAGGTAGATAAAGGAAAGAAATCTGAAGAAACGTGTTTGCCTGGGTGGGCGTGGTCTTTTTGGTGTGTTTTTGGTTTTCCCTCCGTTTTTGTTCTTTTTTTTTTTTTTTTTTTTTTTTTTAAAAAGCATTTGTGTTTCCTTTCTGCTCCTTCTTTCAGGTAAAGCAGCACCTGGGCAGCTTTATTGAAGGAGGAGTCTACCGCACCGAACGGGAGAGGAGAGGAGAGGAGAGGAGAGGAGAAACACGAAGGAGGAGTTTTACCCTGGCTCGCAACCTTCCCTGCCCTTCTCCAGCAGCCTTGGCCTTCGGTAGGGGTTCATAGGCTCGGGTGCCGGTTGGTATGGCTCGGGTTTCTCTTCATTCACGTACAAATCTTTCGCCTTTTACTAAAGATTTCCGTGGAGGGGAACGTTGACGAGTTTTGCCTATTTTTGGAAGGCTCTGCTTTTAGCAGAGCTGCTCTTTCTCTTGATGTTTGAAAGTCAGATCTGTAGTTGTTGTTGTTGTTGTTGTTGTAGTAGTAGTAGTAGTAGAAGGCTCCTCCTTTTCGCCAAGCTGTGGGGTGGTGGAAGGCTTCTGGTGGCTTGCTAGCGCTAGTACGGGTGGGCGTGGTTAGCGCCGGTTCTTTTGGCGTCACCGTGTGGTAGCTAGCTACTAACGGCAGGGTGGCTTCGCACGGGGCGGCCTGTTCGGGTTATCGCTTCTCGGCCTTTTGGCTAAGACAGCGGTCGACTCTTTTGCGTCCCGAGATCCTGGCCTTTGTGACCTTGATCTTTAGCGCAGGAGAGGAGATTGTACGGATCCCTGGCTTAGGTGGGTGAGTCTTGGACGGTAGACTCTGTCTTTCTGGTTCTGGGGCTCATTATCAAGCTGCAAGGTAAGTGCAATCTTTTATTTTTTCTTTGCTGGTTTTAGTGTTTTTACCTATCTATTTGTATTTATTGTTTTAAGAGTTTTATCGGCCACCAGGTGCCTCCAAGCATGTCGGCTGTTCGTGCCGGCATGCGGAGGCACCATAGCGTGCGCCTTTTATTTAGAGAGGAGAATGGAAGGCTCCTGGGGATGTCTCGGTTAGACTTCTCCAGGAAGCTCATCCAAAAAACTCTAAATTTTAGACCAACGGAACTGAATTGCTTAATGACTCTGCCTGGAAACAAAGGGTTCGACGTTAGCTTCTGCTCGGCTTCCCTGCTTAAAGATTTTTGGACTCGGTTAGAAACTGTTAAAGACCAGTTCTCCATGTTTAAGGTGGAGAAACTTTCTGATAATTCCCACAAGGTGGTAATTGTCAGAATGTTTAATGAAACCGTAACTGGAGAAGACATTGTGACATGGCTGGCGAGATTTTGCACCGTTAAAAGCCCACCTGTTAAGGTATTGGACGAGGACGGCATTTGGAACTGCTCGTGGCGAGTTCCCATTAAACAATGGGAAGACCCGAGCAGTTACCTAGGCCTGAGGCAAATACCGTCCATGATAGTGTTGGGTGAAAATCGGGGCTACATTTATTATCAAGGGATGCCCAAACTCTGCCGCAAGTGCGGCAAGTTTGGGCATCTGGCCGAAGCGTGCCAAGAAATAGTTTGCGGGAAGTGCAGAGAAATTGGGCACACTTTTGAGGAGTGTACCAATGGCAGACGGTGTAATCTTTGTGGAGAATCAACTCATCTCTACAGAGATTGCCCCAAATCCTTTGCCAACAAACTTAAGGCGAGTAAAATGGCCGCCAGGCAGCATGGCCAGGAGGAGAAGGAGAAGGAGAAAGAAGGGGAGGAGGAGGGGGCGGTCCCTGGGGTTTTGGCGGGAGATTTGAATCCCCAGCCAGCCCCAGGGATTGGCCATGAAAAAGAGGGCGGAGTTAACGTCCAGGCAGAGTCAGAGCAGGAACTGGAGGCCACCCCCTCCAAGCAAGTAAAGGAACAGGTTGGGCAGCAGCAGCAAGAGGAGGAAGAAAGCACTTCCTCCCTGATCACGGTGCCGGAGGTGAGTGTGGCCTCCAGTGGGAGTGGGTCTGACGGCTCGCTCCCCAATGCTCAAGTGGGCAAAAGGCCCGCGGGGTCTCCTCTGCCAGAACTGGCAGAGAAGAAACAGAAGGCAACACAGGATCCAGGCAGTTCCTCTTCGGAAGGTCTGGATCGTCTGTGGCCTGATGAGTCCCCCAATGAGGTGTCTTTTCTTCATTTTCAGTTAAAGACATCCACACCCAGGACTCTACAAGAGCTTCGCTCTGTAGGCCTGGAGGCTGGAGACACCAGCCAACCTCCTAACCCCAGAACAGTGGGGGTAAAAGAGGAGCAGGTGTCACAGGAAATTATGTGATTTTTAAAATGCCTTTTTAATCTTTTATTTATGTAGTCTTTTGTTTTATTTTCATGGTCTTTTAATTATATACCTGTCTTTTAAAACCTACACTGCTCATGGCTCTCACTATTTCAACTATCAATGTTAGGAGTGTGAGAGCCTCCACTAGAGCAGAGAGTGTCTTGTCCCTTTTAAAAGATATAAAGTCAGATGTGTTTCTACTACAAGAGTGTGCTTTACCGTTCCTGAAGACATACAGAGATTGGGAGCAGCGCTGGGCTGCCGGTCCCTCTCTCTGGAGCGGTACACACTACAACAGAGCCGACGGTGTTGCTATTTTAATTAAAAACCCTCACATCTTGGTGAAGGGCAGCACTGTGGTGAGGGATGGACGGGCTCTTTTAGTAAATTTGACTTTTTTAGGAAGGGATTTTAACATTCTTAACGTGTATGGTTTTAACGATAAAAATGATAGGTATAAACTTTTAGAAGACCTGCAGCCCCACATGCTAGGGAGGGTACCTTTAGTAGTGGGAGGGGATTTTAATTGTGTTTTATCAAGAAAGGATAGGAAAAGAGTAGGGGACGATTTTAAATTAGACAAGACATCAGTTTTATTGCAGGGCTTAGTTAAAGATTTTAAATTAGTCGACTGCTTTAAAAAAATGCATCCAGAGGAGGAGGGCTTCACCTGGTTCAGTGGTGACTGCGCCCGAGCCTCCCGCATCGACTACATTTTTACAAGAGACTGCCCGCCAACTGATGCTACATTGACCCCCCTCTGTTTCTCTGATCACCTCCTGCTATCATGCACCCTGTCTCTCCCCACCGGTGTGACTGTAGGGGGAGGGCTGTGGAGACTGAACTGCTCCCTGTTACAAGATGAAGAAATAGTTAAGAGCTACAGGGAGCAGTACAGTCTCTGGCAGACCCTCCAAGACTGTTTTGACTCACGGGCACAGTGGTGGGAAATGGTTAAACAAAGGACGAAGACTTTTTTTAAAAAGATAGGAAGATTAAAAAAGAATAAAGAGAGACGACGCATGATGGGGCTGCAAAAAAGACTACAAAGATATTTTAACCTTTTAAATAAAGGCATTGATTTTAGTGAAGAAATAAAAGAAGTTAAAAGGGAAATGTCGGTTTTAAACGAAATAAAAAGTAAAGGAACAATTTTAAGAAGTAAAGAAAAAGAGGTCGAAGAAGGTGAGAAATGCACACGATACTTTTTTAAGAAAATTTTATCTAGGGGGGGAGGGATCACAAAAATAACAAAAGAGGGGAGGGAAGAAATAAAGACAGAGGGGATTTTAAAAGAAATTGAATGTTTTTACGAAGATCTTTATAATGAAAAAAGTGTGCAAAATAAAACAATGGAAGAGGTTTTAAACTTTTTAGAAAAACAAATAAAGTGTCAGGATGTTTTAACAGGAAATTTTACAGGTGAGGAAACTTTAAAATGTCTTAAAGGTTTTAAAAAGGGTAAGACTTCGGGAGAGGATTGACTCCCCGTCGAATTTTATTTGACCTTTTGGGACATTTTATCAACGGACATCCTAACTGTTTTTAATGAATTTGAAAAGTTTGACCGACTTCCAGACAGTTTTAGAGTAGGGATAGTCACTTTACTTTTTAAGAAAGGCGACAAGACCGACCTAAAAAACTGGAGACCGATTACCCTTTTAAATTTTGATTGTAAACTTTTTAGTAAACTTTTATCTAGACGTATGTCGACTGTTTTAGAGGACGTGATCCACCCGGATCAAGCCTGCGCCGTGCCAGGAAGGAGGATCACCGACAGCCTAGTGTTGGTCAGAGACGCCATCTGTTTTGCGAGAGACAGAGACATTCGGCTCATAGTCCTAAATTTAGACTTTGAAAAAGCCTTCGATCGGGTCTCGCACCAGTACCTGCTCCAGGTACTGCAAAAAATGGGTTTCCCTGGGAGGTTTTTAAAGTGGGTGGGTCTGCTTTACACAGATATAAGCAGTCAAATTCTGGTAAACGGGCACCTCACAAAGGCGATCAGAGTTCGCTCTGGCGTTCGCCAAGGGTGTTCGTTATCCCCACTCCTGTACGTTGCGTGCATTGAGCCACTGGCGCAGATCTTGAGAAAGGATAAATGGATCAAAGGACTGGACTTGCCAGGCGGACTGACGGCGACCTGTACTTTGTATATGGACGACGTCACGCTTTTATGTTCCGACGTTTTATCGGTCCAAAGAGCACTGGACTTGACTGACTGGTATGGAAGGGCCTCGGGCGCTAAGCTCAATAGGAGCAAGTCCGAGGCCCAGCTCTTTGGACCCTGGGGAAACATAGGCGCCGACTTGGATTTGGATTTTAAAGACAAAGATATTAAAATTTTAGGTATAAAATTTGACGAAGAGGGTGGCGGACGGGGCAACTGGACTGACGCGCTAGGGAAAGTCAGGCAACGTTTGGGCTTTTGGGGACTTAGACAGCTGACGATGGAGGGCAAGGTTTTAATTATCAAAGCGGTGATTTTACCTTTGCTTTTACTGTTGTGTTCTGTTTTTAGTCCCCCTAGATTTTTTCTTTTAGGATTGGAGAGAGCGGTGTTTTATTTCCTGTGGGGGTCCAAGTGGGAGAGGCTGAGGAGGGCGGTGGTGAAGAAGAGGAAGGAGAATGGAGGAAAAGGGCTCCCAGACCCCCACCTGTTTTTAGGAAGCAAGTTCGCTGCTTTACACATAAAGTATGCGACGAACCCCTCCAGAGACAACAAGACCGCCGCAATGGCAAAGTTCTGGATGGGGTCGTACTTGCGAAGCATAAAGATTTTACAACTCGATTTAAGAACACCCGTCTCTTTTAATCTTTCTAAGGAATATGATTTTATTAGAAAGTTTTTAAGAAAATATGATTTAGAAAAAGAAGATTTTACTGTTTTAACTAACGCAAAGTCTCTTGTCTCTCTTGTGCAGGACCGGGAAGAGGTGAGCCCAGTTCCCGGCCTCACACTAAGTGAGGCCAAGGCAGTTTGGAGGAACGCAGCCCACCCCGCTCTCCAGAATAAGCATAAAGATCTGTCGTGGATGGCGGCCCATGAGATCCTCCCGGTCAGGGCCGTGATGCACTCCCGGGGAATGGCATCCAACCCCACGTGCCCACGGCCTGGGTGTGGCGAACCAGAGACCGTGAGGCACGTGCTCTGGGAGTGCAGTGTGGCGAGGGACCTGTGGGCCATAACCGGTCCCCTGCAATGCCCGAGCCTGCCAGCAGGGGAGGTCCAGCCGTCGGTTTACCGGCTAGCGGTAAACGGGGTGGGCCAGGGCATAGACCGACTACCAGCTGCAGAGTTCACAGCGCTCTGGCTCACCCTTAACGGCGTGAAGGCTGCCCTGTGGACCTCCCGCAACCTGCTGGTGGGGAAACGAGTGACGGTGCCCCTGCACGCTCTTTCTGCGCTGGTCACATCATCGCTGCAGGGGACACCGCACGCCGACATTCGGAGGAGGGGACCGGGGTCACACGAAGGGGGGTCCAGACCACCACGGTCGCTGGCTCCCGTAGATGCACCCGGCAAGACCGCAACCAAGAAAGGAGCAGCGGGCACAGGGGAGGATCTCCGCTGAGCCCTGACACTGAAGAATCGCGACTTCTGGGGAGCGAGGTGGTGCCAGCTTGATAGTGGCGCACCCCGGTCCTGCACAAAGAGACTGTTTTAGCAAAGACTGAACGGATTTTATTTGTTGAATATTTATTTGTTTATTTATTTAATGATTATGTATTGTCTTATTTATTCCATTTATTTATTGAAACTTGTATAAGCTTTTATTGTAATTGTATTTCACTTTTTAAAGAAAACCTAACTGGACTTTTACACACACACACACACGAAAGCTTTTATTGAATGTTTTTACTGATCTCTGCTCTTAACTGACTTTTATGTGTAAAAATGATCTTATGTGTGTATTGGTTTTATAAAATGATTTATTAAGATGAAATATGATTGTAAAAAGGAAAAGCTTTTAAAAATGTTGTGAAATGAATGAAATGGAAATGTACTGAAATTGTGACAATAAAACTTTTTTCGAAAGAAAAAATCTGTTCTTATCAGTTTAATATCTGATACGTCCTCTATATGAGGACTATATATTAAATTGATTTTTGAACTCGGGAGTCCACGCATCGACCTGCTCCACGCATCGACCTGGTATTGCAGTACCTCCAGGAACGGTGCACCTCTTTCAGGTAGATAAAGGAAAGAAATCTGAAGAAACGTGTTTGCCTGGGTGGGCGTGGTCTTTTTGGTGTGTTTTTGGTTTTCCCTCCGTTTTTGTTCTTTTTTTTTTTTTTTTTTTTTTTTTTTTTTTTTTTTTTTAAAAGCATTTGTGTTTCCTTTCTGCTCCTTCTTTCAGGTAAAGCAGCACCTGGGCAGCTTTATTGAAGGAGGAGTCTACCGCACCGAACGGGAGAGGAGAGGAGAGGAGAGGAGAGGAGAAACACGAAGGAGGAGTTTTACCCTGGCTCGCAACCTTCCCTGCCCTTCTCCAGCAGCCTTGGCCTTCGGTAGGGGTTCATAGGCTCGGGTGCCGGTTGGTATGGCTCGGGTTTCTCTTCATTCACGTACAAATCTTTCGCCTTTTACTAAAGATTTCCGTGGAGGGGAACGTTGACGAGTTTTGCCTATTTTTGGAAGGCTCTGCTTTTAGCAGAGCTGCTCTTTCTCTTGATGTTTGAAAGTCAGATCTGTAGTTGTTGTTGTAGTAGTAGTAGTAGTAGTAGTAGTAGTAGTAGTAGAAGGCTCCTCCTTTTCGCCAAGCTGTGGGGTGGTGGAAGGCTTCTGGTGGCTTGCTAGCGCTAGTACGGGTGGGCGTGGTTAGCGCCGGTTCTTTTGGCGTCACCGTGTGGTAGCTAGCTACTAACGGCAGGGTGGCTTCGCACGGGGCGGCCTGTTCGGGTTATCGCTTCTCGGCCTTTTGGCTAAGATCAAGTGTAGTATCTGTTCTTATCAGTTTAATATCTGATACGTCCTCTATATGAGGACTATATATTAAATTGATTTTTGAACTCGGGAGTCGGAAGAGGAGCTTGCTCCTTCCGCTCCACGCATCGACCTGGTATTGCAGTACCTCCAGGAACGGTGCACCTCTTTCAGGTAGATAAAGGAAAGAAATCTGAAGAAACGTGTTTGCCTGGGTGGGCGTGGTCTTTTTGGTGTGTTTTTGGTTTTCCCTCCGTTTTTGTTCTTTTTTTTTTTTTTTTTTTTTTTTTTTTTTTTTTTTTTTTTTTTAAAAAGCATTTGTGTTTCCTTTCTGCTCCTTCTTTCAGGTAAAGCAGCACCTGGGCAGCTTTATTGAAGGAGGAGTCTACCGCACCGAACGGGAGAGGAGAGGAGAGGAGAGGAGAGGAGAAACACGAAGGAGGAGTTTTACCCTGGCTCGCAACCTTCCCTGCCCTTCTCCAGCAGCCTTGGCCTTCGGTAGGGGTTCATAGGCTCGGGTGCCGGTTGGTATGGCTCGGGTTTCTCTTCATTCACGTACAAATCTTTCGCCTTTTACTAAAGATTTCCGTGGAGGGGAACGTTGACGAGTTTTGCCTATTTTTGGAAGGCTCTGCTTTTAGCAGAGCTGCTCTTTCTCTTGATGTTTGAAAGTCAGATCTGTAGTTGTTGTTGTTGTTGTTGTAGTAGTAGTAGTAGAAGGCTCCTCCTTTTCGCCAAGCTGTGGGGTGGTGGAAGGCTTCTGGTGGCTTGCTAGCGCTAGTACGGGTGGGCGTGGTTAGCGCCGGTTCTTTTGGCGTCACCGTGTGGTAGCTAGCTACTAACGGCAGGGTGGCTTCGCACGGGGCGGCCTGTTCGGGTTATCGCTTCTCGGCCTTTTGGCTAAGATCAAGTGTAGTATCTGTTCTTATCAGTTTAATATCTGATACGTCCTCTATATGAGGACTATATATTAAATTGATTTTTGAACTCGGGAGTCGGAAGAGGAGCTTGCTCCTTCCGCTCCACGCATCGACCTGGTATTGCAGTACCTCCAGGAACGGTGCACCTCTTTCAGGTAGATAAAGGAAAGAAATCTGAAGAAACGTGTTTGCCTGGGTGGGCGTGGTCTTTTTGGTGTGTTTTTGGTTTTCCCTCCGTTTTTGTTCTTTTTTTTTTTTTTTTTTTTTTTTTTTTTTTTTTTTTTTTTTAAAAAGCATTTGTGTTTCCTTTCTGCTCCTTCTTTCAGGTAAAGCAGCACCTGGGCAGCTTTATTGAAGGAGGAGTCTACCGCACCGAACGGGAGAGGAGAGGAGAGGAGAGGAGAGGAGAAACACGAAGGAGGAGTTTTACCCTGGCTCGCAACCTTCCCTGCCCTTCTCCAGCAGCCTTGGCCTTCGGTAGGGGTTCATAGGCTCGGGTGCCGGTTGGTATGGCTCGGGTTTCTCTTCATTCACGTACAAATCTTTCGCCTTTTACTAAAGATTTCCGTGGAGGGGAACGTTGACGAGTTTTGCCTATTTTTGGAAGGCTCTGCTTTTAGCAGAGCTGCTCTTTCTCTTGATGTTTGAAAGTCAGATCTGTAGTTGTTGTTGTTGTTGTTGTAGTAGTAGTAGTAGAAGGCTCCTCCTTTTCGCCAAGCTGTGGGGTGGTGGAAGGCTTCTGGTGGCTTGCTAGCGCTAGTACGGGTGGGCGTGGTTAGCGCCGGTTCTTTTGGCGTCACCGTGTGGTAGCTAGCTACTAACGGCAGGGTGGCTTCGCACGGGGCGGCCTGTTCGGGTTATCGCTTCTCGGCCTTTTGGCTAAGACAGCGGTCGACTCTTTTGCGTCCCAAGATCCTGGCCTTTGTGACCTTGATCTTTAACGCAGGAGAGGAGATTGTACGGATCCCGGGTTTTGCTGCATGAGTCTTGGACCGTAGACTCTGTCTGTCTCGCTTTGGGACTCATTCTTCAAACTTCAAAGGTAAGTACAATCTCTTTTTTCTTCCTTTTGCTGTTTTTAGTGGTTTTATTTATTTATTTGTATTTATTGTTTTAAAAAGTTTTATCGGCCACCCGATGCCTCCAAGCATGTCGGCTGTTCGTGCCGGCATGCGGAGGCACCACAGTGTGCGCCTTTTATTCAGAGAAGTCGGGGGAAAGCTCCTGGAGATGTCTAGGTTGGACTTCTCCAGGAAGCAAATTCAAAAGACCCTCAACTTCTCCCCGAAAGACCTGAACTGCTTGATGACTCTGCCCGGAAATAAAGGTTTCGACGTTAGCTTTTGCTCGGCTTCCCTTCTGAAAGATTTTTGGACTAGGCTTGAGACTGTTAAAGACCAGTTCTCCATGTTTAAAGTTGAGAAACTTTCTGACAATTCTCACAAAGTGGTGATTGTCAGAATGTTCAATGAAACTGTGACTGGAGAGGATATTGTTACATGGCTGGCCAGATTTTGCACCGTGAAAAGCCCACCTATCAAGGTATTGGACGAGGACGGCATTTGGAACTGCTCGTGGCGAATTCCCATTAAACAATGGGAAGACCCGAGCAGTTACCTAGGCTTGAGACAAATACCGTCTATGATAGTGTTGGGTGAAAATCGGGGCTACATTTATTACCAAGGAATGCCCAAACTCTGTCGCAAGTGCGGCAAGTTTGGGCATCTAGCTGAAGCGTGCCAGGAAATCGTGTGTGGGAAGTGCAGAGAAATTGGGCACACTTTTGAGGAGTGTACCAATGGCAGGCGGTGTAATCTTTGGGGAGAATCTTCCCATCTCTACAGAGATTGCCCCAAATCTTTTGCCAACAAGCTAAAAGCTAGCAAAATGGCCGCCAGGCAGCATGGTGAGGGGGAGAAGGAGAAGGAGAAGGAGAAAGTAGGGGAGGAGGAGGGGGCGGTCCCTGGGGTTTTGGCGGGAGATTTGAATCTTCAGCCAGCCCCAGGGATTGGCCAAGAATCAGAGGGCGGAGCTAACGTCCGGGCAGAGTCACAGCAGGGACTGGAGGCCACCCCCTCCCAATTAGTACAGGATAAGGAAACGGTTGGGCAGCAGCAGCAAGAGGAGGAAGAAAGCACTTCCTCCCTGATTACGGTGCCGGAGGTGAGTGTGGCCTCCAGTGGGAGTGGGTCTGATGGCTCGCTCCCCAATGCTCAAGTGGGCAAAAGGCCCGCGGGGTCTCCTCTGCCAGAACTGGCAGAGAAGAAACAGAGGGCAACATAGGATCCAGACAGTTCCTCCTCGGAAGGTCTGGATCGGCTGTGGCCCGATGAATCCCCAAATGAGGTGTCTTTTCTTCATTTTAAGCTAAAGACATCCACACCCAGGACTCTACAAGAGCTTCGCTCTGTAGGCCTGGAGGCTGGAGACACCGGCCAACCTCCTAACCCCAGAACAGTGGGGGTAAAAGAGGAGCAGGTGTCACAAGAAATTATGTGATTTTTAAAATGCCTTTTTAATCTTTTATTTATATAGTCTTTTTGTTTTATTTTCATGGTCTTTTAATCACATACCTGTCTTTTAAAACCTACACTGCTCATGGCTCTCACTATTTCAACCATTAATGTTAGGAGTGTGAGAGCCTCCACTAGAGCAGAGAGTGTCTTGTCCCTTTTAAAAGATATAAAGTCAGATGTGTTTTTACTACAAGAGTGTGCTTTACCGTTCCTGAAGACATACAGAGATTGGGAGCAGCGCTGGGCTGCCGGTCCCTCTCTCTGGAGCGGGTCACACTACAATAGAGCCGACGGTGTTGCTATTTTAATAAAGAACCCTCACATCTTGGTGAAGGGCAGCACTGTGGTGAGGGATGGACGGGCTCTTTTAGTAAATTTGACTTTTTTAGGAAGGGATTTTAACATTCTTAATGTGTATGGTTTTAATGATAAAAATGACAGGTTTAAACTTTTAGAAGACCTGCAGCCCCACATGCTGGGGAAGGTACCTTTAGTAGTGGGAGGGGATTTTAATTGTGTTTTATCAAGAAAGGACAGAAAAAGAATAGGGGATGATTTTAAATTAGACAAGACATCAGTTTTATTGCAGGGTTTAGTTAAAAATATTTATAGAAAAATGCATCCAGAGGAGGAGGGCTTCACCTGGTTCAGTGGTGACTGCACCCGAGCCTCCCGCATCGACTACATTTTTACAAGAGACTGCCCGCCAACTGATGCAACATTGACCCCCCTCTGTTTTTCTGATCACCTCATGCTATCGTGCACCCTGTCTCTCCCCACCGGTGTGACTGTAGGGGGAGGGCTGTGGAGACTGAACTGCTCCCTGTTACAAGATGAAGAAATAGTTAAGAGCTACAGGGAGCAGTACAGTCTCTGGCAGACCCTCCAAGACTGTTTTGATTCACGGACACAGTGGTGGGAAATGGTAAAACAAAGGACGAAAACGTTTTTTAAAAAGATAGGAAAAGAAAAAAAGAATAGAGAGAGACGACGCATGATGGGGCTGCAAAAAAGACTACAAAGATATTTTAACCTTTTAAACACAGGCATTGATTTTAGTGATGAAATTAAAGAAATTAAAAGGGAAATGTCGGTTTTAAATGAAATAAAAAGTAAAGGTACAATTTTAAGAAGTAAAGAAAAAGAAGTTGAGGAAGGAGAAAAATGCACACGCTACTTTTTTAAGAAAATTCTATCCAGGGGGGGAGGGATTACAAAAATAACAAAAGAGGGGAGGGAAGAAGTAAAGACAGAGGGGATTTTAAAAGAAATTGAGTGTTTTTATGAAGATCTTTATAATGAAAAAAGTGTGCAAAATAAAACAATGGAAGAGGTTTTAAATTTTCTAGAAAAACAAATAGAAAGTCAGGATGTTTTAATAAGAAATTTTACAGGAGAGGAAATTTTAAAATGTCTTAAAGGTTTTAAAAAGTGTAAGACTCCGGGAGAGGATGGACTCCCCGTGGAATTTTATTTGACCTTTTGGGACATTTTAGCAACGGACATTCTGACTGTTTTTAATGAATTCGAAACTTTTGACCGACTTCCAGACAGTTTTAGAGTAGGGATAGTTACTTTACTTTTCAAAAAAGGAGACAAGACCGACTTAAAAAATTGGAGACCTATAACCCTTTTAAATTGTGATTGTAAACTTTTTAGTAAACTTTTATCTAGACGCATGTCGACGGTTTTGGAGGACGTGATCCACCCGGATCAAGCCTGCGCCGTGCCAGGAAGGAGGATCACCGACAGCCTAGTGTTGGTCAGAGACGCCATCTGTTTTGCGAGAGACAGAAACATTCGGCTCATAGTCCTAAATTTAGACTTTGAAAAAGCCTTTGATCGGGTCTCGCACCAGTACCTGCTCCAGGTACTGCAAAAAATGGGTTTCCCCGGGAGGTTTTTAAAGTGGGTGGGTCTGCTTTACACAGACATAAGCAGTCGAATTCTGGTAAACGGGCACCTCACAAAGGCGATCAGAGTTCGCTCTGGCGTCCGCCAAGGGTGTTCGTTATCCCCGCTCCTGTACATTGCGTGCATTGAGCCACTGGCGCAGATCTTGAGAAAGGATAAATGGATCAAAGGACTGGACTTGCCAGGCGGACTGACGGCGACCTGTACTTTGTATATGGACGACGTCACGCTTTTATGTTCCGACGTTTTATCGGTCCAAAGAGCACTGGACTTGACTGACTGGTATGGAAGGGCCTCGGGCGCTAAGCTCAATAGGAGCAAGTCCGAGGCCCAGCTCTTTGGACCTTGGGGAAACATAGGCGCTGACCTGGATTTGGATTTTAAAGACAAAGATATTAAAATTTTAGGTATTAAATTTGACGAAGAGGGTGGCGGACGGGGCAACTGGACTGACGCGTTAGGGAAAGTCAGGCAACGGTTGGGTTTTTGGGGACTAAGACAGCTGACGATAGAAGGCAAGGTTTTAATTATTAAAGCTGTGATTTTACCTTTGCTTTTACTGTTGTGTTCTGTTTTTAGTCCCCCGAAGTTTTTTCTTTTAGGTTTGGAGAGAGCGGTATTTTATTTCCTGTGGGGGTCCAAGTGGGAGAGGCTGAGGAGGGCGGTGGTAAAGAAGAGGAAAGAGAACGGAGGGAAAGGGCTCCCAGACCCCCACCTGTTTTTAGGAAGCAAGTTCGCTGCTTTACACATAAAGTATGCGATGAATCCCTCCAGAGACAACAAGACCGCCGCAATGGCAAAGTTCTGGATGGGGTCGTACTTGCGGAGTTTAAAGATTTTACAACTTGATTTAAGAACACCCGTCTCTTTTAACCTGTCAAAAGAATATGATTTTATTAGAAAGTTTTTAAGAAAATATGATTTAGAAAAAGAAGATTTAACGGTTTTAACTAACGCAAAATGTCTTGTCTCTCTTGTGCAGGACCGGGAAGAGGTGAGCCCAGTTCCCGGCCTCACACTAAGTGAGGCCAAGGCAGTTTGGAGGAACGCAGCCCACCCCGCTCTCCAGAATAAGCATAAAGATCTGTCGTGGATGGCGGCCCATGAGATCCTCCCGGTCAGGGCCGTGATGCACTCCCGGGGAATGGCATCCAACCCCACGTGCCCACGGCCTGGGTGTGGCGAACCAGAGACCGTGAGGCACGTGCTCTGGGAGTGCAGTGTGGCGAGGGACCTGTGGGCCATAACCGGTCCCCTGCAATGCCCGAGCCTGCCAGCAGGGGAGGTCCAGCCGTCAGTTTACCGGCTAGCGGTAAACGGGGTGGGCCAGGGCATAGACCGACTACCAGCTGCAGAGTTCACAGCGCTCTGGCTCACCCTTAACGGCGTGAAGGCCGCCCTGTGGACCTCCCGCAACCTGCTGGTGGGGAAGCGAGTGACGGTGCCCCTGCACGCTCTATCTGCGCTGGTTACATCATCGCTGCAGGGGACACCGCACGCCGACATTCGGAGGAGGGGGCCGGGGTCACACGCAGGGGGGTCCAGACCACCACGGTCGCTGGCTCCCGTAGATGCACCCGGCAAGACCGCAACCATGAAAGGAGCAGCGGGCACAGGGGAGGATCTCCGCTGAGCCCGGACACTGAAGCATCGCGACTTCTGGGGAGCGAGGTGGTGCCAGCTTGATAGTGGCTCACCCCGGTCCTGCACAAAGAGACTGTTTTAGCAAAGACTTTTAAACTGAACTGATTTTACTGAATGAATATTTATTTGTTTATTTATTTATTTATTGATTATTTATTGTCTTATTTATTCCATTGATTTATTTGAACTTGTATAAGCTTTTATTGTATTTGTATTTCACTTTTTAAAAGAAAACCAAACTGGACTTTTACACACACACACACACACACACGAAAGCTTTTATTGAATGTTTTTACTGATATTTGCTCTTAACTGACTTTTATGTGTAAAAAATTATTTTATGTGTGTACTATTTATTAAGATGAAATACGATTGTAAAAAGAAAAAGCTTTTGAAAAATGTTGTGAAATGAATGAAATGGAAATTACTTGAAATTGTGACAATAAAACTTTTTTCGAAAGAAAAAAATCTGTTCTTATCAGTTTAATATCTGATACGTCCTCTATATGAGGACTATATATTAAATTGATTTTTGAACTCGGGAGTCGGAAGAGGAGCTTGCTCCTTCCGCTCCACGCATCGACCTGGTATTGCAGTACCTCCAGGAACGGTGCACCTCTTTCAGGTAGATAAAGGAAAGAAATCTGAAGAAACGTGTTTGCCTGGGTGGGCGTGGTCTTTTTGGTGTGTTTTTGGTTTTCCCTCCGTATTTGTTCTTTTTTTTTTTTTTTTTTTTAAAAAGCATTTGTGTTTCCTTTCTGCTCCTTCTTTCAGGTAAAGCAGCACCTGGGCAGCTTTATTGAAGGAGGAGTCTACCGCACCGAACGGGATAGGAGAGGAGAGGAGAGGAGAGGAGAGGAGAGGAGAAACACGAAGGAGGAGTTTTACCCTGGCTCGCAACCTTCCCTGCCCTTCTCCAGCAGCCTTGGCCTTCGGTAGGGGTTCATAGGCTCGGGTGCCGGTTGGTATGGCTCGGGTTTCTCTTCATTCACGTACAAATCTTTCGCCTTTTACTAAAGATTTCCGTGGAGGGCAACGTTGACGAGTTTTGCCTATTTTTGGAAGGCTCTGCTTTTAGCAGAGCTGCTCTTTCTCTTGATGTTTGAAAGTCAGATCTGTAGTTGTTGTTGTTGTTGTTGTTGTAGTAGTAGTAGTAGTAGTAGTAGTAGAAGAAGGCTCCTCCTTTTCGCCAAGCTGTGGGGTGGTGGAAGGCTTCTGGTGGCTTGCTAGCGCTAGTACGGGTGGGCGTGGTTAGCGCCGGTTCTTTTGGCGTCACCGTGTGGTAGCTAGCTACTAACGGCAGGGTGGCTTCGCACGGGGCGGCCTGTTCGGGTTATCGCTTCTCGGCCTTTTGGCTAAGATCAAGTGTAGTATCTAGTTGTGAACCATGGCTCGTTATTGCGGGATGTGCGGAAGGTCTTGGTTGGCGTTCACAGCTCCTCACAAAAGCTGATGTAGAATGTCAGGGTCAGTCTTTACGGCCAGGTTGTGAGTAGCAGCTTCGAAAACACTCCAACCAGTGCAGTCAAAACAGTCCTGCAGTTCTTGCTCTGCCTCTCTGGTCCATCTTTTCACGGTCTTCACTACAGGCTTTGCAGATGTAGGTTTCTGCTTGTAGGTGGGAATCAGACAGTGCTCAGAATCTCCCAAAGCTGCATGGGGGACAGAGCGATCCTTCTGTACAGTGTTAATATCCCCTGGCGGGACAATTACCGTGTTGCTTATATCTTGGAAGTACGTGCTTAAGTTTGGCTCTGTTAAAGTCCCCGAGAATAATGAAAAGTGAGTCTGGATATTTTGGCTCCAGACTAGTTCTTCGCTCTGCGCTGGCTTGAGGTGGGATGTAAACGCCGAGCAGAATGAATGAAGAAAACTCCCGCGGTGAATAAAAAGCTTTGCAGTTTAGAAAGTGTGAGTCTGTAGGTTAGAGCTGCAGTGTTTATTCAGCACTGAGACATCTGTACACCAACCTTCGTTAACATGAGAGCAGATTCCTCCGCCTCTCGCTTTCCCCGACAGCTCCGTCACACGGTCTGCTCGCTGTAGACGAAAGCCCGGCAGATGTAGCGCGCTGTCCGGGATGGACTCGCTGAGCCAGGTCTCAGTGAAGCAGAGGGCAGCTGACCGTGCGAAACTCTTGTTGGTCCCGTTGAGGAGAGGTGGTTCATCCTCTTTGTTGGGTAAAGAGCGGAGATCCGCTAGATGAACAAACGGGAGAGCGCTTCTGAATCCTCGCTGTCGGAGCTTTAGGTCCACTCGTCCCCCGCCTGCGTCTCCTGCGCGCTCTCCACAGAGCCGCCGCTCCTCCAACAGTTCTCTCCAAACAACTTGCCGCGTTCTCGAAAACTGGCGAAAACCTTTGAGATGTGGACGGTCTCATGTTAAGCAGTGATTCTCTGGTGTAAAAAAAAAAGGGGGTTCAGTTGCATAAAGTAAAAACATACACATTACTAGAGAGCTCCGTGCAGAGGCAGCCACTCGCGGCGCCATCCTGATGCTCAACAATTCATCAAAACATGCTCCCACCTAAACAACAACAACAACGTGGATTTCTTCAATTTCTCCTTCAGCATCTTTTAGCTGTGTCTGCACAGGTTCAGGTCTGTACACAAGCAGAAGCTCCATGGACGCGCCGGTCATTAACAGTCGGGACGGTGCTGCAGAATCTGAGTCACAGTTTCATCCAGATCTTTGTCGCTCATTAAAGTTCATAGACTGTGGACTCTAATCTACACACAAACAGAGTCAACGTGACACACAAACATGACCACAGTACAAATCAACCACCATCACAAGAGGTCAGCTGCTCGATCACTAGCTGAACTGCAACGAGAGCTTCATGAGGACTTTAAATCTGTGCTGTCTGGAACAGAAAACAAACACTCTGCCTTTTTAAACCTCCTGCAAAACGGCTGTTGTGTCCTGCAGAAATGACACGAATAGAACAGGTCACCCTGTCTGAGGTCTTCATATATGTGTACGTGTGAGCTTGAATCTGAACCTAAGCAAACAAGGTCTAAGAGTTTGAGCTCAAGTCAGTTCATGGCCCAACATCAAAACCCCACAAATCTCCCTCAACCGGCATGACGATGCACAGCAAGACAACAGCCTCTACCCCCAACTTTCAGGAAGAGCAACGCGGTCCAGCAGTTCAGCCTATTTGAGAACAGTGGTTTTGGAGGTGGTGAATCACACGTACATCTTCTACCAGCGGTGTTTCTGTCTCTACCTGTGATGTGGCGACCGTACCGGAACACCTGGAGACTGGAGCACACTGTCCTCACTACCTGATCTAGAAAGATGCGCAGAGACAGAGAGAGCGAAGAGAAAGAAGAGCTGCAGAGAGTTTGTTGAGTAGAAATGACCTTACTTACTCCGTACGGGCTCATCCTCCGGAGCACTGCTGTCTCGGACACTCCGAACGACTGCGCTCTGTCTCCAGCGGTGTGGCCCAAAAGGAGGCGAGCCTCGATTCTGTTCGGAGGGCAAATGGAGGATGGACGTCCAGCGTCGGCTTCGTGAGCTGAACTACAGCACCCATTACTCCTTCCAGCCCAAACAGGAGGCAGTCGTTTGGCGCGTGACTCTGAAAATCCTCCGCTAATGATCTTAAATCGTCCGCAGTGGCTCGTCAGAAACGGCATCGGTAACTCAGGACTGCTTCCAATGAAGGAACGTCCACAACTCGCCGCTTGTCGCTGGTTAAGGGCACCGCTAGCAATGCGCCAGCACGCAGCCGTTGTAGACCAAGTAGTAGTGGAGTGGAGACGCTCGCAACTCCCTAACCAATCCTGCTTCAGAGTGAGTGTAGGACCGCCCACCTCGTTAACACAGAGACGCAGAAATCCATAAACGAACGAACGAATGAAGGAATGTGAAGATATAGAAAACAATACTGTATGTTGAAATTCACAAATTGATCAATCAAGACACGTGGAAATATATGAATAAACAAACGTTGAAATGTGGAAATACAAAAATAAATAAATTCTGAAATGTAACGTATGGGCATATAAAAATAGGTATTTATTTATTAGTTTTTTATTGTTAATTATTTATTTGTGCATTTTGTAACCTTTTAAATGATGTATTAGTTTTTATTGTTTTATTTTTCACATTACTTAATTTAACATTAAACATTTATTTATTAGAATATTTATCTTTTTTTTAAATATTTATTTGAACATTTATTTATTTATCCTTTAAATGCTATTTCTCGTCCTCCGTATCGGTCTGCAATGGCAGGCAGGTGAAACGGAGGGAAGGAGCTGTTATGGCATCGTCCCATTTGAAGTCTGTGAAACACATCGTTTATCTTCCTCAGTGCGGACACAGAGACTCAGAGAAGTATTGGTGCTGATTTGAACACATTTCTGTTGAAGTGATGAGCTGTTTTTAATGTGCATTGTACAGAAGCGTCGTGCCATGCAGAACAAGCCCACGATCCCTCCCCTGTGTGGAAATCGGCAGAGAGGGGAGATGAAGAACCAAAAGGAAGTGGGACATTTTCGACCTTGCTGTCACTGATCCTGGTGAGAACCAAGCTGGTTAAGGTGGTCGGACAGCTTAGCTCTTGAAAAGCGTAGGGTATGTTTTTGTTTGAGTTTGATGGTTTAACTTGATGAATGATCAACCCGACTATGCTGCTTGACAACGCTGGTTGACCAGCATAACCAAGCTTATTTACAGCATGACCACGCTGCTTGTGTAGCATTTGGTCATGTGGGTCATTGCCAGTTTGACCAAGCTGGTTGACCAACATGTCCAAGCTGCAGTTTGCATTTGATTTTGGTCATGCTTGGCCACGATGGTCTGTTTGACCAGTAAGACCAATCTGGTCGACCAGCATTTTGGCAATGCTTGGCCATGATGTTTATGCTAGTCAGCAAGACCAGCTTGACCAAGCTGGTCAAACAGAATGACCCGCATGAACAGTCTGGTCGACGAGAATGAGCACGCTCGTCGACCAGCATGACCAGCATTACCAAGCAGGTTGACCAGCATGACGAAGCTGTGTGTCGCATTGGGTTTTGGTCATGCTTGGTCATGCAGCAAGACCAATCTGGACCATGCTGGTTTACCAGCATCACCAAACCATCCAAACCAGCATAGCAAACTCTACCCTAATCAAGATCAAGGTCAAGGTTCCCTCAATCATTCATAAAAGATCTTGGCCAGAGGAGGATGGTTCCCCCTTTTTGAGTCTTGGTTCCTCCCAAGGTTTCTTCCTCCAGCATTGAGGGAGTTTTTCCTTGCCACTGTTGCCTTTGGCTTGCTCACTGGGGGTTTTATGTTTGATTTGAGGAGCTGGTTAACCAGCTAGCTTACAAGCATAGGGGATGCTTTCTCCTCGATGACCAGCTTTTCAACCACCTTGACCATCATCAGGAACTGCAGCAACTGTTCAGTCCCCCAGCGGTAGAAGATCGCCACCTAGCGGTTTGTTTTTAAGAAGGCAAAAATTAAAGCCCTTTGTCCTGAAGAGTAACTTTCTTCATTATTCATCATACAGAACTTTATTCATGCATGAAATGTAGCATCAAATAGCCAAACACTGAGAAAACAGCACAGTGGAAAAGAAACAAGGAAGAGACAAGGGATTGTGACTAGAGGCAAATATAATGTGGGAATAAAAATAAATGAATAAAAATATCAAATTGAAAAAGTATGAAACATGTCAAATTGAAAGACGTGATGCTGCCTCTTCCTTCTCACACCAGTCTTATCAAATTAAAGGATCTCCTCCACGAGGGGCACCTTTAATATTTTTTATTTAACTATTTGAAAAACTCAAAAGTCAGCAAGTAGTGATCCACATGCAGCAAACAATAAAAAGACACAAGATGAAATGACAACACAGACGGAGCCCTGAAGACCCTCATGGCTGTGTGTGGAGTTCTGCAAGTCGTTTACAACTGTCTGACAATTTGGGCTCATTACAAAACAGGGAGGTTCGTTCAGGTTTCTGTGTCAGATGGTGCAACTTCCAAAGTTCATGGATTACATTTGTAAAAAAAAATAAAACAATGATTTTATTTGAGAAACGATTGAACTTTCATTTGTTGCTGGAAATTTCAATATTTCCACCCATTCACATACATTAGAAGTGGGATGGTGTCTGGTTACCATGTACATCAGGGCAAATAAGTAATTCTCCAAGTAAATCTATTTCTAGAGGTGCTACTGACATGAAACTCTCATCGGACGTCAGGCAACCACCCATCCAATCTACACACGCAAATAAATCAAGCCATAGATGTCCATATATGAAATGAACACAGAGGAAGAGTATTGAACACGCTTACTGAAATGTATTTAGTACTCCGTACTAAAGCCACACCATGATGTTCCCACCGCCAACCTTCACTGTTGCTATGGTGTTTGAAGGGGTGATATGCAGTGCTCTTTGACCTCCAAACAAGGTTTGTATTATGTCATCCAAAGAGTTTAATTTTGGTCTCATCTGACCGGACTATGTCCTCCCAGTATGTCACAGACTTGTCTAAATCTTGTTGAGCAAACTTTAAATGTGCTTCCAACCGATTTCTCTTCACTCTTCTTCAGATCTCGCGCCCTGAGCGTGCACACAGGCCGTGGCGGTTGAGTGCGTTACTTATTGTTTTCTTTGAAACAGTTGTACCTGCTGATTCCAGGTCTTTCTGTAGCCCTGCACAGGTGGTCCTTGGACAACCCTTCTGATAATTCTTTTCAATCTGTCTGAAATCTTGCAGGGGATCACCTGGTCATAGCCGGTGAAATAGTGAAACGATATAATCCACATATTTGACATAGGTAATATATATTGGAAATGGTATGGTGTAATTCAGTATCTTTTGGCTGATGTCCACTTTTAATATAATGGTAATTTTGCTTTAATAGCAGCTTAGTCCTGCACTGCAGGTCTGCCTGAAGCAGTGGCTACATCAATATATTTTCTTCACTGGAATATATGGGAAATGGGAGAGTCAGATCTCAGGTTTGTAACACTATATGACATTAAGTGTGCCCCTGTCTAAGCCCACTTGCAAAAGATTTGAAATAGCTTACAAATATTGGAAACGGGATCCCTCTTCTGGCCACCAGAGGTCGTTCTTGCCCGAGTTCTGACTCTGTCAACATGACAACCACAATCACTGCCACCTGATCCTCGTCTCCACTCTAATCATCCCTGCTTCTTAAAGCTCTCATTTGCCCTGGCACTGTCCACAGTAGTGGCAGTATCCTAGTGTCTGGTTCATCAAGCATTACTGGGTTTCTCTTTTGCCAAAACTGTGGATCCTTTTGCCCTTTTTGATACTTTTGTCTTGGTTTTCTGTCTTTTTGGTGTTGGAACCTTTTTCTGTCCATCACTTTGGCCTTTGGATTTCTATGTTTTAATAAACTGCTTAAATTTGCACGTGGATCCTTTTCAGGTCCCCGAGAACCGGTTGTCTCATATATTGGACATGGGATCTCACTTGTATATTAAACAGATGTATTAAAGCTGGGTCACAATATTAAGTGTGAGACGGTGCACAAAAGCCAGTACGTGAAAGATCAATCATTCGATATGGAATGGTGTCCTACAGTAAATCTACTGCTGAATATATGGTGAAATATGATTATGAAGGCATAGAAATCTAAGAGGTTTTGTCAACCTTCATCCACTTCGACGGCTCAGGACTTCAAGACTGCTGCTGCAAGATTGATGGTGGCCGACTTCAGATATGTGTATATGTACCAGAGCAGAGCTTATTACCATAAAAGGAAAACCAGCAGGTTATATATTATTATATATGCTGTGATATAATGTGATACTGTGAGCAAGGTGATATATTGTGATTTTTTAAACATAAAAAACACCATCATTTGCATAAATTTGAATAAAAGTAAAGTTTTTCTTTGACTTTTTTATTCTATCAGAACAGCAGGATCTGAAGACGAGTACAACACTGTGGGCTGGTGATTCTCCAACATCCTGCCCTCACTAACAGTGACTCTTGTCGCTGAACGCAATCAAATCCTCAAAGCAATTTTCTTAAATCTAGTAGAAAGAGACAGTTACTCCAACAGAAGCAGGAAAGCCTATTTTAATACCCTAGATGTCAGAAATAAACGACGAACGAGCAGGTGTCCCAATACTTTAGTCCATTCTTCAACCTTCTGAAAGGCGCCATTGTAAAAGCAGATGATCAACCTTATTGATTTCAGTGGTTTTAATGTTACGGCTGATTGTAAAGCTTTTGGAGATCATGATAAAATGGTAACTTTATATCTAGGTGGATTTTGTGTGTCCAGAGTTTAGAACAATGTCTAGAACAGATATAGGTACTTATAGCTACTCATTGGGGACAAACGTGGTTCTTGGCGGTACCGTGTGCAGAGCCTGAGGGTGGGGAACTCGGTCCTCAGTGTAAATGGAGAACCTCACTAGTCCCTGAACTCGTTTCTAGATAACCGTGTAGTTTATCGCTCTCTGTCGCCATGGAGACACTGAACATGTTTCCCTTTAAAATGTAAGAGAACGTAGGTAGAACCCAGGTCACAATCTAGAACGGTAGAACGAACGTTGAGCCTCAGTCGTTTACCGACCCCCACAGCGCTCAGCTGCTCTTTCTGCTCCTCTGAGAACCTTTCAGCTTTTTCGACGAGACCAACTCCTGCTTCTTCTGCAGCAACAACAGCTCCATTTCGGACGAGCTCCACTCCTTCTTCTTCCACTAGAACCACCTCAACCACTTCGACGAGGACCCCTCCACCTCCTTCAGCTGTTTCCACGATGCGCGGCGTCTTCGCTCTTCGCCCCCCGGCGGTGGAGCTCCGTTTGCGCCCCCTCCTGCTCGCAGCTGGGGTCGCAGCTGCCACTGCCGGAGTTTACTATGTCCTCTCTGCCCGCAGGTCCCGAGATCGACAGCGGACACCGAGGACCGTCGATGCCGCTGTCCAGACCGCAGCAGAAGGTAGCTAGAGCTCTTTAAAGCGTTAAAGCCGAAAGACAGACTCGTGTAAGAATGTGCTCACTAGCTGTGTGTTTGTGTATCTGTGTGTTGGAGAAGCTAAGCAGCGAGACAGAGGTCTGTCTGAAGCTCGCTAGCTAAGTCAGCTAGCCTACTAGCCTGTTTACACCTCCGTTGGATGCACATTAAATGTTGACGTTTACGAGATGTAGGATGTGACTCACACTGTCCTGTATTGAAGATAGGAGGGGTGTCTTCACTATGTCTCTTTTTCAGACCCAGCGTTTCATCGGGCTGAGCCGAGCGTGGTGTTCTCCACCTACCAGAGCTACGGCAGACGCCACGATGGAGCTCAGGCTGAGGTAGCTAGTTCTCCAGCTACACTTGGCTACATGGACAGGCTGAAAGTAGCCTGTTAATGTGTTCATATTTAATGACTCCAGCACCAGCTAACGTCTACCTTACGCCATCTTTTTTATTGCAGGTCATCACTGCGGAGGACGGGCGGCTCACCCTTAGCCCTCCTTTTGGATCGGTGCTTCCGTACCGGGTAAGAGAAATGATGCAGTCGGTTTAACTGGAATTTGAGATGTTCTAGATACTTTATACTGCAGAGATGGTTTAATAGCATGCAGCTCACTGCAGTCTTTCTGCCGTGTCTCATTGCAGTGTCCCAGGCGCTTTCTGGAGCAGCTGATCCTGGAGCATTGCCCCAAGGATGTGCTCGGTTCCGTCTGGACCCTTCGCTTCTCCTACCGGCGGTGGTACATCCGGGACAACCAGGTATGCACTTCCTCCTGTGGGGAAGAACCCCCATTTGGTACGGTCACTCATGTCTGTATGGTTCCTATGTGGTAGAGTTAGCACTTCTCCTACAGACTGTGGCTCAAGCCACACCAGCAGGTATGGACTTCTTTGGTATGGTTGCTCGTATCTGGAGCTTTGCGTCTTACTCGCGTGTGTTTTTTTTTTTTACTCTGCAGAAGATCTGTGTGCGCCGACACTACGTGCTCCTGATGCGGGGGGACGTGACCCAGTCGTGGTGGATCCTCACCAACGACTTCTTCAACCTTGTTCTACCTTCTGAGGAGGTAAGAAAACTCTTCCACTTCCAGTTGTTTCTGTTATCTCTATTATTTTTATATGTAATTAATTATTCTTCACGTGATTCATATGAACCCTCTAACCTCTCTCCGACAGGCCCCCATCTGGTTCGCCTCGGCAGCACAGGTCACCTTTGCTGAGGTAAGACGTCTCAGCCACGTCCTCCTAAGTCTAGTTTCCTCATGGCCTTTGACTCACATGGCAATGCGGCGTGTCTTTGTAGCGCATCGAAGGTCACCTGCTCCGCGTAGCGTCCGGCCGCTTCACTAAGCGCTCCACCCCCAAAACGTCTGGAGGCGTTCAGGTAACTTTAGCACGTTCTAGTCAGAACTGATCTGCATGTTCTTGTAGAACGTACCTCAGAAAGCCTACAGTTCTCCCCAGCTATGAGATGTGATGCATAGAGTGTGTGTTGTTTGTTTTACAGGAGCTCCACACGTATCAGGACCTGGTCATCGGCGATGACGGGTGGACCTCCTTTTCCAACGCATGGTCTGAGGACACCCCCTGCCAGCCAGAGCCTCAGCAGGAGTCCAGCACTTCTGACTGGCCTCAGTCCGGACCAGCTCCTGAGGTAAAACTAAGCACGCTAGTGTTATGAGGCGTCGTCGTGCCGTTCCCAATTCTGTTCAGCATTAATTAAAGTGGAAAATTTGGACTTACAGGCGACTGGATGCAGCACTGCAGCGAGGGAGGTGCCCGCTTTGCAGTAAGTGTCACGGCCGCTTAAGTTCTGTACACTGTAAACGGAATTGAGGTGTTTGTGTTGTTTCTGAAATGGGAGATTTGCTCCTTTTCCACAGCGCCTTCTCAACCATTCAGGGGATCAGGAACTTCCCCCTGAAGCTGAATGCCCTGCGTCTGGCCTTCACTGTAAGTGGCAACCCATGAAAGTACTTTTTTTACATCTTAAGGTCTTCAGTTTTGTCTCCAGTTCTTTCTTCTCTAACAACCCGTTCTCCATTCCTGTAGTTCCTCCTGAGCGACGCGGAGCGCCGAGAGTACGTCTGTGAGACCGGCAAGACAGTTCTCGGCGACCTGGCAGCTCTCAACGACAGGGTAACTAGATGACCACGATCTAAAACCCATGAAACACTTGAAACGCTGTGATGAAAATGAATGATGTGAATGTGATTCTAAACATCTCTCTATTCTTCCTGCAGAATGTGGTCGTCTTCCTGCTGGCGTACGACCGACTGCTTGCGTTGGCTCAGGATCCTTCTTGCCATCGAGGAATTGAAGAGGAGCTGGCGCAGATTGGGGTAAGTTTCATTAACCAGGCTTGAGTCAAAACCTTTGTGCCTCTTAGAAAAATGGATCGTTCTTCTGACGCTGGCGTTTCCTCCTACTCTCAGATTCAGCACTTCAACTTCATAGACATCGTCTATGAGGTGGTGATGCTTGGTCTTCAGGCTGGAGGGAGACCTCCGATCTGTCCGGTAAGAGACGTTTTCAGTGTTCTAGATATTAGAGCCTACACAGAACTAAGCAGCCTTTCTCACATCTTGACCATTTCTCACACTGTTGCAGACGGCTGGGGGATTTCTGGATCATCTCATGGCCGTGATTTCCTCTTTCTCTGCTACCACCGAGCAGAGCAGTGCCGGGGCTCAGCAGTACCAGCTCCTGGTCCAGGTAACCCTCAGAATCCTTCACAACACAAGAGAGAACCTCACAGCTTCTCCTCCAGACATTCAAAGCGGAAATGGTGTAGATTGACGAGTTTGTTTGCCTCCTTTAACAACAGCCTCTTCTTCTGTTTGCTTTCAGAACGCACTGATGCGCTTCCTGGGGGCCGTCTTTGCTCTGGAGGAGTGTGTGTACGAGGACCCTGCGTCTGTGGCCGCAGCCGTGTGGGAGTTGGTCGGGAGCTACGTCAACCAGCTCCTGGACAGCCTGGAGGCTTTGGACTGAGTGACCGTTTTATTTTATTTCCTTTAACCCCTCCCTTCCTTCCCTATTAATTCTATTGTACTTCTATTCATTATTTTAAATAAATTTACAGCTCATTTAACCCCTTTTATCTTAGACCTCCCCCCTTTTAATACAGTAAATGTGTTTTATATTTCTTAGGATTTTTTTTTGTATGGTTATTATTAATGTTTAATTAGTATAAGTATATTTATTCATTAATACATTCTCTAATATATGGTGATATAGGTAGTGTCTGTGTGTTTAATTAAATAAGGTAAAGTTCTTTTTTTATTTATTTTCTATAATTCAGTGTTATTTGTAATTGTAGGATCCGTGAATTTGTACGTTTTGCTGTCCACTCTTTTTGTGTTTCTTTGCAGGTGCCCTGACTCTACGGGACTGACTGGCGTCCAGAGCATTCCCCCAAAAAAATACTGAGAGTCATTTATTTAATTCATTTCCATGTATATTTGTTCTATTTATTTGTCAGTATTAGATAATTGTGTCTGTAGATGGTTAAATACAGTCCTTCTGACCCCACGTTTCTGTTTCCTTCCTTTATTATGACGTGCGTCTGCATTATGGAGCTTCAATCAGTCGGTCCAGTCTGACTCTGCAGGAATGAATGGCCTCCACCACACCCTCCCGTAAGTAAAGGGTCCATTTCTGTATCTGTTTATTGTCAGTATTAGAGAACGGCTTATGAGGTAGAAGGTCTAATACAGTACGTCTAACTCCACATTTCTTTCCCTTTTCTATTTGTATGTCGGCGTGCTGGAGCCTCCATACTGCAGTCCTGGGAAAGGAATCTTATTCCACAATGATTAGCTCAAACCAGTCAGTCCAGTAGTGCTTCAGCTCTGCTGGACTGACTGGCCTCCACCACACCCTCCCGTAAGTAAACGATTTATTTCTGTATCTGTTTATTTTCAGTATTAGAGAACTCTGTGTAGATAAGAAGGTCTAATACAGTCCATCTAACCCCACATTTCTGTCTTTTACTCTTCTATCTCTGTACATCGGTGTAATGGAGCCTCGGGACTGCAGCTGACACTGATCCAGACTACAGGAAGGTTTTGGGATCACCACTTGTTCCACCATCTGTTAGCTGAGGCCAGTCAGTCCAGCAGCGCATCGGCTTTGCTGGACTAACTGGCCTCCACCCCACCTTCCCGTAAGTAGTCCATTTCTGTGTCTGTTTATTGTCCGTATTAGAGAACTCTGTGTAGATTAGAACATACAATACAGTCCATCTAACCCCACATTTCTGTTTTCGTCCTCTATATGATGTGTGTCTGCATTATGGAGCCTCAATCGCCTCTGCTGGACTGACTGGCCTCCACCACTCCCTCCTGTAAGTAAATGATTCATTTCTGTAAGTTTATTTTTGGTATTAGAGAACTGTGTTTAGATGAGAAGGTTAAATCCAGTCCATCTAACCCCACATATATTTCTTTCACTTTTCTGTCTCTGTACATCCGTGTGTTGGAGCCTCAACACTGCAGCTGATTCTGGTCGAGGCTACTGGAAGAGACAGTGAGAGACAACACAACAGTAGGTCCAGACTTCATTAACATGATCTGATCAGAGTATTTGCAGGGATTTCCATTCACCATATGATCTCACACATTAGGGAAACCCTTCCAGTGATGATGTCTATTGTATTCCACCATCTGTCAGTATTAGAGAAATGAAAGCTCTAGTGAAAGTTCTATGAGGAGACTCCAGTGCAGTATCACCGTTCTTCAGCCATCACTTGTGTTAAAAAGATCACTAATCACACTTTTTTTTTTTTGCTGCTTTCAGAAGTGAGGTCACGTCTCTCTGTGTACATGGTGGCTTTGTCTCAGCTTGGTTTTTCCCCGTCTCAGGATTCTGACTGATTCTGGTGACGATTGTGCTCCCCCTTCTCCTGCTCTGTCCGTCTGGCAAAGTTCTCCTCTGCTTGCCCAGGCCCCGCCCTGGTCTGCGTGGACGGCAAATCAGATCTTGGAGCTTCTGGTGTGCCCCGGATTGTCTCTCGAGGATCTGTGGCATCCTGGCGTCTAACGCTCTGGGTAGACTTCTTGCTCCGGACATTGCTGGGGCGCCCTAGGGTGCTGAACCTTCCACCTTAAATTTGATAATATAAAAAAAATGTCCCATCATTGTTGAGAACAGATGCTGCACCAAATAAATATTTAAAAGCAACTAATAAACATGGTCATCGTTGTTCATCTTGCACATTAATAAAACAATTAACTGGAATATTTGCTATTAAAAAAATGCATGTATTAATATTTAGAATTGATCTGGTATGAAATTAAAGGACTCGAGAACAATCCTTTGCAGTCCAGATCATAAAACTAACTGTGTGAGTCTTGAGCCAGTATGTCCACATGGGGGCGCTACTGCATTACAATTGCCTTACAGAGTTTGTTTCAAATTAAACCAGCTTTGAAACCACCTTTAGGATTTACCTGAAACCACGCGTACATGTATCATCACTGTCACACAACACACCCTCTCGCCTTTCAATAGAAGCCAATGTAGTAAGACTTTATTCCAGGTCATTTTGGAGTGTTTCTATTGGTCCATTCATCATGAGTTTAGTTCAGAGTAAAAATCTAATGTTTTCTCCTATCTAGTTTTCTCTTTTTGATAGAAAACAGGAAAATAGAAATGCTCTATTCTCTCATGACTTAATGAAATGTATTTGCGTTGACTTCCACTTACAGCTTGTCGTGTCGTGCTAGGCCAGACATAGAGGGACGAACACTCCGAGATGGATTCACAGCAAATCGTTTATTAACAAAACTCAAGGAAACGAAGCAGCAGCTACAGTCACAGATGAGAACACAACACAAACGAGAGGGCGAAACCAAACGAACCTGAGACTGGGGGTTTAGCTGGGGGGCAGCTACTGAACAAAAACGGCTAGTCCGACCAAACCTGGAACCGCAGCGCGCTGCCGTGAGCGTGGGTCGCCAGTAAATCCTGGCCGTGAGCGAGCCTCGCTGCAGACTTGATAGGCAGGGTGACCTGCTCCTGAACGTGAACTCCGAGCAGAAGCTGGACTCAACACACTTCTACAGTACGAGGAGCCGCTCGTGAAACCTCGAGGTCCCAAACGACACAATTCTCGGTGTCGAGGCCTCTTAAATACCCCCCAAATCCCAGGTTTAACTCCTGCACATGAAACGAGACACACTGAATCAAACATGAACAAATGAACATGACTCATGAACCGATACCAAACACATGAACATAAACAAGGCGGAAGTCCTTATTTGGGCCTGTGGGCAGCGGCTCGGAAGCGTGGACGTCTCCATTCAACTTGTAATGAAGGAATTTGATGTTTTCAAGAGCATTTCAGGGTTTAGGATGAACTGGTCTTAATGGCACTATATAAACAGTGTGAAAGTGCTGCTATCCCTTCAGTAATGTCAGTTAAGTATACATTCACCTATACATTGATATTTATCCTGTCCTCTATAAACCAGCCAGAGAAAACTTTATTGTACACTAAGTAGGATCAAACGTGATCTGGAAAGATGACCGTAGCTTCGTCTGCAAACTTCAGGAGTTCAACAGACGGGCCATTTGAGGTGCAGTCATCGGTGTAGGGAGAGAAGAGCAGCGGGGGAGAGAACGCATCCTCGAGGAGCACCAATGTTCACAGTCTGTGTGCAGGACATGACTTTCCCCCAACTGCACCTGCTGCTTCCTGGAAGCTGGTGATCCACAGACACGTGGCAGGTGAAACAGTGAGCTGGGAGAGTCTGGAAGACAGAATGTCCGGGACAATGGTGTTGAACGGCGAGCCGAAGAATTCTTGCATGTGTCCCCGGGCGGTCGAGATGTTGCAGGAAGTAACGCAGACCCATGTTGACCGCATCATCCGCTGACCTGTTTGCTCGACATGCAAACTGTAGGGGGTCCAGCAGGTGTCCTGTGACATCCTTTAAGTGGGACAGCACCAGACGTTCAAAGGATTTCATGACCACAGATGTTAGAGCGACAGGCCTGTAGTCATTCAGTCCAGAGATGGAGGATTTCTCGGGGACTGGGATGATGGCGGAGCGCTTGAAGCAGGAAGAACCTTCACACGGCTCCACAGTGATCTGTTCAAAAGGTTTGTGAAGATTGGAGGCAGTTGTGCAGCCTGGTGCTTTCCTGGTCTTTTGTCTCTGGAAGAGTCGGCTCACGTCTACTTCACATACCTTCAGAGCAGCTTGAGTGGTCGGGGGTGGGGGGGTTGATGGAGGTGCGATGCTGGTTGTAGATTCTGTTGCAGAGTTATGAAGAGGAGTAAATGTGTCCCTCTCAAACCTACAATAGAAGTCGTTCAGGTCGTCAGCCAGGCCTTTGTTTGCCACAGCAGGGGGGGGGGGGGGGGGGATCTTCTGTAATTAGTAAGGTGTTGAAGACCTCAATGATCCAGGGTCGTTGGCTGAAAGCTGTTTTTTCAGCTAGCCACTTTGATCTCCTCTGTCAGTGTGTTCCTGGCCTTTTCATACAGATTCCCGTCTCCATTCCTGTAGGCTCCTGCTGTAGCCTGACGGAGGCGACTCTGTTTAGTTGTGAACCATGGCTCGTTATTGCGGGATGTGCGGAAGGTCTTGGTTGGCGTTCACAGCTCCTCACAAAAGCTGATGTAGAATGTCAGGGTCAGTCTTTACGGCCAGGTTGTGAGTAGCAGCTTCGAAAACACTCCAACCAGTGCAGTCAAAACAGTCCTGCAGTTCTTGCTCTGCCTCTCTGGTCCATCTTTTCACGGTCTTCACTACAGGCTTTGCAGATGTAGGTTTCTGCTTGTAGGTGGGAATCAGACAGTGCTCAGAATCTCCCAAAGCTGCATGGGGGACAGAGCGATCCTTCTGTACAGTGTTAATATCCCCTGGCGGGACAATTACCGTGTTGCTTATATCTTGGAAGTACGTGCTTAAGTTTGACTCTGTTAAAGTCCCCGAGAATAATGAAAAGTGAGTCTGGATATTTTGGCTCCAGACTAGTTCTTCGCTCTGCGCTGGCTTGAGGTGGGATGTAAACGCCGAGCAGAATGAATGAAGAAAACTCCCGCGGTGAATAAAAAGCTTTGCAGTTTAGAAAGTGTGAGTCTGTAGGTTAGAGCTGCAGTGTTTATTCAGCACTGAGACATCTGTACACCAACCTTCATTAACATGAGAGCAGATTCCTCCGCCTCTCGCTTTCCCCGACAGCTCCGTCACACGGTCTGCTCGCTGTAGACGAAAGCCCGGCAGATGTAGCGCGCTGTCCGGGATGGACTCGCTGAGCCAGGTCTCAGTGAAGCAGAGGGCAGCTGACCGTGCGAAACTCTTGTTAGTCCCGTTGAGGAGAGGTGGTTCATCCTCTTTGTTGGGTAAAGAGCGGAGATCCTCTAGATGAACAGACGGGAGAGCGCTTCTGAATCCTCGCTGTCGGAGCTTTAGGTCCGCTCGTCCCCCGCCTGCGTCTCCTGCGCGCTCTCCACAGAGCCGCCGCTCCTCCAACAGTTCTCTCCAAACAACTTTCCGCGTTCTCGAAAACTGGCGAAAACCTTCGAGATGTGGACGGTCTCATGTTAAGCAGTGGTTCTCTGGTGTAAAAAAAAAAGGGGGTTCAGTTGCATAAAGTAAAAACATACACATTACTAGAGAGCTCCGTGCAGAGGCAGCCACTCGCGGCGCCATCCTGATGAAGTTCAACAATTCATCAAAACATGCTTCCACCTAAACAACAACAACGTGGATTTCTTCAATTTCTCCTTCAGCATCTTTTAGCTGTGTCTGCACAGGTTCAGGTCTGTACACAAGCAGAAGCTCCATGGACGCGCCGGTCATTAACAGTCGGGACGGTGCTGCAGAATCTGAGTCACAGTTTCATCCAGATCTTTGTCGCTCATTAAAGTTCATAGACTGTGGACTCTAATCTACACACAAACTGAGTCAACGTGACACACAAACATGACCACAGTACAAATCAACCACCATCACAAGAGGTCAGCTGCTCGATCACCAGCTGAACTGCAACGAGAGCTTCATGAGGACTTTAAATCTGTGCTGTCTGGAACAGAAAACAAACACTCTGCCTTTTTAAACCTCCTGCAAAACGGCTGTTGTGTCCTGCAGAAATGACACGAATCGAACAGGTCACCCTGTCTGAGGTCTTCATATATGTGTACGTGTGAGCTTGAATCTGAACCTAAGCAAACAAGGTCTAAGAGTTTGAGCTCAAGTCAGTTTATGGCCCAACATCAAAACCCCACAAATCTCCCTCAACCGGCATGACGATGCACAGCAAGACAACAGCCTCTACCCCCAACTTTCAGGAGGAGCAACGCAGTCCAGCAGTTCAGCCTATTTGAGAACAGTGGTTTTGGAGGTGGTGAATCACACGTACATCTTCTACCAGCGGTGTTTCTGTCTCTACCTGTGATGTGGCGACCGTACCGGAACACCTGGAGACTGGAGCACACTGTCCTCACTACCTGATCTAGAAAGATGCGCAGAGACAGAGAGAGCGAAGAGAAAGAAGAGCTGCAGAGAGTTTGTTGAGTAGAAATGACCTTACTTACTCCGTACGGGCTCATCCTCCGGAGCACTGTTGTCTCGGACACTCCGAACGACTGCGCTCTGTCTCCAGCGGTGTGGCCCAAAAGGAGGTGAGCCTCGATTCTGTTCGGAGGGCAAATGGAGGATGGACGTCCAGCGTCGGCTTCGTGAGCTGAACTACAGCACCCATTACTCCTTCCAGACCAAACAGGAGGTGGTCGTTTGGCGCGTGACTCTGAAAATCCTCCGCTAATGATCTTAAATCGTCCGCAGTGGCTCGTCAGAAACGGCATCGGTAACTCAGGACTGCTTCCAATGAAGGAACGTCCACAACTCGCCGCTTGTCGCTGGTTAAGGGCACCGCTAGCAATGCGCCAGCACGCAGCCGTTGTAGACCAAGTAGTAGTGGAGTGGAGACGCTCGCAACTCCCTAACCAATCCTGCTTCAGAGTGAGTGTAGGACCGCCCACCTCGTTAACACAGAGACGCAGAAATCCATAAACGAACGAACGAATGAAGGAATGTGAAGATATAGAAAACAATACTGTATGTTGAAATTCACAAATTGATCAATCAAGACACGTGGAAATATATGAATAAACAAACGTTGAAATGTGGAAATACAAAAATAAATTAATTCTGAAATGTAACGTATGGGCACATAAAAATAGGTATTTATTTATTAGTTTATTTATTGTTAATTATTTATTTGTGCATTTTGTAACCTTTTAAATGATGTATTAGTTTTTTTTATTTTATTTTTCACATTACTTAATTTAACGTTAAACATTTATTTATTAGAATATTTATCTTTTTAAAATATTTATTTGTTCATTTACTTATTTATCCCTTTAATGATTTATTTGAACATTTATTTATTTCTCCTTTAAATGCTATTTCTCGTCCTCCGTATCGGTCTGCAATGGCAGGCAGGTGAAACGGAGGAAGGAGCTGTTATGGCTTCGTCCCATTTGAAGTCTGTGAAACACATCGTTTATCTTCCTCAGTGCGGACACAGAGACTCAGATAAGTATTGGTGCTGATTTGAACACATTTCTGTTGAAGTGATGATCTGTTTTTAATGTGCATTGTACAGAAGCGTCGTGCCATGCAGAACAAGCCCACGATCCCTCCCCTGTGTGGAAATCGGCAGAGAGGGGAGATGAAGAACCAAAAGGAAGTGGGACATTTTCGACCTTGCTGTCACTGATCCTGGTGAGAACCAAGCTGGTTAAGGTGGTCGGACAGCTTAGCTCTTGAAAAGCGTAGGGTATGTTTTTGTTTGAGTTTGATGGTTTAACTGCTCTACAAGCACGATCAACCCGACTGTGCTGCTTGACAACGCTGGTTGACCAGCATAACCAAGCTTATTTACAGCATGACCACGCTGCTTGTGTAGCATTTGGTCATGTGGGTCATTGCCAGTTTGACCAAGCTGGTTGACCAACATGTCCAAGCTGCAGTTTGCATTTGATTTTGGTCATGCTTGGCCACGATGGTCTGTTTGACCAGTAAGACCAATCTGGTCGACCAGCATTCTGGCAATGCTTGGCCATGATGTTTATGATAGTCAGCATGACCAGCCTGCCCAAGCTGGTCAAACAGAATGACGAGAATGAGCACGCTCGTCTACCAGCATGACCAGCAGTACCAAACTGGTTGACCAGCATTTTGGCAAAGCTTGGCCATGATGTCCATGCTAGTCAGCGTGACCAACCAGACCAAGCTGGTCCAACAGCATGACCAGCGTGAACAGTCTGGTCGACGAGAATGAGCACGCTCGTCGACCAGCATGACCAGCATTACCAAGCAGGTTGACCAGCATGACGAAGCTGTGTGTCGCATTGGGTTTTGGTCATGCTTGGTCATGCAGCAAGACCAATCTGGACCATGCTGGTTTACCAGCATCACCAAACCATCCAAACCAGCATAGCAAACTCTACCCTAATCAAGATCAAGGTCAAGGTTCCCTCAATCATTGGTTCCTCCCAAGGTTTCTTCCTCCAGCATTGAGGGAGTTTTTCCTTGCCACTGTTGCCTTTGGCTTGCTCACTGGGGGTTTTATGTTTGATTTGAGGAGCTGGTTAACCAGCTAGCTTACAAGCATAGGGGATGCTTTCTCCTCGATGACCAGCTTTTCAACCACCTTGACCATCATCAGGAACTGCAGCAACTGTTCAGTCCCCCAGCGGTAGAAGATCGCCACCTAGCGGTTTGTTTTTAAGAAGGCAAAAATTAAAGCCCTTTGTCCTGAAGAGTAACTTTCTTCGTTATTCATCATACAGAACTTTATTCATGCATGAAATGTAGCATCAAATAGCCAAACACTGAGAAAACAGCACAGTGGAAAAGAAACAAGGAAGAGACAAGGGATTGTGACTAGAGGCAAATATAATGTGGGAATAAAAATAAATTAATAAAAATATCAAATTGAAAAAGTATGAAACATGTCAAATTGAAAGACGTGATGCTGCCTCTTCCTTCTCACACCAGTCTTATCAAATTAAATGATCTCCTCCACGAGGGGCAACTTTAATATTTTTTTATTTAACTATTTGAAAAACTCAAGTCAGCAAGTAGTGATCCACATGCAGCAAACAATAAAAAGACACAAGATGAAATGACAACGCAGACAGAGCCCTGAAGACCCTCATGGCTGTGTGTGGAGTTACGCGAGTCGTTTACAACTGTCTGACAATTTGGGCTCATTACAAAACAGCGAGGTTCGTTCAGGTTTCTGTGTCAGATGGTGCAACTTCCAAAGTTCATGAATTACATTTGTAAAAAAAAAAAAAAAAAAAAAAACGATGATTTTATTTGACAAATGATTGAACTTTCATTTGTTGCTGGAAATTTCAATATTTCCACCCATTCACATACATTAGAAGTGGGATGGTGTCTGGTTACCATGTATATCAGGGCAAATAAGTAATTCTCCAAGTAAATCTATTTCTAGAGGTGCTACTGACATGAAACTCTCACAGGACGTCGGGCAACCACCCATCCAATCTACACACGCAAATAAATCAAGCCATAGATGTCCATATATGAAATGAACACAGAGGAAGAGTATTGAACACGCTTACTGAAATGTATTTAGTACTCCGTACTAAAGCCACACCATGATGTTCCCACCGCCAACCTTCACTGTTGCTATGGTGTTTGAAGGGGTGATATGCAGTGCCCTTTGACCTCCAAACAAGGTTTGTATTATGTCATCCAAAGAGTTTAATTTTGGTCTCATCTGACCAGACTATGTCCTCCCAGTATGTCACAGACTTGTCTAAATCTTGTTGAGCAAACTTTAAATGTGCTTCCACCCGCTTTCTCTTCACTCTTCTTCAGATCTCGCGCCCTGAGCGTGCACACAGGCCGTGGCGGTTGAGTGCGTTACTTATTGTTTTCTTTGAAACAGTTGTACCTGCTGATTCCAGGTCTTTCTGTAGCCCTGCACAGGTGGCCCTTGGACAACCCTTCTGATAATTCTTTTCAATCTGTCTGAAATCTTGCAGGGGATCACCAGGTCATGGCTGGTGAAATAGTGAAACGATATAATCCACATATTTGACATAGGTAATATATATTGGAAATGGTATGGTGTAATTCAGTATCTTTTGGCTGATGTCCACTTTTAATATAATGGTAATTTTGCTTTAATAGCAGCTTAGTCCTGCACTGCAGGTCTGCCTGAAGCAGTGGCTACATCAATATATTTTCTTCACTGGAATATATGGGAAATGGGAGAGTCAGATCTCAGGTTTGTAACACTATATGACATTAAGTGTGCCTCTGTCTAAGCCCACTTGCAAAAGATTTGAAATAGCTTACAAATATTGGAAACGGGATCCCTCTTCTGGCCACCAGAGGTCGTTCTTGCCCGAGTTCTGACTCTGTCAACATGACAACCACAATTACTGCCACCTGATCCTCATCTCCACTCTAATCATCCCTGCTTCTTAAAGCTCTCATTTGCCCTGGCACTGTCCACAGTAGTGGCAGTATCCTAGTGTCTGCTTCATCAAGCATTACTGGGTTTCTCTTTTGCCAAAACTGTGGATCCTTTTGCCCTTTTTGATACTTTTGTCTTGGTTTTCTGTCTTTTTGGTGTTGGAACCTTTTTCTGTCCATCACTTTGGCCTTTGGATTTCTATGTTTTAATAAACTGCTTAAATTTGCACGTGGATCCTTTTCAGGTCCCCGAGAACCGGTTGTCTCATATATTGGACATGGGATCTCACTTGTATATTAAACAGATGTATTAAAGCTGGGTCACAATATTAAGTGTGAGACGGTGCACAAAAGCCAGTACGTGAAAGATCAATCATTCGATATGGAATGGTGTCCTACAGTAAATCTACTGCTGAATATATGGTGAAATATGATTATGAAGGCATAGAAATCTAAGAGGTTTTGTCAACCTTCATCCACTTCGACGGCTCAGGACTTCAAGACTGCTGCTGCAAGATTGATGGTGGCCGACCTCAGATATGTGTATATGTACCAGAGCAGAGCTTATTACCATAAAAGGAAAACCAGCAGGTTATATATTATTATATATGCTGTGATATAAGGTGATATTATGATTTTTAAACACCATAATTTGCATAAATTTGAATAAAAGTAAAGTTTTTCTTTGACTTTTTTTATTCTATCAGAACAGCAGGATCTGAAGACGAGTACAACACTGTGGGCTGGTGATTCTCCAACATCCTGCCCTCACTAACAGTGACTCTTGTCGCTGAACGCAATCAAATCCTCAAAGCAATTTTCTTAAATCTAGTAGAAAGAGACAGTTACTCCAACAGAAGCAGGAAAACCTATTTTAATACCCTAGATGTCAGAAATAAACGACGAACGAGCAGGTGTCCCAATACTTTAGTCCATTCTTCAACCTTCTGAAAGGCGCCATTGTAAAAGCAGATGATCAACCTTATTGATTTCAGTGGTTTTAATGTTACGGCTGATTGTAAAGCTTTTGGAGATCATGATAAAATGGTAACTTTATATCTAGGTGGATTTTGTGTGTCCAGAGTTTAGAACAATGTCTAGAACAGATATAGGTACTTATAGCTACTCATTGGGGACAAACGTGGTTCTTGGCGCTACCGTGTGCAGAGCCTGAGGGTGGGGAACTCGGTCCTCAGTGTAAATGGAGAACCTCACTAGTCCCTGAACTCGTTTCTAGATAACCGTGTAGTTTATCGCTCTCTGTCGCCATGGAGACACTGAACATGTTTCCCTTTAAAATGTAAGAGAACGTAGGTAGAACCCAGGTCACAATCTAGAACGGTAGAACGAACGTTGAGCCTCAGTCGTTTACCGACCCCCACAGCGCTCAGCTGCTCTTTCTGCTCCTCTGAGAACTTTTCAGCTTTTTCGACGAGACCAACTCCTGCTTCTTCTGCAGCAACAACAGCTCCATTTCGGACGAGCTCCACTCCTTCTTCTTCCACTAGAACCACCTCAACCACTTCGACGAGGACCCCTCCACCTCCTTCAGCTGTTTCCACGATGCGCGGCGTCTTCGCTCTTCGCCCCCCGGCGGTGGAGCTCCGTTTGCGCCCCCTCCTGCTCGCAGCTGGGGTCGCAGCTGCCACTGCCGGGGTTTACTATGTCCTCTCTGCCCGCAGGTCCCGAGATCGACAGCGGACACCGAGGACCGTCGATGCCGCTGTCCAGACCGCAGCAGAAGGTAGCTAGAGCTCTTTAAAGCGTTAAAGCCGAAAGACAGACTCGTGTAAGAATGTGCTCACTAGCTGTGTGTTTGTGTATCTGTGTGTTGGAGAAGCTAAGCAGCGAGACAGAGGTCTGTCTGAAGCTCGCTAGCTAAGTCAGCTAGCCTACTAGCCTGTTTACACCTCCGTTGGATGCACATTAAATGTTGACGTTTACGAGATGTAGGATGTGACTCACACTGTCCTGTATTGAAGATAGGAGGGGTGTCTTCACTATGTCTCTCTTTCAGACCCAGCGTTTCATCGGGCTGAGCCGAGCGTGGTGTTCTCCACCTACCAGAGCTACGGCAGACGCCACGATGGAGCTCAGGCTGAGGTAGCTAGTTCTCCAGCTACACTTGGCTACACGGACAGGATGAAAGTAGCCTGTTAATGTGTTCATATTTAATGACTCCAGCACCAGCTAACGTCTACCTTACGCCATCTTTTTTATTGCAGGTCATCACTGCGGAGGACGGGCGGCTTACCCTTAGCCCTCCTTTCGGATCGGTGCTTCCGTACCGGGTAAGAGAAATGATGCAGTCGGTTTAACTGGAATTTGAGATGTTCTAGATACTTTATACTGCAGAGATGATTTAATAGCATGCAGCTCACTGCAGTCTTTCTGCCGTGTCTCATTGCAGTGCCCCAGGCGCTTTCTGGAGCAGCTGATCCTGGAGCATTGCCCCAAGGATGTGCTCGGTTCCGTCTGGACCCTTCGCTTCTCCTACCGGCGGTGGTACATCCGGGACAACCAGGTATGCACTTCCTCCTGTGGGGAAGAACCCCCATTTGGTACGGTCACTCATGTCTGTATGGTTCCTATGTGGTAGAGTTAGCACTTCTCCTACAGACTGTGGCTCAAGCCACACCAGCAGGTATGGACTCGTTTGCTATAGTTACTCGTATCTGGAGCTTTGCGTCTTACTTGCGTGTGTTTTTTTTTTTATTATTATTATTATTCTGCAGAAGATCTGTGTGCGCCGACACTACGTGCTCCTGATGCGGGGGGACGTGACCCAGTCGTGGTGGATCCTCACCAACGACTTCTTCAACCTTGTTCTACCTTCTGAGGAGGTAGGAAAACTCTTCCACTTCCAGTTGTTTCTGTTATCTCTATTATTTTTATATGTAATTAATTATTCTTCACGTGATTCATATGAACCCTCTAACCTCTCTCCTACAGGCCCCCATCTGGTTCGCCTCGGCAGCACAGGTCACCTTTGCTGAGGTAAGACGTCTCAGCCACGTCCTCCTAAGTCTGGCTTCCTCATGGCTTTTGACTCACATGGGAATGCGTCGTGTCTTTGTAGCGCATCGAAGGTCACCTGCTCCGCGTAGCGTCCGGCCGCTTCACCAAGCGCTCCACCCCCAAAACGTCTGGAGGCGTTCAGGTAACTTTAGCACGTCCTAGTCAGAACTGATCTGCATGTTCTTGTAGAACGTACCTCAGAAAGCCTACAGTTCTCCCCAGCTATGAGATGTGATGCATAGAGTGTGTGTTGTTTGTTTTACAGGAGCTCCACACGTATCAGGACCTGGTCATCGGCGATGACGGGTGGACCTCCTTTTCCAACGCATGGTCTGAGGACACCCCCTGCCAGCCAGAGCCTCAGCAGGAGTCCAGCACTTCTGACTGGCCTCAGTCCGGACCAGCTCCTGAGGTAAAACTAAACACGCTAGTGTTATGAGGCGTCGTCGTACCGTTCCCAATTCTGTTCAGCATTAATTAAAGTGGAATATTTGGACTTACAGGCAACCGGATGCAGCGCTGCAGCGAGGGAGGTGCCCGCTTTGCAGTAAGTTTAAGTTAAAGTTTAAGCTAAGTTTAAGCTTAAGTTCTGTACACTGTAAACGGAATTGAGGTGTTTGTGTTGATTCTGAAATGGGAGATTTGCTCCTTTTCCACAGCGCCTTCTCAACCATTCAGGGGATCAGGAACTTCCCCCTGAAGCTGAATGCCCTGCGTCTGGCCTTCACTGTAAGTGGCAACCCATGAAAGTACTTTTTTTACATCTAAAGGTCTTCAGTTTTGTCTCCAGTTCTTTCTTCTCTAACAACCCGTTCTCCATTCCTGTAGTTCCTCCTGAGCAACGCGGAGCGCCGAGAGTACGTCTGTGAGACCGGCAAGACAGTTCTCGGCGACCTGGCAGCTCTCAACGACAGGGTAACTAGATGACCACGATCTAAAACCCATGAAACACTTGAAACGCTGTGATGATGAATGAAAATGAATGAATGTGATTCTAAACATCTCTCTATTCTTCCTGCAGAATGTGGTCGTCTTCCTGCTGGCGTACGACCGACTGCTTGCGTTGGCTCAGGATCCTTCTTGCCATCGAGGTATTGAAGAGGAGCTGGCGCAGATTGGGGTGAGTTTCATTAACCAGGCTTGAGTCAAAACCTTTGTGCCTCTTAGAAAAATGGATCGTTCTTCTGACGCTGGCGTTTCCTCCTACTCTCAGATTCAGCACTTCAACTTCATAGACATCGTCTATGAGGTGGTGATGCTTGGTCTTCAGGCTGGAGGGAGACCTCCGATCTGTCCGGTAAGAGACCTTTTCAGTGTTCTAGATATTAGAGCCTACACAGAACTAAGCAGCCTTTCTCACATCTTGACCATTTCTCACACTGTTGCAGACGGCTGGGGGATTTCTGGATCATCTCATGGCCGTGATTTCCTCTTTCTCTGCTACCACCGAGCAGAGCAGTGCCGGGGCTCAGCAGTACCAGCTCCTGGTCCAGGTAACCCTCAGAATCCTTCACAACACAAGAGAGAACCTCACAGCTTCTCCTCCAGACATTCAAAGCGGAAATGGTGTAGATTGACGAGTTTGTTTGCCTCCTTTAACAACAGCCTCTTCTTCTGTTTGCTTTCAGAACGCACTGATGCGCTTCCTGGGGGCCGTCTTTGCTCTGGAGGAGTGTGTGTACGAGGACCCTGCGTCTGTGGCCGCAGCCGTGTGGGAGTTGGTCGGGAGCTACGTCAACCAGCTCCTGGACAGCCTGGAGGCTTTGGACTGAGTGACCGTTTTCTTTTATTTCCTTTAACCCCTCCCTTCCTTCCCTATTAATTATATTGTACTTCTATTCATTATTTTAAATAAATTTACAGCTCATTTAACCCCTTTTATCTTAGACCTCCCCCCTTTTAATATAGTTTTAATACAATAAATGTGTTTTATATTTCTTAGGAATTTTTTTTTGTATGGTTAATATTAATGTTTAATTAGTATAAGTATATGTATTCATTAATAAATTCTCTAATATATGGTGATATAGGTAGTGTTTGTGCGTTTAATTAAATAAGGTAAGGTTCTTTTTTTATTTATTTTCTATAATTCAGTGTTATTTGTAATTGTAGGATCCGTGAATTTGTACGTTTTGCTGTTTCTCTCCACTCTTTTTGTGTTTCTTTGCAGGTGCCCTGACTCTACGGGACTGACTGGCGTCCAGCGCATCCCCCAAAAAAAATACTGTGAGTCATTTTATTTAATTCATTTCCATGTATATTTGTTCTATTTATTTGTCAGTATTAGATAATTTTGTCTGTAGATCCTTCTGACCCCACGTTTCTGTTTCCTTCCTTTATATGACGTGCGTCTGCATTATGGAGCTTCAATCAGTCGGTCCAGTCTGACTCTGCAGGAATGAATGGCCTCCACCACACCCTCCCGTAAGTAAAGGGTCCATTTCTGTATCTGTTTATTGTCAGTATTAGAGAACTGCTTATAAGTTAGAAGGTCTAATACAGTACGTCTAACTCCACATTTCTTTCCCTTTTCTATTTGTATGTCGGTGTGATGGAGCCTCCATACTGCAGTACTGGGAAAGGAATCTTATTCCACAACGATTAGCTCAAACCAGTCAGTCCAGTAGTGCTTCAGCTCTGCTGGACTGACTGGCCTCCACCACACCCTCCCGTAAGTAAACGATTTATTTCTGTATCTGTTTATTTTCAGTATTAGAGAACTCTGTGTAGATAAGAAGGTCTAATACAGTCCATCTAACCCCACATTTCTGTCTTTTACTTTTCTATCTCTGTACATCGATGTGATGGAGCCCCCGGACTGCAGCTGACACTGATCCAGACTGCAGGAAGGTTTTAGGATTACCACTTGTTCCACCATCTGTTAGCTGAGGCCAGTCAGTCCAGCAGTGCATCGGCTTTGCTGGACTAACTGGCCTCCACCCCACCTTCCCGTAAGTAAATAGTCCATTTCTGTGTCTGTTTATTGTCAGTATTAGAGAACTTTGTATAGATTAGAACATACAGTACAGTCCATCTAACCCCACCTTTCTGTTTTCGTCCTCTATATGATGCGTGTCTGCATTATGGAGCCTCAATCGCCTCTGCTGGACTGACTGGCCTCCACCACTCCCTCCTGTAAGTAAATGATTCATTTCTGTAAGTTTATTTTTGGTATTAGAGAACTGTGTTTAGATGAGAAGGTTAAATCCAGTCCATCTAACCCCACATATATTTCTTTCACTTTTCTGTCTCTGTACATCCGTGTGATGGAGCCTCAACACTGCAGCTGATTCTGGTCGAGGCTACTGGAAGGTTTTGAGACCACCACTGAGAGACAACACAACAGTAGGTCCACACTTCATTAACATGTTCTGATCAGAGTATTTGCAGGGATTTCCATTCACCATATTATCTCACACATTAGGGAAACCCTTCCAGTGATGATGTCTATTGTATTCCACCATCTGTCAGTATTAGAGAAATGAAAGCTCTAGTGAAAGTTTTATGAGGAGACTCCAATGCAGTATCACCGTTCTTCAGCCAGTCATCAGCCGCCACTTGTGTTAAAAAGATCACTAATCATACTTTTTTTTTTTTTTGCTGCTTTCAGAAGTGATGTCACATCTCTCTGTGTACATGGTGGCTTTGTCTCAGCTTGGTTTTTCCCCCGTCTCGGAATTCTGACTGATTCTGGTGACGATTGTGCTCCCCCTTCTCCTGCTCTGTCAGTCTGGCAAAGTTCTCATCTGCTTGCCCAGGCCCCGCCCTGGTCTGCGTGGACGGCAAATCAGATCTTGGAGCTTCTGGCAGCTGGTGGCGTTCTGGTGTGCCCCGGATTGTCTCTCGAGGATCTGTGGCTCCTGGCGTCTAACGCTCTGGGTAGACCTCTTGCTCCGGACATTGCTGGGGCGCCCTCTGGTGCTGAACCTTCCACCTTAAATTTGATAATATAAAAAAAGTCCATCATTGTTGAGAACAGATGCTGCACCAAATAAATATTTAAAAGCAACTAAAACATGGTCATCGTTGTTCATCTTGCACATGAATAAAACAATTAACTGGAATATTTGCTATTAAAAAAATGCATGTATTAATATTTAGAATTGATCTGGTATGAAATTAAAGGACTCGAGAACAATCCTTTGCAGTCCAGATCACAAAACTAACTGTGTGAGTCTTGAGCCAGTATGTCCACATGGGGGCGCTACTGCATTACAATTGCCTTACAGAGTTTGTTTCAAATTAAACCAGCTTTGAAACCACCTTTAGGATTTACCCGAAACCACGCGTACATGTATCATCACTGTCACACAAAACACCCTCTCACCTTTCAATAGAAGCCAATGTAGTAAGACTTTATTCCAGGTCATTTTGGAGTGTTTCTATTGGTCCATTCATCATGAGTTTAGTTCAGAGTAAAAATCTAATGTTTTCTCCTATCTAGTTTTCTCTTTTTGATAGAAAACAGGAAAATAGAAATGCTCTATTCTCTCATGACTTAATGAAATGTATTTGCGTTGACTTCCACTTACAGCTTGTCGTGTCGTGCTAGGCCAGACACAGAGGGACGAACACTCCGAGATGGAGTCACAGCAAATCGTTTATTAACAAAACTCAAGAAAACACAAACGGGCAAAACAAGGCAAACGAAGCAGCAGCTACAGTCACAGATGAGAACACAACACAAACGAGAGGGCGAAACCAAACGAACCTGAGACTGGGGGTTTAGCTGGGGGGCAGCTACTGAACAAAAACGGCTAGTCCGACCAAACCTGGAACCGCAGCGCGCTGCCGTGAGCGTGGGTCGCCAGTAAATCCTGGCCGTGAGCGAGCCTCGCTGAAGACTTGATAGGCAGGGTGACCTGCTCCTGAACGTGAACTCCGAGCAGAAGCTGGACTCAACACACTTCTACAGTACGAGGAGCCGCTCGTGAAACCTCGAGGTCCCAAACGACACAATTCTCGGTGTCGAGGCTTCTTAAATACCCCCCAAATCCCAGGTTTAACTCCTGCACATGAAACGAGACACACTGAATCAAACATGAACAAATGAACATGACTCATGAACCGATACCAAACACATGAACGTAAACAAGGCGGAAGTCCTTATTTGGGCCTGTGGGCAGCGGCTCGGAAGCGTGGACGTCTCCATTCAACTTGTAATGAAGGAATTTGATGTTTTCAAGAGCATTTCAGGGTTTAAGATGAACTGGTCTTAATGGCACTATATAAACAGTGTGAAAGTGCTGCTATCCCTTCAGTACATTGATACATTGATATTTATCCTGTCCTCTATAAACCAGCCAGAGAAAACTTTATTGTACACTAAGTAGGATCAAACGTGATCTGGAAAGATGACCGTAGCTTCGTCTGCAAACTTCAGGAGTTTAACAGACGGGCCATTTAAGGTGCAGTCATCGGTGTAGGGAGAGAAGAGCAGCGGGGGAGAGAACGCATCCTCGAGGAGCACCAATGTTGACAGTCTGTGTGCAGGACATGACTTTCCCCCAACTGCACCTGCTGCTTCCTGCCCGTCAGGAAGCTGGTGATCCACAGACACGTGGCAGGTGAAACAGTGAGCTGGGACAGAATGACCGGGACAATGGTGTTGAACGGCGAGCCGAAGAATTCTTGCATGTGTCCCCGGGCGGTCGAGATGTTGCAGGAAGTAACGCAGACCCATGTTGACCGCATCATCCGCTGACCTGTTTGCTCGACATGCAAACTGTAGGGGGTCCAGCAGGTGTCCTGTGACATCCTTTAAGTGGGACAGCACCAGACGTTCAAAGGATTTCATGACCACAGATGTTAGAGCGACAGGCCTGTAGTCATTCAGTCCAGAGATGGAGGATTTCTCGGGGACTGGGATGATGGTGGAGCGCTTGAAGCAGGAAGAACCTTCACACGGCTCCACAGTCATCTGTTCAAAAGGTTTGTGAAGATTGGAGGCAGTTGTGCAGCACAGGTTTTTTGGGCCTGGTGCTTTCCTGGTCTTTTGTCTCTGGAAGAGTCGGCTCACGTCTACTTCACACACTTTCAGAGCAGCTTGAGTGGTCGGGGGTGGGGGGGTTGATGGAGGTGCGATGCTGGTTGTAGATTCTGTTGCAGAGTTATGAAGAGGAGTAAATGTGTCCCTCTCAAACCTACAATAGAAGTCGTTCAGGTCGTCAGCCAGGCCTTTGTTTGCCACAGCAGGGGGGGGGTCTTCTGTAATTAGTAAGGTGTTGAAGACCTCAATGATCCAGGGTCGTTGGCTGAAAGCTGTTTTTTCCTCTGTCAGTGTGTTCCTGGCCTTTTCATACAGATTCCCGTCTCCATTCCTGTAGGCTTCTGCTTTAGCCTGACGGAGGCGACTCAGTTTTGTTGTGAACCATGGCTCGTTATTGCGGGATGTGCGGAAGGTCTTGGTTGGCGTTCACAGCTCCTCACAAAAGCTGATGTAGAATGTCAGTGTCAGTCTTTTTACGGCCAGGTTGTGAGTAGCAGCTTCGAAAACACTCCAACCAGTGCAGTCAAAACAGTCCTGCAGTTCTTGCTCTGCCTCTCTGGTCCATCTTTTCACGGTCTTCACTACAGGCTTTGCAGATGTAGGTTTCTGCTTGTAGGTGGGAATCAGACAGTGCTCAGAATCTCCCAAAGCTGCATGGGGGACAGAGCGATCCTTCTGTACAGTGTTAATATCCCCTGGCGGGACAATTAACGTGTTGCTTATATCTTGGAAGTACGTGCTTAAGTTTGGCTCTGTTAAAGTCCCCGAGAATAATGAAAAGTGAGTCTGGATATTTTGGCTCCAGACTAGTTCTTCGCTCTGCGCTGGCTTGAGGTGGGATGTAAACGCCGAGCAGAATGAATGAAGAAAACTCCCGCGGTGAATAAAAAGCTTTGCAGTTTAGAAAGTGTGAGTCTGTAGGTTAGAGCTGCAGTGTTTATTCAGCACTGAGACATCTGTACACCAACCTTCATTAACATGAGAGCAGATTCCTCCGCCTCTCGCTTTCCCCGACAGCTCCGTCACACGGTCTGCTCGCTGTAGACGAAAGCCCGGCAGATGTAGCGCGCTGTCCGGGATGGACTCGCTGAGCCAGGTCTCAGTGAAGCAGAGGGCAGCTGACCGTGCGAAACTCTTGTTGGTCCCGTTGAGGAGAGGTTGTTCATCCTCTTTGTTGGGTAAAGAGCGGAGATCCGCTAGATGAACAGACGGGAGAGCGCTTCTGAATCCTCGCTGTCGGAGCTTTAGGTCCACTCGTCCCCCGCCTGCGTCTCCTGCGCGCTCTCCACAGAGCCGCCGCTCCTCCAACAGTTCTCTCCAATCCGCGTTCTCGAAAACTGGCGAAAACCTTTGAGATGTGGACGGTCTTATGTTAAGCAGTGGTTCTCTGGTGTAAAAAAAAAAGGGGTTCAGTTGCATAAAGTAAAAACATACACATTACTAGAGAGCTCCGTGCAGAGGCAGCCACTCGCGGCGCCATCCTGATGAAGTTCAACAATTCATCAAAACATGCTCCCACCTAAACAACAACAACAACAACAACGTGGATTTCTTCAATTTCTCCTTCAGCATCTTTTAGCTGTGTCTGCACAGGTTCAGGTCTGTACACAAGCAGAAGCTCCATGGACGCGCCGGTCATTAACAGTCGGGACGGTGCTGCAGAATCTGAGTCACAGTTTCATCCAGATCTTTGTCGCCCATTAAAGTTCATAGACTGTGGACTCTAATCTACACACAAACAGAGTCAACGTGACACACAAACATGACCACAGTACAAATCCATCACCATCACAAGAGGTCAGCTGCTCGATCACTAGCTGAACTGCAACGAGAGCTTCATGAGGACTTTAAATATGTGCTGTCTGGAACAGAAAACAAACACTCTGCCTTTTTAAACCTCCTGCAAAACGGCTGTTGTGTCCTGCAGAAATGACACGAATCGAACAGGTCACCCTGTCTGAGGTCTTCATATATGTGTACGTGTGAGCTTGAATCTGAACCTAAGCAAACAAGGTCTAAGAGTTTGAGCTCAAGTCAGTTTATGGCCCAACATCAAAACCCCACAAATCTCCCTCAACCGGCATGACGATGCACAGCAAGACAACAGCCTCTACCCCCAACTTTCAGGAGGAGCAACGCAGTCCAGCAGTTCAGCCTATTTGAGAACAGTGGTTTTGGAGGTGGTGAATCACACGTACATCTTCTACCAGCGGTGTTTCTGTCTCTACCTGTGATGTGGCGACCGTACCGGAACACCTGGAGACTGGAGCACACTGTCCTCACTACCTGATCTAGAAAGATGCGCAGAGACAGAGAGAGCGAAGAGAAAGAAGAGCTGCAGAGAGTTTGTTGAGTAGAAATGACCTTACTTACTCCGTACGGGCTCATCCTCCGGAGCACTGCTGTCTCGGACACTCCGAACGACTGCGCTCTGTCTCCAGCGGTGTGGCCCAAAAGGAGGTGAGCCTCGATTCTGTTCGGAGGGCAAATGGAGGATGGACGTCCAGCGTCGGCTTCGTGAGCTGAACTACAGCACCCATTACTCCTTCCAGACCAAACAGGAGGTGGTCGTTTGGCGCGTGACTCTGAAAATCCTCCGCTAATGATCTTAAATCGTCCGCAGTGGCTCGTCAGAAACGGCATCGGTAACTCAGGACTGCTTCCAATGAAGGAACGTCCACAACTCGCCGCTTGTCGCTGGTTAAGGGCACCGCTAGCAATGCGCCAGCACGCAGCCGTTGTAGACCAAGTAGTAGTGGAGTGGAGACGCTCGCAACTCCCTAACCAATCCTGCTTCAGAGTGAGTGTAGGACCGCCCACCTCGTTAACACAGAGACGCAGAAATCCATAAACGAACGAACGAATGAAGGAATGTGAAGATATAGAAAACAATACTGTATGTTGAAATTCACAAATTGATCAATCAAGACACGTGGAAATATATGAATTAACAAACGTTGAAATGTGGAAATACAAAAAGAAATAAATTCTGAAATGTGGAAAAGAAATAAATGTTGAAATAAATAAATAATTGTAGATAAACCGAAACAGCCCAAAGAAAAAGTAACGTATGGGCATATAAAAATAGGTTTAAGACATTTATTTAAATGCCAAAAATGTATTTATTAATTCGTTTATTTATTGTTAATTATTTATTTGTGCATTTTGTAACCTTTTAAATTATTTATTAGTTTTTTTTATTTTATTTTCACATTACTTAATTTAACGTTAAACATTTATTTATTAGAATATTTATCTTTTTTTAAATATTTATTTGTTCATTTACTTATTTATCCCTTTAATTATTTATTTGTTCATTTACTTATTTATCCCTTTAATGATTTATTTGAACATTTATTTATTTATCCTTTAAATGCTATTTCTCGTCCTCCGTATCGGTCTGCAATGGCAGGCAGGTGAAACGGAGGGAGGAGCTGTTATGGCATCGTCCCATTTGAAGTCTGTGAAACACATCGTTTATCTTCCTCAGTGCGGACACAGAGACTCAGAGAAGTATTGGTGCTAATTTTTTAACACATTTCTGTTGAAGTGATGATCTGTTTTTAATGTGCATTGTACAGAAGCGTCGTGCCATGCAGAACAAGCCCACGATCCCTCCCCTGTGTGGAAATCGGCAGAGAGGGGAGATGATGAACCAAAAGGAAGTGGGACATTTTCGACCTTGCTGTCACTGATCCTGGTGAGAACCAAGCTGGTTAAGGTGGTCGGACAGCTTAGCTCTTGAAAAGCGTAGGGTATGTTTTTGTTTGAGTTTGATGGTTTAACTTGATGAATGATCAACCCGACTATGCTGCTTGACAACGCTGGTTGACCAGCATAACCAAGCTTATTTACAGCATGACCACGCTGCTTGTGTAGCATTTGGTCATGTGGGTCATTGCCAGTTTGACCAAGCTGGTTGACCAACATGTCCAAGCTGCAGTTTGCATTTGATTTTGGTCATGCTTGGCCACGATGGTCTGTTTGACCAGTAAGACCAATCTGGTCGACCAGCATTCTGGCAATGCTTGGCCATGATGTTTATGATAGTCAGCGTGACCAACCAGACCAAGCTGGTCCAACAGCATGACCAGCGTGAACAGTCTGGTCGACGAGAATGAGCACGCTCGTCGACCAGCATGACCAGCATTACCAAGCAGGTTGACCAGCATGACGAAGCTGTGTGTCGCATTGGGTTTTGGTCATGCTTGGTCATGCAGCAAGACCAATCTGGACCATGCTGGTTTACCAGCATCACCAAACCATCCAAACCAGCATAGCAAACTCTACCCTAATCAAGATCAAGGTCAAGGTTCCCTCAATCATTCATAAAAGATCTTGGCCAGAGGAGGATGGTTCCCCCTTTTTGAGTCTTGGTTCCTCCCAAGGTTTCTTCCTCCAGCATTGAGGGAGTTTTTCCTTGCCACTGTTGCCTTTGGCTTGCTCACTGGGGGTTTTATGTTTGATTTGAGGAGCTGGTTAACCAGCTAGCTTACAAGCATAGGGGATGCTTTCTCCTCGATGACCAGCTTTTCAACCACCTTGACCATCATCAGGAACTGCAGCAACTGTTCAGTCCCCCAGCGGTAGAAGATCGCCACCTAGCGGTTTGTTTTTAAGAAGGCAAAAATTAAAGCCCTTTGTCCTGAAGAGTAACTTTCTTCATTATTCATCATACAGAACTTTATTCATGCATGAAATGTAGCATCAAATAGCCAAACACTGAGAAAACAGCACAGTGGAAAAGAAACAAGGAAGAGACAAGGGATTGTGACTAGAGGCAAATATAATGTGGGAATAAAAATAAATGAATAAAAATATCAAATTGAAAAAGTATGAAACATGTCAAATTGAAAGACGTGATGCTGCCTCTTCCTTCTCACACCAGTCTTATCAAATTAAATGATCTCCTCCACGAGGGGCACCTTTAATATTTTTTATTTAACTATTTGAAAAACTCAAAAGTCAGCAAGTAGTGATCCACATGCAGCAAACAATAAAAAGACACAAGATGAAATGACAACACAGACGGAGCCCTGAAGACCCTCATGGCTGTGTGTGGAGTTCTGCAAGTCGTTTACAACTGTCTGACAATTTGGGCTCATTACAAAACAGCGAGGTTCGTTCAGGTTTCTGTGTCAGATGGTGCAACTTCCAAAGTTCATGGATTACATTTGTAAAAAAAAAAAAACAATGATTTTATTTGAGAAACGATTGAACTTTCATTTGTTGCTGGAAATTTCAATATTTCCACCCATTCACATACATTAGAAGTGGGATGGTGTCTGGTTACCATGTACATCAGGGCAAATAAGTAATTCTCCAAGTAAATCTATTTCTAGAGGTGCTACTGACATGAAACTCTCATCGGACGTCGGGCAACCACCCATCCAATCTACACACGCAAATAAATCAAGCCATAGATGTCCATATATGAAATGAACACAGAGGAAGAGTATTGAACACGCTTACTGAAATGTATTTAGTACTCCGTACTAAAGCCACACCATGATGTTCCCACCGCCAACCTTCACTGTTGCTATGGTGTTTGAAGGGGTGATATGCAGTGCCCTTTGACCTCCAAACAAGGTTTGTATTATGTCATCCAAAGAGTTTAATTTTGGTCTCATCTGACCGGACTATGTCCTCCCAGTATGTCACAGACTTGTCTAAATCTTGTTGAGCAAACTTTAAATGTGCTTCCACCCGCTTTCTCTTCACTCTTCTTCAGATCTCGCGCCCTGAGCGTGCACACAGGCCGCGGCGGTTGAGTGCATTACTTATTGTTTTCTTTGAAACAGTTGTACCTGCAGACAGGTGGTCCTTGGACAACCCTTCTGATAATTCTTTTCAATCTGTCTGAAATCTTGCAGGGGATCACCTGGTCATAGCCGGTGAAATAGTGAAACGATATAATCCACATATTTGACATAGGTAATATATATTGGAAATGGTATGGTGTAATTCAGTATCTTTTGGCTGATGTCCACTTTTAATATAATGGTAATTTTGCTTTAATAGCAGCTTAGTCCTGCACTGCAGGTCTGCCTGAAGCAGTGGCTACATCAATATATTTTCTTCACTGGAATATATGGGAAATGGGAGAGTCAGATCTCAGGTTTGTAACACTATATGACATTAAGTGTGCCCCTGTCTAAGCCCACTTGCAAAAGATTTGAAATAGCTTACAAATATTGGAAACGGGATCCCTCTTCTGGCCACCAGAGGTCGTTCTTGCCCGAGTTCTGACTCTGTCAACATGACAACCACAATCACTGCCACCTGATCCTCATCTCCACTCTAATCATCCCTGCTTCTTAAAGCTCTCATTTGCCCTGGCACTGTCCACAGTAGTGGCAGTATCCTAGTGTCTGCTTCATCAAGCATTACTGGGTTTCTCTTTTGCCAAAACTGTGGATCCTTTTGCCCTTTTTGATACTTTTGTCTTGGTTTTCTGTCTTTTTGGTGTTGGAACCTTTTTCTGTCCATCACTTTGGCCTTTGGATTTCTATGTTTTAATAAACTGCTTAAATTTGCACGTGGATCCTTTTCAGGTCCCCGAGAACCGGTTGTCTCATATATTGGACATGGGATCTCACTTGTATATTAAACAGATGTATTAAAGCTGGGTCACAATATTAAGTGTGAGACGGTGCACAAAAGCCAGTACGTGAAAGATCAATCATTCGATATGGAATGGTGTCCTACAGTAAATCTACTGCTGAATATATGGTGAAATATGATTATGAAGGCATAGAAATCTAAGAGGTTTTGTCAACCTTCATCCACTTCGACGGCTCAGGACTTCAAGACTGCTGCTGCAAGATTGATGGTGGCCGGCCTCAGATATGTGTATATGTACCAGAGCAGAGCTTATTACCATAAAAGGAAAACCAGCAGGTTATATATTATTATATATGCTGTGATATAATGTGATACTGTGAGCAAGGTGATATATTGTGATTTTTAAACATAAAAAACACCATCATTTGCATAAATTTGAATAAAAGTGAAGTTTTTCTTTGACTTTTTTTATTCTATCAGAACAGCAGGATCTGAAGACGAGTACAACACTGTGGGCTGGTGATTCTCCAACATCCTGCCCTCACTAACAGTGACTCTTGTCGCTGAACGCAATCAAATCCTCAAAGCAATTTTCTTAAATCTAGTAGAAAGAGACAGTTACTCCAACAGAAGCAGGAAAACCTATTTTAATACCCTAGATGTCAGAAATAAACGACGAACGAGCAGGTGTCCCAATACTTTAGTCCATTCTTCAACCTTCTGAAAGGCGCCATTGTAAAAGCAGATGATCAACCTTATTGATTTCAGTGGTTTTAATGTTACGGCTGATTGTAAAGCTTTTGGAGATCATGATAAAATGGTAACTTTATATCTAGGTGGATTTTGTGTGTCCAGAGTTTAGAACAATGTCTAGAACAGATATAGGTACTTATAGCTACTCATTGGGGACAAACGTGGTTCTTGGCGCTACCGTGTGCAGAGCCTGAGGGTGGGGAACTCGGTCCTCAGTGTAAATGGAGAACCTCACTAGTCCCTGAACTCGTTTCTAGATAACCGTGTAGTTTATCGCTCTCTGTCGCCATGGAGACACTGAACATGTTTCCCTTTAAAATGTAAGAGAACGTAGGTAGAACCCAGGTCACAATCTAGAACGGTAGAACGAACGTTGAGCCTCAGTCGTTTACCGACCCCCACAGCGCTCAGCTGCTCTTTCTGCTCCTCTGAGAACTTTTCAGCTTTTTCGACGAGACCAACTCCTGCTTCTTCTGCAGCAACAACAGCTCCATTTCGGACGAGCTCCACTCCTTCTTCTTCCACTAGAACCACCTCAACCACTTCGACGAGGACCCCTCCACCTCCTTCAGCTGTTTCCACGATGCGCGGCGTCTTCGCTCTTCGCCCCCCGGCGGTGGAGCTCCGTTTGCGCCCCCTCCTGCTCGCAGCTGGGGTCGCAGCTGCCACTGCCGGAGTTTACTATGTCCTCTCTGCCCGCAGGTCCCGAGATCGACAGCGGACACCGAGGACCGTCGATGCCGCTGTCCAGACCGCAGCAGAAGGTAGCTAGAGCTCTTTAAAGCGTTAAAGCCGAAAGACAGACTCGTGTAAGAATGTGCTCACTAGCTGTGTGTTTGTGTATCTGTGTGTTGGAGAAGCTAAGCAGCGAGACAGAGGTCTGTCTGAAGCTCGCTAGCTAAGTCAGCTAGCCTACTAGCCTGTTTACACCTCCGTTGGATGCACATTAAATGTTGACGTTTACGAGATGTAGGATGTGACTCACACTGTCCTGTATTGAAGATAGGAGGGGTGTCTTCACTATGTCTCTTTTTCAGACCCAGCGTTTCATCGGGCTGAGCCGAGCGTGGTGTTCTCCACCTACCAGAGCTACGGCAGACGCCACGATGGAGCTCAGGCTGAGGTAGCTAGTTCTCCAGCTACACTTGGCTACATGGACAGGCTGAAAGTAGCCTGTTAATGTGTTCATATTTAATGACTCCAGCACCAGCTAACGTCTACCTTACGCCATCTTTTTTATTGCAGGTCATCACTGCGGAGGACGGGCGGCTTACCCTTAGCCCTCCTTTCGGATCGGTGCTTCCGTACCGGGTAAGAGAAATGATGCAGTCGGTTTAACTGGAATTTGAGATGTTCTAGATACTTTATACTGCAGAGATGGTTTAATAGCATGCAGCTCACTGCAGTCTTTCTGCCGTGTCTCATTGCAGTGCCCCAGGCGCTTTCTGGAGCAGCTGATCCTGGAGCATTGCCCCAAGGATGTGCTCGGTTCCGTCTGGACCCTTCGCTTCTCCTACCGGCGGTGGTACATCCGGGACAACCAGGTATGCACTTCCTCCTGTGGGGAAGAACCCCCATTTGGTACGGTCACTCATGTCTGTATGGTTCCTATGTGGTAGAGTTAGCACTTCTCCTACAGACTGTGGCTCAAGCCACACCAGCAGGTATGGACTTCTTTGGTATGGTTGCTCGTATGTGGAGCTTTGCGTCTTACTCGCGTGTGTTTTTTTTTTTTACTCTGCAGAAGATCTGTGTGCGCCGACACTACGTGCTCCTGATGCGGGGGGACGTGACCCAGTCGTGGTGGATCCTCACCAACGACTTCTTCAACCTTGTTCTACCTTCTGAGGAGGTAAGAAAACTCTTCCACTTCCAGTTGTTTCTGTTATCTCTATTATTTTTATATGTAATTAATTATTCTTCACGTGATTCATATGAACCCTCTAACCTCTCTGCTACAGGCCCCCATCTGGTTCGCCTCGGCAGCACAGGTCACCTTTGCTGAGGTAAGACGTCTCAGCCACGTCCTCCTAAGTCTAGTTTCCTCATGGCCTTTGACTCACATGGCAATGCGGCGTGTCTTTGTAGCGCATCGAAGGTCACCTGCTCCGCGTAGCGTCCGGCCGCTTCACTAAGCGCTCCACCCCCAAAACGTCTGGAGGCGTTCAGGTAACTTTAGCACGTTCTAGTCAGAACTGATCTGCATGTTCTTGTAGAACGTACCTCAGAAAGCCTACAGTTCTCCCCAGCTATGAGATGTGATGCATAGAGTGTGTGTTGTTTGTTTTACAGGAGCTCCACACGTATCAGGACCTGGTCATCGGCGATGACGGGTGGACCTCCTTTTCCAACGCATGGTCTGAGGACACCCCCTGCCAGCCAGAGCCTCAGCAGGAGTCCAGCACTTCTGACTGGCCTCAGTCCGGACCAGCTCCTGAGGTAAAACTAAGCACGCTAGTGTTATGAGGCGTCGTCGTGCCGTTCCCAATTCTGTTCAGCATTAATTAAAGTGGAAAATTTGGACTTACAGGCGACTGGATGCAGCACTGCAGCGAGGGAGGTGCCCGCTTTGCAGTAAGTGTCACGGCCGCTTAAGTTCTGTACACTGTAAACGGAATTGAGGTGTTTGTGTTGTTTCTGAAATGGGAGATTTGCTCCTTTTCCACAGCGCCTTCTCAACCATTCAGGGGATCAGGAACTTCCCCCTGAAGCTGAATGCCCTGCGTCTGGCCTTCACTGTAAGTGGCAACCCATGAAAGTACTTTTTTTACATCTTAAGGTCTTCAGTTTTGTCTCCAGTTCTTTCTTCTCTAACAACCCGTTCTCCATTCCTGTAGTTCCTCCTGAGCGACGCGGAGCGCCGAGAGTACGTCTGTGAGACCGGCAAGACAGTTCTCGGCGACCTGGCAGCTCTCAACGACAGGGTAACTAGATGACCACGATCTAAAACCCATGAAACACTTGAAACGCTGTGATGAAAATGAATGATGTGAATGTGATTCTAAACATCTCTCTATTCTTCCTGCAGAATGTGGTCGTCTTCCTGCTGGCGTACGACCGACTGCTTGCGTTGGCTCAGGATCCTTCTTGCCATCGAGGAATTGAAGAGGAGCTGGCGCAGATTGGGGTAAGTTTCATTAACCAGGCTTGAGTCAAAACCTTTGTGCCTCTTAGAAAAATGGATCGTTCTTCTGACGCTGGCGTTTCCTCCTACTCTCAGATTCAGCACTTCAACTTCATAGACATCGTCTATGAGGTGGTGATGCTTGGTCTTCAGGCTGGAGGGAGACCTCCGATCTGTCCGGTAAGGGACGTTTTCAGTGTTCTAGATATTAGAGCCTACACAGAACTAAGCAGCCTTTCTCACATCTTGACCATTTCTCACACTGTTGCAGACGGCTGGGGGATTTCTGGATCATCTCATGGCCGTGATTTCCTCTTTCTCTGCTACCACCGAGCAGAGCAGTGCCGGGGCTCAGCAGTACCAGCTCCTGGTCCAGGTAACCCTCAGAATCCTTCACAACACAAGAGAGAACCTCACAGCTTCTCCTCCAGACATTCAAAGCGGAAATGGTGTAGATTGACGAGTTTGTTTGCCTCCTTTAACAACAGCCTCTTCTTCTGTTTGCTTTCAGAACGCACTGATGCGCTTCCTGGGGGCCGTCTTTGCTCTGGAGGAGTGTGTGTACGAGGACCCTGCGTCTGTGGCCGCAGCCGTGTGGGAGTTGGTCGGGAGCTACGTCAACCAGCTCCTGGACAGCCTGGAGGCTTTGGACTGAGTGACCGTTTTCTTTTATTTCCTTTAACCCCTCCCTTCCTTCCCTATTAATTCTATTGTACTTCTATTCATTATTTTAAATAAATTTACAGCTCATTTAACCCCTTTTATCTTAGACCTCCCCCCTTTTAATACAATAAATGTGTTTTATATTTCTTAGGATTTTTTTTTTGTATGGTTATTATTAATGTTTAATTAGTATAAGTATATTTATTCATTAATACATTCTCTAATATATGGTGATATAGGTAGTGTCTGTGCGTTTAATTAAATAAGGTAAAGTTCTTTTTTTATTTATTTTCTATAATTCAGTGTTATTTGTAATTGTAGGATCCGTGAATTTGTACGTTTTGCTGTCCACTCTTTTTGTGTTTCTTTGCAGGTGCCCTGACTCTACGGGACTGACTGGCGTCCAGCGCATCCCCCCAAAAAATACTGAGTCATTTATTTAATTCATTTCCATGTATATTTGTTCTATTTATTTGTCAGTATTAGATAATTGTGTCTGTAGATGGTTAAATACAGTCCTTCTGACCCCACGTTTCTGTTTCCTTCCTTTATTATGACGTGCGTCTGCATTACGGAGCTTCAATCAGTCGGTCCAGTCTGACTCTGCAGGAATGAATGGCCTCCACCACACCCTCCCGTAAGTAAAGGGTCCATTTCTGTATCTGTTTATTGTCAGTATTAGAGAACGGCTTATGAGGTAGAAGGTCTAATACAGTACGTCTAACTCCACATTTCTTTCCCTTTTCTATTTGTATGTCGGCGTGCTGGAGCCTCCATACTGCACTCCTGGGAAAGGAATCTTATTCCACAATGATTAGCTCAAACCAGTCAGTCCAGTAGTGCTTCAGCTCTGCTGGACTGACTGGCCTCCACCACACCCTCCCGTAAGTAAACGATTTATTTCTGTATCTGTTTATTTTCAGTATTAGAGAACTCTGTGTAGATAAGAAGGTCTAATACAGTCCATCTAACCCCACATTTCTGTCTTTTACTCTTCTATCTCTGTACATCGGTGTGATGGAGCCTCGGGACTGCAGCTGACACTGATCCAGACTACAGGAAGGTTTTGGGATCACCACTTGTTCCACCATCTGTTAGCTGAGGCCAGTCAGTCCAGCAGCGCATCGGCTTTGCTGGACTAACTGGCCTCCACCCCACCTTCCCGTAAGTAGTCCATTTCTGTGTCTGTTTATTGTCCGTATTAGAGAACTCTGTGTAGATTAGAACATACAATACAGTCCATCTAACCCCACATTTCTGTTTTCGTCCTCTATATGATGTGTGTCTGCATTATGGAGCCTCAATCGCCTCTGCTGGACTGACTGGCCTCCACCACTCCCTCCTGTAAGTAAATGATTCATTTCTGTAAGTTTATTTTTGGTATTAGAGAACTGTGTTTAGATGAGAAGGTTAAATCCAGTCCATCTAACCCCACATATATTTCTTTCACTTTTCTGTCTCTGTACATCCGTGTGTTGGAGCCTCAACACTGCAGCTGATTCTGGTCGAGGCTACTGGAAGAGACAGTGAGAGACAACACAACAGTAGGTCCAGACTTCATTAACATGATCTGATCAGAGTATTTGCAGGGATTTCCATTCACCATATGATCTCACACATTAGGGAAACCCTTCCAGTGATGATGTCTATTGTATTCCACCATCTGTCAGTATTAGAGAAATGAAAGCTCTAGTGAAAGTTCTATGAGGAGACTCCAGTGCAGTATCACCGTTCTTCAGCCGTCACTTGTGTTAAAAAGATCACTAATCACACTTTTTTTTTGCTGCTTTCAGAAGTGAGGTCACGTCTCTCTGTGTACATGGTGGCTTTGTCTCAGCTTGGTTTTTCCCCGTCTCAGGATTCTGACTGATTCTGGTGACGATTGTGCTCCCCCTTCTCCTGCTCTGTCCGTCTGGCAAAGTTCTCCTCTGCTTGCCCAGGCCCCGCCCTGGTCTGCGTGGACGGCAAATCAGATCTTGGAGCTTCTGGTGTGCCCCGGATTGTCTCTCGAGGATCTGTGGCATCCTGGCGTCTAACGCTCTGGGTAGACTTCTTGCTCCGGACATTGCTGGGGCGCCCTGGGGTGCTGAACCTTCCACCTTAAATTTGATAATATAAAAAAAATGTCCCATCATTGTTGAGAACAGATGCTGCACCAAATAAATATTTAAAAGCAACTAATAAACATGGTCATCGTTGTTCATCTTGCACATGAATAAAACAATTAACTGGAATATTTGCTATTAAAAAAATGCATGTATTAATATTTAGAATTGATCTGGTATGAAATTAAAGGACTCGAGAACAATGCTTTGCAGTCCAGATCACAAAACTAACTGTGTGAGTCTTGAGCCAGTATGTCCACATGGGGGCGCTACTGCATTACAATTGCCTTACAGAGTTTGTTTCAAATTAAACCAGCTTTGAAACCACCTTTAGGATTTACCCGAAACCACGCGTACATGTATCATCACTGTCACACAACACACCCTCTCACCTTTCAATAGAAGCCAATGTAGTAAGACTTTATTCCAGGTCATTTTGGAGTGTTTCTATTGGTCCATTCATCATGAGAGTTTAGTTCAGAGTAAAAATCTAATGTTTTCTCCTATCTAGTTTTCTCTTTTTGATAGAAAACAGGAAAATAGAAATGCTCTATTCTCTCATGACTTAATGAAATGTATTTGCGTTGACTTCCACTTACAGCTTGTCGTGTCGTGCTAGGCCAGACACAGAGGGACGAACACTCCGAGATGGAGTCACAGCAAATCGTTTATTAACAAAACTCAAGGAAACACAAACGGGCAAAACAAGGCAAACGAAGCAGCAGCTACAGTCACAGATGAGAACACAACACAAACGAGAGGGCGAAACCAAACGAACCTGAGACTGGGGGTTTAGCTGGGGGGCAGCTACTGAACAAAAACGGCTAGTCCGACCAAACCTGGAACCGCAGCGCGCTGCCGTGAGCGTGGGTCGCCAGTAAATCCTGGCCGTGAGCGAGCCTCGCTGAAGACTTGATAGGCAGGGTGACCTGCTCCTGAACGTGAACTCCGAGCAGAAGCTGGACTCAACACACTTCTACAGTACGAGGAGCCGCTCGTGAAACCTCGAGGTCCCAAACGACACAATTCTCGGTGTCGAGGCTTCTTAAATACCCCCCAAATCCCAGGTTTAACTCCTGCACATGAAACGAGACACACTGAATCAAACATGAACAAATGAACATGACTCATGAACCGATACCAAACACATGAACATAAACAAGGCGGAAGTCCTTATTTGGGCCTGTGGGCAGCGGCGCGGAAGCGTGGACGTCTCCATTCAACTTGTAATGAAGGAATTTGATGTTTTCAAGAGCATTTCAGGGTTTAGGATGAACTGGTCTTAATGGCACTATATAAACAGTGTGAAAGTGCTGCTATCCCTTCAGTAATGTCAGTTAAGTATACATTCACCTATACATTGATATTTATCCTGTCCTCTATAAACCAGCCAGAGAAAACTTTATTGTACACTAAGTAGGATCAAACGTGTTCTGGAAAGATGACCGTAGCTTCGTCTGCAAACTTCAGGAGTTTAACAGACGGGCCATTTAAGGTGCAGTCATCGGTGTAGGGAGAGAAGAGCAGCGGGGGAGAGAACGCATCCTCGAGGAGCACCAATGTTGACAGTCTGTGTGCAGGACATGACTTTCCCCCAACTGCACCTGCTGCTTCCTGCCCGTCAGGAAGCTGGTGATCCACAGACACGTGGCAGGTGAAACAGTGAGCTGGGACAGAATGACCGGGACAATGGTGTTGAACGGCGAGCCGAAGAATTCTTGCATGTGTCCCCGGGCGGTAGAGATGTTGCAGGAAGTAACGCAGACCCATGTTGACCACATCATCCGCTGACCTGTTTGCTCGACATGCAAACTGTAGGGGGTCCAGCAGGTGTCCTGTGACATCCTTTAAGTGGGACAGCACCAGACGTTCAAAGGATTTCATGACCACAGATGTTAAAGCGACAGGCCTGTAGTCATTCAGTCCAGAGATGGAGGATTTCTCGGGGACTGGGATGATGGTGGAGCGCTTGAAGCAGGAAGAACCTTCACACGGCTCCACAGTGATCTGTTCAAAAGGTTTGTGAAGATTGGAGGCAGTTGTGCAGCACAGGTTTTTTGGGCCTGGTGCTTTCCTGGTCTTTTGTCTCTGGAAGAGTCGGCTCACGTCTACTTCACACACTTTCAGAGCAGCTTGAGTGGTCGGGGGTGGGGGGGTTGATGGAGGTGCGATGCTGGTTGTAGATTCTGTTGCAGAGTTATGAAGAGGAGTAAATGTGTCCCTCTCGAACCTACAATAGAAGTCGTTCAGGTCGTCAGCCAGGCCTTTGTTTGCCACAGCAGGGGGGGGGTCTTCTGTAATTAGTAAGGTGTTGAAGACCTCAATGATCCAGGGTCGTTGGCTGAAAGCTGTTTTTTCCTCTGTCAGTGTGTTCCTGGCCTTTTCATACAGATTCCCGTCTCCATTCCTGTAGGCTTCTGCTTTAGCCTGACGGAGGCGACTCAGTTTTGTTGTGAACCATGGCTCGTTATTGCGGGATGTGCGGAAGGTCTTGGTTGGCGTTCACAGCTCCTCACAAAAGCTGATGTAGAATGTCAGTGTCAGTCTTTTTACGGCCAGGTTGCGAGTAGCAGCTTCGAAAACACTCCAACCAGTGCAGTCAAAACAGTCCTGCAGTTCTTGCTCTGCCTCTCTGGTCCACCTTTTCACGGTCTTCACTACAGGCTTTGCAGATGTAGGTTTCTGCTTGTAGGTGGGAATCAGACAGTGCTCAGAATCTCCCAAAGCTGCATGGGGGACAGAGCGATCCTTCTGTACAGTGTTAATATCCCCTGGCGGGACAATTAACGTGTTGCTTATATCTTGGAAGTACGTGCTTAAGTTTGGCTCTGTTAAAGTCCCCGAGAATAATGAAAAGTGAGTCTGGATATTTTGGCTCCAGACTAGTTCTTCGCTCTGCGCTGGCTTGAGGTGGGATGTAAACGCCGAGCAGAATGAATGAAGAAAACTCCCGCGGTGAATAAAAAGCTTTGCAGTTTAGAAAGTGTGAGTCTGTAGGTTAGAGCTGCAGTGTTTATTCAGCACTGAGACATCTGTACACCAACCTTCATTAACATGAGAGCAGATTCCTCCGCCTCTCGCTTTCCCCGACAGCTCCGTCACACGGTCTGCTCGCTGTAGACGAAAGCCCGGCAGATGTAGCGCGCTGTCCGGGATGGACTCGCTGAGCCAGGTCTCAGTGAAGCAGAGGGCAGCTGACCGTGCGAAACTCTTGTTAGTCCCGTTGAGGAGAGGTGGTTCATCCTCTTTGTTGGGTAAAGAGCGGAGATCCTCTAGATGAACAGACGGGAGAGCGCTTCTGAATCCTCGCTGTCGGAGCTTTAGGTCCACTCGTCCCCCGCCTGCGTCTCCTGCGCGCTCTCCACTGAGCCGCCGCTCCTCCAACAGTTCTCTCCAAACAACTTTCCGCGTTCTCGAAAACTGGCGAAAACCTTTGAGATGTGGACGGTCTCATGTTAAGCAGTGGTTCTCTGGTGTAAAAAAAAAAAGGGGTTCAGTTGCATAAAGTAAAAACATACACATTACTAGAGAGCTCCGTGCAGAGGCAGCCACTCGCGGCGCCATCCTGATGAAGTTCAACAATTCATCAAAACATGCTCCCACCTAAACAACAACAACGTGGATTTCTTCAATTTCTCCTTCAGCATCTTTTAGCTGTGTCTGCACAGGTTCAGGTCTGTACACAAGCAGAAGCTCCATGGACGCGCCGGTCATTAACAGTCGGGACGGTGCTGCAGAATCTGAGTCACAGTTTCATCCAGATCTTTGTCGCTCATTAAAGTTCATAGACTGTGGACTCTAATCTACACACAAACTGAGTCAACGTGACACACAAACATGACCACAGTACAAATCAACCACCATCACAAGAGGTCAGCTGCTCGATCACCAGCTGAACTGCAGCGAGAGCTTCATGAGGACTTTAAATCTGTGCTGTCTGGAACAGAAAACAAACACTCTGCCTTTTTAAACCTCCTGCAAAACGGCTGTTGTGTCCTGCAGAAATGACACGAATCGAACAGGTCACCCTGTCTGAGGTCTTCATATATGTGTACGTGTGAGCTTGAATCTGAACCTAAGCAAACAAGGTCTAAGAGTTTGAGCTCAAGTCAGTTTATGGCCCAACATCAAAACCCCACAAATCTCCCTCAACCGGCATGACGATGCACAGCAAGACAACAGCCTCTACCCCCAACTTTCAGGAGGAGCAACGCAGTCCAGCAGTTCAGCCTATTTGAGAACAGTGGTTTTGGAGGTGGTGAATCACACGTACATCTTCTACCAGCGGTGTTTCTGTCTCTACCTGTGATGTGGCGACCGTACCGGAACACCTGGAGACTGGAGCACACTGTCCTCACTACCTGATCTAGAAAGATGCGCAGAGACAGAGAGAGCGAAGAGAAAGAAGAGCTGCAGAGAGTTTGTTGAGTAGAAATGACCTTACTTACTCCGTACGGGCTCATCCTCCGGAGCACTGCTGTCTCGGACACTCCGAACGACTGCGCTCTGTCTCCAGCGGTGTGGCCCAAAAGGAGGCGAGCCTCGATTCTGTTCGGAGGCCAAATGGAGGATGGACGTCCAGCGTCGGCTTCGTGAGCTGAACTACAGCACCCATTACTCCTTCCAGACCAAACAGGAGGCAGTCGTTTGGCGCGTGACTCTGAAAATCCTCCGCTAATGATCTTAAATCGTCCGCAGTGGCTCGTCAGAAACGGCATCGGTAACTCAGGACTGCTTCCAATGAAGGAACGTCCACAACTCGCCGCTTGTCGCTGGTTAAGGGCACCGCTAGCAATGCGCCAGCACGCAGCCGTTGTAGACCAAGTAGTAGTGGAGTGGAGACGCTCGCAACTCCCTAACCAATCCTGCTTCAGAGTGAGTGTAGGACCGCCCACCTCGTTAACACAGAGACGCAGAAATCCATAAACGAACGAACGAATGAAGGAATGTGAAGATATAGAAAACAATACTGTATGTTGAAATTCACAAATTGATCAATCAAGACACGTGGAAATATATGAATAAACAAACGTTGAAATGTGGAAATACAAAAAGAAATAAATTCTGAAATGTGGAAAAGAAATAAATGTTGAAATAAATAAATAATTGTAGATAAACCGAAACAGCCCAAAGAAAAAGTAACGTATGGGCATATAAAAATAGGTTTAAGACATTTATTTAAATGCCAAAAATGTATTTATTAATTCGTTTATTTATTGTTAATTATTTATTTGTGCATTTTGTAACCTTTTAAATTATTTATTAGTTTTTTTTATTTTATTTTCACATTACTTAATTTAACGTTAAACATTTATTTATTAGAATATTTATCTTTTTTTAAATATTTATTTGTTCATTTACTTATTTATCCCTTTAATTATTTATTTGTTCATTTACTTATTTATCCCTTTAATGATTTATTTGAACATTTATTTATTTATCCTTTAAATGCTATTTCTCGTCCTCCGTATCGGTCTGCAATGGCAGGCAGGTGAAACGGAGGAAGGAGCTGTTATGGCATCGTCCCATTTGAAGTCTGTGAAACACATCGTTTATCTTCCTCAGTGCGGACACAGAGACTCAGAGAAGTATTGGTGCTAATTTTTTAACACATTTCTGTTGAAGTGATGATCTGTTTTTAATGTGCATTGTACAGAAGCGTCGTGCCATGCAGAACAAGCCCACGATCCCTCCCCTGTGTGGAAATCGGCAGAGAGGGGAGATGAAGAACCAAAAGGAAGTGGGACATTTTCGACCTTGCTGTCACTGATCCTGGTGAGAACCAAGCTGGTTAAGGTGGTCGGACAGCTTAGCTCTTGAAAAGCGTAGGGTATGTTTTTGTTTGAGTTTGATGGTTTAACTTGATGAATGATCAACCCGACTATGCTGCTTGACAACGCTGGTTGACCAGCATAACCAAGCTTATTTACAGCATGACCACGCTGCTTGTGTAGCATTTGGTCATGTGGGTCATTGCCAGTTTGACCAAGCTGGTTGACCAACATGTCCAAGCTGCAGTTTGCATTTGATTTTGGTCATGCTTGGCCACGATGGTCTGTTTGACCAGTAAGACCAATCTGGTCGACCAGCATTCTGGCAATGCTTGGCCATGATGTTTATGATAGTCAGCGTGACCAACCAGACCAAGCTGGTCCAACAGCATGACCAGCGTGAACAGTCTGGTCGACGAGAATGAGCACGCTCGTCGACCAGCATGACCAGCATTACCAAGCAGGTTGACCAGCATGACGAAGCTGTGTGTCGCATTGGGTTTTGGTCATGCTTGGTCATGCAGCAAGACCAATCTGGACCATGCTGGTTTACCAGCATCACCAAACCATCCAAACCAGCATAGCAAACTCTACCCTAATCAAGATCAAGGTCAAGGTTCCCTCAATCATTCATAAAAGATCTTGGCCAGAGGAGGATGGTTCCCCCTTTTTGAGTCTTGGTTCCTCCCAAGGTTTCTTCCTCCAGCATTGAGGGAGTTTTTCCTTGCCACTGTTGCCTTTGGCTTGCTCACTGGGGGTTTTATGTTTGATTTGAGGAGCTGGTTAACCAGCTAGCTTACAAGCATAGGGGATGCTTTCTCCTCGATGACCAGCTTTTCAACCACCTTGACCATCATCAGGAACTGCAGCAACTGTTCAGTCCCCCAGCGGTAGAAGATCGCCACCTAGCGGTTTGTTTTTAAGAAGGCAAAAATTAAAGCCCTTTGTCCTGAAGAGTAACTTTCTTCATTATTCATCATACAGAACTTTATTCATGCATGAAATGTAGCATCAAATAGCCAAACACTGAGAAAACAGCACAGTGGAAAAGAAACAAGGAAGAGACAAGGGATTGTGACTAGAGGCAAATATAATGTGGGAATAAAAATAAATGAATAAAAATATCAAATTGAAAAAGTATGAAACATGTCAAATTGAAAGACGTGATGCTGCCTCTTCCTTCTCACACCAGTCTTATCAAATTAAATGATCTCCTCCACGAGGGGCACCTTTAATATTTTTTATTTAACTATTTGAAAAACTCAAAAGTCAGCAAGTAGTGATCCACATGCAGCAAACAATAAAAAGACACAAGATGAAATGACAACACAGACGGAGCCCTGAAGACCCTCATGGCTGTGTGTGGAGTTCTGCAAGTCGTTTACAACTGTCTGACAATTTGGGCTCATTACAAAACAGCGAGGTTCGTTCAGGTTTCTGTGTCAGATGGTGCAACTTCCAAAGTTCATGGATTACATTTGTAAAAAAAAAAAAACAATGATTTTATTTGAGAAACGATTGAACTTTCATTTGTTGCTGGAAATTTCAATATTTCCACCCATTCACATACATTAGAAGTGGGATGGTGTCTGGTTACCATGTATATCAGGGCAAATAAGTAATTCTCCAAGTAAATCTATTTCTAGAGGTGCTACTGACATGAAACTCTCATCGGACGTCGGGCAACCACCCATCCAATCTACACACGCAAATAAATCAAGCCATAGATGTCCATATATGAAATGAACACAGAGGAAGAGTATTGAACACGCTTACTGAAATGTATTTAGTACTCCGTACTAAAGCCACACCATGATGTTCCCACCGCCAACCTTCACTGTTGCTATGGTGTTTGAAGGGGTGATATGCAGTGCCCTTTGACCTCCAAACAAGGTTTGTATTATGTCATCCAAAGAGTTTAATTTTGGTCTCATCTGACCGGACTATGTCCTCCCAGTATGTCACAGACTTGTCTAAATCTTGTTGAGCAAACTTTAAATGTGCTTCCACCCGCTTTCTCTTCACTCTTCTTCAGATCTCGCGCCCTGAGCGTGCACACAGGCCGCGGCGGTTGAGTGCATTACTTATTGTTTTCTTTGAAACAGTTGTACCTGCAGACAGGTGGTCCTTGGACAACCCTTCTGATAATTCTTTTCAATCTGTCTGAAATCTTGCAGGGGATCACCTGGTCATAGCCGGTGAAATAGTGAAACGATATAATCCACATATTTGACATAGGTAATATATATTGGAAATGGTATGGTGTAATTCAGTATCTTTTGGCTGATGTCCACTTTTAATATAATGGTAATTTTGCTTTAATAGCAGCTTAGTCCTGCACTGCAGGTCTGCCTGAAGCAGTGGCTACATCAATATATTTTCTTCACTGGAATATATGGGAAATGGGAGAGTCAGATCTCAGGTTTGTAACACTATATGACATTAAGTGTGCCCCTGTCTAAGCCCACTTGCAAAAGATTTGAAATAGCTTACAAATATTGGAAACGGGATCCCTCTTCTGGCCACCAGAGGTCGTTCTTGCCCGAGTTCTGACTCTGTCAACATGACAACCACAATCACTGCCACCTGATCCTCATCTCCACTCTAATCATCCCTGCTTCTTAAAGCTCTCATTTGCCCTGGCACTGTCCACAGTAGTGGCAGTATCCTAGTGTCTGCTTCATCAAGCATTACTGGGTTTCTCTTTTGCCAAAACTGTGGATCCTTTTGCCCTTTTTGATACTTTTGTCTTGGTTTTCTGTCTTTTTGGTGTTGGAACCTTTTTCTGTCCATCACTTTGGCCTTTGGATTTCTATGTTTTAATAAACTGCTTAAATTTGCACGTGGATCCTTTTCAGGTCCCCGAGAACCGGTTGTCTCATATATTGGACATGGGATCTCACTTGTATATTAAACAGATGTATTAAAGCTGGGTCACAATATTAAGTGTGAGACGGTGCACAAAAGCCAGTACGTGAAAGATCAATCATTCGATATGGAATGGTGTCCTACAGTAAATCTACTGCTGAATATATGGTGAAATATGATTATGAAGGCATAGAAATCTAAGAGGTTTTGTCAACCTTCATCCACTTCGACGGCTCAGGACTTCAAGACTGCTGCTGCAAGATTGATGGTGGCCGGCCTCAGATATGTGTATATGTACCAGAGCAGAGCTTATTACCATAAAAGGAAAACCAGCAGGTTATATATTATTATATATGCTGTGATATAATGTGATACTGTGAGCAAGGTGATATATTGTGATTTTTAAACATAAAAAACACCATCATTTGCATAAATTTGAATAAAAGTGAAGTTTTTCTTTGACTTTTTTTATTCTATCAGAACAGCAGGATCTGAAGACGAGTACAACACTGTGGGCTGGTGATTCTCCAACATCCTGCCCTCACTAACAGTGACTCTTGTCGCTGAACGCAATCAAATCCTCAAAGCAATTTTCTTAAATCTAGTAGAAAGAGACAGTTACTCCAACAGAAGCAGGAAAACCTATTTTAATACCCTAGATGTCAGAAATAAACGACGAACGAGCAGGTGTCCCAATACTTTAGTCCATTCTTCAACCTTCTGAAAGGCGCCATTGTAAAAGCAGATGATCAACCTTATTGATTTCAGTGGTTTTAATGTTACGGCTGATTGTAAAGCTTTTGGAGATCATGATAAAATGGTAACTTTATATCTAGGTGGATTTTGTGTGTCCAGAGTTTAGAACAATGTCTAGAACAGATATAGGTACTTATAGCTACTCATTGGGGACAAACGTGGTTCTTGGCGCTACCGTGTGCAGAGCCTGAGGGTGGGGAACTCGGTCCTCAGTGTAAATGGAGAACCTCACTAGTCCCTGAACTCGTTTCTAGATAACCGTGTAGTTTATCGCTCTCTGTCGCCATGGAGACACTGAACATGTTTCCCTTTAAAATGTAAGAGAACGTAGGTAGAACCCAGGTCACAATCTAGAACGGTAGAACGAACGTTGAGCCTCAGTCGTTTACCGACCCCCACAGCGCTCAGCTGCTCTTTCTGCTCCTCTGAGAACTTTTCAGCTTTTTCGACGAGACCAACTCCTGCTTCTTCTGCAGCAACAACAGCTCCATTTCGGACGAGCTCCACTCCTTCTTCTTCCACTAGAACCACCTCAACCACTTCGACGAGGACCCCTCCACCTCCTTCAGCTGTTTCCACGATGCGCGGCGTCTTCGCTCTTCGCCCCCCGGCGGTGGAGCTCCGTTTGCGCCCCCTCCTGCTCGCAGCTGGGGTCGCAGCTGCCACTGCCGGAGTTTACTATGTCCTCTCTGCCCGCAGGTCCCGAGATCGACAGCGGACACCGAGGACCGTCGATGCCGCTGTCCAGACCGCAGCAGAAGGTAGCTAGAGCTCTTTAAAGCGTTAAAGCCGAAAGACAGACTCGTGTAAGAATGTGCTCACTAGCTGTGTGTTTGTGTATCTGTGTGTTGGAGAAGCTAAGCAGCGAGACAGAGGTCTGTCTGAAGCTCGCTAGCTAAGTCAGCTAGCCTACTAGCCTGTTTACACCTCCGTTGGATGCACATTAAATGTTGACGTTTACGAGATGTAGGATGTGACTCACACTGTCCTGTATTGAAGATAGGAGGGGTGTCTTCACTATTTCTCTTTTTCAGACCCAGCGTTTCATCGGGCTGAGCCGAGCGTGGTGTTCTCCACCTACCAGAGCTACGGCAGACGCCACGATGGAGCTCAGGCTGAGGTAGCTAGTTCTCCAGCTACACTTGGCTACATGGACAGGCTGAAAGTAGCCTGTTAATGGGTTCATATTTAATGACTCCAGCACCAGCTAACGTCTACCTTACGCCATCTTTTTTTATTGCAGGTCATCACTGCGGAGGACGGGCGGCTTACCCTTAGCCCTCCTTTTGGATCGGTGCTTCCGTACCGGGTAAGAGAAATGATGCAGTCGGTTTAACTGGAATTTGAGATGTTCTAGATACTTTATACTGCAGAGATGGTTTAATAGCATGCAGCTCACTGCAGTCTTTCTGCCGTGTCTCATTGCAGTGCCCCAGGCGCTTTCTGGAGCAGCTGATCCTGGAGCATTGCCCCAAGGATGTGCTCGGTTCCGTCTGGACCCTTCGCTTCTCCTACCGGCGGTGGTACATCCGGGACAACCAGGTATGCACTTCCTCCTGTGGGGAAGAACCCCCATTTGGTACGGTCACTCATGTCTGTATGGTTCCTATGTGGTAGAGTTAGCACTTCTCCTACAGACTGTGGCTCAAGCCACACCAGCAGGTATGGACTTCTTTGGTATGGTTGCTCGTATGTGGAGCTTTGCGTCTTACTCGCGTGTGTTTTTTTTTTTTACTCTGCAGAAGATCTGTGTGCGCCGACACTACGTGCTCCTGATGCGGGGGGACGTGACCCAGTCGTGGTGGATCCTCACCAACGACTTCTTCAACCTTGTTCTACCTTCTGAGGAGGTAAGAAAACTCTTCCACTTCCAGTTGTTTCTGTTATCTCTATTATTTTTATATGTAATTAATTATTCTTCACGTGATTCATATGAACCCTCTAACCTCTCTGCTACAGGCCCCCATCTGGTTCGCCTCGGCAGCACAGGTCACCTTTGCTGAGGTAAGACGTCTCAGCCACGTCCTCCTAAGTCTAGTTTCCTCATGGCCTTTGACTCACATGGCAATGCGGCGTGTCTTTGTAGCGCATCGAAGGTCACCTGCTCCGCGTAGCGTCCGGCCGCTTCACTAAGCGCTCCACCCCCAAAACGTCTGGAGGCGTTCAGGTAACTTTAGCACGTTCTAGTCAGAACTGATCTGCATGTTCTTGTAGAACGTACCTCAGAAAGCCTACAGTTCTCCCCAGCTATGAGATGTGATGCATAGAGTGTGTGTTGTTTGTTTTACAGGAGCTCCACACGTATCAGGACCTGGTCATCGGCGATGACGGGTGGACCTCCTTTTCCAACGCATGGTCTGAGGACACCCCCTGCCAGCCAGAGCCTCAGCAGGAGTCCAGCACTTCTGACTGGCCTCAGTCCGGACCAGCTCCTGAGGTAAAACTAAGCACGCTAGTGTTATGAGGCGTCGTCGTGCCGTTCCCAATTCTGTTCAGCATTAATTAAAGTGGAAAATTTGGACTTACAGGCGACTGGATGCAGCACTGCAGCGAGGGAGGTGCCCGCTTTGCAGTAAGTGTCACGGCCGCTTAAGTTCTGTACACTGTAAACGGAATTGAGGTGTTTGTGTTGTTTCTGAAATGGGAGATTTGCTCCTTTTCCACAGCGCCTTCTCAACCATTCAGGGGATCAGGAACTTCCCCCTGAAGCTGAATGCCCTGCGTCTGGCCTTCACTGTAAGTGGCAACCCATGAAAGTACTTTTTTTACATCTTAAGGTCTTCAGTTTTGTCTCCAGTTCTTTCTTCTCTAACAACCCGTTCTCCATTCCTGTAGTTCCTCCTGAGCGACGCGGAGCGCCGAGAGTACGTCTGTGAGACCGGCAAGACAGTTCTCGGCGACCTGGCAGCTCTCAACGACAGGGTAACTAGATGACCACGATCTAAAACCCATGAAACACTTGAAACGCTGTGATGAAAATGAATGATGTGAATGTGATTCTAAACATCTCTCTATTCTTCCTGCAGAATGTGGTCGTCTTCCTGCTGGCGTACGACCGACTGCTTGCGTTGGCTCAGGATCCTTCTTGCCATCGAGGAATTGAAGAGGAGCTGGCGCAGATTGGGGTAAGTTTCATTAACCAGGCTTGAGTCAAAACCTTTGTGCCTCTTAGAAAAATGGATCGTTCTTCTGACGCTGGCGTTTCCTCCTACTCTCAGATTCAGCACTTCAACTTCATAGACATCGTCTATGAGGTGGTGATGCTTGGTCTTCAGGCTGGAGGGAGACCTCCGATCTGTCCGGTAAGGGACGTTTTCAGTGTTCTAGATATTAGAGCCTACACAGAACTAAGCAGCCTTTCTCACATCTTGACCATTTCTCACACTGTTGCAGACGGCTGGGGGATTTCTGGATCATCTCATGGCCGTGATTTCCTCTTTCTCTGCTACCACCGAGCAGAGCAGTGCCGGGGCTCAGCAGTACCAGCTCCTGGTCCAGGTAACCCTCAGAATCCTTCACAACACAAGAGAGAACCTCACAGCTTCTCCTCCAGACATTCAAAGCGGAAATGGTGTAGATTGACGAGTTTGTTTGCCTCCTTTAACAACAGCCTCTTCTTCTGTTTGCTTTCAGAACGCACTGATGCGCTTCCTGGGGGCCGTCTTTGCTCTGGAGGAGTGTGTGTACGAGGACCCTGCGTCTGTGGCCGCAGCCGTGTGGGAGTTGGTCGGGAGCTACGTCAACCAGCTCCTGGACAGCCTGGAGGCTTTGGACTGAGTGACCGTTTTCTTTTATTTCCTTTAACCCCTCCCTTCCTTCCCTATTAATTCTATTGTACTTCTATTCATTATTTTAAATAAATTTACAGCTCATTTAACCCCTTTTATCTTAGACCTCCCCCCTTTTAATACAATAAATGTGTTTTATATTTCTTAGGATTTTTTTTTTGTATGGTTATTATTAATGTTTAATTAGTATAAGTATATTTATTCATTAATACATTCTCTAATATATGGTGATATAGGTAGTGTCTGTGCGTTTAATTAAATAAGGTAAAGTTCTTTTTTTATTTATTTTCTATAATTCAGTGTTATTTGTAATTGTAGGATCCGTGAATTTGTACGTTTTGCTGTCCACTCTTTTTGTGTTTCTTTGCAGGTGCCCTGACTCTACGGGACTGACTGGCGTCCAGCGCATCCCCCCAAAAAATACTGAGTCATTTATTTAATTCATTTCCATGTATATTTGTTCTATTTATTTGTCAGTATTAGATAATTGTGTCTGTAGATGGTTAAATACAGTCCTTCTGACCCCACGTTTCTGTTTCCTTCCTTTATTATGACGTGCGTCTGCATTACGGAGCTTCAATCAGTCGGTCCAGTCTGACTCTGCAGGAATGAATGGCCTCCACCACACCCTCCCGTAAGTAAAGGGTCCATTTCTGTATCTGTTTATTGTCAGTATTAGAGAACGGCTTATGAGGTAGAAGGTCTAATACAGTACGTCTAACTCCACATTTCTTTCCCTTTTCTATTTGTATGTCGGCGTGCTGGAGCCTCCATACTGCACTCCTGGGAAAGGAATCTTATTCCACAATGATTAGCTCAAACCAGTCAGTCCAGTAGTGCTTCAGCTCTGCTGGACTGACTGGCCTCCACCACACCCTCCCGTAAGTAAACGATTTATTTCTGTATCTGTTTATTTTCAGTATTAGAGAACTCTGTGTAGATAAGAAGGTCTAATACAGTCCATCTAACCCCACATTTCTGTCTTTTACTCTTCTATCTCTGTACATCGGTGTGATGGAGCCTCGGGACTGCAGCTGACACTGATCCAGACTACAGGAAGGTTTTGGGATCACCACTTGTTCCACCATCTGTTAGCTGAGGCCAGTCAGTCCAGCAGCGCATCGGCTTTGCTGGACTAACTGGCCTCCACCCCACCTTCCCGTAAGTAGTCCATTTCTGTGTCTGTTTATTGTCCGTATTAGAGAACTCTGTGTAGATTAGAACATACAATACAGTCCATCTAACCCCACATTTCTGTTTTCGTCCTCTATATGATGTGTGTCTGCATTATGGAGCCTCAATCGCCTCTGCTGGACTGACTGGCCTCCACCACTCCCTCCTGTAAGTAAATGATTCATTTCTGTAAGTTTATTTTTGGTATTAGAGAACTGTGTTTAGATGAGAAGGTTAAATCCAGTCCATCTAACCCCACATATATTTCTTTCACTTTTCTGTCTCTGTACATCCGTGTGTTGGAGCCTCAACACTGCAGCTGATTCTGGTCGAGGCTACTGGAAGAGACAGTGAGAGACAACACAACAGTAGGTCCAGACTTCATTAACATGATCTGATCAGAGTATTTGCAGGGATTTCCATTCACCATATGATCTCACACATTAGGGAAACCCTTCCAGTGATGATGTCTATTGTATTCCACCATCTGTCAGTATTAGAGAAATGAAAGCTCTAGTGAAAGTTCTATGAGGAGACTCCAGTGCAGTATCACCGTTCTTCAGCCGTCACTTGTGTTAAAAAGATCACTAATCACACTTTTTTTTTGCTGCTTTCAGAAGTGAGGTCACGTCTCTCTGTGTACATGGTGGCTTTGTCTCAGCTTGGTTTTTCCCCGTCTCAGGATTCTGACTGATTCTGGTGACGATTGTGCTCCCCCTTCTCCTGCTCTGTCCGTCTGGCAAAGTTCTCCTCTGCTTGCCCAGGCCCCGCCCTGGTCTGCGTGGACGGCAAATCAGATCTTGGAGCTTCTGGTGTGCCCCGGATTGTCTCTCGAGGATCTGTGGCATCCTGGCGTCTAACGCTCTGGGTAGACTTCTTGCTCCGGACATTGCTGGGGCGCCCTGGGGTGCTGAACCTTCCACCTTAAATTTGATAATATAAAAAAAATGTCCCATCATTGTTGAGAACAGATGCTGCACCAAATAAATATTTAAAAGCAACTAATAAACATGGTCATCGTTGTTCATCTTGCACATGAATAAAACAATTAACTGGAATATTTGCTATTAAAAAAATGCATGTATTAATATTTAGAATTGATCTGGTATGAAATTAAAGGACTCGAGAACAATGCTTTGCAGTCCAGATCACAAAACTAACTGTGTGAGTCTTGAGCCAGTATGTCCACATGGGGGCGCTACTGCATTACAATTGCCTTACAGAGTTTGTTTCAAATTAAACCAGCTTTGAAACCACCTTTAGGATTTACCCGAAACCACGCGTACATGTATCATCACTGTCACACAACACACCCTCTCACCTTTCAATAGAAGCCAATGTAGTAAGACTTTATTCCAGGTCATTTTGGAGTGTTTCTATTGGTCCATTCATCATGAGAGTTTAGTTCAGAGTAAAAATCTAATGTTTTCTCCTATCTAGTTTTCTCTTTTTGATAGAAAACAGGAAAATAGAAATGCTCTATTCTCTCATGACTTAATGAAATGTATTTGCGTTGACTTCCACTTACAGCTTGTCGTGTCGTGCTAGGCCAGACACAGAGGGACGAACACTCCGAGATGGAGTCACAGCAAATCGTTTATTAACAAAACTCAAGGAAACACAAACGGGCAAAACAAGGCAAACGAAGCAGCAGCTACAGTCACAGATGAGAACACAACACAAACGAGAGGGCGAAACCAAACGAACCTGAGACTGGGGGTTTAGCTGGGGGGCAGCTACTGAACAAAAACGGCTAGTCCGACCAAACCTGGAACCGCAGCGCGCTGCCGTGAGCGTGGGTCGCCAGTAAATCCTGGCCGTGAGCGAGCCTCGCTGAAGACTTGATAGGCAGGGTGACCTGCTCCTGAACGTGAACTCCGAGCAGAAGCTGGACTCAACACACTTCTACAGTACGAGGAGCCGCTCGTGAAACCTCGAGGTCCCAAACGACACAATTCTCGGTGTCGAGGCTTCTTAAATACCCCCCAAATCCCAGGTTTAACTCCTGCACATGAAACGAGACACACTGAATCAAACATGAACAAATGAACATGACTCATGAACCGATACCAAACACATGAACATAAACAAGGCGGAAGTCCTTATTTGGGCCTGTGGGCAGCGGCGCGGAAGCGTGGACGTCTCCATTCAACTTGTAATGAAGGAATTTGATGTTTTCAAGAGCATTTCAGGGTTTAGGATGAACTGGTCTTAATGGCACTATATAAACAGTGTGAAAGTGCTGCTATCCCTTCAGTAATGTCAGTTAAGTATACATTCACCTATACATTGATATTTATCCTGTCCTCTATAAACCAGCCAGAGAAAACTTTATTGTACACTAAGTAGGATCAAACGTGTTCTGGAAAGATGACCGTAGCTTCGTCTGCAAACTTCAGGAGTTTAACAGACGGGCCATTTAAGGTGCAGTCATCGGTGTAGGGAGAGAAGAGCAGCGGGGGAGAGAACGCATCCTCGAGGAGCACCAATGTTGACAGTCTGTGTGCAGGACATGACTTTCCCCCAACTGCACCTGCTGCTTCCTGCCCGTCAGGAAGCTGGTGATCCACAGACACGTGGCAGGTGAAACAGTGAGCTGGGACAGAATGACCGGGACAATGGTGTTGAACGGCGAGCCGAAGAATTCTTGCATGTGTCCCCGGGCGGTAGAGATGTTGCAGGAAGTAACGCAGACCCATGTTGACCACATCATCCGCTGACCTGTTTGCTCGACATGCAAACTGTAGGGGGTCCAGCAGGTGTCCTGTGACATCCTTTAAGTGGGACAGCACCAGACGTTCAAAGGATTTCATGACCACAGATGTTAAAGCGACAGGCCTGTAGTCATTCAGTCCAGAGATGGAGGATTTCTCGGGGACTGGGATGATGGTGGAGCGCTTGAAGCAGGAAGAACCTTCACACGGCTCCACAGTGATCTGTTCAAAAGGTTTGTGAAGATTGGAGGCAGTTGTGCAGCACAGGTTTTTTGGGCCTGGTGCTTTCCTGGTCTTTTGTCTCTGGAAGAGTCGGCTCACGTCTACTTCACACACTTTCAGAGCAGCTTGAGTGGTCGGGGGTGGGGGGGTTGATGGAGGTGCGATGCTGGTTGTAGATTCTGTTGCAGAGTTATGAAGAGGAGTAAATGTGTCCCTCTCGAACCTACAATAGAAGTCGTTCAGGTCGTCAGCCAGGCCTTTGTTTGCCACAGCAGGGGGGGGGTCTTCTGTAATTAGTAAGGTGTCTTCTGTAATTAGTAAGGTGTTGAAGACCTCAATGATCCAGGGTCGTTGGCTGAAAGCTGTTTTTTCCTCTGTCAGTGTGTTCCTGGCCTTTTCATACAGATTCCCGTCTCCATTCCTGTAGGCTTCTGCTTTAGCCTGACGGAGGCGACTCAGTTTTGTTGTGAACCATGGCTCGTTATTGCGGGATGTGCGGAAGGTCTTGGTTGGCGTTCACAGCTCCTCACAAAAGCTGATGTAGAATGTCAGTGTCAGTCTTTTTACGGCCAGGTTGTGAGTAGCAGCTTCGAAAACACTCCAACCAGTGCAGTCAAAACAGTCCTGCAGTTCTTGCTCTGCCTCTCTGGTCCATCTTTTCACGGTCTTCACTACAGGCTTTGCAGATGTAGGTTTCTGCTTGTAGGTGGGAATCAGACAGTGCTCAGAATCTCCCAAAGCTGCATGGGGGACAGAGCGATCCTTCTGTACAGTGTTAATATCCCCTGGCGGGACAATTAACGTGTTGCTTATATCTTGGAAGTACGTGCTTAAGTTTGGCTCTGTTAAAGTCCCCGAGAATAATGAAAAGTGAGTCTGGATATTTTGGCTCCAGACTAGTTCTTCGCTCTGCGCTGGCTTGAGGTGGGATGTAAACGCCGAGCAGAATGAATGAAGAAAACTCCCGCGGTGAATAAAAAGCTTTGCAGTTTAGAAAGTGTGAGTCTGTAGGTTAGAGCTGCAGTGTTTATTCAGCACTGAGACATCTGTACACCAACCTTCATTAACATGAGAGCAGATTCCTCCGCCTCTCGCTTTCCCCGACAGCTCCGTCACACGGTCTGCTCGCTGTAGACGAAAGCCCGGCAGATGTAGCGCGCTGTCCGGGATGGACTCGCTGAGCCAGGTCTCAGTGAAGCAGAGGGCAGCTGACCGTGCGAAACTCTTGTTAGTCCCGTTGAGGAGAGGTGGTTCATCCTCTTTGTTGGGTAAAGAGCGGAGATCCTCTAGATGAACAGACGGGAGAGCGCTTCTGAATCCTCGCTGTCGGAGCTTTAGGTCCACTCGTCCCCCGCCTGCGTCTCCTGCGCGCTCTCCACTGAGCCGCCGCTCCTCCAACAGTTCTCTCCAAACAACTTTCCGCGTTCTCGAAAACTGGCGAAAACCTTTGAGATGTGGACGGTCTCATGTTAAGCAGTGGTTCTCTGGTGTAAAAAAAAAAGGGGGTTCAGTTGCATAAAGTAAAAACATACACATTACTAGAGAGCTCCGTGCAGAGGCAGCCACTCGCGGCGCCATCCTGATGAAATTCAACAATTCATCAAAACATGCTTCCACCTAAACAACAACAACAACAACAACAACGTGGATTTCTTCAATTTCTCCTTCAGCATCTTTTAGCTGTGTCTGCACAGGTTCAGGTCTGTACACAAGCAGAAGCTCCATGGACGCGCCGGTCATTAACAGTCGGGACGGTGCTGCAGAATCTGAGTCACAGTTTCATCCAGATCTTTGTCGCTCATTAAAGTTCATAGACTGTGGACTCTAATCTACACACAAACTGAGTCAACGTGACACACAAACATGACCACAGTACAAATCAACCACCATCACAAGAGGTCAGCTGCTCGATCACTAGCTGAACTGCAGCGAGAGCTTCATGAGGACTTTAAATCTGTGCTGTCTGGAACAGAAAACAAACACTCTGCCTTTTTAAACCTCCTGCAAAACGGCTGTTGTGTCCTGCAGAAATGACACGAATAGAACAGGTCACCCTGTCTGAGGTCTTCATATATGTGTACGTGTGAGCTTGAATCTGAACCTAAGCAAACAAGGTCTAAGAGTTTGAGCTCAAGTCAGTTTATGGCCCAACATCAAAACCCCACAAATCTCCCTCAACCGGCATGACGATGCACAGCAAGACAACAGCCTCTACCCCCAACTTTCAGGAGGAGCAACGCAGTCCAGCAGTTCAGCCTATTTGAGAACAGTGGTTTTGGAGGTGGTGAATCACACGTACATCTTCTACCAGCGGTGTTTCTGTCTCTACCTGTGATGTGGCGACCGTACCGGAACACCTGGAGACTGGAGCACACTGTCCTCACTACCTGATCTAGAAAGATGCGCAGAGACAGAGAGAGCGAAGAGAAAGAAGAGCTGCAGAGAGTTTGTTGAGTAGAAATGACCTTACTTACTCCGTACGGGCTCATCCTCCGGAGCACTGCTGTCTCGGACACTCCGAACGACTGCGCTCTGTCTCCAGCGGTGTGGCCCAAAAGGAGGCGAGCCTCGATTCTGTTCGGAGGCCAAATGGAGGATGGACGTCCAGCGTCGGCTTCGTGAGCTGAACTACAGCACCCATTACTCCTTCCAGACCAAACAGGAGGTGGTCGTTTGGCGCGTGACTCTGAAAATCCTCCGCTAATGATCTTAAATCGTCCGCAGTGGCTCGTCAGAAACGGCATCGGTAACTCAGGACTGCTTCCAATGAAGGAACGTCCACAACTCGCCGCTTGTCGCTGGTTAAGGGCACCGCTAGCAATGCGCCAGCACGCAGCCGTTGGAGACCAAGTAGTAGTGGAGTGGAGACGCTCGCAACTCCCTAACCAATCCTGCTTCAGAGTGAGTGTAGGACCGCCCACCTCGTTAACACAGAGACGCAGAAATCCATAAACGAACGAACGAATGAAGGAATGTGAAGATATAGAAAACAATACTGTATGTTGAAATTCACAAATTGATCAATCAAGACACGTGGAAATATATGAATAAACAAACGTTGAAATGTGGAAATACAAAAATAAAGAAATTCTGAAATGTAACGTATGGGCATATAAAAATAGGTATTTATTTATTAGTTTATTTATTGTTAATTATTTATTTGTGCATTTTGTAACCTTTTAAATGATGTATTAGTTTTTTTTGTTTTATTTTTCACATTACTTAATTTAACGTTAAACATTTATTTATTAGAATATTTATCTTTTTTTTAATATTTATTTGTTCATTTACTTATTTATCCCTTTAATGATTTATTTGAACATTTATTTATTTATCCTTTAAATGCTATTTCTCGTCCTCCGTATCGGTCTGCAATGGCAGGCAGGTGAAACGGAGGGAAGGAGCTGTTATGGCTTCGTCCCATTTGAAGTCTGTGAAACACATCGTTTATCTTCCTCAGTGCGGACACAGAGACTCAGAGAAGTATTGGTGCTGATTTGAACACATTTCTGTTGAAGTGATGATCTGTTTTTAATGTGCATTGTACAGAAGCGTCGTGCCATGCAGAACAAGCCCACGATCCCTCCCCTGTGTGGAAATCGGCAGAGAGGGGAGATGAAGAACCAAAAGGAAGTGGGACATTTTCGACCTTGCTGTCACTGATCCTGGTGAGAACCAAGCTGGTTAAGGTGGTCGGACAGCTTAGCTCTTGAAAAGCGTAGGGTATGTTTTTGTTTGAGTTTGATGGTTTAACTTGATGAATGATCAACCCGACTATGCTGCTTGACAACGCTGGTTGACCAGCATAACCAAGCTTATTTACAGCATGACCACGCTGCTTGTGTAGCATTTGGTCATGTGGGTCATTGCCAGTTTGACCAAGCTGGTTGACCAACATGTCCAAGCTGCAGTTTGCATTTGATTTTGGTCATGCTTGGCCACGATGGTCTGTTTGACCAGTAAGACCAATCTGGTCGACCAGCATTCTGGCAATGCTTGGCCATGATGTTTATGATAGTCAGCGTGACCAACCAGACCAAGCTGGTCCAACAGCATGACCAGCGTGAACAGTCTGGTCGACGAGAATGAGCACGCTCGTCGACCAGCATGACCAGCATTACCAAGCAGGTTGACCAGCATGACGAAGCTGTGTGTCGCATTGGGTTTTGGTCATGCTTGGTCATGCAGCAAGACCAATCTGGACCATGCTGGTTTACCAGCATCACCAAACCATCCAAACCAGCATAGCAAACTCTACCCTAATCAAGATCAAGGTCAAGGTTCCCTCAATCATTCATAAAAGATCTTGGCCAGAGGAGGATGGTTCCCCCTTTTTGAGTCTTGGTTCCTCCCAAGGTTTCTTCCTCCAGCATTGAGGGAGTTTTTCCTTGCCACTGTTGCCTTTGGCTTGCTCACTGGGGGTTTTATGTTTGATTTGAGGAGCTGGTTAACCAGCTAGCTTACAAGCATAGGGGATGCTTTCTCCTCGATGACCAGCTTTTCAACCACCTTGACCATCATCAGGAACTGCAGCAACTGTTCAGTCCCCCAGCGGTAGAAGATCGCCACCTAGCGGTTTGTTTTTAAGAAGGCAAAAATTAAAGCCCTTTGTCCTGAAGAGTAACTTTCTTCATTATTCATCATACAGAACTTTATTCATGCATGAAATGTAGCATCAAATAGCCAAACACTGAGAAAACAGCACAGTGGAAAAGAAACAAGGAAGAGACAAGGGATTGTGACTAGAGGCAAATATAATGTGGGAATAAAAATAAATGAATAAAAATATCAAATTGAAAAAGTATGAAACATGTCAAATTGAAAGACGTGATGCTGCCTCTTCCTTCTCACACCAGTCTTATCAAATTAAATGATCTCCTCCACGAGGGGCACCTTTAATATTTTTTATTTAACTATTTGAAAAACTCAAAAGTCAGCAAGTAGTGATCCACATGCAGCAAACAATAAAAAGACACAAGATGAAATGACAACACAGACGGAGCCCTGAAGACCCTCATGGCTGTGTGTGGAGTTCTGCAAGTCGTTTACAACTGTCTGACAATTTGGGCTCATTACAAAACAGCGAGGTTCGTTCAGGTTTCTGTGTCAGATGGTGCAACTTCCAAAGGTCATGGATTACATTTGTAAAAAAAAAAAAAACAATGATTTTATTTGAGAAACGATTGAACTTTCATTTGTTGCTGGAAATTTCAATATTTCCACCCATTCACATACATTAGAAGTGGGATGGTGTCTGGTTACCATGTATATCAGGGCAAATAAGTAATTCTCCAAGTAAATCTATTTCTAGAGGTGCTACTGACATGAAACTCTCATCGGACGTCGGGCAACCACCCATCCAATCTACACACGCAAATAAATCAAGCCATAGATGTCCATATATGAAATGAACACAGAGGAAGAGTATTGAACACGCTTACTGAAATGTATTTAGTACTCCGTACTAAAGCCACACCATGATGTTCCCACCGCCAACCTTCACTGTTGCTATGGTGTTTGAAGGGGTGATATGCAGTGCCCTTTGACCTCCAAACAAGGTTTGTATTATGTCATCCAAAGAGTTTAATTTTGGTCTCATCTGACCGGACTATGTCCTCCCAGTATGTCACAGACTTGTCTAAATCTTGTTGAGCAAACTTTAAATGTGCTTCCACCCGCTTTCTCTTCACTCTTCTTCAGATCTCGCGCCCTGAGCGTGCACACAGGCCGCGGCGGTTGAGTGCATTACTTATTGTTTTCTTTGAAACAGTTGTACCTGCAGACAGGTGGTCCTTGGACAACCCTTCTGATAATTCTTTTCAATCTGTCTGAAATCTTGCAGGGGATCACCTGGTCATAGCCGGTGAAATAGTGAAACGATATAATCCACATATTTGACATAGGTAATATATATTGGAAATGGTATGGTGTAATTCAGTATCTTTTGGCTGATGTCCACTTTTAATATAATGGTAATTTTGCTTTAATAGCAGCTTAGTCCTGCACTGCAGGTCTGCCTGAAGCAGTGGCTACATCAATATATTTTCTTCACTGGAATATATGGGAAATGGGAGAGTCAGATCTCAGGTTTGTAACACTATATGACATTAAGTGTGCCCCTGTCTAAGCCCACTTGCAAAAGATTTGAAATAGCTTACAAATATTGGAAACGGGATCCCTCTTCTGGCCACCAGAGGTCGTTCTTGCCCGAGTTCTGACTCTGTCAACATGACAACCACAATTACTGCCACCTGATCCTCGTCTCCACTCTAATCATCCCTGCTTCTTAAAGCTCTCATTTGCCCTGGCACTGTCCACAGTAGTGGCAGTATCCTAGTGTCCGGTTCATCAAGCATTACTGGGTTTCTCTTTTGCCAAAACTGTGGATCCTTTTGCCCTTTTTGATACTTTTGTCTTGGTTTTCTGTCTTTTTGGTGTTGGAACCTTTTTCTGTCCATCACTTTGGCCTTTGGATTTCTATGTTTTAATAAACTGCTTAAATTTGCACGTGGATCCTTTTCAGGTCCCCGAGAACCGGTTGTCTCATATATTGGACATGGGATCTCACTTGTATATTAAACAGATGTATTAAAGCTGGGTCACAATATTAAGTGTGAGACGGTGCACAAAAGCCAGTACGTGAAAGATCAATCATTCGATATGGAATGGTGTCCTACAGTAAATCTACTGCTGAATATATGGTGAAATATGATTATGAAGGCATAGAAATCTAAGAGGTTTTGTCAACCTTCATCCACTTCGACGGCTCAGGACTTCAAGACTGCTGCTGCAAGATTGATGGTGGCCGACTTCAGATATGTGTATATGTACCAGAGCAGAGCTTATTACCATAAAAGGAAAACCAGCAGGTTATATATTATTATATATGCTGTGATATAATGTGATACTGTGAGCAAGGTGATATATTGTGATTTTTAAACATAAAAAACACCATCATTTGCATAAATTTGAATAAAAGTGAAGTTTTTCTTTGACTTTTTTTATTCTATCAGAACAGCAGGATCTGAAGACGAGTACAACACTGTGGGCTGGTGATTCTCCAACATCCTGCCCTCACTAACAGTGACTCTTGTCGCTGAACGCAATCAAATCCTCAAAGCAATTTTCTTAAATCTAGTAGAAAGAGACAGTTACTCCAACAGAAGCAGGAAAACCTATTTTAATACCCTAGATGTCAGAAATAAACGACGAACGAGCAGGTGTCCCAATACTTTAGTCCATTCTTCAACCTTCTGAAAGGCGCCATTGTAAAAGCAGATGATCAACCTTATTGATTTCAGTGGTTTTAATGTTACGGCTGATTGTAAAGCTTTTGGAGATCATGATAAAATGGTAACTTTATATCTAGGTGGATTTTGTGTGTCCAGAGTTTAGAACAATGTCTAGAACAGATATAGGTACTTATAGCTACTCATTGGGGACAAACGTGGTTCTTGGCGCTACCGTGTGCAGAGCCTGAGGGTGGGGAACTCGGTCCTCAGTGTAAATGGAGAACCTCACTAGTCCCTGAACTCGTTTCTAGATAACCGTGTAGTTTATCGCTCTCTGTCGCCATGGAGACACTGAACATGTTTCCCTTTAAAATGTAAGAGAACGTAGGTAGAACCCAGGTCACAATCTAGAACGGTAGAACGAACGTTGAGCCTCAGTCGTTTACCGACCCCCACAGCGCTCAGCTGCTCTTTCTGCTCCTCTGAGAACTTTTCAGCTTTTTCGACGAGACCAACTCCTGCTTCTTCTGCAGCAACAACAGCTCCATTTCGGACGAGCTCCACTCCTTCTTCTTCCACTAGAACCACCTCAACCACTTCGACGAGGACCCCTCCACCTCCTTCAGCTGTTTCCACGATGCGCGGCGTCTTCGCTCTTCGCCCCCCGGCGGTGGAGCTCCGTTTGCGCCCCCTCCTGCTCGCAGCTGGGGTCGCAGCTGCCACTGCCGGAGTTTACTATGTCCTCTCTGCCCGCAGGTCCCGAGATCGACAGCGGACACCGAGGACCGTCGATGCCGCTGTCCAGACCGCAGCAGAAGGTAGCTAGAGCTCTTTAAAGCGTTAAAGCCGAAAGACAGACTCGTGTAAGAATGTGCTCACTAGCTGTGTGTTTGTGTATCTGTGTGTTGGAGAAGCTAAGCAGCGAGACAGAGGTCTGTCTGAAGCTCGCTAGCTAAGTCAGCTAGCCTACTAGCCTGTTTACACCTCCGTTGGATGCGCGTTAAATGTTGACGTTTACGAGATGTAGGATGTGACTCACACTGTCCTGTATTGAAGATAGGAGGGGTGTCTTCACTATTTCTCTTTTTCAGACCCAGCGTTTCATCGGGCTGAGCCGAGCGTGGTGTTCTCCACCTACCAGAGCTACGGCAGACGCCACGATGGAGCTCAGGCTGAGGTAGCTAGTTCTCCAGCTACACTTGGCTACATGGACAGGCTGAAAGTAGCCTGTTAATGGGTTCATATTTAATGACTCCAGCACCAGCTAACGTCTACCTCACGCCATCTTTTTTTATTGCAGGTCATCACTGCGGAGGACGGGCGGCTTACCCTTAGCCCTCCTTTTGGATCGGTGCTTCCGTACCGGGTAAGAGAAATGATGCAGTCGGTTTAACTGGAATTTGAGATGTTCTGGATACTTTATACTGCAGAGATGGTTTAATAGCATGCAGCTCACTGCAGTCTTTCTGCCGTGTCTCATTGCAGTGCCCCAGGCGCTTTCTGGAGCAGCTGATCCTGGAGCATTGCCCCAAGGATGTGCTCGGTTCCGTCTGGACCCTTCGCTTCTCCTACCGGCGGTGGTACATCCGGGACAACCAGGTATGCACTTCCTCCTGTGGGGAAGAACCCCCATTTGGTACGGTCACTCATGTCTGTATGGTTCCTATGTGGTAGAGTTAGCACTTCTCCTACAGACTGTGGCTCAAGCCACACCAGCAGGTATGGACTTCTTTGGTATGGTTGCTCGTATGTGGAGCTTTGCGTCTTACTCGCGTGTGTTTTTTTTTTTTACTCTGCAGAAGATCTGTGTGCGCCGACACTACGTGCTCCTGATGCGGGGGGACGTGACCCAGTCGTGGTGGATCCTCACCAACGACTTCTTCAACCTTGTTCTACCTTCTGAGGAGGTAAGAAAACTCTTCCACTTCCAGTTGTTTCTGTTATCTCTATTATTTTTATATGTAATTAATTATTCTTCACGTGATTCATATGAACCCTCTAACCTCTCTCCGACAGGCCCCCATCTGGTTCGCCTCGGCAGCACAGGTCACCTTTGCTGAGGTAAGACGTCTCAGCCACGTCCTCCTAAGTCTAGTTTCCTCATGGCCTTTGACTCACATGGCAATGCGGCGTGTCTTTGTAGCGCATCGAAGGTCACCTGCTCCGCGTAGCGTCTGGCCGCTTCACTAAGCGCTCCACCCCCAAAACGTCTGGAGGCGTTCAGGTAACTTTAGCACGTTCTAGTCAGAACTGATCTGCATGTTCTTGTAGAACGTACCTCAGAAAGCCTACAGTTCTCCCCAGCTATGAGATGTGATGCATAGAGTGTGTGTTGTTTGTTTTACAGGAGCTCCACACGTATCAGGACCTGGTCATCGGCGATGACGGGTGGACCTCCTTTTCCAACGCATGGTCTGAGGACACCCCCTGCCAGCCAGAGCCTCAGCAGGAGTCCAGCACTTCTGACTGGCCTCAGTCCGGACCAGCTCCTGAGGTAAAACTAAGCACGCTAGTGTTATGAGGCGTCGTCGTGCCGTTCCCAATTCTGTTCAGCATTAATTAAAGTGGAAAATTTGGACTTACAGGCGACTGGATGCAGCACTGCAGCGAGGGAGGTGCCCGCTTTGCAGTAAGTGTCACGGCCGCTTAAGTTCTGTACACTGTAAACGGAATTGAGGTGTTTGTGTTGTTTCTGAAATGGGAGATTTGCTCCTTTTCCACAGCGCCTTCTCAACCATTCAGGGGATCAGGAACTTCCCCCTGAAGCTGAATGCCCTGCGTCTGGCCTTCACTGTAAGTGGCAACCCATGAAAGTACTTTTTTTACATCTTAAGGTCTTCAGTTTTGTCTCCAGTTCTTTCTTCTCTAACAACCCGTTCTCCATTCCTGTAGTTCCTCCTGAGCGACGCGGAGCGCCGAGAGTACGTCTGTGAGACCGGCAAGACAGTTCTCGGCGACCTGGCAGCTCTCAACGACAGGGTAACTAGATGACCACGATCTAAAACCCATGAAACACTTGAAACGCTGTGATGAAAATGAATGATGTGAATGTGATTCTAAACATCTCTCTATTCTTCCTGCAGAATGTGGTCGTCTTCCTGCTGGCGTACGACCGACTGCTTGCGTTGGCTCAGGATCCTTCTTGCCATCGAGGAATTGAAGAGGAGCTGGCGCAGATTGGGGTAAGTTTCATTAACCAGGCTTGAGTCAAAACCTTTGTGCCTCTTAGAAAAATGGATCGTTCTTCTGACGCTGGCGTTTCCTCCTACTCTCAGATTCAGCACTTCAACTTCATAGACATCGTCTATGAGGTGGTGATGCTTGGTCTTCAGGCTGGAGGGAGACCTCCGATCTGTCCGGTAAGAGACGTTTTCAGTGTTCTAGATATTAGAGCCTACACAGAACTAAGCAGCCTTTCTCACATCTTGACCATTTCTCACACTGTTGCAGACGGCTGGGGGATTTCTGGATCATCTCATGGCCGTGATTTCCTCTTTCTCTGCTACCACCGAGCAGAGCAGTGCCGGGGCTCAGCAGTACCAGCTCCTGGTCCAGGTAACCCTCAGAATCCTTCACAACACAAGAGAGAACCTCACAGCTTCTCCTCCAGACATTCAAAGCGGAAATGGTGTAGATTGACGAGTTTGTTTGCCTCCTTTAACAACAGCCTCTTCTTCTGTTTGCTTTCAGAACGCACTGATGCGCTTCCTGGGGGCCGTCTTTGCTCTGGAGGAGTGTGTGTACGAGGACCCTGCGTCTGTGGCCGCAGCCGTGTGGGAGTTGGTCGGGAGCTACGTCAACCAGCTCCTGGACAGCCTGGAGGCTTTGGACTGAGTGACCGTTTTCTTTTATTTCCTTTAACCCCTCCCTTCCTTCCCTATTAATTCTATTGTACTTCTATTCATTATTTTAAATAAATTTACAGCTCATTTAACCCCTTTTATCTTAGACCTCCCCCCTTTTAATACAGTAAATGTGTTTTATATTTCTTAGGATTTTTTTTTGTATGGTTATTATTAATGTTTAATTAGCATAAGTATATTTATTCATTAATACATTCTCTAATATATGGTGATATAGGTAGTGTCTGTGTGTTTAATTAAATAAGGTAAAGTTCTTTTTTTATTTATTTTCTATAATTCAGTGTTATTTGTAATTGTAGGATCCGTGAATTTGTACGTTTTGCTGTCCACTCTTTTTGTGTTTCTTTGCAGGTGCCCTGACTCTACGGGACTGACTGGCGTCCAGAGCATTCCCCCAAAAAAATACTGAGAGTCATTTATTTAATTCATTTCCATGTATATTTGTTCTATTTATTTGTCAGTATTAGATAATTGTGTCTGTAGATGGTTAAATACAGTCCTTCTGACCCCACGTTTCTGTTTCCTTCCTTTATTATGACGTGCGTCTGCATTATGGAGCTTCAATCAGTCGGTCCAGTCTGACTCTGCAGGAATGAATGGCCTCCACCACACCCTCCCGTAAGTAAAGGGTCCATTTCTGTATCTGTTTATTGTCAGTATTAGAGAACGGCTTATGAGGTAGAAGGTCTAATACAGTACGTCTAACTCCACATTTCTTTCCCTTTTCTATTTGTATGTCGGCGTGCTGGAGCCTCCATACTGCAGTCCTGGGAAAGGAATCTTATTCCACAATGATTAGCTCAAACCAGTCAGTCCAGTAGTGCTTCAGCTCTGCTGGACTGACTGGCCTCCACCACACCCTCCCGTAAGTAAACGATTTATTTCTGTATCTGTTTATTTTCAGTATTAGAGAACTCTGTGTAGATAAGAAGGTCTAATACAGTCCATCTAACCTCACATTTCTGTCTTTTACTCTTCTATCTCTGTACATCGGTGTAATGGAGCCTCGGGACTGCAGCTGACACTGATCCAGACTACAGGAAGGTTTTGGGATCACCACTTGTTCCACCATCTGTTAGCTGAGGCCAGTCAGTCCAGCAGCGCATCGGCTTTGCTGGACTAACTGGCCTCCACCCCACCTTCCCGTAAGTAGTCCATTTCTGTGTCTGTTTATTGTCCGTATTAGAGAACTCTGTGTAGATTAGAACATACAATACAGTCCATCTAACCCCACATTTCTGTTTTCGTCCTCTATATGATGTGTGTCTGCATTATGGAGCCTCAATCGCCTCTGCTGGACTGACTGGCCTCCACCACTCCCTCCTGTAAGTAAATGATTCATTTCTGTAAGTTTATTTTTGGTATTAGAGAACTGTGTTTAGATGAGAAGGTTAAATCCAGTCCATCTAACCCCACATATATTTCTTTCACTTTTCTGTCTCTGTACATCCGTGTGTTGGAGCCTCAACACTGCAGCTGATTCTGGTCGAGGCTACTGGAAGAGACAGTGAGAGACAACACAACAGTAGGTCCAGACTTCATTAACATGATCTGATCAGAGTATTTGCAGGGATTTCCATTCACCATATGATCTCACACATTAGGGAAACCCTTCCAGTGATGATGTCTATTGTATTCCACCATCTGTCAGTATTAGAGAAATGAAAGCTCTAGTGAAAGTTCTATGAGGAGACTCCAGTGCAGTATCACCGTTCTTCAGCCCTCACTTGTGTTAAAAAGATCACTAATCACACTTTTTTTTTGCCGCTTTCAGAAGTGAGGTCACGTCTCTCTGTGTACATGGTGGCTTTGTCTCAGCTTGGTTTTTCCCCGTCTCAGGATTCTGACTGATTCTGGTGACGATTGTGCTCCCCCTTCTCCTGCTCTGTCCGTCTGGCAAAGTTCTCCTCTGCTTGCCCAGGCCCCGCCCTGGTCTGCGTGGACGGCAAATCAGATCTTGGAGCTTCTGGTGTGCCCCGGATTGTCTCTCGAGGATCTGTGGCATCCTGGCGTCTAACGCTCTGGGTAGACTTCTTGCTCCGGACATTGCTGGGGCGCCCTGGGGTGCTGAACCTTCCACCTTAAATTTGATAATATAAAAAAAATGTCCCATCATTGTTGAGAACAGATGCTGCACCAAATAAATATTTAAAAGCAACTAATAAACATGGTCATCGTTGTTCATCTTGCACATGAATAAAACAATTAACTGGAATATTTGCTATTAAAAAAATGCATGTATTAATATTTAGAATTGATCTGGTATGAAATTAAAGGACTCGAGAACAATCCTTTGCAGTCCAGATCACAAAACTAACTGTGTGAGTCTTGAGCCAGTATGTCCACATGGGGGCGCTACTGCATTACAATTGCCTTACAGAGTTTGTTTCAAATTAAACCAGCTTTGAAACCACCTTTAGGATTTACCTGAAACCACGCGTACATGTATCATCACTGTCACACAACACACCCTCTCACCTTTCAATAGAAGCCAATGTAGTAAGACTTTATTCCAGGTCATTTTGGAGTGTTTCTATTGGTCCATTCATCATGAGAGTTTAGTTCAGAGTAAAAATCTAATGTTTTCTCCTATCTAGTTTTCTCTTTTTGATAGAAAACAGGAAAATAGAAATGCTCTATTCTCTCATGACTTAATGAAATGTATTTGCGTTGACTTCCACTTACAGCTTGTCGTGTCGTGCTAGGCCAGACACAGAGGGACGAACACTCCGAGATGGAGTCACAGCAAATCGTTTATTAACAAAACTCAAGGAAACGAAGCAGCAGCTACAGTCACAGATGAGAACACAACACAAACGAGAGGGCGAAACCAAACGAACCTGAGACTGGGGGTTTAGCTGGGGGGCAGCTACTGAACAAAAACGGCTAGTCCGACCAAACCTGGAACCGCAGCGCGCTGCCGTGAGCGTGGGTCGCCAGTAAATCCTGGCCGTGAGCGAGCCTCGCTGAAGACTTGATAGGCAGGGTGACCTGCTCCTGAACGTGAACTCCGAGCAGAAGCTGGACTCAACACACTTCTACAGTACGAGGAGCCGCTCGTGAAACCTCGAGGTCCCAAACGACACAATTCTCGGTGCCGAATGGCGGTGTCGAGGCCTCTTAAATACCCCCCCAAATCCCAGGTTTAACTCCTGCACATGAAACGAGACACACTGAATCAAACATGAACAAATGAACATGACTCATGAACCGATACCAAACACATGAACATAAACAAGGCGGAAGTCCTTATTTGGGCCTGTGGGCAGCGGCGCGGAAGCGTGGACGTCTCCATTCAACTTGTAATGAAGGAATTTGATGTTTTCAAGAGCATTTCAGGGTTTAGGATGAACTGGTCTTAATGGCACTATATAAACAGTGTGAAAGTGCTGCTATCCCTTCAGTAATGTCAGTTAAGTATACATTCACCTATACATTGATATTTATCCTGTCCTCTATAAACCAGCCAGAGAAAACTTTATTGTACACTAAGTAGGATCAAACGTGTTCTGGAAAGATGACCGTAGCTTCGTCTGCAAACTTCAGGAGTTTAACAGACGGGCCATTTAAGGTGCAGTCATCGGTGTAGGGAGAGAAGAGCAGCGGGGGAGAGAACGCATCCTCGAGGAGCACCAATGTTGACAGTCTGTGTGCAGGACATGACTTTCCCCCAACTGCACCTGCTGCTTCCTGCCCGTCAGGAAGCTGGTGATCCACAGACACGTGGCAGGTGAAACAGTGAGCTGGGACAGAATGACCGGGACAATGGTGTTGAACGGCGAGCCGAAGAATTCTTGCATGTGTCCCCGGGCGGTAGAGATGTTGCAGGAAGTAACGCAGACCCATGTTGACCGCATCTTCCGCTGACCTGTTTGCTCGACATGCAAACTGTAGGGGGTCCAGCAGGTGTCCTGTGACATCCTTTAAGTGGGACAGCACCAGACGTTCAAAGGATTTCATGACCACAGATGTTAGAGCGACAGGCCTGTAGTCATTCAGTCCAGAGATGGAGGATTTCTCGGGGACTGGGATGATGGTGGAGCGCTTGAAGCAGGAAGAACCTTCACACGGCTCCACAGTGATCTGTTCAAAAGGTTTGTGAAGATTGGAGGCAGTTGTGCAGCCTGGTGCTTTCCTGGTCTTTTGTCTCTGGAAGAGTCGGCTCACGTCTACTTCACATACCTTCAGAGCAGCTTGAGTGGTCGGGGGTGGGGGGGTTGATGGAGGTGCGATGCTGGTTGTAGATTCTGTTGCAGAGTTATGAAGAGGAGTAAATGTGTCCCTCTCAAACCTACAATAGAAGTCGTTCAGGTCGTCAGCCAGGCCTTTGTTTGCCACAGCAGGGGGGGGGATCTTCTGTAATTAGTAAGGTGTTGAAGACCTCAATGATCCAGGGTCGTTGGCTGAAAGCTGTTTTTTCCTCTGTCAGTGTGTTCCTGGCCTTTTCATACAGATTCCCGTCTCCATTCCTGTAGGCTTCTGCTTTAGCCTGACGGAGGCGACTCAGTTTTGTTGTGAACCATGGCTCGTTATTGCGGGATGTGCGGAAGGTCTTGGTTGGCGTTCACAGCTCCTCACAAAAGCTGATGTAGAATGTCAGTGTCAGTCTTTTTACGGCCAGGTTGTGAGTAGCAGCTTCGAAAACACTCCAACCAGTGCAGTCAAAACAGTCCTGCAGTTCTTGCTCTGCCTCTCTGGTCCATCTTTTCACGGTCTTCACTACAGGCTTTGCAGATGTAGGTTTCTGCTTGTAGGTGGGAATCAGACAGTGCTCAGAATCTCCCAAAGCTGCATGGGGGACAGAGCGATCCTTCTGTACAGTGTTAATATCCCCTGGCGGGACAATTAACGTGTTGCTTATATCTTGGAAGTACGTGCTTAAGTTTGGCTCTGTTAAAGTCCCCGAGAATAATGAAAAGTGAGTCTGGATATTTTGGCTCCAGACTAGTTCTTCGCTCTGCGCTGGCTTGAGGTGGGATGTAAACGCCGAGCAGAATGAATGAAGAAAACTCCCGCGGTGAATAAAAAGCTTTGCAGTTTAGAAAGTGTGAGTCTGTAGGTTAGAGCTGCAGTGTTTATTCAGCACTGAGACATCTGTACACCAACCTTCATTAACATGAGAGCAGATTCCTCCGCCTCTCGCTTTCCCCGACAGCTCCGTCACACGGTCTGCTCGCTGTAGACGAAAGCCCGGCAGATGTAGCGCGCTGTCCGGGATGGACTCGCTGAGCCAGGTCTCAGTGAAGCAGAGGGCAGCTGACCGTGCGAAACTCTTGTTAGTCCCGTTGAGGAGAGGTGGTTCATCCTCTTTGTTGGGTAAAGAGCGGAGATCCTCTAGATGAACAGACGGGAGAGCGCTTCTGAATCCTCGCTGTCGGAGCTTTAGGTCCACTCGTCCCCCGCCTGCGTCTCCTGCGCGCTCTCCACTGAGCCGCCGCTCCTCCAACAGTTCTCTCCAAACAACTTTCCGCGTTCTCGAAAACTGGCGAAAACCTTTGAGATGTGGACGGTCTCATGTTAAGCAGTGGTTCTCTGGTGTAAAAAAAAAAAGGGGTTCAGTTGCATAAAGTAAAAACATACACATTACTAGAGAGCTCCGTGCAGAGGCAGCCACTCGCGGCGCCATCCTGATGAAGTTCAACAATTCATCAAAACATGCTCCCACCTAAACAACAACAACAACAACAACAACAACAACAACAACAACGTGGATTTCTTCAATTTCTCCTTCAGCATCTTTTAGCTGTGTCTGCACAGGTTCAGGTCTGTACACAAGCAGAAGCTCCATGGACGCGCCGGTCATTAACAGTCGGGACGGTGCTGCAGAATCTGAGTCACAGTTTCATCCAGATCTTTGTCGCTCATTAAAGTTCATAGACTGTGGACTCTAATCTACACACAAACTGAGTCAACGTGACACACAAACATGACCACAGTACAAATCAACCACCATCACAAGAGGTCAGCTGCTCGATCACTAGCTGAACTGCAACGAGAGCTTCATGAGGACTTTAAATCTGTGCTGTCTGGAACAGAAAACAAATCTTAAACTTGTGCTGTATCAAATGCTTTAGACTTTGTAGTAAGAGCACTGGATTACAGGACATATAAAAGTACTAAGAGGGGGATTCTCCGATTAGGACATGCCCCTATGCTAAGCTAAATGGCTAACATATTTTCCATCTTCTCATTCACTCGATATAACTTAGCTAACCAAAACACATTTAACTTGGACTAAGACATGGCACAAGGCTTCCTGAACATATTACAGTACAGTTCCAGCACTAAAATGTGTGTAGGGAGCTTTCATACCTCTACAGGACAAGGAAGTAACACACACAGGGTAATGAGTCTTCAGCCTGTGGAAAAAGGTTGATTCTGAAGCCGCTGATCCAGACAGAGGCTGCAGCTCCCTTTCAGCTGATGCCTAAGAGTGCTCTCTACTGGGAGAAATCACCTATTAGCCTCAGTTAGTCCAAACAAATAACAGGACAATGATAATCCTACTAAGATTTCAAACAGCCTAAATGTAACCCAAACAAGTTAAATAAAGAAACTAAATGTTAAGAGTCCCTTTTTCTTTTTACTAATAAAAATGAACCCTTTTTTCTCAGTCTGCTACGAGGACATCTTTTCCTTTATTTAGCCTGGCGGACATTCAGCATGTGCAATAAATCAAAACATTGGAAATACAGTTCATCCAGTATATAGAACAAACTTTTTCATAAGGTCGAGGCTCGAGAGTGTAAGAGAAATGCATGATCTACATCCACCCCAGGTCGTTACTTATTCACAATATTCTATAATCATGTGCTAATCATATATATGAATATATATCTGACAACTTGTCATTACTCACAGTCCCAGACTATGATTTTACAAAAACTGAGAATCTTGCAGGATCACTATTTACAAGACTGCTCCCAGATTCCTTTAGAGATAATTTCTCATTGTGCTCCTGGTGAAAAGTTACTACAATAGATTTGTTTAAAACCTCTGAAATATTAAAAAATGTGGTAGAAAATATTCTGCTGTTGGACAGCTGATGTTTTAGTTACTGGTAATGTCATGACCTCAATAGACTTTAGGGGCTGCAGCTAAAGACCTTGACCTGGAGAGGTCTCCACAAAAGATTAGCTCATATAATGATATCCTTCCCATTTTGTTGCCACCAGTGACAGAAGTCAGACTCCCCACCTTCTGAATCCCAGTTTAAGAAGCAAGAGTAATTTCAAGACTCACAGGATTACCATATTAGATCCACTTCAAACATTAATCTGCAACCAAGTGGATTTCATTTGAATTAAAACATTGATTATTAATATTTCATTATTTACTTTTCAGTTCATTTCCTCTAACTGTATTGATGAAACATAGTTAAATTCACAATCTACAGATTTACAGTAAAGTAATAGCTTGAGCATTAATGAAATGTGTCCATATTTACCACAAACATGTATCTGCCTATTGCAAACTCTCCCAGCATTATTGAGCTAACACCACAATCAGTGTTTACTGATATCAGTGTACATGAACCCAGCTGAAGAACAAACCCAAAGCCAAGACCTTACACAACTCAATTCTCCATTCAGTTCAATTCAAATTTATTTCAGTAGGCTTTCCACAACGAATGTTGTCACAAAGCAGCTACACGGAGATCCGGCTCCAAGCCTCTTTTGAGCAAGCTAGTGGCGACAGTGGCAAGAAAAAACTCCCTCAGATGGAGAGGAAGAAACCTTGAGAGGAGCCAAGACTCAAAAGGGGAACCAGTCTTCCTCTGGTCGATACCGGACAATAAAAAGCAAGACAGCAAAAAACGACAATAAAACCAAACTGATTCAAGAGAAAAATGGCAAATGTGCCGCCAAGCCAGAAAGGATGAAAACGTGAGCAAGATGATGAAGTCCATGCAGATAAACAGTCACAAGCATAGTCATGCAGTGAGGTGAGGAGGGATCAATGCTGGGCCCCAGAGCAGCACATCAGGCAGCAGGGTGGTGGAGAGCCAGGTCTGGCGGTACCGGGATGGAACAGTTGGAACTGAGCATCTCATTACATGGAAAAGAGAGAGAAAGAAAACAGAAAGGAGGGAAAAACACAAGTCAGGAAGAGAGCAGCAACACGATTTGGGGGGTTATACAGCAGGACAGGATCCCATGGGTAGGCAGAAGCAACCTTCCACAAATGGACTCACGTCAGCGGCTTGCAGACAGCAGGGAGCAGCTCAGCACATGGGGAGAGAAAAGAAAGGAGAAAATAATGAAGTGTTTAGGAGTTTCAATAGACTGATGTACCTCCTGTAAAAGAAGTAGATTAAAGAGACAGAATTTAACTGATAACCAGTTCAGGGACAAGAGAACAGGACTAATATGGTCAAATTAGTGAGTCTCCTAGTGAGCACTCTAGCAGCTGCATTTGGACTAGTTGTAGCAGAGTCAAAAACAACCAAGTCTTTTACAGTAGTGCTGATTATGACTGAGAATCCATCTAAATTTAGAGCACTATAAATAGATTTACCCATCTTTGAATCAATAAGTAATACCTCTGTTTTACCTGGATTAAGCAAACCATAAGTTGTGGGGCATCCAGTTCTTTATGTCTGTAAGACAGTCTGTTATGTTCTGGAGACAAATGGTCTTGTTGGAAGTACAGGTGTCATTAGCATAGCAATTAAAGTCGATACCATGCTTCCAGACTATTTTAACCCAGCGGCAGCATAAGAAGATTCAATAATAACAGACCCGGGATTGACCCTTTACTCCCTATAATCCGTAAGCATGGTACTGACATGGTAAGAATGTCTTTATTAATTATTATGAGTTCTATTAATAAGACTAAAGGCACTCGATTTCCCTTCAGTTCCTCATGGTCCAATAACTGAATTTTAATAAATATAGTGACTGAGTGATTCCTAAAGAATTCCTGAAACAATTCCTAGGTGGTGGTTCTGTAACTGCTTTGGTGTTTCTATGTGGCTGCAAGGGTTTTCCTTGGTGGTTGCTATGCGGTCATTAGGCCATTAAGAGCTGTACAAGCATTGTCACAAATCAGCAGACATCCGGGTCCAAGCCCCAAGTGAGCAAGCCAACGGCAACAGTGGCAAGGAAAAACTCCCTCAGATGGAGAGGAAGAAACCTTGAGAGGAACCAAGACTCAAAAGGGGGAACCATCCTCCTTTGGTTGACACGGGAGAACAAAAGCATGCAATGAAAGAAATAACTAAGGGATACATAGACGAGAGCCTAATACTGCCCAGAAGTATTGAATGAATCACATGAATTAGATGTGTGATTCCTTATTCTCATCTTCTGATCCGCTTAGTCCAATTTAGGACTGCAGAGGCAATAGGGCAAGCAAAGCCACCCAGGCATCCCTGTCCAGGACCAGCTCCTGAGGTAAAACTAAGCACGCTAGTGTTATGAGGCGTCGTCGTGCCGTTCCCAATTCTGTTCAGCATTAATTAAAGTGGAAAATTTGGACTTACAGGCGACTGGATGCAGCACTGCAGCGAGGGAGGTGCCCGCTTTGCAGTAAGTGTCACGGCCGCTTAAGTTCTGTACACTGTAAACGGAATTGAGGTGTTTGTGTTGTTTCTGAAATGGGAGATTTGCTCCTTTTCCACAGCGCCTTCTCAACCATTCAGGGGATCAGGAACTTCCCCCTGAAGCTGAATGCCCTGCGTCTGGCCTTCACTGTAAGTGGCAACCCATGAAAGTACTTTTTTTACATCTTAAGGTCTTCAGTTTTGTCTCCAGTTCTTTCTTCTCTAACAACCCGTTCTCCATTCCTGTAGTTCCTCCTGAGCGACGCGGAGCGCCGAGAGTACGTCTGTGAGACCGGCAAGACAGTTCTCGGCGACCTGGCAGCTCTCAACGACAGGGTAACTAGATGACCACGATCTAAAACCCATGAAACACTTGAAACGCTGTGATGAAAATGAATGATGTGAATGTGATTCTAAACATCTCTCTATTCTTCCTGCAGAATGTGGTCGTCTTTTTGCTGGCGTACGACCGACTGCTTGCGTTGGCTCAGGATCCTTCTTGCCATCGAGGAATTGAAGAGGAGCTGGCGCAGATTGGGGTAAGTTTCATTAACCAGGCTTGAGTCAAAACCTTTGTGCCTCTTAGAAAAATGGATCGTTCTTCTGACGCTGGCGTTTCCTCCTACTCTCAGATTCAGCACTTCAACTTCATAGACATCGTCTATGAGGTGGTGATGCTTGGTCTTCAGGCTGGAGGGAGACCTCCGATCTGTCCGGTAAGGGACGTTTTCAGTGTTCTAGATATTAGAGCCTACACAGAACTAAGCAGCCTTTCTCACATCTTGACCATTTCTCACACTGTTGCAGACGGCTGGGGGATTTCTGGATCATCTCATGGCCGTGATTTCCTCTTTCTCTGCTACCACCGAGCAGAGCAGTGCCGGGGCTCAGCAGTACCAGCTCCTGGTCCAGGTAACCCTCAGAATCCTTCACAACACAAGAGAGAACCTCACAGCTTCTCCTCCAGACATTCAAAGCGGAAATGGTGTAGATTGACGAGTTTGTTTGCCTCCTTTAACAACAGCCTCTTCTTCTGTTTGCTTTCAGAACGCACTGATGCGCTTCCTGGGGGCCGTCTTTGCTCTGGAGGAGTGTGTGTACGAGGACCCTGCGTCTGTGGCCGCAGCCGTGTGGGAGTTGGTCGGGAGCTACGTCAACCAGCTCCTGGACAGCCTGGAGGCTTTGGACTGAGTGACCGTTTTCTTTTATTTCCTTTAACCCCTCCCTTCCTTCCCTATTAATTCTATTGTACTTCTATTCATTATTTTAAATAAATTTACAGCTCATTTAACCCCTTTTATCTTAGACCTCCCCCCTTTTAATACAATAAATGTGTTTTATATTTCTTAGGATTTTTTTTTGTATGGTTATTATTAATGTTTAATTAGTATAAGTATATTTATTCATTAATACGTTCTCTAATATATGGTGATATAGGTAGTGTCTGTGCGTTTAATTAAATAAGGTAAAGTTCTTTTTTTATTTATTTTCTATAATTCAGTGTTATTTGTAATTGTAGGATCCGTGAATTTGTACGTTTTGCTGTCCACTCTTTTTGTGTTTCTTTGCAGGTGCCCTGACTCTACGGGACTGACTGGCGTCCAGCGCATCCCCCCAAAAAATACTGAGTCATTTATTTAATTCATTTCCATGTATATTTGTTCTATTTATTTGTCAGTATTAGATAATTGTGTCTGTAGATGGTTAAATACAGTCCTTCTGACCCCACGTTTCTGTTTCCTTCCTTTATTATGACGTGCGTCTGCATTACGGAGCTTCAATCAGTCGGTCCAGTCTGACTCTGCAGGAATGAATGGCCTCCACCACACCCTCCCGTAAGTAAAGGGTCCATTTCTGTATCTGTTTATTGTCAGTATTAGAGAACGGCTTATGAGGTAGAAGGTCTAATACAGTACGTCTAACTCCACATTTCTTTCCCTTTTCTATTTGTATGTCGGTGTGATGGAGCCTCCATACTGCAGTCCTGGGAAAGGAATCTTATTCCACAATGATTAGCTCAAACCAGTCAGTCCAGTAGTGCTTCAGCTCTGCTGGACTGACTGGCCTCCACCACACCCTCCCGTAAGTAAACGATTTATTTCTGTATCTGTTTATTTTCAGTATTAGAGAACTCTGTGTAGATAAGAAGGTCTAATACAGTCCATCTAACCCCACATTTCTGTCTTTTACTCTTCTATCTCTGTACATCGGTGTAATGGAGCCTCGGGACTGCAGCTGACACTGATCCAGACTACAGGAAGGTTTTGGGATCACCACTTGTTCCACCATCTGTTAGCTGAGGCCAGTCAGTCCAGCAGCGCATCGGCTTTGCTGGACTAACTGGCCTCCACCCCACCTTCCCGTAAGTAGTCCATTTCTGTGTCTGTTTATTGTCCGTATTAGAGAACTCTGTGTAGATTAGAACATACAATACAGTCCATCTAACCCCACATTTCTGTTTTCGTCCTCTATATGATGTGTGTCTGCATTATGGAGCCTCAATCGCCTCTGCTGGACTGACTGGCCTCCACCACTCCCTCCTGTAAGTAAATGATTCATTTCTGTAAGTTTATTTTTGGTATTAGAGAACTGTGTTTAGATGAGAAGGTTAAATCCAGTCCATCTAACCCCACATATATTTCTTTCACTTTTCTGTCTCTGTACATCCGTGTGTTGGAGCCTCAACACTGCAGCTGATTCCGGTCGAGGCTACTGGAAGGTTTTGAGACCACCACTGAGAGACAACACAACAGTAGGTCCACACTTCTTTAACATGATCTGATCAGAAAATTTGCAGGGATTTCCATTCACCATATGATCTCCCACATTAGGGAAACCCTTCCAGTGATGATGTCTATTGTATTCCACCATCTGTCAGTATTAGAGAAATGAAAGCTCTAGTGAAAGTTCTATGAGGAGACTCCAGTGCAGTATCACCGTTCTTCAGCCATCACTTGTGTTAAAAAGATCACTAATCACACTTTTTTTTTTTTGCTGCTTTCAGAAGTGAGGTCACGTCTCTCTGTGTACATGGTGGCTTTGTCTCAGCTTGGTTTTTCCCCGTCTCAGGATTCTGACTGATTCTGGTGACGATTGTGCTCCCCCTTCTCCTGCTCTGTCCGTCTGGCAAAGTTCTCCTCTGCTTGCCCAGGCCCCGCCCTGGTCTGCGTGGACGGCAAATCAGATCTTGGAGCTTCTGGTGTGCCCCGGATTGTCTCTCGAGGATCTGTGGCATCCTGGCGTCTAACGCTCTGGGTAGACTTCTTGCTCCGGACATTGCTGGGGCGCCCTAGGGTGCTGAACCTTCCACCTTAAATTTGATAATATAAAAAAAATGTCCCATCATTGTTGAGAACAGATGCTGCACCAAATAAATATTTAAAAGCAACTAATAAACATGGTCATCGTTGTTCATCTTGCACATTAATAAAACAATTAACTGGAATATTTGCTATTAAAAAAATGCATGTATTAATATTTAGAATTGATCTGGTATGAAATTAAAGGACTCGAGAACAATCCTTTGCAGTCCAGATCATAAAACTAACTGTGTGAGTCTTGAGCCAGTATGTCCACATGGGGGCGCTACTGCATTACAATTGCCTTACAGAGTTTGTTTCAAATTAAACCAGCTTTGAAACCACCTTTAGGATTTACCCGAAACCACGCGTACATGTATCATCACTGTCACACAACACACCCTCTCACCTTTCAATAGAAGCCAATGTAGTAAGACTTTATTCCAGGTCATTCTGGAGTGTTTCTATTGGTCCATTCATCATGAGAGTTTAGTTCAGAGTAAAAATCTAATGTTTTCTCCTATCTAGTTTTCTCTTTTTGATAGAAAACAGGAAAATAGAAATGCTCTATTCTCTCATGACTTAATGAAATGTATTTGCGTTGACTTCCACTTACAGCTTGTCGTGTCGTGCTAGGCCAGACACAGAGGGACGAACACTCCGAGATGGATTCACAGCAAATCGTTTATTAACAAAACTCAAGGAAACACAAACGGGCAAAACAAGGCAAACGAAGCAGCAGCTACAGTCACAGATGAGAACACAACACAAACGAGAGGGCGAAACCAAACGAACCTGAGACTGGGGGTTTAGCTGGGGGGCAGCTACTGAACAAAAACGGCTAGTCCGACCAAACCTGGAACCGCAGCGCGCTGCCGTGAGCGTGGGTCGCCAGTAAATCCTGGCCGTGAGCGAGCCTCGCTGAAGACTTGATAGGCAGGGTGACCTGCTCCTGAACGTGAACTCTGAGCAGAAGCTGGACTCAACACACTTCTACAGTACGAGGAGCCGCTCGTGAAACCTCGAGGTCCCAAACGACACAATTCTCGGTGCCGAATGGCGGTGTCGAGGCCTCTTAAATACCCCCCCAAATCCCAGGTTTAACTCCTGCACATGAAACGAGACACACTGAATCAAACATGAACAAATGAACATGACTCATGAACCGATACCAAACACATGAACATAAACAAGGCGGAAGTCCTTATTTGGGCCTGTGGGCAGCGGCGCGGAAGCGTGGACGTCTCCATTCAACTTGTAATGAAGGAATTTGATGTTTTCAAGAGCATTTCAGGGTTTAAGATGAACTGGTCTTAATGGCACTATATAAACAGTGTGAAAGTGCTGCTATCCCTTCAGTAATGTCAGTTAAGTATACATTCACCTATACATTGATATTTATCCTGTCCTCTATAAACCAGCCAGAGAAAACTTTATTGTACACTAAGTAGGATCAAACGTGTTCTGGAAAGATGACCGTAGCTTCGTCTGCAAACTTCAGGAGTTTAACAGACGGGCCATTTAAGGTGCAGTCATCGGTGTAGGGAGAGAAGAGCAGCGGGGGAGAGAACGCATCCTCGAGGAGCACCAATGTTGACAGTCTGTGTGCAGGACATGACTTTCCCCCAACTGCACCTGCTGCTTCCTGCCCGTCAGGAAGCTGGTGATCCACAGACACGTGGCAGGTGAAACAGTGAGCTGGGACAGAATGACCGGGACAATGGTGTTGAACGGCGAGCCGAAGAATTCTTGCATGTGTCCCCGGGCGGTAGAGATGTTGCAGGAAGTAACGCAGACCCATGTTGACCGCATCTTCCGCTGACCTGTTTGCTCGACATGCAAACTGTAGGGGGTCCAGCAGGTGTCCTGTGACATCCTTTAAGTGGGACAGCACCAGACGTTCAAAGGATTTCATGACCACAGATGTTAGAGCGACAGGCCTGTAGTCATTCAGTCCAGAGATGGAGGATTTCTCGGGGACTGGGATGATGGTGGAGCGCTTGAAGCAGGAAGAACCTTCACACGGCTCCACAGTGATCTGTTCAAAAGGTTTGTGAAGATTGGAGGCAGTTGTGCAGCCTGGTGCTTTCCTGGTCTTTTGTCTCTGGAAGAGTCGGCTCACGTCTACTTCACATACCTTCAGAGCAGCTTGAGTGGTCGGGGGTGGGGGGGTTGATGGAGGTGCGATGCTGGTTGTAGATTCTGTTGCAGAGTTATGAAGAGGAGTAAATGTGTCCCTCTCAAACCTACAATAGAAGTCGTTCAGGTCGTCAGCCAGGCCTTTGTTTGCCACAGCAGGGGGGGGGATCTTCTGTAATTAGTAAGGTGTTGAAGACCTCAATGATCCAGGGTCGTTGGCTGAAAGCTGTTTTTTCCTCTGTCAGTGTGTTCCTGGCCTTTTCATACAGATTCCCGTCTCCATTCCTGTAGGCTTCTGCTTTAGCCTGACGGAGGCGACTCAGTTTTGTTGTGAACCATGGCTCGTTATTGCGGGATGTGCGGAAGGTCTTGGTTGGCGTTCACAGCTCCTCACAAAAGCTGATGTAGAATGTCAGTGTCAGTCTTTTTACGGCCAGGTTGTGAGTAGCAGCTTCGAAAACACTCCAACCAGTGCAGTCAAAACAGTCCTGCAGTTCTTGCTCTGCCTCTCTGGTCCATCTTTTCACGGTCTTCACTACAGGCTTTGCAGATGTAGGTTTCTGCTTGTAGGTGGGAATCAGACAGTGCTCAGAATCTCCCAAAGCTGCATGGGGGACAGAGCGATCCTTCTGTACAGTGTTAATATCCCCTGGCGGGACAATTAACGTGTTGCTTATATCTTGGAAGTACGTGCTTAAGTTTGGCTCTGTTAAAGTCCCCGAGAATAATGAAAAGTGAGTCTGGATATTTTGGCTCCAGACTAGTTCTTCGCTCTGCGCTGGCTTGAGGTGGGATGTAAACGCCGAGCAGAATGAATGAAGAAAACTCCCGCGGTGAATAAAAAGCTTTGCAGTTTAGAAAGTGTGAGTCTGTAGGTTAGAGCTGCAGTGTTTATTCAGCACTGAGACATCTGTACACCAACCTTCGTTAACATGAGAGCAGATTCCTCCGCCTCTCGCTTTCCCCGACAGCTCCGTCACACGGTCTGCTCGCTGTAGACGAAAGCCCGGCAGATGTAGCGCGCTGTCCGGGATGGACTCGCTGAGCCAGGTCTCAGTGAAGCAGAGGGCAGCTGACCGTGCGAAACTCTTGTTAGTCCCGTTGAGGAGAGGTGGTTCATCCTCTTTGTTGGGTAAAGAGCGGAGATCCGCTAGATGAACAGACGGGAGAGCGCTTCTGAATCCTCGCTGTCGGAGCTTTAGGTCCACTCGTCCCCCGCCTGCGTCTCCTGCGCGCTCTCCACTGAGCCGCCGCTCCTCCAACAGTTCTCTCCAAACAACTTTCCGCGTTCTCGAAAACTGGCGAAAACCTTTGAGATGTGGACGGTCTCATGTTAAGCAGTGGTTCTCTGGTGTAAAAAAAAAAAGGGGTTCAGTTGCATAAAGTAAAAACATACACATTACTAGAGAGCTCCGTGCAGAGGCAGCCACTCGCGGCGCCATCCTGATGAAGTTCAACAATTCATCAAAACATGCTCCCACCTAAACAACAACAACAACAACAACAACAACAACGTGGATTTCTTCAATTTCTCCTTCAGCATCTTTTAGCTGTGTCTGCACAGGTTCAGGTCTGTACACAAGCAGAAGCTCCATGGACGCGCCGGTCATTAACAGTCGGGACGGTGCTGCAGAATCTGAGTCACAGTTTCATCCAGATCTTTGTCGCTCATTAAAGTTCATAGACTGTGGACTCTAATCTACACACAAACTGAGTCAACGTGACACACAAACATGACCACAGTACAAATCAACCACCATCACAAGAGGTCAGCTGCTCGATCACTAGCTGAACTGCAACGAGAGCTTCATGAGGACTTTAAATCTGTGCTGTCTGGAACAGAAAACAAATCTTAAACTTGTGCTGTATCAAATGCTTTAGACTTTGTAGTAAGAGCACTGGATTACAGGACATATAAAAGTACTAAGAGGGGGATTCTCCGATTAGGACATGCCCCTATGCTAAGCTAAATGGCTAACATATTTTCCATCTTCTCATTCACTCGATATAACTTAGCTAACCAAAACACATTTAACTTGGACTAAGACATGGCACAAGGCTTCCTGAACATATTACAGTACAGTTCCAGCACTAAAATGTGTGTAGGGAGCTTTCATACCTCTACAGGACAAGGAAGTAACACACACAGGGTAATGAGTCTTCAGCCTGTGGAAAAAGGTTGATTCTGAAGCCGCTGATCCAGACAGAGGCTGCAGCTCCCTTTCAGCTGATGCCTAAGAGTGCTCTCTACTGGGAGAAATCACCTATTAGCCTCAGTTAGTCCAAACAAATAACAGGACAATGATAATCCTACTAAGATTTCAAACAGCCTAAATGTAACCCAAACAAGTTAAATAAAGAAACTAAATGTTAAGAGTCCCTTTTTCTTTTTACTAATAAAAATGAACCCTTTTTTCTCAGTCTGCTACGAGGACATCTTTTCCTTTATTTAGCCTGGCGGACATTCAGCATGTGCAATAAATCAAAACATTGGAAATACAGTTCATCCAGTATATAGAACAAACTTTTTCATAAGGTCGAGGCTCGAGAGTGTAAGAGAAATGCATGATCTACATCCACCCCAGGTCGTTACTTATTCACAATATTCTATAATCATGTGCTAATCATATATATGAATATATATCTGACAACTTGTCATTACTCACAGTCCCAGACTATGATTTTACAAAAACTGAGAATCTTGCAGGATCACTATTTACAAGACTGCTCCCAGATTCCTTTAGAGATAATTTCTCATTGTGCTCCTGGTGAAAAGTTACTACAATAGATTTGTTTAAAACCTCTGAAATATTAAAAAATGTGGTAGAAAATATTCTGCTGTTGGACAGCTGATGTTTTAGTTACTGGTAATGTCATGACCTCAATAGACTTTAGGGGCTGCAGCTAAAGACCTTGACCTGGAGAGGTCTCCACAAAAGATTAGCTCATATAATGATATCCTTCCCATTTTGTTGCCACCAGTGACAGAAGTCAGACTCCCCACCTTCTGAATCCCAGTTTAAGAAGCAAGAGTAATTTCAAGACTCACAGGATTACCATATTAGATCCACTTCAAACATTAATCTGCAACCAAGTGGATTTCATTTGAATTAAAACATTGATTATTAATATTTCATTATTTACTTTTCAGTTCATTTCCTCTAACTGTATTGATGAAACATAGTTAAATTCACAATCTACAGATTTACAGTAAAGTAATAGCTTGAGCATTAATGAAATGTGTCCATATTTACCACAAACATGTATCTGCCTATTGCAAACTCTCCCAGCATTATTGAGCTAACACCACAATCAGTGTTTACTGATATCAGTGTACATGAACCCAGCTGAAGAACAAACCCAAAGCCAAGACCTTACACAACTCAATTCTCCATTCAGTTCAATTCAAATTTATTTCAGTAGGCTTTCCACAACGAATGTTGTCACAAAGCAGCTACACGGAGATCCGGCTCCAAGCCTCTTTTGAGCAAGCTAGTGGCGACAGTGGCAAGAAAAAACTCCCTCAGATGGAGAGGAAGAAACCTTGAGAGGAGCCAAGACTCAAAAGGGGAACCAGTCTTCCTCTGGTCGATACCGGACAATAAAAAGCAAGACAGCAAAAAACGACAATAAAACCAAACTGATTCAAGAGAAAAATGGCAAATGTGCCGCCAAGCCAGAAAGGATGAAAACGTGAGCAAGATGATGAAGTCCATGCAGATAAACAGTCACAAGCATAGTCATGCAGTGAGGTGAGGAGGGATCAATGCTGGGCCCCAGAGCAGCACATCAGGCAGCAGGGTGGTGGAGAGCCAGGTCTGGCGGTACCGGGATGGAACAGTTGGAACTGAGCATCTCATTACATGGAAAAGAGAGAGAAAGAAAACAGAAAGGAGGGAAAAACACAAGTCAGGAGGAGAGCAGCAACACGATTTGGGGGGTTATACAGCAGGACAGGATCCCATGGGTAGGCAGAAGCAACCTTCCACAAATGGACTCACGTCAGCGGCTTGCAGACAGCAGGGAGCAGCTCAGCACATGGGGAGAGAAAAGAAAGGAGAAAATAATGAAGTGTTTAGGAGTTTCAATAGACTGATGTACCTCCTGTAAAAGAAGTAGATTAAAGAGACAGAATTTAACTGATAACCAGTTCAGGGACAAGAGAACAGGACTAATATGGTCAAATTAGTGAGTCTCCTAGTGAGCACTCTAGCAGCTGCATTTGGACTAGTTGTAGCAGAGTCAAAAACAACCAAGTCTTTTACAGTAGTGCTGATTATGACTGAGAATCCATCTAAATTTAGAGCACTATAAATAGATTTACCCATCTTTGAATCAATAAGTAATACCTCTGTTTTACCTGGATTAAGCAAACCATAAGTTGTGGGGCATCCAGTTCTTTATGTCTGTAAGACAGTCTGTTATGTTCTGGAGACAAATGGTCTTGTTGGAAGTACAGGTGTCATTAGCATAGCAATTAAAGTCGATACCATGCTTCCAGACTATTTTAACCCAGCGGCAGCATAAGAAGATTCAATAATAACAGACCCGGGATTGACCCTTTACTCCCTATAATCCGTAAGCATGGTACTGACATGGTAAGAATGTCTTTATTAATTATTATGAGTTCTATTAATAAGACTAAAGGCACTCGATTTCCCTTCAGTTCCTCATGGTCCAATAACTGAATTTTAATAAATATAGTGACTGAGTGATTCCTAAAGAATTCCTGAAACAATTCCTAGGTGGTGGTTCTGTAACTGCTTTGGTGTTTCTATGTGGCTGCAAGGGTTTTCCTTGGTGGTTGCTATGCGGTCATTAGGCCATTAAGAGCTGTACAAGCATTGTCACAAATCAGCAGACATCCGGGTCCAAGCCCCAAGTGAGCAAGCCAACGGCAACAGTGGCAAGGAAAAACTCCCTCAGATGGAGAGGAAGAAACCTTGAGAGGAACCAAGACTCAAAAGGGGGAACCATCCTCCTTTGGTTGACACGGGAGAACAAAAGCATGCAATGAAAGAAATAACTAAGGGATACATAGACGAGAGCCTAATACTGCCCAGAAGTATTGAATGAATCACATGAATTAGATGTGTGATTCCTTATTCTCATCTTCTGATCCGCTTAGTCCAATTTAGGACTGCAGAGGCAATAGGGCAAGCAAAGCCACCCAGGCATCCCTGTCCAGGACCAGCTCCTGAGGTAAAACTAAGCACGCTAGTGTTATGAGGCGTCGTCGTGCCGTTCCCAATTCTGTTCAGCATTAATTAAAGTGGAAAATTTGGACTTACAGGCGACTGGATGCAGCACTGCAGCGAGGGAGGTGCCCGCTTTGCAGTAAGTGTCACGGCCGCTTAAGTTCTGTACACTGTAAACGGAATTGAGGTGTTTGTGTTGTTTCTGAAATGGGAGATTTGCTCCTTTTCCACAGCGCCTTCTCAACCATTCAGGGGATCAGGAACTTCCCCCTGAAGCTGAATGCCCTGCGTCTGGCCTTCACTGTAAGTGGCAACCCATGAAAGTACTTTTTTTACATCTTAAGGTCTTCAGTTTTGTCTCCAGTTCTTTCTTCTCTAACAACCCGTTCTCCATTCCTGTAGTTCCTCCTGAGCGACGCGGAGCGCCGAGAGTACGTCTGTGAGACCGGCAAGACAGTTCTCGGCGACCTGGCAGCTCTCAACGACAGGGTAACTAGATGACCACGATCTAAAACCCATGAAACACTTGAAACGCTGTGATGAAAATGAATGATGTGAATGTGATTCTAAACATCTCTCTATTCTTCCTGCAGAATGTGGTCGTCTTTTTGCTGGCGTACGACCGACTGCTTGCGTTGGCTCAGGATCCTTCTTGCCATCGAGGAATTGAAGAGGAGCTGGCGCAGATTGGGGTAAGTTTCATTAACCAGGCTTGAGTCAAAACCTTTGTGCCTCTTAGAAAAATGGATCGTTCTTCTGACGCTGGCGTTTCCTCCTACTCTCAGATTCAGCACTTCAACTTCATAGACATCGTCTATGAGGTGGTGATGCTTGGTCTTCAGGCTGGAGGGAGACCTCCGATCTGTCCGGTAAGGGACGTTTTCAGTGTTCTAGATATTAGAGCCTACACAGAACTAAGCAGCCTTTCTCACATCTTGACCATTTCTCACACTGTTGCAGACGGCTGGGGGATTTCTGGATCATCTCATGGCCGTGATTTCCTCTTTCTCTGCTACCACCGAGCAGAGCAGTGCCGGGGCTCAGCAGTACCAGCTCCTGGTCCAGGTAACCCTCAGAATCCTTCACAACACAAGAGAGAACCTCACAGCTTCTCCTCCAGACATTCAAAGCGGAAATGGTGTAGATTGACGAGTTTGTTTGCCTCCTTTAACAACAGCCTCTTCTTCTGTTTGCTTTCAGAACGCACTGATGCGCTTCCTGGGGGCCGTCTTTGCTCTGGAGGAGTGTGTGTACGAGGACCCTGCGTCTGTGGCCGCAGCCGTGTGGGAGTTGGTCGGGAGCTACGTCAACCAGCTCCTGGACAGCCTGGAGGCTTTGGACTGAGTGACCGTTTTCTTTTATTTCCTTTAACCCCTCCCTTCCTTCCCTATTAATTCTATTGTACTTCTATTCATTATTTTAAATAAATTTACAGCTCATTTAACCCCTTTTATCTTAGACCTCCCCCCTTTTAATACAATAAATGTGTTTTATATTTCTTAGGATTTTTTTTTGTATGGTTATTATTAATGTTTAATTAGTATAAGTATATTTATTCATTAATACGTTCTCTAATATATGGTGATATAGGTAGTGTCTGTGCGTTTAATTAAATAAGGTAAAGTTCTTTTTTTATTTATTTTCTATAATTCAGTGTTATTTGTAATTGTAGGATCCGTGAATTTGTACGTTTTGCTGTCCACTCTTTTTGTGTTTCTTTGCAGGTGCCCTGACTCTACGGGACTGACTGGCGTCCAGCGCATCCCCCCAAAAAATACTGAGTCATTTATTTAATTCATTTCCATGTATATTTGTTCTATTTATTTGTCAGTATTAGATAATTGTGTCTGTAGATGGTTAAATACAGTCCTTCTGACCCCACGTTTCTGTTTCCTTCCTTTATTATGACGTGCGTCTGCATTACGGAGCTTCAATCAGTCGGTCCAGTCTGACTCTGCAGGAATGAATGGCCTCCACCACACCCTCCCGTAAGTAAAGGGTCCATTTCTGTATCTGTTTATTGTCAGTATTAGAGAACGGCTTATGAGGTAGAAGGTCTAATACAGTACGTCTAACTCCACATTTCTTTCCCTTTTCTATTTGTATGTCGGTGTGATGGAGCCTCCATACTGCAGTCCTGGGAAAGGAATCTTATTCCACAATGATTAGCTCAAACCAGTCAGTCCAGTAGTGCTTCAGCTCTGCTGGACTGACTGGCCTCCACCACACCCTCCCGTAAGTAAACGATTTATTTCTGTATCTGTTTATTTTCAGTATTAGAGAACTCTGTGTAGATAAGAAGGTCTAATACAGTCCATCTAACCCCACATTTCTGTCTTTTACTCTTCTATCTCTGTACATCGGTGTAATGGAGCCTCGGGACTGCAGCTGACACTGATCCAGACTACAGGAAGGTTTTGGGATCACCACTTGTTCCACCATCTGTTAGCTGAGGCCAGTCAGTCCAGCAGCGCATCGGCTTTGCTGGACTAACTGGCCTCCACCCCACCTTCCCGTAAGTAGTCCATTTCTGTGTCTGTTTATTGTCCGTATTAGAGAACTCTGTGTAGATTAGAACATACAATACAGTCCATCTAACCCCACATTTCTGTTTTCGTCCTCTATATGATGTGTGTCTGCATTATGGAGCCTCAATCGCCTCTGCTGGACTGACTGGCCTCCACCACTCCCTCCTGTAAGTAAATGATTCATTTCTGTAAGTTTATTTTTGGTATTAGAGAACTGTGTTTAGATGAGAAGGTTAAATCCAGTCCATCTAACCCCACATATATTTCTTTCACTTTTCTGTCTCTGTACATCCGTGTGTTGGAGCCTCAACACTGCAGCTGATTCCGGTCGAGGCTACTGGAAGGTTTTGAGACCACCACTGAGAGACAACACAACAGTAGGTCCACACTTCTTTAACATGATCTGATCAGAAAATTTGCAGGGATTTCCATTCACCATATGATCTCCCACATTAGGGAAACCCTTCCAGTGATGATGTCTATTGTATTCCACCATCTGTCAGTATTAGAGAAATGAAAGCTCTAGTGAAAGTTCTATGAGGAGACTCCAGTGCAGTATCACCGTTCTTCAGCCATCACTTGTGTTAAAAAGATCACTAATCACACTTTTTTTTTTTTGCTGCTTTCAGAAGTGAGGTCACGTCTCTCTGTGTACATGGTGGCTTTGTCTCAGCTTGGTTTTTCCCCGTCTCAGGATTCTGACTGATTCTGGTGACGATTGTGCTCCCCCTTCTCCTGCTCTGTCCGTCTGGCAAAGTTCTCCTCTGCTTGCCCAGGCCCCGCCCTGGTCTGCGTGGACGGCAAATCAGATCTTGGAGCTTCTGGTGTGCCCCGGATTGTCTCTCGAGGATCTGTGGCATCCTGGCGTCTAACGCTCTGGGTAGACTTCTTGCTCCGGACATTGCTGGGGCGCCCTAGGGTGCTGAACCTTCCACCTTAAATTTGATAATATAAAAAAAATGTCCCATCATTGTTGAGAACAGATGCTGCACCAAATAAATATTTAAAAGCAACTAATAAACATGGTCATCGTTGTTCATCTTGCACATTAATAAAACAATTAACTGGAATATTTGCTATTAAAAAAATGCATGTATTAATATTTAGAATTGATCTGGTATGAAATTAAAGGACTCGAGAACAATCCTTTGCAGTCCAGATCATAAAACTAACTGTGTGAGTCTTGAGCCAGTATGTCCACATGGGGGCGCTACTGCATTACAATTGCCTTACAGAGTTTGTTTCAAATTAAACCAGCTTTGAAACCACCTTTAGGATTTACCCGAAACCACGCGTACATGTATCATCACTGTCACACAACACACCCTCTCACCTTTCAATAGAAGCCAATGTAGTAAGACTTTATTCCAGGTCATTCTGGAGTGTTTCTATTGGTCCATTCATCATGAGAGTTTAGTTCAGAGTAAAAATCTAATGTTTTCTCCTATCTAGTTTTCTCTTTTTGATAGAAAACAGGAAAATAGAAATGCTCTATTCTCTCATGACTTAATGAAATGTATTTGCGTTGACTTCCACTTACAGCTTGTCGTGTCGTGCTAGGCCAGACACAGAGGGACGAACACTCCGAGATGGATTCACAGCAAATCGTTTATTAACAAAACTCAAGGAAACACAAACGGGCAAAACAAGGCAAACGAAGCAGCAGCTACAGTCACAGATGAGAACACAACACAAACGAGAGGGCGAAACCAAACGAACCTGAGACTGGGGGTTTAGCTGGGGGGCAGCTACTGAACAAAAACGGCTAGTCCGACCAAACCTGGAACCGCAGCGCGCTGCCGTGAGCGTGGGTCGCCAGTAAATCCTGGCCGTGAGCGAGCCTCGCTGAAGACTTGATAGGCAGGGTGACCTGCTCCTGAACGTGAACTCCGAGCAGAAGCTGGACTCAACACACTTCTACAGTACGAGGAGCCGCTCGTGAAACCTCGAGGTCCCAAACGACACAATTCTCGGTGCCGAATGGCGGTGTCGAGGCCTCTTAAATACCCCCCCAAATCCCAGGTTTAACTCCTGCACATGAAACGAGACACACTGAATCAAACATGAACAAATGAACATGACTCATGAACCGATACCAAACACATGAACATAAACAAGGCGGAAGTCCTTATTTGGGCCTGTGGGCAGCGGCGCGGAAGCGTGGACGTCTCCATTCAACTTGTAATGAAGGAATTTGATGTTTTCAAGAGCATTTCAGGGTTTAAGATGAACTGGTCTTAATGGCACTATATAAACAGTGTGAAAGTGCTGCTATCCCTTCAGTAATGTCAGTTAAGTATACATTCACCTATACATTGATATTTATCCTGTCCTCTATAAACCAGCCAGAGAAAACTTTATTGTACACTAAGTAGGATCAAACGTGTTCTGGAAAGATGACCGTAGCTTCGTCTGCAAACTTCAGGAGTTTAACAGACGGGCCATTTAAGGTGCAGTCATCGGTGTAGGGAGAGAAGAGCAGCGGGGGAGAGAACGCATCCTCGAGGAGCACCAATGTTGACAGTCTGTGTGCAGGACATGACTTTCCCCCAACTGCACCTGCTGCTTCCTGCCCGTCAGGAAGCTGGTGATCCACAGACACGTGGCAGGTGAAACAGTGAGCTGGGACAGAATGACCGGGACAATGGTGTTGAACGGCGAGCCGAAGAATTCTTGCATGTGTCCCCGGGCGGTAGAGATGTTGCAGGAAGTAACGCAGACCCATGTTGACCGCATCTTCCGCTGACCTGTTTGCTCGACATGCAAACTGTAGGGGGTCCAGCAGGTGTCCTGTGACATCCTTTAAGTGGGACAGCACCAGACGTTCAAAGGATTTCATGACCACAGATGTTAGAGCGACAGGCCTGTAGTCATTCAGTCCAGAGATGGAGGATTTCTCGGGGACTGGGATGATGGTGGAGCGCTTGAAGCAGGAAGAACCTTCACACGGCTCCACAGTGATCTGTTCAAAAGGTTTGTGAAGATTGGAGGCAGTTGTGCAGCCTGGTGCTTTCCTGGTCTTTTGTCTCTGGAAGAGTCGGCTCACGTCTACTTCACATACCTTCAGAGCAGCTTGAGTGGTCGGGGGTGGGGGGGTTGATGGAGGTGCGATGCTGGTTGTAGATTCTGTTGCAGAGTTATGAAGAGGAGTAAATGTGTCCCTCTCAAACCTACAATAGAAGTCGTTCAGGTCGTCAGCCAGGCCTTTGTTTGCCACAGCAGGGGGGGGGATCTTCTGTAATTAGTAAGGTGTTGAAGACCTCAATGATCCAGGGTCGTTGGCTGAAAGCTGTTTTTTCCTCTGTCAGTGTGTTCCTGGCCTTTTCATACAGATTCCCGTCTCCATTCCTGTAGGCTTCTGCTTTAGCCTGACGGAGGCGACTCAGTTTTGTTGTGAACCATGGCTCGTTATTGCGGGATGTGCGGAAGGTCTTGGTTGGCGTTCACAGCTCCTCACAAAAGCTGATGTAGAATGTCAGTGTCAGTCTTTTTACGGCCAGGTTGTGAGTAGCAGCTTCGAAAACACTCCAACCAGTGCAGTCAAAACAGTCCTGCAGTTCTTGCTCTGCCTCTCTGGTCCATCTTTTCACGGTCTTCACTACAGGCTTTGCAGATGTAGGTTTCTGCTTGTAGGTGGGAATCAGACAGTGCTCAGAATCTCCCAAAGCTGCATGGGGGACAGAGCGATCCTTCTGTACAGTGTTAATATCCCCTGGCGGGACAATTAACGTGTTGCTTATATCTTGGAAGTACGTGCTTAAGTTTGGCTCTGTTAAAGTCCCCGAGAATAATGAAAAGTGAGTCTGGATATTTTGGCTCCAGACTAGTTCTTCGCTCTGCGCTGGCTTGAGGTGGGATGTAAACGCCGAGCAGAATGAATGAAGAAAACTCCCGCGGTGAATAAAAAGCTTTGCAGTTTAGAAAGTGTGAGTCTGTAGGTTAGAGCTGCAGTGTTTATTCAGCACTGAGACATCTGTACACCAACCTTCGTTAACATGAGAGCAGATTCCTCCGCCTCTCGCTTTCCCCGACAGCTCCGTCACACGGTCTGCTCGCTGTAGACGAAAGCCCGGCAGATGTAGCGCGCTGTCCGGGATGGACTCGCTGAGCCAGGTCTCAGTGAAGCAGAGGGCAGCTGACCGTGCGAAACTCTTGTTAGTCCCGTTGAGGAGAGGTGGTTCATCCTCTTTGTTGGGTAAAGAGCGGAGATCCGCTAGATGAACAGACGGGAGAGCGCTTCTGAATCCTCGCTGTCGGAGCTTTAGGTCCACTCGTCCCCCGCCTGCGTCTCCTGCGCGCTCTCCACTGAGCCGCCGCTCCTCCAACAGTTCTCTCCAAACAACTTTCCGCGTTCTCGAAAACTGGCGAAAACCTTTGAGATGTGGACGGTCTCATGTTAAGCAGTGGTTCTCTGGTGTAAAAAAAAAAAGGGGTTCAGTTGCATAAAGTAAAAACATACACATTACTAGAGAGCTCCGTGCAGAGGCAGCCACTCGCGGCGCCATCCTGATGAAGTTCAACAATTCATCAAAACATGCTCCCACCTAAACAACAACAACAACAACAACAACAACAACGTGGATTTCTTCAATTTCTCCTTCAGCATCTTTTAGCTGTGTCTGCACAGGTTCAGGTCTGTACACAAGCAGAAGCTCCATGGACGCGCCGGTCATTAACAGTCGGGACGGTGCTGCAGAATCTGAGTCACAGTTTCATCCAGATCTTTGTCGCTCATTAAAGTTCATAGACTGTGGACTCTAATCTACACACAAACTGAGTCAACGTGACACACAAACATGACCACAGTACAAATCAACCACCATCACAAGAGGTCAGCTGCTCGATCACTAGCTGAACTGCAACGAGAGCTTCATGAGGACTTTAAATCTGTGCTGTCTGGAACAGAAAACAAATCTTAAACTTGTGCTGTATCAAATGCTTTAGACTTTGTAGTAAGAGCACTGGATTACAGGACATATAAAAGTACTAAGAGGGGGATTCTCCGATTAGGACATGCCCCTATGCTAAGCTAAATGGCTAACATATTTTCCATCTTCTCATTCACTCGATATAACTTAGCTAACCAAAACACATTTAACTTGGACTAAGACATGGCACAAGGCTTCCTGAACATATTACAGTACAGTTCCAGCACTAAAATGTGTGTAGGGAGCTTTCATACCTCTACAGGACAAGGAAGTAACACACACAGGGTAATGAGTCTTCAGCCTGTGGAAAAAGGTTGATTCTGAAGCCGCTGATCCAGACAGAGGCTGCAGCTCCCTTTCAGCTGATGCCTAAGAGTGCTCTCTACTGGGAGAAATCACCTATTAGCCTCAGTTAGTCCAAACAAATAACAGGACAATGATAATCCTACTAAGATTTCAAACAGCCTAAATGTAACCCAAACAAGTTAAATAAAGAAACTAAATGTTAAGAGTCCCTTTTTCTTTTTACTAATAAAAATGAACCCTTTTTTCTCAGTCTGCTACGAGGACATCTTTTCCTTTATTTAGCCTGGCGGACATTCAGCATGTGCAATAAATCAAAACATTGGAAATACAGTTCATCCAGTATATAGAACAAACTTTTTCATAAGGTCGAGGCTCGAGAGTGTAAGAGAAATGCATGATCTACATCCACCCCAGGTCGTTACTTATTCACAATATTCTATAATCATGTGCTAATCATATATATGAATATATATCTGACAACTTGTCATTACTCACAGTCCCAGACTATGATTTTACAAAAACTGAGAATCTTGCAGGATCACTATTTACAAGACTGCTCCCAGATTCCTTTAGAGATAATTTCTCATTGTGCTCCTGGTGAAAAGTTACTACAATAGATTTGTTTAAAACCTCTGAAATATTAAAAAATGTGGTAGAAAATATTCTGCTGTTGGACAGCTGATGTTTTAGTTACTGGTAATGTCATGACCTCAATAGACTTTAGGGGCTGCAGCTAAAGACCTTGACCTGGAGAGGTCTCCACAAAAGATTAGCTCATATAATGATATCCTTCCCATTTTGTTGCCACCAGTGACAGAAGTCAGACTCCCCACCTTCTGAATCCCAGTTTAAGAAGCAAGAGTAATTTCAAGACTCACAGGATTACCATATTAGATCCACTTCAAACATTAATCTGCAACCAAGTGGATTTCATTTGAATTAAAACATTGATTATTAATATTTCATTATTTACTTTTCAGTTCATTTCCTCTAACTGTATTGATGAAACATAGTTAAATTCACAATCTACAGATTTACAGTAAAGTAATAGCTTGAGCATTAATGAAATGTGTCCATATTTACCACAAACATGTATCTGCCTATTGCAAACTCTCCCAGCATTATTGAGCTAACACCACAATCAGTGTTTACTGATATCAGTGTACATGAACCCAGCTGAAGAACAAACCCAAAGCCAAGACCTTACACAACTCAATTCTCCATTCAGTTCAATTCAAATTTATTTCAGTAGGCTTTCCACAACGAATGTTGTCACAAAGCAGCTACACGGAGATCCGGCTCCAAGCCTCTTTTGAGCAAGCTAGTGGCGACAGTGGCAAGAAAAAACTCCCTCAGATGGAGAGGAAGAAACCTTGAGAGGAGCCAAGACTCAAAAGGGGAACCAGTCTTCCTCTGGTCGATACCGGACAATAAAAAGCAAGACAGCAAAAAACGACAATAAAACCAAACTGATTCAAGAGAAAAATGGCAAATGTGCCGCCAAGCCAGAAAGGATGAAAACGTGAGCAAGATGATGAAGTCCATGCAGATAAACAGTCACAAGCATAGTCATGCAGTGAGGTGAGGAGGGATCAATGCTGGGCCCCAGAGCAGCACATCAGGCAGCAGGGTGGTGGAGAGCCAGGTCTGGCGGTACCGGGATGGAACAGTTGGAACTGAGCATCTCATTACATGGAAAAGAGAGAGAAAGAAAACAGAAAGGAGGGAAAAACACAAGTCAGGAGGAGAGCAGCAACACGATTTGGGGGGTTATACAGCAGGACAGGATCCCATGGGTAGGCAGAAGCAACCTTCCACAAATGGACTCACGTCAGCGGCTTGCAGACAGCAGGGAGCAGCTCAGCACATGGGGAGAGAAAAGAAAGGAGAAAATAATGAAGTGTTTAGGAGTTTCAATAGACTGATGTACCTCCTGTAAAAGAAGTAGATTAAAGAGACAGAATTTAACTGATAACCAGTTCAGGGACAAGAGAACAGGACTAATATGGTCAAATTAGTGAGTCTCCTAGTGAGCACTCTAGCAGCTGCATTTGGACTAGTTGTAGCAGAGTCAAAAACAACCAAGTCTTTTACAGTAGTGCTGATTATGACTGAGAATCCATCTAAATTTAGAGCACTATAAATAGATTTACCCATCTTTGAATCAATAAGTAATACCTCTGTTTTACCTGGATTAAGCAAACCATAAGTTGTGGGGCATCCAGTTCTTTATGTCTGTAAGACAGTCTGTTATGTTCTGGAGACAAATGGTCTTGTTGGAAGTACAGGTGTCATTAGCATAGCAATTAAAGTCGATACCATGCTTCCAGACTATTTTAACCCAGCGGCAGCATAAGAAGATTCAATAATAACAGACCCGGGATTGACCCTTTACTCCCTATAATCCGTAAGCATGGTACTGACATGGTAAGAATGTCTTTATTAATTATTATGAGTTCTATTAATAAGACTAAAGGCACTCGATTTCCCTTCAGTTCCTCATGGTCCAATAACTGAATTTTAATAAATATAGTGACTGAGTGATTCCTAAAGAATTCCTGAAACAATTCCTAGGTGGTGGTTCTGTAACTGCTTTGGTGTTTCTATGTGGCTGCAAGGGTTTTCCTTGGTGGTTGCTATGCGGTCATTAGGCCATTAAGAGCTGTACAAGCATTGTCACAAATCAGCAGACATCCGGGTCCAAGCCCCAAGTGAGCAAGCCAACGGCAACAGTGGCAAGGAAAAACTCCCTCAGATGGAGAGGAAGAAACCTTGAGAGGAACCAAGACTCAAAAGGGGGAACCATCCTCCTTTGGTTGACACGGGAGAACAAAAGCATGCAATGAAAGAAATAACTAAGGGATACATAGACGAGAGCCTAATACTGCCCAGAAGTATTGAATGAATCACATGAATTAGATGTGTGATTCCTTATTCTCATCTTCTGATCCGCTTAGTCCAATTTAGGACTGCAGAGGCAATAGGGCAAGCAAAGCCACCCAGGCATCCCTGTCCAGGACCAGCTCCTGAGGTAAAACTAAGCACGCTAGTGTTATGAGGCGTCGTCGTGCCGTTCCCAATTCTGTTCAGCATTAATTAAAGTGGAAAATTTGGACTTACAGGCGACTGGATGCAGCACTGCAGCGAGGGAGGTGCCCGCTTTGCAGTAAGTGTCACGGCCGCTTAAGTTCTGTACACTGTAAACGGAATTGAGGTGTTTGTGTTGTTTCTGAAATGGGAGATTTGCTCCTTTTCCACAGCGCCTTCTCAACCATTCAGGGGATCAGGAACTTCCCCCTGAAGCTGAATGCCCTGCGTCTGGCCTTCACTGTAAGTGGCAACCCATGAAAGTACTTTTTTTACATCTTAAGGTCTTCAGTTTTGTCTCCAGTTCTTTCTTCTCTAACAACCCGTTCTCCATTCCTGTAGTTCCTCCTGAGCGACGCGGAGCGCCGAGAGTACGTCTGTGAGACCGGCAAGACAGTTCTCGGCGACCTGGCAGCTCTCAACGACAGGGTAACTAGATGACCACGATCTAAAACCCATGAAACACTTGAAACGCTGTGATGAAAATGAATGATGTGAATGTGATTCTAAACATCTCTCTATTCTTCCTGCAGAATGTGGTCGTCTTTTTGCTGGCGTACGACCGACTGCTTGCGTTGGCTCAGGATCCTTCTTGCCATCGAGGAATTGAAGAGGAGCTGGCGCAGATTGGGGTAAGTTTCATTAACCAGGCTTGAGTCAAAACCTTTGTGCCTCTTAGAAAAATGGATCGTTCTTCTGACGCTGGCGTTTCCTCCTACTCTCAGATTCAGCACTTCAACTTCATAGACATCGTCTATGAGGTGGTGATGCTTGGTCTTCAGGCTGGAGGGAGACCTCCGATCTGTCCGGTAAGGGACGTTTTCAGTGTTCTAGATATTAGAGCCTACACAGAACTAAGCAGCCTTTCTCACATCTTGACCATTTCTCACACTGTTGCAGACGGCTGGGGGATTTCTGGATCATCTCATGGCCGTGATTTCCTCTTTCTCTGCTACCACCGAGCAGAGCAGTGCCGGGGCTCAGCAGTACCAGCTCCTGGTCCAGGTAACCCTCAGAATCCTTCACAACACAAGAGAGAACCTCACAGCTTCTCCTCCAGACATTCAAAGCGGAAATGGTGTAGATTGACGAGTTTGTTTGCCTCCTTTAACAACAGCCTCTTCTTCTGTTTGCTTTCAGAACGCACTGATGCGCTTCCTGGGGGCCGTCTTTGCTCTGGAGGAGTGTGTGTACGAGGACCCTGCGTCTGTGGCCGCAGCCGTGTGGGAGTTGGTCGGGAGCTACGTCAACCAGCTCCTGGACAGCCTGGAGGCTTTGGACTGAGTGACCGTTTTCTTTTATTTCCTTTAACCCCTCCCTTCCTTCCCTATTAATTCTATTGTACTTCTATTCATTATTTTAAATAAATTTACAGCTCATTTAACCCCTTTTATCTTAGACCTCCCCCCTTTTAATACAATAAATGTGTTTTATATTTCTTAGGATTTTTTTTTGTATGGTTATTATTAATGTTTAATTAGTATAAGTATATTTATTCATTAATACGTTCTCTAATATATGGTGATATAGGTAGTGTCTGTGCGTTTAATTAAATAAGGTAAAGTTCTTTTTTTATTTATTTTCTATAATTCAGTGTTATTTGTAATTGTAGGATCCGTGAATTTGTACGTTTTGCTGTCCACTCTTTTTGTGTTTCTTTGCAGGTGCCCTGACTCTACGGGACTGACTGGCGTCCAGCGCATCCCCCCAAAAAATACTGAGTCATTTATTTAATTCATTTCCATGTATATTTGTTCTATTTATTTGTCAGTATTAGATAATTGTGTCTGTAGATGGTTAAATACAGTCCTTCTGACCCCACGTTTCTGTTTCCTTCCTTTATTATGACGTGCGTCTGCATTACGGAGCTTCAATCAGTCGGTCCAGTCTGACTCTGCAGGAATGAATGGCCTCCACCACACCCTCCCGTAAGTAAAGGGTCCATTTCTGTATCTGTTTATTGTCAGTATTAGAGAACGGCTTATGAGGTAGAAGGTCTAATACAGTACGTCTAACTCCACATTTCTTTCCCTTTTCTATTTGTATGTCGGTGTGATGGAGCCTCCATACTGCAGTCCTGGGAAAGGAATCTTATTCCACAATGATTAGCTCAAACCAGTCAGTCCAGTAGTGCTTCAGCTCTGCTGGACTGACTGGCCTCCACCACACCCTCCCGTAAGTAAACGATTTATTTCTGTATCTGTTTATTTTCAGTATTAGAGAACTCTGTGTAGATAAGAAGGTCTAATACAGTCCATCTAACCCCACATTTCTGTCTTTTACTCTTCTATCTCTGTACATCGGTGTAATGGAGCCTCGGGACTGCAGCTGACACTGATCCAGACTACAGGAAGGTTTTGGGATCACCACTTGTTCCACCATCTGTTAGCTGAGGCCAGTCAGTCCAGCAGCGCATCGGCTTTGCTGGACTAACTGGCCTCCACCCCACCTTCCCGTAAGTAGTCCATTTCTGTGTCTGTTTATTGTCCGTATTAGAGAACTCTGTGTAGATTAGAACATACAATACAGTCCATCTAACCCCACATTTCTGTTTTCGTCCTCTATATGATGTGTGTCTGCATTATGGAGCCTCAATCGCCTCTGCTGGACTGACTGGCCTCCACCACTCCCTCCTGTAAGTAAATGATTCATTTCTGTAAGTTTATTTTTGGTATTAGAGAACTGTGTTTAGATGAGAAGGTTAAATCCAGTCCATCTAACCCCACATATATTTCTTTCACTTTTCTGTCTCTGTACATCCGTGTGTTGGAGCCTCAACACTGCAGCTGATTCCGGTCGAGGCTACTGGAAGGTTTTGAGACCACCACTGAGAGACAACACAACAGTAGGTCCACACTTCTTTAACATGATCTGATCAGAAAATTTGCAGGGATTTCCATTCACCATATGATCTCCCACATTAGGGAAACCCTTCCAGTGATGATGTCTATTGTATTCCACCATCTGTCAGTATTAGAGAAATGAAAGCTCTAGTGAAAGTTCTATGAGGAGACTCCAGTGCAGTATCACCGTTCTTCAGCCATCACTTGTGTTAAAAAGATCACTAATCACACTTTTTTTTTTTTGCTGCTTTCAGAAGTGAGGTCACGTCTCTCTGTGTACATGGTGGCTTTGTCTCAGCTTGGTTTTTCCCCGTCTCAGGATTCTGACTGATTCTGGTGACGATTGTGCTCCCCCTTCTCCTGCTCTGTCCGTCTGGCAAAGTTCTCCTCTGCTTGCCCAGGCCCCGCCCTGGTCTGCGTGGACGGCAAATCAGATCTTGGAGCTTCTGGTGTGCCCCGGATTGTCTCTCGAGGATCTGTGGCATCCTGGCGTCTAACGCTCTGGGTAGACTTCTTGCTCCGGACATTGCTGGGGCGCCCTAGGGTGCTGAACCTTCCACCTTAAATTTGATAATATAAAAAAAATGTCCCATCATTGTTGAGAACAGATGCTGCACCAAATAAATATTTAAAAGCAACTAATAAACATGGTCATCGTTGTTCATCTTGCACATTAATAAAACAATTAACTGGAATATTTGCTATTAAAAAAATGCATGTATTAATATTTAGAATTGATCTGGTATGAAATTAAAGGACTCGAGAACAATCCTTTGCAGTCCAGATCATAAAACTAACTGTGTGAGTCTTGAGCCAGTATGTCCACATGGGGGCGCTACTGCATTACAATTGCCTTACAGAGTTTGTTTCAAATTAAACCAGCTTTGAAACCACCTTTAGGATTTACCTGAAACCACGCGTACATGTATCATCACTGTCACACAAAACACCCTCTCACCTTTCAATAGAAGCCAATGTAGTAAGACTTTATTCCAGGTCATTCTGGAGTGTTTCTATTGGTCCATTCATCATGAGAGTTTAGTTCAGAGTAAAAATCTAATGTTTTCTCCTATCTAGTTTTCTCTTTTTGATAGAAAACAGGAAAATAGAAATGCTCTATTCTCTCATGACTTAATGAAATGTATTTGCGTTGACTTCCACTTACAGCTTGTCGTGTCGTGCTAGGCCAGACACAGAGGGACGAACACTCCGAGATGGATTCACAGCAAATCGTTTATTAACAAAACTCAAGGAAACACAAACGGGCAAAACAAGGCAAACGAAGCAGCAGCTACAGTCACAGATGAGAACACAACACAAACGAGAGGGCGAAACCAAACGAACCTGAGACTGGGGGTTTAGCTGGGGGGCAGCTACTGAACAAAAACGGCTAGTCCGACCAAACCTGGAACCGCAGCGCGCTGCCGTGAGCGTGGGTCGCCAGTAAATCCTGGCCGTGAGCGAGCCTCGCTGAAGACTTGATAGGCAGGGTGACCTGCTCCTGAACGTGAACTCTGAGCAGAAGCTGGACTCAACACACTTCTACAGTACGAGGAGCCGCTCGTGAAACCTCGAGGTCCCAAACGACACAATTCTCGGTGCCGAATGGCGGTGTCGAGGCCTCTTAAATACCCCCCCAAATCCCAGGTTTAACTCCTGCACATGAAACGAGACACACTGAATCAAACATGAACAAATGAACATGACTCATGAACCGATACCAAACACATGAACATAAACAAGGCGGAAGTCCTTATTTGGGCCTGTGGGCAGCGGCGCGGAAGCGTGGACGTCTCCATTCAACTTGTAATGAAGGAATTTGATGTTTTCAAGAGCATTTCAGGGTTTAAGATGAACTGGTCTTAATGGCACTATATAAACAGTGTGAAAGTGCTGCTATCCCTTCAGTAATGTCAGTTAAGTATACATTCACCTATACATTGATATTTATCCTGTCCTCTATAAACCAGCCAGAGAAAACTTTATTGTACACTAAGTAGGATCAAACGTGTTCTGGAAAGATGACCGTAGCTTCGTCTGCAAACTTCAGGAGTTTAACAGACGGGCCATTTAAGGTGCAGTCATCGGTGTAGGGAGAGAAGAGCAGCGGGGGAGAGAACGCATCCTCGAGGAGCACCAATGTTGACAGTCTGTGTGCAGGACATGACTTTCCCCCAACTGCACCTGCTGCTTCCTGCCCGTCAGGAAGCTGGTGATCCACAGACACGTGGCAGGTGAAACAGTGAGCTGGGACAGAATGACCGGGACAATGGTGTTGAACGGCGAGCCGAAGAATTCTTGCATGTGTCCCCGGGCGGTAGAGATGTTGCAGGAAGTAACGCAGACCCATGTTGACCGCATCTTCCGCTGACCTGTTTGCTCGACATGCAAACTGTAGGGGGTCCAGCAGGTGTCCTGTGACATCCTTTAAGTGGGACAGCACCAGACGTTCAAAGGATTTCATGACCACAGATGTTAGAGCGACAGGCCTGTAGTCATTCAGTCCAGAGATGGAGGATTTCTCGGGGACTGGGATGATGGTGGAGCGCTTGAAGCAGGAAGAACCTTCACACGGCTCCACAGTGATCTGTTCAAAAGGTTTGTGAAGATTGGAGGCAGTTGTGCAGCCTGGTGCTTTCCTGGTCTTTTGTCTCTGGAAGAGTCGGCTCACGTCTACTTCACATACCTTCAGAGCAGCTTGAGTGGTCGGGGGTGGGGGGGTTGATGGAGGTGCGATGCTGGTTGTAGATTCTGTTGCAGAGTTATGAAGAGGAGTAAATGTGTCCCTCTCAAACCTACAATAGAAGTCGTTCAGGTCGTCAGCCAGGCCTTTGTTTGCCACAGCAGGGGGGGGGATCTTCTGTAATTAGTAAGGTGTTGAAGACCTCAATGATCCAGGGTCGTTGGCTGAAAGCTGTTTTTTCCTCTGTCAGTGTGTTCCTGGCCTTTTCATACAGATTCCCGTCTCCATTCCTGTAGGCTTCTGCTTTAGCCTGACGGAGGCGACTCAGTTTTGTTGTGAACCATGGCTCGTTATTGCGGGATGTGCGGAAGGTCTTGGTTGGCGTTCACAGCTCCTCACAAAAGCTGATGTAGAATGTCAGTGTCAGTCTTTTTACGGCCAGGTTGTGAGTAGCAGCTTCGAAAACACTCCAACCAGTGCAGTCAAAACAGTCCTGCAGTTCTTGCTCTGCCTCTCTGGTCCATCTTTTCACGGTCTTCACTACAGGCTTTGCAGATGTAGGTTTCTGCTTGTAGGTGGGAATCAGACAGTGCTCAGAATCTCCCAAAGCTGCATGGGGGACAGAGCGATCCTTCTGTACAGTGTTAATATCCCCTGGCGGGACAATTAACGTGTTGCTTATATCTTGGAAGTACGTGCTTAAGTTTGGCTCTGTTAAAGTCCCCGAGAATAATGAAAAGTGAGTCTGGATATTTTGGCTCCAGACTAGTTCTTCGCTCTGCGCTGGCTTGAGGTGGGATGTAAACGCCGAGCAGAATGAATGAAGAAAACTCCCGCGGTGAATAAAAAGCTTTGCAGTTTAGAAAGTGTGAGTCTGTAGGTTAGAGCTGCAGTGTTTATTCAGCACTGAGACATCTGTACACCAACCTTCGTTAACATGAGAGCAGATTCCTCCGCCTCTCGCTTTCCCCGACAGCTCCGTCACACGGTCTGCTCGCTGTAGACGAAAGCCCGGCAGATGTAGCGCGCTGTCCGGGATGGACTCGCTGAGCCAGGTCTCAGTGAAGCAGAGGGCAGCTGACCGTGCGAAACTCTTGTTAGTCCCGTTGAGGAGAGGTGGTTCATCCTCTTTGTTGGGTAAAGAGCGGAGATCCGCTAGATGAACAGACGGGAGAGCGCTTCTGAATCCTCGCTGTCGGAGCTTTAGGTCCACTCGTCCCCCGCCTGCGTCTCCTGCGCGCTCTCCACTGAGCCGCCGCTCCTCCAACAGTTCTCTCCAAACAACTTTCCGCGTTCTCGAAAACTGGCGAAAACCTTTGAGATGTGGACGGTCTCATGTTAAGCAGTGGTTCTCTGGTGTAAAAAAAAAAAGGGGTTCAGTTGCATAAAGTAAAAACATACACATTACTAGAGAGCTCCGTGCAGAGGCAGCCACTCGCGGCGCCATCCTGATGAAGTTCAACAATTCATCAAAACATGCTCCCACCTAAACAACAACAACAACAACAACAACAACAACGTGGATTTCTTCAATTTCTCCTTCAGCATCTTTTAGCTGTGTCTGCACAGGTTCAGGTCTGTACACAAGCAGAAGCTCCATGGACGCGCCGGTCATTAACAGTCGGGACGGTGCTGCAGAATCTGAGTCACAGTTTCATCCAGATCTTTGTCGCTCATTAAAGTTCATAGACTGTGGACTCTAATCTACACACAAACTGAGTCAACGTGACACACAAACATGACCACAGTACAAATCAACCACCATCACAAGAGGTCAGCTGCTCGATCACTAGCTGAACTGCAACGAGAGCTTCATGAGGACTTTAAATCTGTGCTGTCTGGAACAGAAAACAAATCTTAAACTTGTGCTGTATCAAATGCTTTAGACTTTGTAGTAAGAGCACTGGATTACAGGACATATAAAAGTACTAAGAGGGGGATTCTCCGATTAGGACATGCCCCTATGCTAAGCTAAATGGCTAACATATTTTCCATCTTCTCATTCACTCGATATAACTTAGCTAACCAAAACACATTTAACTTGGACTAAGACATGGCACAAGGCTTCCTGAACATATTACAGTACAGTTCCAGCACTAAAATGTGTGTAGGGAGCTTTCATACCTCTACAGGACAAGGAAGTAACACACACAGGGTAATGAGTCTTCAGCCTGTGGAAAAAGGTTGATTCTGAAGCCGCTGATCCAGACAGAGGCTGCAGCTCCCTTTCAGCTGATGCCTAAGAGTGCTCTCTACTGGGAGAAATCACCTATTAGCCTCAGTTAGTCCAAACAAATAACAGGACAATGATAATCCTACTAAGATTTCAAACAGCCTAAATGTAACCCAAACAAGTTAAATAAAGAAACTAAATGTTAAGAGTCCCTTTTTCTTTTTACTAATAAAAATGAACCCTTTTTTCTCAGTCTGCTACGAGGACATCTTTTCCTTTATTTAGCCTGGCGGACATTCAGCATGTGCAATAAATCAAAACATTGGAAATACAGTTCATCCAGTATATAGAACAAACTTTTTCATAAGGTCGAGGCTCGAGAGTGTAAGAGAAATGCATGATCTACATCCACCCCAGGTCGTTACTTATTCACAATATTCTATAATCATGTGCTAATCATATATATGAATATATATCTGACAACTTGTCATTACTCACAGTCCCAGACTATGATTTTACAAAAACTGAGAATCTTGCAGGATCACTATTTACAAGACTGCTCCCAGATTCCTTTAGAGATAATTTCTCATTGTGCTCCTGGTGAAAAGTTACTACAATAGATTTGTTTAAAACCTCTGAAATATTAAAAAATGTGGTAGAAAATATTCTGCTGTTGGACAGCTGATGTTTTAGTTACTGGTAATGTCATGACCTCAATAGACTTTAGGGGCTGCAGCTAAAGACCTTGACCTGGAGAGGTCTCCACAAAAGATTAGCTCATATAATGATATCCTTCCCATTTTGTTGCCACCAGTGACAGAAGTCAGACTCCCCACCTTCTGAATCCCAGTTTAAGAAGCAAGAGTAATTTCAAGACTCACAGGATTACCATATTAGATCCACTTCAAACATTAATCTGCAACCAAGTGGATTTCATTTGAATTAAAACATTGATTATTAATATTTCATTATTTACTTTTCAGTTCATTTCCTCTAACTGTATTGATGAAACATAGTTAAATTCACAATCTACAGATTTACAGTAAAGTAATAGCTTGAGCATTAATGAAATGTGTCCATATTTACCACAAACATGTATCTGCCTATTGCAAACTCTCCCAGCATTATTGAGCTAACACCACAATCAGTGTTTACTGATATCAGTGTACATGAACCCAGCTGAAGAACAAACCCAAAGCCAAGACCTTACACAACTCAATTCTCCATTCAGTTCAATTCAAATTTATTTCAGTAGGCTTTCCACAACGAATGTTGTCACAAAGCAGCTACACGGAGATCCGGCTCCAAGCCTCTTTTGAGCAAGCTAGTGGCGACAGTGGCAAGAAAAAACTCCCTCAGATGGAGAGGAAGAAACCTTGAGAGGAGCCAAGACTCAAAAGGGGAACCAGTCTTCCTCTGGTCGATACCGGACAATAAAAAGCAAGACAGCAAAAAACGACAATAAAACCAAACTGATTCAAGAGAAAAATGGCAAATGTGCCGCCAAGCCAGAAAGGATGAAAACGTGAGCAAGATGATGAAGTCCATGCAGATAAACAGTCACAAGCATAGTCATGCAGTGAGGTGAGGAGGGATCAATGCTGGGCCCCAGAGCAGCACATCAGGCAGCAGGGTGGTGGAGAGCCAGGTCTGGCGGTACCGGGATGGAACAGTTGGAACTGAGCATCTCATTACATGGAAAAGAGAGAGAAAGAAAACAGAAAGGAGGGAAAAACACAAGTCAGGAGGAGAGCAGCAACACGATTTGGGGGGTTATACAGCAGGACAGGATCCCATGGGTAGGCAGAAGCAACCTTCCACAAATGGACTCACGTCAGCGGCTTGCAGACAGCAGGGAGCAGCTCAGCACATGGGGAGAGAAAAGAAAGGAGAAAATAATGAAGTGTTTAGGAGTTTCAATAGACTGATGTACCTCCTGTAAAAGAAGTAGATTAAAGAGACAGAATTTAACTGATAACCAGTTCAGGGACAAGAGAACAGGACTAATATGGTCAAATTAGTGAGTCTCCTAGTGAGCACTCTAGCAGCTGCATTTGGACTAGTTGTAGCAGAGTCAAAAACAACCAAGTCTTTTACAGTAGTGCTGATTATGACTGAGAATCCATCTAAATTTAGAGCACTATAAATAGATTTACCCATCTTTGAATCAATAAGTAATACCTCTGTTTTACCTGGATTAAGCAAACCGTAAGTTGTGGGGCATCCAGTTCTTTATGTCTGTAAGACAGTCTGTTATGTTCTGGAGACAAATGGTCTTGTTGGAAGTACAGGTGTCATTAGCATAGCAATTAAAGTCGATACCATGCTTCCAGACTATTTTAACCCAGCGGCAGCATAAGAAGATTCAATAATAACAGACCCGGGATTGACCCTTTACTCCCTATAATCCGTAAGCATGGTACTGACATGGTAAGAATGTCTTTATTAATTATTATGAGTTCTATTAATAAGACTAAAGGCACTCGATTTCCCTTCAGTTCCTCATGGTCCAATAACTGAATTTTAATAAATATAGTGACTGAGTGATTCCTAAAGAATTCCTGAAACAATTCCTAGGTGGTGGTTCTGTAACTGCTTTGGTGTTTCTATGTGGCTGCAAGGGTTTTCCTTGGTGGTTGCTATGCGGTCATTAGGCCATTAAGAGCTGTACAAGCATTGTCACAAATCAGCAGACATCCGGGTCCAAGCCCCAAGTGAGCAAGCCAACGGCAACAGTGGCAAGGAAAAACTCCCTCAGATGGAGAGGAAGAAACCTTGAGAGGAACCAAGACTCAAAAGGGGGAACCATCCTCCTTTGGTTGACACGGGAGAACAAAAGCATGCAATGAAAGAAATAACTAAGGGATACATAGACGAGAGCCTAATACTGCCCAGAAGTATTGAATGAATCACATGAATTAGATGTGTGATTCCTTATTCTCATCTTCTGATCCGCTTAGTCCAATTTAGGACTGCAGAGGCAATAGGGCAAGCAAAGCCACCCAGGCATCCCTGTCCAGGACCAGCTCCTGAGGTAAAACTAAGCACGCTAGTGTTATGAGGCGTCGTCGTGCCGTTCCCAATTCTGTTCAGCATTAATTAAAGTGGAAAATTTGGACTTACAGGCGACTGGATGCAGCACTGCAGCGAGGGAGGTGCCCGCTTTGCAGTAAGTGTCACGGCCGCTTAAGTTCTGTACACTGTAAACGGAATTGAGGTGTTTGTGTTGTTTCTGAAATGGGAGATTTGCTCCTTTTCCACAGCGCCTTCTCAACCATTCAGGGGATCAGGAACTTCCCCCTGAAGCTGAATGCCCTGCGTCTGGCCTTCACTGTAAGTGGCAACCCATGAAAGTACTTTTTTTACATCTTAAGGTCTTCAGTTTTGTCTCCAGTTCTTTCTTCTCTAACAACCCGTTCTCCATTCCTGTAGTTCCTCCTGAGCGACGCGGAGCGCCGAGAGTACGTCTGTGAGACCGGCAAGACAGTTCTCGGCGACCTGGCAGCTCTCAACGACAGGGTAACTAGATGACCACGATCTAAAACCCATGAAACACTTGAAACGCTGTGATGAAAATGAATGATGTGAATGTGATTCTAAACATCTCTCTATTCTTCCTGCAGAATGTGGTCGTCTTTTTGCTGGCGTACGACCGACTGCTTGCGTTGGCTCAGGATCCTTCTTGCCATCGAGGAATTGAAGAGGAGCTGGCGCAGATTGGGGTAAGTTTCATTAACCAGGCTTGAGTCAAAACCTTTGTGCCTCTTAGAAAAATGGATCGTTCTTCTGACGCTGGCGTTTCCTCCTACTCTCAGATTCAGCACTTCAACTTCATAGACATCGTCTATGAGGTGGTGATGCTTGGTCTTCAGGCTGGAGGGAGACCTCCGATCTGTCCGGTAAGGGACGTTTTCAGTGTTCTAGATATTAGAGCCTACACAGAACTAAGCAGCCTTTCTCACATCTTGACCATTTCTCACACTGTTGCAGACGGCTGGGGGATTTCTGGATCATCTCATGGCCGTGATTTCCTCTTTCTCTGCTACCACCGAGCAGAGCAGTGCCGGGGCTCAGCAGTACCAGCTCCTGGTCCAGGTAACCCTCAGAATCCTTCACAACACAAGAGAGAACCTCACAGCTTCTCCTCCAGACATTCAAAGCGGAAATGGTGTAGATTGACGAGTTTGTTTGCCTCCTTTAACAACAGCCTCTTCTTCTGTTTGCTTTCAGAACGCACTGATGCGCTTCCTGGGGGCCGTCTTTGCTCTGGAGGAGTGTGTGTACGAGGACCCTGCGTCTGTGGCCGCAGCCGTGTGGGAGTTGGTCGGGAGCTACGTCAACCAGCTCCTGGACAGCCTGGAGGCTTTGGACTGAGTGACCGTTTTCTTTTATTTCCTTTAACCCCTCCCTTCCTTCCCTATTAATTCTATTGTACTTCTATTCATTATTTTAAATAAATTTACAGCTCATTTAACCCCTTTTATCTTAGACCTCCCCCCTTTTAATACAATAAATGTGTTTTATATTTCTTAGGATTTTTTTTTGTATGGTTATTATTAATGTTTAATTAGTATAAGTATATTTATTCATTAATACGTTCTCTAATATATGGTGATATAGGTAGTGTCTGTGCGTTTAATTAAATAAGGTAAAGTTCTTTTTTTATTTATTTTCTATAATTCAGTGTTATTTGTAATTGTAGGATCCGTGAATTTGTACGTTTTGCTGTCCACTCTTTTTGTGTTTCTTTGCAGGTGCCCTGACTCTACGGGACTGACTGGCGTCCAGCGCATCCCCCCAAAAAATACTGAGTCATTTATTTAATTCATTTCCATGTATATTTGTTCTATTTATTTGTCAGTATTAGATAATTGTGTCTGTAGATGGTTAAATACAGTCCTTCTGACCCCACGTTTCTGTTTCCTTCCTTTATTATGACGTGCGTCTGCATTACGGAGCTTCAATCAGTCGGTCCAGTCTGACTCTGCAGGAATGAATGGCCTCCACCACACCCTCCCGTAAGTAAAGGGTCCATTTCTGTATCTGTTTATTGTCAGTATTAGAGAACGGCTTATGAGGTAGAAGGTCTAATACAGTACGTCTAACTCCACATTTCTTTCCCTTTTCTATTTGTATGTCGGCGTGCTGGAGCCTCCATACTGCAGTCCTGGGAAAGGAATCTTATTCCACAATGATTAGCTCAAACCAGTCAGTCCAGTAGTGCTTCAGCTCTGCTGGACTGACTGGCCTCCACCACACCCTCCCGTAAGTAAACGATTTATTTCTGTATCTGTTTATTTTCAGTATTAGAGAACTCTGTGTAGATAAGAAGGTCTAATACAGTCCATCTAACCCCACATTTCTGTCTTTTACTCTTCTATCTCTGTACATCGGTGTAATGGAGCCTCGGGACTGCAGCTGACACTGATCCAGACTACAGGAAGGTTTTGGGATCACCACTTGTTCCACCATCTGTTAGCTGAGGCCAGTCAGTCCAGCAGCGCATCGGCTTTGCTGGACTAACTGGCCTCCACCCCACCTTCCCGTAAGTAGTCCATTTCTGTGTCTGTTTATTGTCCGTATTAGAGAACTCTGTGTAGATTAGAACATACAATACAGTCCATCTAACCCCACATTTCTGTTTTCGTCCTCTATATGATGTGTGTCTGCATTATGGAGCCTCAATCGCCTCTGCTGGACTGACTGGCCTCCACCACTCCCTCCTGTAAGTAAATGATTCATTTCTGTAAGTTTATTTTTGGTATTAGAGAACTGTGTTTAGATGAGAAGGTTAAATCCAGTCCATCTAACCCCACATATATTTCTTTCACTTTTCTGTCTCTGTACATCCGTGTGTTGGAGCCTCAACACTGCAGCTGATTCTGGTCGAGGCTACTGGAAGAGACAGTGAGAGACAACACAACAGTAGGTCCAGACTTCATTAACATGATCTGATCAGAGTATTTGCAGGGATTTCCATTCACCATATGATCTCACACATTAGGGAAACCCTTCCAGTGATGATGTCTATTGTATTCCACCATCTGTCAGTATTAGAGAAATGAAAGCTCTAGTGAAAGTTCTATGAGGAGACTCCAGTGCAGTATCACCGTTCTTCAGCCATCACTTGTGTTAAAAAGATCACTAATCACACTTTTTTTTTTTTGCTGCTTTCAGAAGTGAGGTCACGTCTCTCTGTGTACATGGTGGCTTTGTCTCAGCTTGGTTTTTCCCCGTCTCAGGATTCTGACTGATTCTGGTGACGATTGTGCTCCCCCTTCTCCTGCTCTGTCCGTCTGGCAAAGTTCTCCTCTGCTTGCCCAGGCCCCGCCCTGGTCTGCGTGGACGGCAAATCAGATCTTGGAGCTTCTGGTGTGCCCCGGATTGTCTCTCGAGGATCTGTGGCATCCTGGCGTCTAACGCTCTGGGTAGACTTCTTGCTCCGGACATTGCTGGGGCGCCCTAGGGTGCTGAACCTTCCACCTTAAATTTGATAATATAAAAAAAATGTCCCATCATTGTTGAGAACAGATGCTGCACCAAATAAATATTTAAAAGCAACTAATAAACATGGTCATCGTTGTTCATCTTGCACATTAATAAAACAATTAACTGGAATATTTGCTATTAAAAAAATGCATGTATTAATATTTAGAATTGATCTGGTATGAAATTAAAGGACTCGAGAACAATCCTTTGCAGTCCAGATCATAAAACTAACTGCGTGAGTCTTGAGCCAGTATGTCCACATGGGGGCGCTACTGCATTACAATTGCCTTACAGAGTTTGTTTCAAATTAAACCAGCTTTGAAACCACCTTTAGGATTTACCTGAAACCACGCGTACATGTATCATCACTGTCACACAAAACACCCTCTCACCTTTCAATAGAAGCCAATGTAGTAAGACTTTATTCCAGGTCATTTTGGAGTGTTTCTATTGGTCCATTCATCATGAGAGTTTAGTTCAGAGTAAAAATCTAATGTTTTCTCCTATCTAGTTTTCTCTTTTTGATAGAAAACAGGAAAATAGAAATGCTCTATTCTCTCATGACTTAATGAAATATATTTGCGTTGACTTCCACTTACAGCTTGTCGTGTCGTGCTAGGCCAGACACAGAGGGACGAACACTCCGAGATGGAGTCACAGCAAATCGTTTATTAACAAAACTCAAGGAAACGAAGCAGCAGCTACAGTCACAGATGAGAACACAACACAAACGAGAGGGCGAAACCAAACGAACCTGAGACTGGGGGTTTAGCTGGGGGGCAGCTACTGAACAAAAACGGCTAGTCCGACCAAACCTGGAACCGCAGCGCGCTGCCGTGAGCGTGGGTCGCCAGTAAATCCTGGCCGTGAGCGAGCCTCGCTGAAGACTTGATAGGCAGGGTGACCTGCTCCTGAACGTGAACTCCGAGCAGAAGCTGGACTCAACACACTTCTACAGTACGAGGAGCCGCTCGTGAAACCTCGAGGTCCCAAACGACACAATTCTCGGTGCCGAATGGCGGTGTCGAGGCCTCTTAAATACCCCCCCAAATCCCAGGTTTAACTCCTGCACATGAAACGAGACACACTGAATCAAACATGAACAAATGAACATGACTCATGAACCGATACCAAACACATGAACATAAACAAGGCGGAAGTCCTTATTTGGGCCTGTGGGCAGCGGCGCGGAAGCGTGGACGTCTCCATTCAACTTGTAATGAAGGAATTTGATGTTTTCAAGAGCATTTCAGGGTTTAGGATGAACTGGTCTTAATGGCACTATATAAACAGTGTGAAAGTGCTGCTATCCCTTCAGTAATGTCAGTTAAGTATACATTCACCTATACATTGATATTTATCCTGTCCTCTATAAACCAGCCAGAGAAAACTTTATTGTACACTAAGTAGGATCAAACGTGTTCTGGAAAGATGACCGTAGCTTCGTCTGCAAACTTCAGGAGTTTAACAGACGGGCCATTTAAGGTGCAGTCATCGGTGTAGGGAGAGAAGAGCAGCGGGGGAGAGAACGCATCCTCGAGGAGCACCAATGTTGACAGTCTGTGTGCAGGACATGACTTTCCCCCAACTGCACCTGCTGCTTCCTGCCCGTCAGGAAGCTGGTGATCCACAGACACGTGGCAGGTGAAACAGTGAGCTGGGACAGAATGACCGGGACAATGGTGTTGAACGGCGAGCCGAAGAATTCTTGCATGTGTCCCCGGGCGGTAGAGATGTTGCAGGAAGTAACGCAGACCCATGTTGACCGCATCTTCCGCTGACCTGTTTGCTCGACATGCAAACTGTAGGGGGTCCAGCAGGTGTCCTGTGACATCCTTTAAGTGGGACAGCACCAGACGTTCAAAGGATTTCATGACCACAGATGTTAGAGCGACAGGCCTGTAGTCATTCAGTCCAGAGATGGAGGATTTCTCGGGGACTGGGATGATGGTGGAGCGCTTGAAGCAGGAAGAACCTTCACACGGCTCCACAGTGATCTGTTCAAAAGGTTTGTGAAGATTGGAGGCAGTTGTGCAGCCTGGTGCTTTCCTGGTCTTTTGTCTCTGGAAGAGTCGGCTCACGTCTACTTCACATACCTTCAGAGCAGCTTGAGTGGTCGGGGGTGGGGGGGTTGATGGAGGTGCGATGCTGGTTGTAGATTCTGTTGCAGAGTTATGAAGAGGAGTAAATGTGTCCCTCTCAAACCTACAATAGAAGTCGTTCAGGTCGTCAGCCAGGCCTTTGTTTGCCACAGCAGGGGGGGGGATCTTCTGTAATTAGTAAGGTGTTGAAGACCTCAATGATCCAGGGTCGTTGGCTGAAAGCTGTTTTTTCCTCTGTCAGTGTGTTCCTGGCCTTTTCATACAGATTCCCGTCTCCATTCCTGTAGGCTTCTGCTTTAGCCTGACGGAGGCGACTCAGTTTTGTTGTGAACCATGGCTCGTTATTGCGGGATGTGCGGAAGGTCTTGGTTGGCGTTCACAGCTCCTCACAAAAGCTGATGTAGAATGTCAGTGTCAGTCTTTTTACGGCCAGGTTGTGAGTAGCAGCTTCGAAAACACTCCAACCAGTGCAGTCAAAACAGTCCTGCAGTTCTTGCTCTGCCTCTCTGGTCCATCTTTTCACGGTCTTCACTACAGGCTTTGCAGATGTAGGTTTCTGCTTGTAGGTGGGAATCAGACAGTGCTCAGAATCTCCCAAAGCTGCATGGGGGACAGAGCGATCCTTCTGTACAGTGTTAATATCCCCTGGCGGGACAATTAACGTGTTGCTTATATCTTGGAAGTACGTGCTTAAGTTTGGCTCTGTTAAAGTCCCCGAGAATAATGAAAAGTGAGTCTGGATATTTTGGCTCCAGACTAGTTCTTCGCTCTGCGCTGGCTTGAGGTGGGATGTAAACGCCGAGCAGAATGAATGAAGAAAACTCCCGCGGTGAATAAAAAGCTTTGCAGTTTAGAAAGTGTGAGTCTGTAGGTTAGAGCTGCAGTGTTTATTCAGCACTGAGACATCTGTACACCAACCTTCATTAACATGAGAGCAGATTCCTCCGCCTCTCGCTTTCCCCGACAGCTCCGTCACACGGTCTGCTCGCTGTAGACGAAAGCCCGGCAGATGTAGCGCGCTGTCCGGGATGGACTCGCTGAGCCAGGTCTCAGTGAAGCAGAGGGCAGCTGACCGTGCGAAACTCTTGTTAGTCCCGTTGAGGAGAGGTGGTTCATCCTCTTTGTTGGGTAAAGAGCGGAGATCCGCTAGATGAACAGACGGGAGAGCGCTTCTGAATCCTCGCTGTCGGAGCTTTAGGTCCACTCGTCCCCCGCCTGCGTCTCCTGCGCGCTCTCCACTGAGCCGCCGCTCCTCCAACAGTTCTCTCCAAACAACTTTCCGCGTTCTCGAAAACTGGCGAAAACCTTTGAGATGTGGACGGTCTCATGTTAAGCAGTGGTTCTCTGGTGTAAAAAAAAAAAGGGGTTCAGTTGCATAAAGTAAAAACATACACATTACTAGAGAGCTCCGTGCAGAGGCAGCCACTCGCGGCGCCATCCTGATGAAGTTCAACAATTCATCAAAACATGCTCCCACCTAAACAACAACAACAACAACGTGGATTTCTTCAATTTCTCCTTCAGCATCTTTTAGCTGTGTCTGCACAGGTTCAGGTCTGTACACAAGCAGAAGCTCCATGGACGCGCCGGTCATTAACAGTCGGGACGGTGCTGCAGAATCTGAGTCACAGTTTCATCCAGATCTTTGTCGCTCATTAAAGTTCATAGACTGTGGACTCTAATCTACACACAAACAGAGTCAACGTGACACACAAACATGACCACAGTACAAATCAACCACCATCACAAGAGGTCAGCTGCTCGATCACTAGCTGAACTGCAACGAGAGCTTCATGAGGACTTTAAATCTGTGCTGTCTGGAACAGAAAACAAATCTTAAACTTGTGCTGTATCAAATGCTTTAGACTTTGTAGTAAGAGCACTGGATTACAGGACATATAAAAGTACTAAGAGGGGGATTCTCAGATTAGGACATGCCCCTATGCTAAGCTAAATGGCTAACATTTTCCATCTTCTCATTCACTCGATATAACTTAGCTAACCAAAACACATTTAACTTGGACTAAGACATGGCACAAGGCTTCCTGAACATATTACAGTACAGTTCCAGCACTAAAATGTGTGTAGGGAGCTTTCATACCTCTACAGGACAAGGAAGAAACACACACAGGGTAATGAGTCTTCAGCCTGTGGAAAAAGGTCGATTCTGAAGCCGCTGATCCAGACAGAGGCTGCAGCTCCCTTTCAGCTGATGCCTAAGAGTGCTCTCTACTGGGAGAAATCACCTATTAGCCTCAGTTAGTCCAAACAAATAACAGGACAATGATAATCCTACTAAGATTTCAAACAGCCTAAATGTAATCCAAACAAGTTAAATAAAGAAACTAAATGTTAAGAGTCCCTATTTCTTTTTACTAATAAAAATGAACCCTTTTTTCTCAGTCTGCTACGAGGACATATTTTCCTTTATTTAGCCTGGCGGACATTCAGCATGTGGAATAAATCAAAACATTGGAAATACAGTTCATCCAGTATATAGAACAAACTTTTTCATAAGGTCCAGGCTCGAGAGTGTAAGAGAAATGCATGATCTACATCCACCCCAGGTCATTACTTATTCACAATATTCTATAATCATGTGCTAATCATATATATGAATATATATCTGACAACTTGTCATTACTCACAGTCCCAGACTATGATTTTACAAAAACTGAGAATCTTGCAGGATCACTATTTACAAGACTGCTCCCAGATTCCTTTAGAGATCATTTCTCATTGTGCTCCTGGTGGAAAGTTACTACAATAGATTTGTTTAAAACCTCTGAAATATTAAAAAATGTGGTAGAAAATATTCTGCTGTTGGACAGCTGATGTTTTAGTTACTGGTAATGTCATGACCTCAATAGACTTTAGGGGCTGCAGCTAAAGACCTTGACCTGGAGAGGTCTCCACAAAAGATTAGCTCATATAATGATATCCTTCCCATTTTGTTGCCACCAGTGACAGAAGTCAGACTCCCCACCTTCTGAATCCCAGTTTAAGAAGCAAGAGTAATTTCAAGACTCACAGGATTACCATATTAGATCCACTTCAAACATTAATCTGCAACCAAGTGGATTTCATTTGAATTAAAACATTGATTATTAATATTTCATTATTTACTTTTCAGTTCATTTCCTCTAACTGTATTGATGAAACATAGTTAAATTCACAATCTACAGATTTACAGTGAAGTAATAGCTTGAGCATTGATGAAATGTGTCCATATTTACCACAAACATGTGTCTGCCTATTGCAAACTCTCCCAGCATTATTGAGCTAACACCACAATCAGTGTTTACTGATATCAGTGTACATGAACCCAGCTGAAGAACAAACCCAAAGCCAAGACCTTACACAACTCAATTCTCCTTTCAGTTCAATTCAAATTTATTTCATAATCACTGCATAGTCATGCAGTGAGGTGAGGAGGGATCAATGCTGGGCCCCAGAGCAGCACATCAGGCAGCAGGGTGGTGGAAAGCCAGGTCTGGCGGTACCGGGATGGAACAGTTGGAACTGAGTATCTCATTACATGGAAAAGAGAGAGAAAGAAAACAGAAAGGAGGAAAAAACACAAGGGGTCAGGAGGAGAGCAGCAACATGATCTGTGGGGTTATACAGCAGGACAGGATCCCATGGGTAGACAGGAGCATCCAACCACAAATGGTCTGGTGTCAGCAGCTAGCAGGGAGCAGCTCGGCACATGGGGAGAGAAAAGAAAGGAGAAAATTAAGAAGTGTTTTGGAGTTTGAATAGACTGATGTACCTCCTGTAAAAGAAGTAGATTAGAGAGACAGAATTTAAAGTGTCTTACAGTAGTGCTGGTTATGACTGAGAATCCATCTAAATTTAGAGCAATATAAATAGATTTACCCATCTTTGAATCAATAAGTAATACCTCTGTTTTACCTGGATTAAGCAAACCGTAAGTTGTGGGGCATCCAGTTCTTTATGTCTTTAGGACAGCCTGTTCTGTTCTGGAGACAAATGGTCTTGTTGGAAGTACAGGTGTCATTAGCATAGCAATTAAAGTCGATACCATGCTTCCGGACTATTTTAACCCAGCGGCAGCATAAGAAGATTCAATAATAACACACCCGGGATTGACCCTTCTTATACTCCGTATAATCCGTAAGCATGGTACTGACATGGTAAGAATGTCTTTAATAATTATTATGATTTCTATTAATAAGACTAAAAGGCACACGATTTTCCTTCAGTTCCTTATGGTCCAATAACTGAATTTTAATAAATATAGTGACTGAGTGATTCCTAAAGAATTCCTGGAATTCCTGAAACAATTCCTAGGTGGTGGTTCTGTAACTGCTTTGGTGTTTCTATGTGGTTGCGAGGGTGTTTCTTGATGGTTGCCATGCGGCCGTTAGGCCATTAAGAGCTGCACAAGCATTGTCACAAATCAGCAGACATCCGGGTCCAAGCCCCAAGCAAGCAAGCCAACGGCGACAGTGGCAAGGAAAAACTCCCTCAGATGGAGAGGAAGAAACCTTGAGAGGAACCAAGACTCAAAAGGGGGAACCATCCTCCTTTGGTTGACACGGGAGAGCAAAACCACACAACAAAAGCATGCAATGAAAGAAATAACTAAGGGATACATAGACGAGAGCCTAATACTGCCCAGAAGTATTGAATGAATCACATGAATTAGATCTGTGATTCGTTATTCTCATCTTCTGATCCGCTTAGTCCAATTTAGGACCGCAGAGGCAATAGGGCAAGCAAAGCCACCCAGGCATCCCTGTCCCCAGGCACTTCTACCAGCTCCTCTTCAGGACCCCTAGATGCTTCCAGGCCAGCCAGGCAATACAATCCATCCAGCCGGTCCTGGGTCATCCTCAGGGTCTCATCCAAAGTCGCTGATGCCTGGTAAACAGTTCAAGCGCACGCCGAAGGCCTCAGCACGTGGAAGCCAGGCAGACACAGCTCCGACACCGGGAGTACGAGGAACGAGCGGTTCGCGTTAGCAAACCCGCCAAGCCCGTGCTCCTAGAGCTCCTCCCGCAGGATGTTTCGTGGAACACGATCATAAGCCTTCTCAGTGTAGAAAACGCATGAAGACCGGGGCGGCAAATCCTCACGTTCCTTCAACTACCTGACGGAGAGAGAAGAGCTGGTCTGCTGTTCCACGGGCAGGATGGACTCCGCATCCACTATCCATCAGAGGAATAGTTCAAATCCTGGAGGTACCCTGGAAAAGACTTTCTCAGAGAGGCTGGGAACCACCACCCCGGTTCGCCAATCCAGAGACACTGCTCCCAGGATTCATGCTACATTGAAGAGGCGTGTCAGCCAAGACAGACCCTCAATGTCCAGAGCCTTCAGCAACTCTGGGCAAATCTCATCCGCTCCCGGAGCCGTTCACCCAGCAGAAGAATGAAGTCAGTACGTGGAACTCTCCGGAATTCCACCTACCGGCACAAACTTCAAATGAGCGGCTGCAGACCAGATACACGCGAGTATCCCCGCACCCACCCGGCACTTCTCACCCCGGGGCAACTTCTGAGTAGGAGAGAGACCATCTTCTACTCAGGAGTTTAGTTGCGGAGCCTAGACTGCGAGCGAAGGCGAACAGAACTATATGCTATATACAGCTGCTATCTCTCAACCTTCCGCACCAGCTCATAGCTCCTTACCCGCTAGTGAGGTCACATTACACTCACCAAGAGGCAGTTGCAATGCTGTTGCCAAGCAGTTGCTTTGGTCTCAGAAGTGGATGGAATGCGCTCACTAGGGTATTGCTCTGCTGTTCCACATCATTGCTATGCAGTTATACGTGGTTGCTATGCTCTTTAAAGCTGCTTGGTGACAATGTTGGTGGAAGTTGAGCTGTGTCACATGGTTCTATGCTGTTCTACGGGATTTGTTAAGAAGATGCTGCTGCTGCTTCAGTGGCGTTTGCTACGGTGTTGTTTAGCAAACTTTTTTGCAGCCATTACCAAACGCCAAGCGCTTTTAGCTTTCCCTTTCTGGAGTCCTGGCTTTGATCCAGCAGGGACATTCCTCGCTGCTCTTCCTCGCTGCTCTTCCAGGTCCAGCTCCAGGAGTTCACGCTGGATACGAAGAGCATCGTCAGAGATCTGCTTCAGCCTACACACACACACACACACACACACACACGTTATTATGATAATGTTAGCACCATAAAGTCACACATCTACACGGGCTGGAGGTGATGTAGTTTTTTTTTTAAAGATAATTAATAAATGTATGCATTGAGGTGGGCGGGGTTATAAACATGCCTACAACCTATCAGAGTGAGGGGGTTGGAGTGTATAAACATGGATGTATTCTATCAGAGCAGAGTGGGTGCAGGGTTGTGGGGTAATTTACACATCTAGTGCAGTTTATCTGGTGTTGTATTGTTCAGAGTTCATTTCCACTGTTTTATCAGATCACTATAATAGAATAGAGACAGTTTTACCTTCTAAAATATCAAAGAGCCAAACAAATCCTCACTTTAAAAAACCAAAACATCTATTAAACCTGAATGAGTGTGTGTGTGTGTGTGTGTGTGTGTGTGTGTGTGTGTATATATTTGTGTGTATGCTCTCCAATTGCCTACTTTCTCATGTCTTCCTCCTGCTTCTCTAACGTGGTCAGATACAGGTTGATCCACGTCAAGCTTGTGCAGACCTCTTTCGGGTCGAGGAAGTCAGCGCTGTCAGACTGTTGATATTTCAGTCTGAGCTGGTGAAAATACTCTGCCTGTAGGAGATGGAAACAGCGCTACAGTTTAGACACATCATTGTAGAAAAAAAACACTTGTGGAAAGGATTTTTTTTTTACCTGATTTTCTTTCCAAATTATTCATGTCTGATTTCCCTCTCTAATCAGATCCCTCCCCCCCACTGCATAATACTACCTAGCTCGGTGGGTAAGGGCCAGCGGAAGTTACACGTAAAGCTCAATGCTGAATGACTTACCGGACTCTGAAGCAGCTGCTCCTTTCGCTTTCTCTGCATCCTCTTTTTCTGCAGATCTTCCTCTTCCATCTTCTGCATCTTTATATGCTTAGATGTTTGCTGTTTGAAATTAGAGAGAATAAACAGTTCATGAATGATGACAAAGACTAAAGCTAAAGCTTTTCTCAGAACATACCATTAGTTTCGGAACAAAAAAAAAACCCTTTGAAAGACTCTTCTCCTCCAACGATGTGTTCGACACCTCAAGCATTAAAGAGCATGTTTTCACTCAGAATATTCTAAGATGACAGTGAATCGTCTTGAACTAAACTGTATCATCACTGATGCTTCACTGTTAAAAAGGCTCTTCTGTCTATGCTTTGGCTTAATCTGGGTATCTGGACCTTAGACGTTCTAGACAACAAATGACTGTAAACGACAAGTCAAACAACTCCACAAAAGAGAGACTTACCATGACCAATCCCGTGAACATGTTAAGGAACATGAAGTTGCCTATCAGGATCAGGATGATGAAAAACAGCTCACTGTAGGCAATCCCTAGACTATGAAGTCTGTCCTGGTGTTCCAGCCAGCCTGAAATCTACAATAGAGCAATAATGTTAATGGCAATAATGGTGGAAATAAAGTTCATCCCCTAATTGAACTAATGTGAAATGTGTGGATTGTTGTGAAAAGGTGAGCGTGAAAGTCTCTTGCCTAGTGCGTGCGTGTACATTTCTGGCATGAATGAGCAGGTGTCCAAGTTGGCTCCAAATAAAGTGCTCCGTGAGCGTATGTAGACGTATGTATTTTCTGGATGTTCAGTATCTGTGAATGCAGCTGACTGTGTTTGACTCACTGTGACCACGCTCAAGGTGGAGAGCAACGCAACACCCATATCCCCCCAGTTCTCGGGGTCCGCGGTCCCGAAATGCTGCACTCCGGCGACGGCAAAGACGAGCAAGATGAAGAAAATCATGGCCGTCACGTACGCGGCCGTCTTCAGGCCTTGGAACAGAATCAAGACCAGGTCCTGGAAAACAGCACATCTGTCTTTACACTACCGGTCAGAGTATCGGAAATGTGTCTTCTGTTTTCTTAATGGCACATGATAATAATCAATAACCTAGAATTATGGAAAACAAGTGCTATTATACACTTTATGTCCAAATGTTTGTGGACTTTCTATTCTGCTTTTGTTTGAGTAACTTTCTACTGTCTACCCCTCATTCCCATCATGCACTTTACCTGGATACTGGGGATGATAAAGATGATTCTCAGGATCCGGAAAGCCCTGAGGATCCGGAAGACCCAGTATGACCCGTCTGCCCTGGAGATCAGCGACAGCAGCAGGAACCCGGTGTTGCAGATGTTGGCTCCACTTCCCCAGAAACCGCACGGCTCCGTGTACACCTTCACCATGAACTCCAAGATGAAGACCACCAGGTAAAACACATCAGCCCCCTGAGGAACAGATTAAGCACAATAAACGCACTGTGATCCAGTCTCTCTCACACAAACACACACATACATACATGCTCTCTGCCCTCCTTCCCTCTCTCCTCTATAAAATGTCGTAAAATTAGGTTACGTGGAATTTCTTCAGTTCACTCACCTCGAACAACACTGAATACGCAGCTTTAAGTTCACGGTCTGTTTCCAGACCCATGAACGCGGCGTCCAGCACGACCACTAGAACCATGAAGGCCCTAAAATAACACCCAAGTCTACTCCTGCACACAAACAAAGACGAAACAGAGCAGCAGAGTTGGTGTTGTTCAAGCAGAATGCACAAGATGCAGAAATAGAAAAGAATATCCATCAAGAAAATGTAGAAGTTTTACATTCTGGAGCTGGAGGTCAGTTCCCCTCTGTCCTCCATCTCGACGTCTCCCTGTCTGTGGTCTTCCAGCCTTGACGCAGGCTTTTTATTCACATCACCATGACGACCAGAATCAGAACCATTATGACATCACACTGGCCGGAATGCGCTCAGCTGTGAGAATGGTGACACTGCTTCATGGCGATTCACTCTAAAGCACTTCATTTGATTCAGTATGACGATCAAAAGGGTTGTCAGGGGAACGGTAACAGTATTTCCCACAAACACTACAATTTTGCACACAAATATAATAAATGTAGATTTATTGAATACAGACAGCACGTCTCACAGAAGGTAAATATCAAATATCACACATTTAAATTCATTCATTTAGCTTTTTTTTAATTATTTTTTTTTAAAGATATTGTTGTAAAAGTCATCTTTTAATAAGTTGTAATTTATGGCCAATTATATTTTATTAAATAGTTTATAGAACATTTTCACCTAAATCACCTATGTAGTGTTACTGGAGTTGGAAGCCTTTGTTGTGTTTAATAAACATAAAGAGTGATGATCTTTACACTTACTCTCATCCATTCATTTAATGATTAGAGACCTATCGTATAGTCTCTGAACCTTTCTGAACACCTCACAGAACTGAGCTTTGCCATAAAAGCTCTCCCTGCGGGTCTTCACATCAGGAATAAAGAGAGGGTTAGATCTGGCAAGGATGCAGCAGATCCTAAACGACACAAGTACATAAGCTTACACGATCAATCATTTACAACGGGTACGCTTGAAGCATGTTAGCTGTGTCTACTACAGGGGTCATCACATAAACAATGACAATACGAACGATAACATACAGACAGTATTTACACTCTTCTATACCAGTATTATTTACACGTCTTGTTTATGGCTATGTTGATGTATACCGGTAAGATAAGCAACGATAACTATTTGCACTATCCTGGGGTTATTGGCTGTGTCTCTTCCCCACTCTAGGTTAACCACGGATCTTGTCAGCTCCAAGAAGAAGGCCCACTCACCAGCGCTCTCGTTCTCCCAGGATCACCAGGTAAGTAACATGCTCAGTGACCATCTCTATTGTGTGTGGGCTGCTGAGGAGTCAACTACCAGGGACTTCCCTACATGTGTTTTAATGCATTCTGTGCGTTTTTGTAACTTTCTGGCAACGTGGTTTGTGCGTTTTGTCGCACCTGATGCGTTTTTACACATTTGGTGGTTTCTCCATCTTTTTTGCCCTTTTTTGCATTCGGTGCCATTTTACGGCCGTTATGTGCACTTTTCTGTGTAAATAAGTTGACTATGGTACATTCTTTTTAGCTTTGAATGTCCAAGCAACTCCACTCCTAGTAAGAGGCAGTGGAAGAAGCATCATTTGATTGCCCCTGTTCAGTATTGGGGGTCTGTCATGGCAGGTTAGGCCGGACACAAAGAACACTCGCAGAAATGGGTCCAATGCAAGTAGTTTATTAACACAACCCAAGATAATACAAGGGGGCAAAATAAGGCAAAAGCAGCAGCAGCAGCTGCTACAGGGCAACACATGTGAACACAACACAAACCTGACAAACCAGAGGGCGACAACAAAACACACCTGAGACTGGGGGACTCTGGGAGCTGAGCTTGTGAGAAGGGCGGGAAGCTAACGAGAACCTGCAGGCAGAGCCTGGGCTAACCAGGGGAGAACTAGCGACGCGCTGGACCGGCGCTGAGGCTACTAACAAGGGGGGGGGGAGAGAGAGCTGAGGGACCAGCTGCAGAATCAAAAACGTCTAGGCCGACCAAACCTGGCACTGCTGCGTGAGCGCGGGTCTATCTTGGCGAGCGAGCCTTGCTGAATCCTTGAATGGCCGGGTGGCCAGCTCGCGAACGAGGGTGTCGAGCCGAAGCTGGCCTAAACACACACCGTGAGCAGTAACGGGAACCTCTCGGGCTACCCAAGCTTCCAAACACGCAATTCTCGACCTCGAACGAAGCGTCGAGGCTCCTGAAGTACCCCCAGCCTCAGGCGAAACACGTGAACATGAAACGAGCCACTGAATCGACACAATGAACCAAACATGAACACAAATGAACATGAATCACGAACCGATACACATGAAAAGAACCAAACGAGGCGGAAGTCGTTATTTGGGCCGTATGTGGGCGGCGGCTCGGAATCGCCCGAGGCTGAACTGTGTGCTGCACAGCTAGAAACCACCCTTTCATTTCTACATCACACTCTGCTGAAGAACCAGCCCACAAAACAACAACTCCATTTCTTTGTGCAATCACTTGAATTCTTCTCCCCAGTCCCGGCGTCCCAGACAGATGAGCAACAATTCCCCCTGGAGGAAGAGCTGCACATCTTTCAAGTCACTTTAAAGTCCATGTTCTACATCTCCTGTATAATAGTTATGTTGCTGTACTTTGTGTTGCTATGGACAACGAACAGCAATTAGATCTATTACATTTTTACATAGAACTACTGTAAACCCTGAAGTCCATGTTGATGTATGGAGTTCTACACCAGGCTGCAGCAGGGAAAACACGCAGGCTTCTCCTCTAAAGCGTGCAGTGTTATCTGAGCAGTGTGTTACCAGCATCTGTAGAGTAGTTGTTCCAACTCCAGCGTGGAATTTAGGAGCAATGGGCTTTTGTTTTGTTTTTAGGAAAATGGGCCTGTCTCTAGCAAACGCAGGCAGCTGTGCATTTAGCTCGTAGACCGTGGACCGGCTCCTGACGAGCTGGATCATAACGTGCAAATAATCCAGACATTTTAAACGTGTCAGTGCTCTGCCTCCACAGACAGGGGGCTCCCTTCCGATACTGTACAGAACCGGACGTACCTACAGTACTACGTCACCCAGGTGAAACCTTTAAATCCCTCGACCACCCATTGTTCCCCTTTTCTGGCACGTCGCCCACTTGGTGGTAGCCGCAAGGGAAGGGGGGCGTTCATTTCAAAGCGTTATTGTGTTGGATGCTAGCCAAGTTTCCTCATCTGTACCCAAAACAGCTGACCTCGGAACATCGCTGACGGCCGGAGCTCCAGAATCATCCCCGGGACAAACTACGAGGGATCCGGGATTTAACCTCCGACTACGGACCGCACGCCTGAGACCTTCAGGAGACGCGATTCGTCGGAACTTTCGCTCTGAGAAATTCCTCAAGCTGCGAGCCGGACTCTCCTCTAAAAGTAAGACTGTGAATCGGGGCAGTGTTGGAGGCACTCAGTAGATTATTGGATGTTGGTGCTCTTGAAAACAGTGATCCACTAGATTGTAGGATTGTTGTTGTTGTTGTTGTTTACGCTGATTAGACTAAAGGAAGTACAGCGTTTGATCAGCCTTTTCTTGTCCTCCTATCTCACGCGACTAACTTGGTTGTAGCATTTGATTTCGAATGACTTTGGTGAGCTTTGATCTAAAGTGACTCTGACCCTTAAGAAGCCTTATTTTAGACCAACTCACTGCTAGATCCCCTCGCGGAGCTGTGGACGCGCTTCTCTAGCCTGAGCTGCGTGGTTACTATTGCTCGTGGATTCTTCTCGCCATCCCGTGTGTTTAAATCTCCCTCCGAGGGCTTGGCTTTTGTTCCACTCTGCCACGTGAGTTGGATAAAGCCTCGCACCTTTTGAGATCATACACACATCACTGGGTTACAAAGGACAGTCGCTAAAGCTCCGCCGCTCCTCACACCTCTCCTTTGTTCTCGGCGCGCCAGACGCGCGCGTTCGTAAACACACACACACACACATGCATACACGTACACACTCCTACACCCACATGTACGGACCCCCACCCCCCAGTTGCAGACGCATACCTATACTCCCTAGCGAAGTTTGAGCAAAGATTTAGCTTTATTTAGATCTATTTTCCTGCTGACTGTCTTTACTATTGTGGATTAGTATGTTTTTCTGTTTGAGCCGAATTGTTTGTCTTGTTTTCACTCACCTTTTGGGTTCTGCAGCTGATCTCTCAGCTCTCGTTCTCACGTCACGTAAGTTCCCTAGCGCCTGACGAGCGCAGCTTTGCTTTCCCCCAGTTTCCCCAGGCGCTGCCTGTAGGTCTTGGTTATCGTTGCGCATCCCTCTCAGTCCCGGTACGCTAGCCTAGCTCCAGGATTCCCTCCAGCCTCAGGTGTGTGTCTTTGCTTTGCCCACGTTACTTTGTCCCTGTTGTTTGGTTTATCCTTTGGCCCTGTACCTTTGCTGCCTCTTCCTGAGTGTAGCCTTGTTTGAATAAACGTTCTTGCATCGAGCCATCTATGTCTGTTTATTTATTTATTTTTATTATTTTTAACGGACTGACCGAGCACAAACAGCTAAATCAATACACAAGCATGATGATGCAACATATTGCAGGGATGTTTGGTGTGTGTCCCTCAGGATGATGTACTTCACTTGTTTTTTAATCGTCCACATTTGAAACATGTCAAACTCCATAGTCTAATAGATAGTCTGGTCTAAGCCTTCTTTATGTGTCTGTCAGAAGTGGAAGCCGACACGCTCGTCTGCTGTTGTAGTGCATCTGCCTCACAGTTCAGCGTGTTGTGCGGTTTCGGAGGCTTTTCTGCTCAACACACTTGTACACAGTTGTACTGTAGTCTTCAGCTCCTCAACAAGGTGTGTATCCATCTGTAGAACTGCGACTCACTGGATGGGTTTTCTTTATTGCACCAATCTGAGTGAGCTCTAGAGAGTGTTGCACATGAAAATCTCCTCAGTTCTAGAATAACTCAAAAACCTGTCTTTACATGGCCTGTCTTTACATGATTTTATACCCTGCACTGCTAATAAAGAGAACTGCATAAGGTGTTCCTAATAAACTGTTTGGTGAGATCATAAACCAGATGTTTAAAGAATAAAATGACTATTTAATATCAGCCTGTTTTCAGTTTGTGAGTCAAAGAACCCAAGTATTTACATTTTTACTTTCATTATTTGAACTTTTTCAAGACTCGCAGGACTACCATATTAGATCTACTTCATCACTACAGATTTACAGTAAAGTAATAGCTTGAGCATTGATGAAATGTGTCCATATTTACCACAAACATGTGTCTGCCTATTGCAAACTCTCCCAGCATTATTGAGCTAACACCACAATCTGTGTTTACTGATATCAGTGTACATGAACCCAGCTGAAGAACAAACCCAAAGCCAAGACCTTACACAACTCAATTCTCCTTTCAGTTCAATTCAAATTTATTTCATAGTCACTGCATAGTCATGCAGTGAGGTGAGGAGGGATCAATGCTGGGCCCCAGAGCAGCACATCAGGCAGCAGGGTGGTGGAGAGCCAGGTCTGGCGGTACCGGGATGGAACAGTTGGAACTGAGCATCTCATTACATGGAAAAGAGAGAGAAAGAAAACAGAAAGGAGGGAAAAACACAAGGGGTCAGGAGGAGAGCAGCAACATGATCTGTGGGGTTATACAGCAGGACAGGATCCCATGGGTAGGCAGGAGCATCCAACCACAAATGGTCTGGCGTCAGCGGCTAGCAGGGAGCAGCTCGGCACATGGGGAGAGAAAAGAAAGGAGAAAATGAAGTGTTTTGGCGTTTGAATAGACTGATGTACCTCCTGTAAAAGAAGTAGATTAGATAAACAGAATTTAAAGTGTCTTACAGTAGTGCTGGTTATGACTGAGAATCCATCTAAATTTAGAGCACTACAAATAGATTTACCCATCTTTGAATCAATAAGTAATACCTCTGTTTTACCTGGATTAAGCAAACCGTAAGTTGTGGGGCATCCAGTTCTTTATGTCTTTAAGACAGTCTGTTCTGGAGACAAATGGTCTTGTTGGAAGTACAGGTGTCGTTAGCATAGCAATTAAAGTCGATACCATGCTTCCGGACTATTTTAACCCAGCGGCAGCATAAGAAGATTAAATAATAACACACCCGGGATTGACCCTTCTTATACTCCGTATAATCCGTAAGCATGGTACTGACATGGTAAGAATGTCTTTAATAATTATTATGATTTCTATTAATAAGACTAAAAGGCACACGATTTTCCTTCACTTCCTTATGGTCCAATAACTGAATTTTAATAAATATAGTGACTTCCTAAAGAATTCCTGGAATTCCTGAAACAATTCCTAGGTGGTGGTTCTGTTACTGCTTTGGTGTTTCTATGTGGTTGCGAGGGTGTTTCTTGGTGGTTGCCATGCGGTCGTTAGGCCATTAAGAGCTGCACAAGCATTGTCACAAACCAGCAGACATCCGGGTCCAAGCCCCAAGCGAGCAAGCCAACGGCGACAGTGGCAAGGAAAAACTCCCTCAGATGGAGAGGAAGAAACCTTGAGAGGAACCAAGACTCAAAAGGGGGAACCATCCTCCTTTGGTTGACACGGGAGAGCAAAACCACGCAACAAAAGCATGCAATGAAAGAAATAACTAAGGGATACATAGACGAGAGCCTAATACTGCCCAGAAGTATTGAATGAATCACATGAATTAGATCTGTGATTCGTTATTCTCATCTTCTGATCCGCTTAGTCCAATTTAGGACCGCAGAGGCAATAGGGCAAGCAAAGCGACCCAGGCATCCCTGTCCCCAGGCACTTCTACCAGCTCCTCCTTAGGACCCCTAGATGCTTCCAGGCCAGCCAGGAAATACAATCCATCCAGCGGGTCCTGGGTCATCCTCGGGGTCTCATCCAAAGTCGCTGATGCCCGGTAAACAGTTCAAGCGCACGCCGAAGGCCTCCGCACGTGGAAGCCAGGCAGACACAGCTCCGACACCGGGAGTACGAGGAACGAGCGGCTGGCGTTAGCAAACCCGCCAAGCCCGTGCTCCTAGAGCTCCTCCCGCAGGATGTTTCGGGGAACACGATCATAAGCCTTCTCAGTGTAGAAAACGCATGAAGACCGGGGCGGCAAATCCTCACGTTCCTTCAACTACCTGACGGAGAGAGAAGAGCTGGTCTGCTGTTCCACGGGCAGGATGGACTCCGCATCCACTATCCATCAGAGGAATAGTTCAAATCCTGGAGGTACCCTGGCAAAGACTTTCTGAGAGAGGCTGGGAACCACCACCCCGGTTCGCCAATCCAGAGACACTGCTCCCAGGATTCATGCTACATTGAAGAGGCGTGTCAGCCAAGACAGACCCTCAATGTCCAGAGCCTTCAGCAACTCTGGGCAAATCTCATCCGCTCCCGGAGCCGTTCACCCAGCAGAAGAATGAAGTCAGTACGTGGAACTCTCCGGAATTCCACCTACCGGCACAAACTTCAAATGAGCGGCTGCAGACCAGATACACGCGAGTATCCCCGCACCCACCCGGCACTTCTCACCCCGGGGCAACTTCTGAGTAGGAGAGAGACCATCTTCTACTCAGGAGTTTAGTTGCGGAGCCTAGACTGCGAGCGAAGGCGAACAGAACTATATGCTATATACAGCTGCTATCTCTCAACCTTCCGCACCAGCTCATAGCTCCTTACCCGCTAGTGAGGTCACATTACACTCACCAAGAGGCAGTTGCAATGCTGTTGCCAAGCAGTTGCTTTGGTCTCAGAAGTGGATGGAATGCGCTCACTAGGGTATTGCTCTGCTGTTCCACATCATTGCTATGCAGTTATACGTGGTTGCTATGCTCTTTAAAGCTGCTTGGTGACAATGTTGGTGGAAGTTGAGCTGTGTCACATGGTTCTATGCTGTTCTACGGGATTTGTTAAGAAGATGCTGCTGCTGCTTCAGTGGCGTTTGCTACGGTGTTGTTTAGCAAACTTTTTTGCAGCCATTACCAAACGCCAAGCGCTTTTAGCTTTCCCTTTCTGGAGTCCTGGCTTTGATCCAGCAGGGACATTCCTCGCTGCTCTTCCTCGCTGCTCTTCCAGGTCCAGCTCCAGGAGTTCACGCTGGATACGAAGAGCATCGTCAGAGATCTGCTTCAGCCTACACACACACACACACACACACACGTTATTATGATAATGTTAGCACCATAAAGTCACACATCTACACGGGCTGGAGGTGATGTAGCTTTTTTTTTAAGATAATTAATAAATGTATGCATTGAGGTGGGCGGGGTTATAAACATGCCTACAACCTATCAGAGTGAGGGGGTTGGAGTGTATAAACATGGATGTATTCTATCAGAGCAGAGTGGGTGCAGGGTTGTGGGGTAATTTACACATCTAGTGCAGTTTATCTGGTGTTGTATTGTTCAGAGTTCATTTCCACTGTTTTATCAGATCACTATAATAGAATAGAGACAGTTTTACCTTCTAAAATATCAAAGATCCAAACAAATCCTCACTTTAAAAAACCATAACATCTATTAAACCTGAATGAGTGTGTGTGTGTGTGTGTGTGTGTGTGTGTGTGTATATATTTGTGTGTATGCTCTCCAATTGCCTACTTTCTCATGTCTTCCTCCTGCTTCTCTAACGTGGTCAGATACAGGTTGATCCACGTCAAGCTTGTGCAGACCTCTTTCGGTTCGAGGAAGTCAGCGCTGTCAGACTGTTGATATTTCAGTCTGAGCTGGTGAAAATACTCTGCCTGTAGGAGATGGAAACAGCGCTACAGTTTAGACACATCATTGTAGAAAAAAAACACTTGTGGAAAGGATTTTTTTTTTTACCTGATTTTCTTTCCAAATTATTCATGTCTGATTTCCCTCTCTAATCAGATCCCTCCCCCCCACTGCATAATACTACCTAGCTCGGTGGGTAAGGGCCAGCGGAAGTTACACGTAAAGCTCAATGCTGAATGACTTACCGGACTCTGAAGCAGCTGCTCCTTTCGCTTTCTCTGCATCCTCTTTTTCTGCAGATCTTCCTCTTCCATCTTCTGCATCTTTATATGCTTAGATGTTTGCTGTTTGAAATTAGAGAGAATAAACAGTTCATGAATGATGACAAAGACTAAAGCTAAAGCTTTTCTCAGAACATACCATTAGTTTCGGAACAAAAAAAAAACCCTTTGAAAGACTCTTCTCCTCCAACGATGTGTTCGACACCTCAAGCATTAAAGAGCATGTTTTCACTCAGAATATTCTAAGATGACAGTGAATCGTCTTGAACTAAACTGTATCATCACTGATGCTTCACTGTTAAAAAGGCTCTTCTGTCTATGCTTTGGCTTAATCTGGGTATCTGGACCTTAGACGTTCTAGACAACAAATGACTGTAAACGACAAGTCAAACAACTCCACAAAAGAGAGACTTACCATGACCAATCCCGTGAACATGTTAAGGAACATGAAGTTGCCTATCAGGATCAGGATGATGAAAAACAGCTCACTGTAGGCAATCCCTAGACTATGAAGTCTGTCCTGGTGTTCCAGCCAGCCTGAAATCTACAATAGAGCAATAATGTTAATGGTAATAATGGTGGAAATAAAGTTCATCCCCTAATTGAACTAATGTGAAATGTGTGGATTGTTGTGAAAAGGTGAGTGTGAAAGTCTCTTGCCTAGTGCGTGCGTGTACATTTCTGGCATGAATGAGCAGGTGTCCAAGTTGGCTCCAAATAATGTGCTCCGTGAGCGTATGTAGACGTATGCATGTTCTGGATGTTCAGTATCTGTAAATGCAGCTGACTGTGTTTGACTCACTGTGACTACGCTCAAGGTGGAGAGCAACGCAACACCCATATCCCCCCAGTTCTCGGGGTCCGCGGTCCCGAAATGCTGCACTCCGGCGACGGCAAAGACGAGCAAGATGAAGAAAATCATGGCCGTCACGTACGCAGCTGTCTTCAGGCCTTGGAATAGAATCAAGACCAGGTCCTGGAAAACAGCACATCATGTCTTTACACTACCGGTCAGAGTATCGGAAATGTGTCTTCTGTTTTCTTAATGGCACATGATAATAATCAATAACCTAGAATTATGGAAAACAAGTGCTATTATACACTTTATGTCCAAATGTTTGTGGACTTTCTATTCTGCTTTTGTTTGAGTAACTTTCTACTGTCTACCCTTCATTCCCATCATGCACTTTACCTGGATACTGGGGATGATAAAGATGATTCTCAGGATCCGGAAAGCCCTGAGGATCCGGAAGACCCAGTATGACCCGTCTGCCCTGGAGATCAGCGACAGCAGCAGGAACCCGGTGTTGCAGATGTTGGCTCCACTTCCCCAGAAACCGCACGGCTCCGTGTACACCTTCACCATGAACTCCAAGATGAAGACCACCAAGTAAAACACATCAGCCCCCTGAGGAACAGATTAAGCACAATAAACGCACTGTGATCCAGTCTCTCACACACACACACACACATACATACATGCTCTCTGCCCTCCTTCCCTCTCTCCTCTATAAAATGTCGTAAAATTAGGTTACGTGGAATTTCTTCAGTTCACTCACCTCGAACAACGCTGAATACGCAGTTTTAAGTTCACGGCCTGTTTCCAGACCCATGAACGCGGCGTCCAGCACGACCACTAGAACCATGAAGGCCCTAAAATAACACCCAAGTCTACTCCTGCACACAAACAAAGACGCAACAGAGCAGCAGAGTTGGTGTTGTTCAAGCAGAATGCACAAGATGCAGAAATAGAAAAGAATATCCATCAAGAAAATGTAGAAGTTTTACATTCTGGAGTTGGAGGTCAGTTCCCCTCTGTCCTCCATCTCGACGTCTCCCTGTCTGTGGTCTTCCAGCCTTGACGCAGGCTTTTTATTCACATCACCATGACGACCAGAATCAGAACCATTATGACATCACACTGGCCGGAACGCGCTCAACTGTGAGAATGGTGACACTGCTTCATGGCGATTCACTCTAAAGCACTTCATTTGATTCAGTATGCCGATCAAAAGGGTTGTCAGGGGAACGGTAACAGTATTTCCCACAAACACTACAATTTTACACACAAATATAATAAATGTAGATTTATTGAATACAGACAGCACGTCTCATAGAAGGTAAATATCAAATATCACACATTTAAATTCATTCATTTAGCTTTTTTTTTTTTTTTTTTTTTTTTTAAAGATATTGTTGTAAAAGTCATCTTTTAATAAGTTGTAATTTATGGCCAATTATATTTTATTAAATAGTTTATAGAACATTTTCACCTAAATCACCTATGTAGTGTTACTGGAGCTGGAAGCCTTTGTTGTGTTTAATAAACATAAAGAGTGATGATCTTTACACTTACTCTCATCCATTCATTTAATGATTAGAGACCTATCGTATAGTCTCTGAACCTTTCTGAACACCCCACAGAACTGAGCTTTGCCATAAAAGCTCTCCCTGCGGGTCTTCACATCAGGAATAAAGAGAGGGTTAGATCTGGCAAGGATGCAGCAGATCCTAAACGACACAAGTACATAAGCTTACACGATCAATCATTTACAACGGGTATGCTTGAAGCATGTTAGCTGTGTCTACTACAGGGGTCATCACATAAACAATGACAATACGAACGATAACACACAGACAGTATTTACACTCTTCTATACCAGTATTATTTACACGTCTTGTTTATGGCTATGTTGATGTATACCGGTAAGATAAGCAACGATAACTATTTGCACTATCCTGGGGTTATTGGCTGTGTCTCTTCCCCACTCTAGGTTAACCACGGATCTTGTCGGCTCCAAGAAGAAGGCCCACTCACCAGCGCTCTCGTTCTCCCAGGATCACCAGGTAAGTAACATGCTCAGTGACCATCTCTATTGTGTGTGGGCTGCTGAGGAGTCAACTACCAGGGACTTCCCTACATGTGTTTTAATGCATTCTGTGCGTTTTTGTAACTTTCTGGCAACGTGGTTTGTGCGTTTTGTCGCACCTGATGCGTTTTTACACATTTGGTGGTTTCTCCATCTTTTTTGCCCTTTTTTGCATTCGGTGCCATTTTACGGCCGTTATGTGCACTTTTCTGTGTAAATAAGTTGACTATGGTACATTCTTTTTAGCTTTGAATGTCCAAGCAACTCCACTCCTAGTAAGAGGCAGTGGAAGAAGCATCATTTGATTGCCCCTGTTCAGTATTGGGGGTCTGTCATGGCAGGTTAGGCCGGACACAAAGAACACTCGCAGAAATGGCTCCAATGCAAGTAGTTTATTAACACAACCCAAGATAATACAAGGGGGCAAAATAAGGCAAAAGCAGCAGCAGCAGCAGCTACAGGGCAACACATGTGAACACAACACAAACCTGACAAACCAGAGGGCGACAACAAAACACACCTGAGACTGGGGGACTCTGGGAGCTGAGCTTGTGAGAAGGGCGGGAAGCTAACGAGAACCTGCAGGCAGAGCCTGGGCTAACCAGGGGAGAACTAGCGACGCGCTGGACCGGCGCTGAGGCTACTAACAAGGGAGGGGGGGAGAGAGCTGAGGGACCAGCTGCAGAATCAAAAACGTCTAGGCCGACCAAACCTGGCACTGCTGCGTGAGCGCGGGTCTATCTTGGCGAGCGAGCCTTGCTGAATCCTTGAATGGCCGGGTGGCCAGCTCGCGAACGAGGGTGTCGAGCCGAAGCTGGCCTAAACACACACCGTGAGCAGTAACGGGAACCTCTCGGGCTACCCAAGCTTCCAAACACGCAATTCTCGACCTCGAACGAAGCGTCGAGGCTCCTGAAGTACCCCCAGCCTCAGGCGAAACACGTGAACATGAAACGAGCCACTGAATCGACACAATGAACCAAACATGAACACAAATCACGAACCGATACACATGAAAAGAACCAAACACGTGAACCAAACGAGGCGGAAGTCGTTATTTGGGCCGTATGTGGGCGGCGGCTCGGAATCGCCCGAGGCTGAACTGTGTGCTGCACAGCTAGAAACCACCCTTTCATTTCTACATCACACTCTGCTGAAGAACCAGCCCACAAAACAAGAACTCCATTTCTTTGTGCAATCACTTGAATTCTTCTCCCCAGTCCCGGCGTCCCAGACAGATGAGCAACAATTCCCCCTGGAGGAAGAGCTGCACATCTTTCAAGTCCCTTTAAAGTCCATGTTCTACATCTCCTGTATAATAGTTATGTTGCTGTACTTTGTGTTGCTATGGACAACGAACAGCAATTAGATCTATTACATTTTTACATAGAACTACTGTAAACCCTGAAGTCCATGTTGATGTATGGAGCTCTACACCAGGCTGCAGCAGGGAAAACACGCAGGCTTCTCCTCTAAAGCGTGCAGTGTTCTCTGAGCGGTGTGTTACCGGCTCCTGACGAGCTGGATCATAACGTGCAAATAATCCAGACATTTTAAACGTGTCAGTGCTCTGCCTCCACAGACAGGGGGCTCCCTTCCGATACTGTACAGAACCGGGCGTACCTACAGTACTACGTCACCCAGGTGAAACCTTTAAATCCCTCGACCACCCATTGTTCCCTTTTTCTGGCACGTCGCCCACTTGGTGGTAGCCGCAAGAGAAGGGGGCCACTCATTTCAACGCGTTATTGTGTTGGATGCTAGCCAAGTTTCCTCAACTGTCACCAAAACATTTGACCTCGGAACATCGCTGTCGGCCGGAGCTCCAGAATCATCCCCGGGACAAACTACGAGGGATCAGGGATTTAACCTCCGACTACGGACCGCACGCCTGAGACCTTCAGGAGACGCGTTTCGTCGGAACTTTCGCTCTGAGAAATTCCTCGAGCTGCGAGCCGGACTCTCCTCTAAAAGTAAGACTGTGAATCGGGGCAGTGTTGGAGGCACTCAGTAGATTATTGGATGTTGGTGCTCTTGAAAACAGTGATCCACTAGATTGTAGGATTGTTGTTGTTGTTGTTTACGCTGATTAGACTAAAGGAAGTACAGCGTTTGATCAGCCCTGTTGTCTCGCGCTCTCCTCGCGGGCACACGAGTTACTTTTGCGATCTTCTCCTTTTCTTTCCCTCCTATCTCACGCGAATAACTTGGTTGTAGCATTTGATTTCGAATGACTTTGGTGAGCTTTGATCTAAAGGGACTCTGACCCTTAAGAAGCCTTATTTTAGACCAACTCACTGCTAGATCCCCTCGCGGAGCTGTGGACGCGCTTCTCTAGCCTGAGCTGCGTGGTTACTATTGCTCGTGGATTCTTCTCGCCATCCCGTGTGTTTAAATCTCCCTCCGAGGGCTTGGCTTTTGTTCCACTCTGCCACGTGAGTTGGATAAAGCCTCGCACCTTTTGAGATCATACACACATCACTGGGTTACAAAGGACAGTCGCTAAAGCTCCGCCGCTCCTCACACCTCTCCTTTGTTCTCGGCGCGCCAGACGCGCGCGTTCGTAAACACACACACACACATGCATACACGTACACACTCCTACACCCACATGTACGGACCCCCACCCCCCAGTTGCAGACGCATACCTATACTCCCTAGCGAAGTTTGAGCAAAGATTTAGCTTTATTTAGATCTATTTTCCTGCTGACTGTCTTTACTATTGTGGATTAGTATGTTTTTCTGTTTGAGCCGAATTGTTTGTCTTGTTTTCACTCACCTTTTGGGTTCTGCAGCTGATCTCTCAGCTCTCGTTCTCACGTCACGTAAGTTCCCTAGCGCCTGACGAGCGCAGCTTTGCTTTCCCCCAGTTTCCCCAGGCGCTGCCTGTAGGTCTTGGTTATCGTTGCGCATCCCTCTCAGTCCCGGTACGCTAGCCTAGCTCCAGGATTCCCTCCAGCCTCAGGTGTGTGTCTTTGCTTTGCCCACGTTACTTTGTCCCTGTTGTTTGGTTTATCCTTTGGCCCTGTACCTTTGCTGCCTCTTCCTGAGTGTAGCCTTGTTTGAATAAACGTTCTTGCATCGAGCCATCTATGTCTGTTTATTTATTTATTTTTATTATTTTTAACGGACTGACCGAGCACAAACAGCTAAATCAATACACAAGCATGATGATGCAACATATTGCAGGGATGTTTGGTGTGTGTCCCTCAGGATGATGTACTTCACTTGTTTTTTAATCGTCCACATTTGAAACATGTCAAACTCCATAGTCTAATAGATAGTCTGGTCTAAGCCTTCTTTATGTGTCTGTCAGAAGTGGAAGCCGACACGCTCGTCTGCTGTTGTAGTGCATCTGCCTCACAGTTCAGCGTGTTGTGCGGTTTCGGAGGCTTTTCTGCTCAACACACTTGTACACAGTTGTACTGTAGTCTTCAGCTCCTCAACAAGGTGTGTATCCATCTGTAGAACTGCGACTCACTGGATGGGTTTTCTTTATTGCACCAATCTGAGTGAGCTCTAGAGAGTGTTGCACATGAAAATCTCCTCAGTTCTAGAATAACTCAAAAACCAGCCCCAAATGTAACCCCAACAAAACCACACTATGCTGAAAATCACAAAGATTACTTTTATTATTACTCCTCATTGGGAAGGTTGATACGAACATTACCTGAAGCCGCTGGCCTGTCTTTACATGATTTTATACCCTGCACTGCTAATAAAGAGAACTGCATAAGGTGTTCCTAATAAACTGTTTGGTGAGATCATAAACCAGATGTTTAAAGAATAAAATGACTATTTAATATCTGCCTGTTTTCAGTTTGTGAGTCAAAGAACCCAAGTATTTACATTTTTACTTTCATTATTTGAACTTTTTCAAGACTCGCAGGACTACCATATTAGATCTACTTCATCACTACAGATTTACAGTAAAGTAATACCTTGAGCATTGATGAAATGTGTCCATATTTACCACAAACATGTGTCTGCCTATTGCAAACTCTCCCAGCATTATTGAGCTAACACCACAATCTGTGTTTACTGATATCAGTGTACATGAACCCAGCTGAAGAACAAACCCAAAGCCAAGACCTTACACAACTCAATTCTCCTTTCAGTTCAATTCAAATTTATTTCATAGTCACTGCATAGTCATGCAGTGAGGTGAGGAGGGATCAATGCTGGGCCCCAGAGCAGCACATCAGGCAGCAGGGTGGTGGAGAGCCAGGTCTGGCGGTACCGGGATGGAACAGTTGGAACTGAGCATCTCATTACATGGAAAAGAGAGAGAAAGAAAACAGAAAGGAGGGAAAAACACAAGGGGTCAGGAGGAGAGCAGCAACATGATCTGTGGGGTTATACAGCAGGACAGGATCCCATGGGTAGGCAGGAGCATCCAACCACAAATGGTCTGGCGTCAGCGGCTAGCAGGGAGCAGCTCGGCACATGGGGAGAGAAAAGAAAGGAGAAAATGAAGTGTTTTGGTGTTTGAATAGACTGATGTACCTCCTGTAAAAGAAGTAGATTAGATAAACAGAATTTAAAGTGTCTTACAGTAGTGCTGGTTATGACTGAGAATCCATCTAAATTTAGAGCACTACAAATAGATTTACCCATCTTTGAATCAATAAGTAATACCTCTGTTTTACCTGGATTAAGCAAACCGTAAGTTGTGGGGCATCCAGTTCTTTATGTCTTTAAGACAGTCTGTTCTGGAGACAAATGGTCTTGTTGGAAGTACAGGTGTCGTTAGCATAGCAATTAAAGTCGATACCATGCTTCCGGACTATTTTAACCCAGCGGCAGCATAAGAAGATTCAATAATAACACACCCGGGATTGACCCTTCTTATACTCCGTATAATCCGTAAGCATGGTACTGACATGGTAAGAATGTCTTTAATAATTATTATGATTTCTATTAATAAGACTAAAAGGCACACGATTTTCCTTCAGTTCCTTATGGTCCAATAACTGAATTTTAATAAATATAGTGACTTCCTAAAGAATTCCTGGAATTCCTGAAACAATTCCTAGGTGGTGGTTCTGTTACTGCTTTGGTGTTTCTATGTGGTTGCGAGGGTGTTTCTTGGTGGTTGCCATGCGGTTGTTAGGCCATTAAGAGCTGCACAAGCATTGTCACAAATCAGCAGACATCCGGGTCCAAGCCCCAAGCGAGCAAGCCAACGGCAACAGTGGCAAGGAAAAACTCCCTCAGATGGAGAGGAAGAAACCTTGAGAGGAACCAAGACTCACAGGGGGAACCATCCTCCTTTGGTTGACACGGGAGAGCAAAACCACGCAACAAAAGCATGCAATGAAAGAAATAACTAAGGGATACATAGACGAGAGCCTAATACTGCCCAGAAGTATTGAATGAATCACATGAATTAGATCTGTGATTCGTTATTCTCATCTTCTGATCCGCTTAGTCCAATTTAGGACCGCAGAGGCAATAGGGCAAGCAAAGCGACCCAGGCATCCCTGTCCCCAGGCACTTCTACCAGCTCCTCCTTAGGACCCCTAGATGCTTCCAGGCCAGCCAGAAAATACAATCCATCCAGCGGGTCCTGGGTCATCCTCGGGGTCTCATCCAAAGTCGCTGATGCCCGGTAAACAGTTCAAGCGCACGCCGAAGGCCTCCGCACGTGGAAGCCAGGCAGACACAGCTCCGACACCGGGAGTACGAGGAACGAGCGGCTGGCGTTAGCAAACCCGCCAAGCCCGTGCTCCTAGAGCTCCTCCCGCAGGATGTTTCGGGGAACACGATCATAAGCCTTCTCAGTGTAGAAAACGCATGAAGACCGGGGCGGCAAATCCTCACGTTCCTTCAACTACCTGACGGAGAGAGAAGAGCTGGTCTGCTGTTCCACGGGCAGGATGGACTCCGCATCCACTATCCATCAGAGGAATAGTTCAAATCCTGGAGGTACCCTGGCAAAGACTTTCTGAGAGAGGCTGGGAACCACCACCCCGGTTCGCCAATCCAGAGACACTGCTCCCAGGATTCATGCTACATTGAAGAGGCGTGTCAGCCAAGACAGACCCTCAATGTCCAGAGCCTTCAGCAACTCTGGGCAAATCTCATCCGCTCCCGGAGCCGTTCACCCAGCAGAAGAATGAAGTCAGTACGTGGAACTCTCCGGAATTCCACCTACCGGCACAAACTTCAAATGAGCGGCTGCAGACCAGATACACGCGAGTATCCCCGCACCCACCCGGCACTTCTCACCCCGGGGCAACTTCTGAGTAGGAGAGAGACCATCTTCTACTCAGGAGTTTAGTTGCGGAGCCTAGACTGCGAGCGAAGGCGAACAGAACTATATGCTATATACAGCTGCTATCTCTCAACCTTCCGCACCAGCTCATAGCTCCTTACCCGCTAGTGAGGTCACATTACACTCACCAAGAGGCAGTTGCAATGCTGTTGCCAAGCAGTTGCTTTGGTCTCAGAAGTGGATGGAATGCGCTCACTAGGGTATTGCTCTGCTGTTCCACATCATTGCTATGCAGTTATACGTGGTTGCTATGCTCTTTAAAGCTGCTTGGTGACAATGTTGGTGGAAGTTGAGCTGTGTCACATGGTTCTATGCTGTTCTACGGGATTTGTTAAGAAGATGCTGCTGCTGCTTCAGTGGCGTTTGCTACGGTGTTGTTTAGCAAACTTTTTTGCAGCCATTACCAAACGCCAAGCGCTTTTAGCTTTCCCTTTCTGGAGTCCTGGCTTTGATCCAGCAGGGACATTCCTCGCTGCTCTTCCTCGCTGCTCTTCCAGGTCCAGCTCCAGGAGTTCACGCTGGATACGAAGAGCATCGTCAGAGATCTGCTTCAGCCTACACACACACACACACACACACACGTTATTATGATAATGTTAGCACCATAAAGTCACACATCTACACGGGCTGGAGGTGATGTAGCTTTTTTTTTAAGATAATTAATAAATGTATGCATTGAGGTGGGCGGGGTTATAAACATGCCTACAACCTATCAGAGTGAGGGGGTTGGAGTGTATAAACATGGATGTATTCTATCAGAGCAGAGTGGGTGCAGGGTTGTGGGGTAATTTACACATCTAGTGCAGTTTATCTGGTGTTGTATTGTTCAGAGTTCATTTCCACTGTTTTATCAGATCACTATAATAGAATAGAGACAGTTTTACCTTCTAAAATATCAAAGATCCAAACAAATCCTCACTTTAAAAAACCATAACATCTATTAAACCTGAATGAGTGTGTGTGTGTGTGTGTGTGTGTGTGTGTGTGTATATATTTGTGTGTATGCTCTCCAATTGCCTACTTTCTCATGTCTTCCTCCTGCTTCTCTAACGTGGTCAGATACAGGTTGATCCACGTCAAGCTTGTGCAGACCTCTTTCGGTTCGAGGAAGTCAGCGCTGTCAGACTGTTGATATTTCAGTCTGAGCTGGTGAAAATACTCTGCCTGTAGGAGATGGAAACAGCGCTACAGTTTAGACACATCATTGTAGAAAAAAAACACTTGTGGAAAGGATTTTTTTTTTTACCTGATTTTCTTTCCAAATTATTCATGTCTGATTTCCCTCTCTAATCAGATCCCTCCCCCCCACTGCATAATACTACCTAGCTCGGTGGGTAAGGGCCAGCGGAAGTTACACGTAAAGCTCAATGCTGAATGACTTACCGGACTCTGAAGCAGCTGCTCCTTTCGCTTTCTCTGCATCCTCTTTTTCTGCAGATCTTCCTCTTCCATCTTCTGCATCTTTATATGCTTAGATGTTTGCTGTTTGAAATTAGAGAGAATAAACAGTTCATGAATGATGACAAAGACTAAAGCTAAAGCTTTTCTCAGAACATACCATTAGTTTCGGAACAAAAAAAAAACCCTTTGAAAGACTCTTCTCCTCCAACGATGTGTTCGACACCTCAAGCATTAAAGAGCATGTTTTCACTCAGAATATTCTAAGATGACAGTGAATCGTCTTGAACTAAACTGTATCATCACTGATGCTTCACTGTTAAAAAGGCTCTTCTGTCTATGCTTTGGCTTAATCTGGGTATCTGGACCTTAGACGTTCTAGACAACAAATGACTGTAAACGACAAGTCAAACAACTCCACAAAAGAGAGACTTACCATGACCAATCCCGTGAACATGTTAAGGAACATGAAGTTGCCTATCAGGATCAGGATGATGAAAAACAGCTCACTGTAGGCAATCCCTAGACTATGAAGTCTGTCCTGGTGTTCCAGCCAGCCTGAAATCTACAATAGAGCAATAATGTTAATGGTAATAATGGTGGAAATAAAGTTCATCCCCTAATTGAACTAATGTGAAATGTGTGGATTGTTGTGAAAAGGTGAGTGTGAAAGTCTCTTGCCTAGTGCGTGCGTGTACATTTCTGGCATGAATGAGCAGGTGTCCAAGTTGGCTCCAAATAATGTGCTCCGTGAGCGTATGTAGACGTATGCATGTTCTGGATGTTCAGTATCTGTAAATGCAGCTGACTGTGTTTGACTCACTGTGACTACGCTCAAGGTGGAGAGCAACGCAACACCCATATCCCCCCAGTTCTCGGGGTCCGCGGTCCCGAAATGCTGCACTCCGGCGACGGCAAAGACGAGCAAGATGAAGAAAATCATGGCCGTCACGTACGCAGCTGTCTTCAGGCCTTGGAATAGAATCAAGACCAGGTCCTGGAAAACAGCACATCATGTCTTTACACTACCGGTCAGAGTATCGGAAATGTGTCTTCTGTTTTCTTAATGGCACATGATAATAATCAATAACCTAGAATTATGGAAAACAAGTGCTATTATACACTTTATGTCCAAATGTTTGTGGACTTTCTATTCTGCTTTTGTTTGAGTAACTTTCTACTGTCTACCCTTCATTCCCATCATGCACTTTACCTGGATACTGGGGATGATAAAGACGATTCTCAGGATCCGGAAAGCCCTGAGGATCCGGAAGACCCAGTATGACCCGTCTGCCCTGGAGATCAGCGACAGCAGCAGGAACCCGGTGTTGCAGATGTTGGCTCCACTTCCCCAGAAACCGCACGGCTCCGTGTACACCTTCACCATGAACTCCAAGATGAAGACCACCAAGTAAAACACATCAGCCCCCTGAGGAACAGATTAAGCACAATAAACGCACTGTGATCCAGTCTCTCACACACACACACACACACACATACATACATGCTCTCTGCCCTCCTTCCCTCTCTCCTCTATAAAATGTCGTAAAATTAGGTTACGTGGAATTTCTTCAGTTCACTCACCTCGAACAACGCTGAATACGCAGCTTTAAGTTCACGGTCTGTTTCCAGACCCATGAACGCGGCGTCCAGCACGACCACTAGAACCATGAAGGCCCTAAAATAACACCCAAGTCTACTCCTGCACACAAACAAAGACGCAACAGAGCAGCAGAGTTGGTGTTGTTCAAGCAGAATGCACAAGATGCAGAAATAGAAAAGAATATCCATCAAGAAAATGTAGAAGTTTTACATTCTGGAGCTGGAGGTCAGTTCCCCTCTGTCCTCCATCTCGACGTCTCCCTGTCTGTGGTCTTCCAGCCTTGACGCAGGCTTTTTATTCACATCACCATGACGACCAGAATCAGAACCATTATGACATCACACTGGCCGGAATGCGCTCAGCTGTGAGAATGGTGACACTGCTTCATGGCGATTCACTCTAAAGCACTTCATTTGATTCAGTATGACGATCAAAAGGGTTGTCAGGGGAACGGTAACAGTATTTCCCACAAACACTACAATTTTGCACACAAATATAATAAATGTAGATTTATTGAATACAGACAGCACGTCTCATAGAAGGTAAATATGAAATATCACACATTTAAATTCATTCATTTAGCTTTTTTTTAATTTTTTTTTTTTAAAGATATTGTTGTAAAAGTCATCTTTTAATAAGTTGTAATTTATGGCCAATTATATTTTATTAAATAGTTTATAGAACATTTTCACCTAAATCACCTATGTAGTGTTACTGGAGTTGGAAGCCTTTGTTGTGTTTAATAAACATAAAGAGTGATGATCTTTACACTTACTCTCATCCATTCATTTAATGATTAGAGACCTATCGTATAGTCTCTGAACCTTTCTGAACACCTCACAGAACTGAGCTTTGCCATAAAAGCTCTCCCTGCGGGTCTTCACATCAGGAATAAAGAGAGGGTTAGATCTGGCAAGGATGCAGCAGATCCTAAACGACACAAGTACATAAGCTTACACGATCAATCATTTACAACGGGTACGCTTGAAGCATGTTAGCTGTGTCTACTACAGGGGTGTCTACTACAGGGGTCATCACATAAACAATGACAATACGAACGATAACATACAGACAGTATTTACACTCTTCTATACCAGTATTATTTACACGTCTTGTTTATGGCTATGTTGATGTATACCGGTAAGATAAGCAACGATAACTATTTGCACTATCCTGGGGTTATTGGCTGTGTCTCTTCCCCACTCTAGGTTAACCACGGATCTTGTCGGCTCCAAGAAGAAGGCCCACTCACCAGCGCTCTCGTTCTCCCAGGATCACCAGGTAAGTAACATGCTCAGTGACCATCTCTATTGTGTGTGGGCTGGTGAGGAGTCAACTACCAGGGACTTCCCTACATGTGTTTTAATGCATTCTGTGCGTTTTTGTAACTTTCTGGCAACGTGGTTTGTGCGTTTTGTCGCACCTGATGCGTTTTTACACATTTGGTGGTTTCTCCATCTTTTTTGCCCTTTTTTGCATTCGGTGCCATTTTACGGCCGTTATGTGCACTTTTCTGTGTAAATAAGTTGACTATGGTACATTCTTTTTAGCTTTGAATGTCCAAGCAACTCCACTCCTAGTAAGAGGCAGTGGAAGAAGCATCATTTGATTGCCCCTGTTCAGTATTGGGGGTCTGTCATGGCAGGTTAGGCCGGACACAAAGAACACTCGCAGAAATGGGTCCAATGCAAGTAGTTTATTAACACAACCCAAGATAATACAAGGGGGCAAAATAAGGCAAAAGCAGCAGCAGCAGCAGCAGCAGCTACAGGGCAACACATGTGAACACAACACAAACCTGACAAACCAGAGGGCGACAACAAAACACACCTGAGACTGGGGGACTCTGGGAGCTGAGCTTGTGAGAAGGGCGGGAAGCTAACGAGAACCTGCAGGCAGAGCCTGGGCTAACCAGGGGAGAACTAGCGACGCGCTGGACCGGCGCTGAGGCTACTAACAAGGGGGGGGGGAAGAGAGCTGAGGGACCAGCTGCAGAATCAAAAACGTCTAGGCCGACCAAACCTGGCACTGCTGCGTGAGCGCGGGTCTATCTTGGCGAGCGAGCCTTGCTGAATCCTTGAATGGCCGGGTGGCCAGCTCGCGAACGAGGGTGTCGAGCCGAAGCTGGCCTAAACACACACCGTGAGCAGTAACGGGAACCTCTCGGGCTACCCAAGCTTCCAAACACGCAATTCTCGGCCTCGAACGAAGCGTCGAGGCTCCTGAAGTACCCCCAGCCTCAGGCGAAACACGTGAACATGAAACGAGACACTGAATCGACACAATGAACCAAACATGAACACAAATGAACATGAATCACGAACCGATACACATGAAAAGAACCAAACACGTGAACCAAACGAGGCGGAAGTCGTTATTTGGGCCGTATGTGGGCGGCGGCTCGGAATCGCCCGAGGCTGAACTGTGTGCTGCACAGCTAGAAACCACCCTTTCATTTCTACATCACACTCTGCTGAAGAACCAGCCCACAAAACAACAACTCCATTTCTTTGTGCAATCACTCGAATTCTTCTCCCCAGTCCCGGCGTCCCAGACAGATGAGCAACAATTCCCCCTGGAGGAAGAGCTGCACATCTTTCAAGTCACTTTAAAGTCCATGTTCTACATCTCCTGTATAATAGTTATGTTGCTGTACTTTGTGTTGCTATGGACAACGAACAGCAATTAGATCTATTACATTTTTACATAGAACTACTGTAAACCCTGAAGTCCATGTTGATGTATGGAGCTCTACACCAGGCTGCAGCAGGGAAAAAACGCAGGCTTCTCCTCTAAAGCGTGCAGTGTTATCTGAGCAGTGTGTTACCGGCTCCTGACGAGCTGGATCATAACGTGCAAATAATCCAGACATTTTAAACGTGTCAGTGCTCTGCCTCCACAGACAGGGGGCTCCCTTCCGATACTGTACAGAACCGGGCGTACCTACAGTACTACGTCACCCAGGTGAAACCTTTAAATCCCTCGACCACCCATTGTTCCCTTTTTCTGGCACGTCGCCCACTTGGTGGTAGCCGCAAGAGAAGGGGGCCACTCATTTCAACGCGTTATTGTGTTGGATGCTAGCCAAGTTTCCTCAACTGTCACCAAAACAGTTGACCTCGGAACATCGCTGTCGGCCGGAGCTCCAGAATCATCCCCGGGACAAACTACGAGGGATCAGGGATTTAACCTCCGACTACGGACCGCACGCCTGAGACCTTCAGGAGACGCGTTTCGTCGGAACTTTCGCTCTGAGAAATTCCTCAAGCTGCGAGCCGGACTCTCCTCTAAAAGTAAGACTGTGAATCGGGGCAGTGTTGGAGGCACTCAGTAGATTATTGGATGTTGGTGCTCTTGAAAACAGTGATCCACTAGATTGTAGGATTGTTGTTGTTGTTGTTTACGCTGATTAGACTAAAGGAAGTACAGCGTTTGATCAGCCCTGTTGTCTCGCGCTCTCCTCGCGGGCACACGAGTTACTTTTGCGATCTTCTCCTTTTCTTTCCCTCCTATCTCACGCGAATAACTTGGTTGTAGCATTTGATTTCAAATGACTTTGGTGAGCTTTGATCTAAAGGGACTCTGACCCTTAAGAAGCCTTATTTTAGACCAACTCACTGCTAGATCCCCTCGCGGAGCTGTGGACGCGCTTCTCTAGCCTGAGCTGCGTGGTTACTATTGCTCGTGGATTCTTCTCGCCATCCCGTGTGTTTAAATCTCCCTCCGAGGGCTTGGCTTTTGTTCCACTCTGCCACGTGAGTTGGATAAAGCCTCGCACCTTTTGAGATCATACACACATCACTGGGTTACAAAGGACAGTCGCTAAAGCTCCGCCGCTCCTCACACCTCTCCTTTGTTCTCGGCGCGCCAGACGCGCGCGTTCGTAAACACACACACACATGCATACACGTACACACTCCTACACCCACGTGTACGGACCCCCACCCCCCAGTTGCAGACGCATACCTATACTCCCTAGCGAAGTTTGAGCAAAGATTTAGCTTTATTTAGATCTATTTTCCTGCTGACTGTCTTTACTATTGTGGATTAGTATGTTTTTCTGTTTGAGCCGAATTGTTTGTCTTGTTTTCACTCACCTTTTGGGTTCTGCAGCTGATCTCTCAGCTCTCGTTCTCACGTCACGTAAGTTCCCTAGCGCCTGACGAGCGCAGCTTTGCTTTCCCCCAGTTTCCCCAGGCGCTGCCTGTAGGTCTTGGTTATCGTTGCGCATCCCTCTCAGTCCCGGTACGCTAGCCTAGCTCCAGGATTCCCTCCAGCCTCAGGTGTGTGTCTTTGCTTTGCCCACGTTACTTTGTCCCTGTTGTTTGGTTTATCCTTTGGCCCTGTACCTTTGCTGCCTCTTCCTGAGTGTAGCCTTGTTTGAATAAACGTTCTTGCATCGAGCCATCTATGTCTATTTATTTATTTATTTTTATTATTTTTAACGGACTGACCGAGCACAAACAGCTAAATCAATACACAAGCATGATGATGCAACATATTGCAGGGATGTTTGGTGTGTGTCCCTCAGGATGATGTACTTCACTTGTTTTTTAATCGTCCACATTTGAAACATGTCAAACTCCATAATCTAATAGATAGTCTGGTCTAAGCCTTCTTTATGTGTCTGTCAGAAGTGGAAGCCGACACGCTCGTCTGCTGTTGTAGTGCATCTGCCTCACAGTTCAGCGTGTTGTGCGGTTTCGGAGGCTTTTCTGCTCAACACACTCGTACACAGTTGTACTGTAGTCTTCAGCTCCTCAACAAGGTGTGTATCCATCTGTAGAACTGCGACTCACTGGATGGGTTTTCTTTATTGCACCAATCTGAGTGAGCTCTAGAGAGTGTTGCACATGAAAATCTCCTCAGTTCTAGAATAACTCAAAAACCAGCCCATGTAACCCCAACAAAACCACACTATGCTGAAAATCACAAAGATTACTTTTATTATTACTCCTCATTGGGAAGGTTGATACGAACATTACCTGAAGCCGCTGGCCTGTCTTTACATGATTTTATACCCTGCACTGCTAATAAAGAGAACTGCATAAGGTGTTCCTAATAAACTGTTTGGTGAGATCATAAACCAGATGTTTAAAGAATAAAATGACTATTTAATATCAGCCTGTTTTCAGTTTGTGAGTCAAAGAACCCAAGTATTTACATTTTTACTTTCATTATTTGAACTTTTTCAAGACTCGCAGGACTACCATATTAGATCTACTTCATCACTATAGATTTACAGTAAAGTAATAGCTTGAGCATTGATGAAATGTGTCCATATTTACCACAAACATGTGTCTGCCTATTGCAAACTCTCCCAGCATTATTGAGCTAACACCACAATCAGTGTTTACTGATATCAGTGTACATGAACCCAGCTGAAGAACAAACCCAAAGCCAAGACCTTACACAACTCAATTCTCCTTTCAGTTCAATTCAAATTTATTTCATAATCACTGCATAGTCATGCAGTGAGGTGAGGAGGGATCAATGCTGGGCCCCAGAGCAGCACATCAGGCAGCAGGGTGGTGGAGAGCCAGGTCTGGCGGTACCGGGATGGAACAGTTGGAACTGAGCATCTCCTTACATGGAAAAGAGAGAGAAAGAAAACAGAAAGGAGGAAAAAACACAAGGGGTCAGGAGGAGAGCAGCAACATGATCTGTGGGGTTATACAGCAGGACAGGATCCCATGGGTAGACAGGAGCATCCAACCACAAATGGTCTGGCGTCAGCAGCTAGCAGGGAGCAGCTCGGCACATGGGGAGAGAAAAGAAAGGAGAAAATTAAGAAGTGTTTTGGAGTTTGAATAGACTGATGTACCTCCTGTAAAAGAAGTAGATTAGAGAGACAGAATTTAAAGTGTCTTACAGTAGTGCTGGTTATGACTGAGAATCCATCTAAATTTAGAGCAATATAAATAGATTTACCCATCTTTGAATCAATAAGTAATACCTCTGTTTTACCTGGATTAAGCAAACCGTAAGTTGTGGGGCATCCAGTTCTTTATGTCTTTAGGACAGCCTGTTCTGTTCTGGAGACAAATGGTCTTGTTGGAAGAACAGGTGTCATTAGCATAGCAATTAAAGTCGATACCATGCTTCCAGACTATTTTAACCCAGCGGCAGCATAAGAACATTCAATAATAACAGACCCGGGATTGACCCTTTACTCCCTATAATCCGTGAGCATGGTACCGACATGGTAAGAATGTCTTTAATATTTATTATGAGTTCTATTAATAAGACTAAAAGGCACACGATTTTCCTTCAGTTCCTCATGGTCCAATAACTGAATTTTAATAAATATAGTGACTGAGTGATTCCTAAAGAATTCCTGAAACAATTCCTAGGTGGTGGTTCTGTAACTGCTTTGGTGTTTCTATGTGGTTGCGAGGGTGTTTCTTGGTGGTTGCCATGCGGTTGTTAGGCCATTAAGAGCTGCACAAGCATTGTCACAAATCAGCAGACATCCGGGTCCAAGCCCCAAGCGAGCAAGCCAACGGCAACAGTGGCAAGGAAAAACGCCCTCAGATGGAGAGGAAGAAACCTTGAGAGGAACCAAGACTCACAGGGGGAACCATCCTCCTTTGGTTGACACGGGAGAGCAAAACCACGCAACAAAAGCATGCAATGAAAGAAATAACTAAGGGATACATCGACGAGAGCCTAATACTGCCCAGAAGTATTGAATGAATCACATGAATTAGATCTGTGATTCGTTATTCTCATCTTCTGATCCGCTTAGTCCAATTTAGGACCGCAGAGGCAATAGGGCAAGCAAAGCGACCCAGGCATCCCTGTCCCCAGGCACTTCTACCAGCTCCTCCTTAGGACCCCTAGATGCTTCCAGGCCAGCCAGGAAATACAATCCATCCAGCGGGTCCTGGGTCATCCTCGGGGTCTCATCCAAAGTCGCTGATGCCCGGTAAACAGTTCAAGCGCACGCCGAAGGCCTCCGCACGTGGAAGCCAGGCAGACACAGCTCCGACACCGGGAGTACGAGGAACGAGCGGCTGGCGTTAGCAAACCCGCCAAGCCCGTGCTCCTAGAGCTCCTCCCGCAGGATGTTTCGGGGAACACGATCATAAGCCTTCTCAGTGTAGAAAACGCATGAAGACCGGGGCGGCAAATCCTCACGTTCCTTCAACTACCTGACGGAGAGAGAAGAGCTGGTCTGCTGTTCCACGGGCAGGATGGACTCCGCATCCACTATCCATCAGAGGAATAGTTCAAATCCTGGAGGTACCCTGGCAAAGACTTTCTGAGAGAGGCTGGGAACCACCACCCCGGTTCGCCAATCCAGAGACACTGCTCCCAGGATTCATGCTACATTGAAGAGGCGTGTCAGCCAAGACAGACCCTCAATGTCCAGAGCCTTCAGCAACTCTGGGCAAATCTCATCCGCTCCCGGAGCCGTTCACCCAGCAGAAGAATGAAGTCAGTACGTGGAACTCTCCGGAATTCCACCTACCGGCACAAACTTCAAATGAGCGGCTGCAGACCAGATACACGCGAGTATCCCCGCACCCACCCGGCACTTCTCACCCCGGGGCAACTTCTGAGTAGGAGAGAGACCATCTTCTACTCAGGAGTTTAGTTGCGGAGCCTAGACTGCGAGCGAAGGCGAACAGAACTATATGCTATATACAGCTGCTATCTCTCAACCTTCCGCACCAGCTCATAGCTCCTTACCCGCTAGTGAGGTCACATTACACTCACCAAGAGGCAGTTGCAATGCTGTTGCCAAGCAGTTGCTTTGGTCTCAGAAGTGGATGGAATGCGCTCACTAGGGTATTGCTCTGCTGTTCCACATCATTGCTATGCAGTTATACGTGGTTGCTATGCTCTTTAAAGCTGCTTGGTGACAATGTTGGTGGAAGTTGAGCTGTGTCACATGGTTCTATGCTGTTCTACGGGATTTGTTAAGAAGATGCTGCTGCTGCTTCAGTGGCGTTTGCTACGGTGTTGTTTAGCAAACTTTTTTGCAGCCATTACCAAACGCCAAGCGCTTTTAGCTTTCCCTTTCTGGAGTCCTGGCTTTGATCCAGCAGGGACATTCCTCGCTGCTCTTCCTCGCTGCTCTTCCAGGTCCAGCTCCAGGAGTTCACGCTGGATACGAAGAGCATCGTCAGAGATCTGCTTCAGCCTACACACACACACACACACACGTTATTATGATAATGTTAGCACCATAAAGTCACACATCTACACGGGCTGGAGGTGATGTAGTTTTTTTTTTTAAGATAATTAATAAATGTATGCATTGAGGTGGGCGGGGTTATAAACATGCCTACAACCTATCAGAGTGAGGGGGTTGGAGTGTATAAACATGGATGTATTCTATCAGAGCAGAGTGGGTGCAGGGTTGTGGGGTAATTTACACATCTAGTGCAGTTTATCTGGTGTTGTATTGTTCAGAGTTCATTTCCACTGTTTTATCAGATCACTATAATAGAATAGAGACAGTTTTACCTTCTAAAATATCAAAGATCCAAACAAATCCTCACTTTAAAAAACCAAAACATCTATTAAACCTGAATGAGTGTGTGTGTGTGTGTGTGTGTGTGTGTGTATATATTTGTGTGTATGCTCTCCAATTGCCTACTTTCTCATGTCTTCCTCCTGCTTCTCTAACGTGGTCAGATACAGGTTGATCCACGTCAAGCTTGTGCAGACCTCTTTCGGTTCGAGGAAGTCAGCGCTGTCAGACTGTTGATATTTCAGTCTGAGCTGGTGAAAATACTCTGCCTGTAGGAGATGGAAACAGCGCTACAGTTTAGACACATCATTGTAGAAAAAAAACACTTGTGGAAAGGATTTTTTTTTTTACCTGATTTTCTTTCCAAATTATTCATGTCTGATTTCCCTCTCTAATCAGATCCCTCCCCCCCACTGCATAATACTACCTAGCTCGGTGGGTAAGGGCCAGCGGAAGTTACACGTAAAGCTCAATGCTGAATGACTTACCGGACTCTGAAGCAGCTGCTCCTTTCGCTTTCTCTGCATCCTCTTTTTCTGCAGATCTTCCTCTTCCATCTTCTGCATCTTTATATGCTTAGATGTTTGCTGTTTGAAATTAGAGAGAATAAACAGTTCATGAATGATGACAAAGACTAAAGCTAAAGCTTTTCTCAGAACATACCATTAGTTTCGGAACAAAAAAAAAACCCTTTGAAAGACTCTTCTCCTCCAACGATGTGTTCGACACCTCAAGCATTAAAGAGCATGTTTTCACTCAGAATATTCTAAGATGACAGTGAATCGTCTTGAACTAAACTGTATCATCACTGATGCTTCACTGTTAAAAAGGCTCTTCTGTCTATGCTTTGGCTTAATCTGGGTATCTGGACCTTAGACGTTCTAGACAACAAATGACTGTAAACGACAAGTCAAACAACTCCACAAAAGAGAGACTTACCATGACCAATCCCGTGAACATGTTAAGGAACATGAAGTTGCCTATCAGGATCAGGATGATGAAAAACAGCTCACTGTAGGCAATCCCTAGACTATGAAGTCTGTCCTGGTGTTCCAGCCAGCCTGAAATCTACAATAGAGCAATAATGTTAATGGTAATAATGGTGGAAATAAAGTTCATCCCCTAATTGAACTAATGTGAAATGTGTGGATTGTTGTGAAAAGGTGAGCGTGAAAGTCTCTTGCCTAGTGCGTGCGTGTACATTTCTGGCATGAATGAGCAGGTGTCCAAGTTGGCTCCAAATAATGTGCTCCGTGAGCGTATGTAGACGTATGCATGTTCTGGATGTTCAGTATCTGTAAATGCAGCTGACTGTGTTTGACTCACTGTGACTACGCTCAAGGTGGAGAGCAACGCAACACCCATATCCCCCCAGTTCTCGGGGTCCGCGGTCCCGAAATGCTGCACTCCGGCGACGGCAAAGACGAGCAAGATGAAGAAAATCATGGCCGTCACGTACGCAGCTGTCTTCAGGCCTTGGAATAGAATCAAGACCAGGTCCTGGAAAACAGCACATCATGTCTTTACACTACCGGTCAGAGTATCGGAAATGTGTCTTCTGTTTTCTTAATGGCACATGATAATAATCAATAACCTAGAATTATGGAAAACAAGTGCTATTATACACTTTATGTCCAAATGTTTGTGGACTTTCTATTCTGCTTTTGTTTGAGTAACTTTCTACTGTCTACCCTTCATTCCCATCATGCACTTTACCTGGATACTGGGGATGATAAAGATGATTCTCAGGATCCGGAAAGCCCTGAGGATCCGGAAGACCCAGTATGACCCGTCTGCCCTGGAGATCAGCGACAGCAGCAGGAACCCGGTGTTGCAGATGTTGGCTCCACTTCCCCAGAAACCGCACGGCTCCGTGTACACCTTCACCATGAACTCCAAGATGAAGACCACCAAGTAAAACACATCAGCCCCCTGAGGAACAGATTAAGCACAATAAACGCACTGTGATCCAGTCTCTCTCACACACACACACACACACACATACATACATGCTCTCTGCCCTCCTTCCTTCTCTCCTCTATAAAATGTCGTAAAATTAGGTTACGTGGAATTTCTTCAGTTCACTCACCTCGAACAACGCTGAATACGCAGTTTTAAGTTCACGGTCTGTTTCCAGACCCATGAACGCGGCGTCCAGCACGACTACTAGAACCATGAAGGCCCTAAAATAACACCCAAGTCTACTCCTGCACACAAACAAAGACGCAACAGAGCAGCAGAGTTGGTGTTGTTCAAGCAGAATGCACAAGATGCAGAAATAGAAAAGAATATCCATCAAGAAAATGTAGAAGTTTTACATTCTGGAGCTGGAGGTCAGTTCCCCTCTGTCCTCCATCTCGACGTCTCCCTGTCTGTGGTCTTCCAGCCTTGACGCAGGCTTTTTATTCACATCACCATGACGACCAGAATCAGAACCATTATGACATCACACTGGCCGGAATGCGCTCAGCTGTGAGAATGGTGACACTGCTTCATGGCGATTCACTCTAAAGCACTTCATTTGATTCAGTATGACGATCAAAAGGGTTGTCAGGGGAACGGTAACAGTATTTCCCACAAACACTACAATTTTACACACAAATATAATAAATGTAGATTTATTGAATACAGACAGCACGTCTCATAGAAGGTAAATATCAAATATCACACATTTAAATTCATTCATTTAGCTTTTTTTTTTTTTTTTTTTTTAAGATATTGTTGTAAAAGTCATCTTTTAATAAGTTGTAATTTATGGCCAATTATATTTTATTAAATAGTTTATAGAACATTTTCACCTAAATCACCTATGTAGTGTTACTGGAGTTGGAAGCCTTTGTTGTGTTTAATAAACATAAAGAGTGATGATCTTTACACTTACTCTCATCCATTCATTTAATGATTAGAGACCTATCGTTCAGAACCTTTCTGAACACCCCACAGAACTGAGCTTTGCCATAAAAGCTCTCCCTGCGGGTCTTCACATCAGGAATAAAGAGAGGGTTAGATCTGGCAAGGATGCAGCAGATCCTAAACGACACAAGTACATAAGCTTACATGATCAATCATTTACAACGGGTACGCTTGAAGCATGTTAGCTGTGTCTACTACAGGGGTCATCACATAAACAATGACAATACGAACGATAACATACAGACAGTATTTACACTCTTCTATACCAGTATTATTTACACGTCTTGTTTATGGCTATGTTGATGTATACCGGTAAGATAAGCAACGATAACTATTTGCACTATCCTGGGGTTATTGGCTGTGTCTCTTCCCCACTCTAGGTTAACCACGGATCTTGTCGGCTCCAAGAAGAAGGCCCACTCACCAGCGCTCTCGTTCTCCCAGGATCACCAGGTAAGTAACATGCTCAGTGACCATCTCTATTGTGTGTGGGCTGGTGAGGAGTCAACTACCAGGGACTTCCCTACATGTGTTTTAATGCATTCTGTGCGTTTTTGTAACTTTCTGGCAACGTGGTTTGTGCGTTTTGTCGCACCTGATGCGTTTTTACACATTTGGTGGTTTCTCCATCTTTTTTGCCCTTTTTTGCATTCGGTGCCATTTTACGGCCGTTATGTGCACTTTTCTGTGTAAATAAGTTGACTATGGTACATTCTTTTTAGCTTTGAATGTCCAAGCAACTCCACTCCTAGTAAGAGGCAGTGGAAGAAGCATCATTTGATTGCCCCTGTTCAGTATTGGGGGTCTGTCATGGCAGGTTAGGCCGGACACAAAGAACACTCGCAGAAATGGGTCCAATGCAAGTAGTTTATTAACACAACCCAAGATAATACAAGGGGGCAAAATAAGGCAAAAGCAGCAGCAGCAGCAGCTACAGGGCAACACATGTGAACACAACACAAACCTGACAAACCAGAGGGCGACAACAAAACACACCTGAGACTGGGGGACTCTGGGAGCTGAGCTTGTGAGAAGGGCGGGAAGCTAACGAGAACCTGCAGGCAGAGCCTGGGCTAACCAGGGGAGAACTAGCGACGCGCTGGACCGGCGCTGAGGCTACTAACAAGGGGGGGGGGGGGGGGGGGGGGGGGGGGGGGGGGGGAGAGCTGAGGGACCAGCTGCAGAATCAAAAACGTCTTGGCCGATCCAAACCTGGCACTGCTGCGTGAGCGCGGGTCTATCTTGACGAACGAGCCTTGCTGAATCCTTGAATGGCCGGGTGGCCAGCTCGCGAACGAGGGTGTCGAGCCGAAGCTGGCCTAAACACACACCGTGAGCAGTAACGGGAACCTCTCGGGCTACCCAAGCTTCCAAACACGCAATTCTCGGCCTCGAACGAAGCGTCGAGGCTCCTGAAGTACCCCCAGCCTCAGGCGAAACACGTGAACATGAAACGAGACACTGAATCGACACAATGAACCAAACATGAACACAAATGAACATGAATCACGAACCGATACACATGAAAAGAACCAAACACGTGAACCAAACAAGGCGGAAGTCGTTATTTGGGCCGTATGTGGGCGGCGGCTCGGAATCGCCCGAGGCTGAACTGTGTGCTGCACAGCTAGAAACCACCCTTTCATTTCTACATCACACTCTGCTGAAGAACCAGCCCACAAAACAAGAACTCCATTTCTTTGTGCAATCACTTGAATTCTTCTCCCCAGTCCCGGCGTCCCAGACAGATGAGCAACAATTCCCCCTGGAGGAAGAGCTGCACATCTTTCAAGTCCCTTTAAAGTCCATGTTCTACATCTCCTGTATAATAGTTATGTTGCTGTACTTTGTGTTGCTATGGACAACGAACAGCAATTAGATCTATTACATTTTTACATAGAACTACTGTAAACCCTGAAGTCCATGTTGATGTATGGAGCTCTACACCAGGCTGCAGCAGGGAAAACACGCAGGCTTCTCCTCTAAAGCGTGCAGTGTTCTCTGAGCGGTGTGTTACCGGCTCCTGACGAGCTGGATCATAACGTGCAAATAATCCAGACATTTTAAACGTGTCAGTGCTCTGCCTCCACAGACAGGGGGCTCCCTTCCGATACTGTACAGAACCGGACGTACCTACAGTACTACGTCACCCAGGTGAAACCTTTAAATCCCTCGACCACCCATTGTTCCCTTTTTCTGGCACGTCGCCCACTTGGTGGTAGCCGCAAGAGAAGGGGGCCACTCATTTCAACGCGTTATTGTGTTGGATGCTAGCCAAGTTTCCTCATCTGTACCCAAAACAGCTGACCTCGGAACATCGCTGACGGCCGGAGCTCCAGAATCATCCCCGGGACAAACTACGAGGGATCAGGGATTTAACCTCCGACTACGGACCGCACGCCTGAGACCTTCAGGAGACGCGTTTCGTCGGAACTTTCGCTCTGAGAAATTCCTCGAGCTGCGAGCCGGACTCTCCTCTAAAAGTAAGACTGTGAATCGGGGCAGTGTTGGAGGCACTCAGTAGATTATTGGATGTTGGTGCTCTTGAAAACAGTGATCCACTAGATTGTAGGATTGTTGTTGTTGTTTACGCTGATTAGACTAAAGGAAGTACAGCGTTTGATCAGCCTTTTCTTGTCCTCCTATCTCACGCGACTAACTTGGTTGTAGCATTTGATTTCGAATGACTTTGGTGAGCTTTGATCTAAAGGGACTCTGACCCTTAAGAAGCCTTATTTTAGACCAACTCACTGCTAGATCCCCTCGCGGAGCTGTGGACGCGCTTCTCTAGCCTGAGCTGCGTGGTTACTATTGCTCGTGGATTCTTCTCGCCATCCCGTGTGTTTAAATCTCCCTCCGAGGGCTTGGCTTTTGTTCCACTCTGCCACGTGAGTTGGATGAAGCCTCGCACCTTTTGAGATCATACACACATCACTGGGTTACAAAAGAGAGTCGCTAAAGCTCCGCCGCTCCTCACACCTCTCCTTTGTTCTCGGCGCGCCAGACGCGCGCGTTCGTAAACACACACACACACGCATACACGTACACACTCCTACACCCACGTGTACGGACCCCCACCCCCCAGTTGCAGACGCATACCTATACTCCCTAGCGAAGTTTGAGCAAAGATTTAGCTTTATTTAGATCTATTTTCCTGCTGACTGTCTTTACTATTGTGGATTAGTATGTTTTTCTGTTTGAGCCGAATTGTTTGTCTTGTTTTCACTCACCTTTTGGGTTCTGCAGCTGATCTCTCAGCTCTCGTTCTCACGTCACGTAAGTTCCCTAGCGCCTGACGAGCGCAGCTTTGCTTTCCCCCAGTTTCCCCAGGCGCTGCCTGTAGGTCTTGGTTATCGTTGCGCATCCCTCTCAGTCCCGGTACGCTAGCCTAGCTCCAGGATTCCCTCCAGCCTCAGGTGTGTGTCTTTGCTTTGCCCACGTTACTTTGTCCCTGTTGTTTGGTTTATCCTTTGGCCCTGTACCTTTGCTGCCTCTTCCTGAGTGTAGCCTTGTTTGAATAAACGTTCTTGCATCGAGCCATCTATGTCTGTTTATTTATTTATTTTTATTATTTTTAACGGACTGACCGAGCACAAACAGCTAAATCAATACACAAGCATGATGATGCAACATATTGCAGGGATGTTTGGTGTGTGTCCCTCAGGATGATGTACTTCACTTGTTTTTTAATCGTCCACATTTGAAACATGTCAAACTCCATAGTCTAATAGATAGTCTGGTCTAAGCCTTCTTTATGTGTCTGTCAGAAGTGGAAGCCGACACGCTCGTCTGCTGTTGTAGTGCATCTGCCTCACAGTTCAGCGTGTTGTGCGGTTTCGGAGGCTTTTCTGCTCAACACACTTGTACACAGTTGTACTGTAGTCTTCAGCTCCTCAACAAGGTGTGTATCCATCTGTAGAACTGCGACTCACTGGATGGGTTTTCTTTATTGCACCAATCTGAGTGAGCTCTAGAGAGTGTTGCACATGAAAATCTCCTCAGTTCTAGAATAACTCAAAAACCAGCCCATGTAACCCCAACAAAACCACACTATGCTGAAAATCACAAAGATTACTTTTATTATTACTCCTCATTGGGAAGGTTGATACGAACATTACCTGAAGCCGCTGGCCTGTCTTTACATGATTTTATACCCTGCACTGCTAATAAAGAGAACTGCATAAGGTGTTCCTAATAAACTGTTTGGTGAGATCATAAACCAGATGTTTAAAGAATAAAATGACTATTTAATATCAGCCTGTTTTCAGTTTGTGAGTCAAAGAACCCAAGTATTTACATTTTTACTTTCATTATTTGAACTTTTTCAAGACTCGCAGGACTACCATATTAGATCTACTTCATCACTACAGATTTACAGTAAAGTAATACCTTGAGCATTGATGAAATGTGTCCATATTTACCACAAACATGTGTCTGCCTATTGCAAACTCTCCCAGCATTATTGAGCTAACACCACAATCAGTGTTTACTGATATCAGTGTACATGAACCCAGCTGAAGAACAAACCCAAAGCCAAGACCTTACACAACTCAATTCTCCTTTCAGTTCAATTCAAATTTATTTCATAATCACTGCATAGTCATGCAGTGAGGTGAGGAGGGATCAATGCTGGGCCCCAGAGCAGCACATCAGGCAGCAGGGTGGTGGAGAGCCAGGTCTGGCGGTACCGGGATGGAACAGTTGGAACTGAGCATCTCATTACATGGAAAAGAGAGAGAAAGAAAACAGAAAGGAGGAAAAAACACAAGGGGTCAGGAGGAGAGCAGCAACATGATCTGTGGGGTTATACAGCAGGACAGGATCCCATGGGTAGACAGGAGCATCCAACCACAAATGGTCTGGCGTCAGCAGCTAGCAGGGAGCAGCTCGGCACATGGGGAGAGAAAAGAAAGGAGAAAATTAAGAAGTGTTTTGGAGTTTGAATAGACTGATGTACCTCCTGTAAAAGAAGTAGATTAGAGAGACAGAATTTAAAGTGTCTTACAGTAGTGCTGGTTATGACTGAGAATCCATCTAAATTTAGAGCAATATAAATAGATTTACCCATCTTTGAATCAATAAGTAATACCTCTGTTTTACCTGGATTAAGCAAACCGTAAGTTGTGGGGCATCCAGTTCTTTATGTCTTTAGGACAGCCTGTTCTGTTCTGGAGACAAATGGTCTTGTTGGAAGTACAGGTGTCATTAGCATAGCAATTAAAGTCGATACCATGCTTCCAGACTATTTTAACCCAGCGGCAGCATAAGAACATTCAATAATAACAGACCCGGGATTGACCCTTTACTCCCTATAATCCGTGAGCATGGTACCGACATGGTAAGAATGTCTTTAATATTTATTATGAGTTCTATTAATAAGACTAAAAGGCACACGATTTTCCTTCAGTTCCTCATGGTCCAATAACTGAATTTTAATAAATATAGTGACTGAGTGATTCCTAAAGAATTCCTGAAACAATTCCTAGGTGGTGGTTCTGTAACTGCTTTGGTGTTTCTATGTGGTTGCGAGGGTGTTTCTTGGTGGTTGCCATGCGGTCGTTAGGCCATTAAGAGCTGCACAAGCATTGTCACAAACCAGCAGACATCCGGGTCCAAGCCCCAAGCGAGCAAGTCAACGGCGACAGTGGCAAGGAAAAACTCCCTCAGATGGAGAGGAAGAAACCTTGAGAGGAACCAAGACTCAAAAGGGGGAACCATCCTCCTTTGGTTGACACGGGAGAGCAAAACCACGCAACAAAAGCATGCAATGAAAGAAATAACTAAGGGATACATAGACAAGAGCCTAATACTGCCCAGAAGTATTGAATGAATCACATGAATTAGATCTGTGATTCGTTATTCTCATCTTCTGATCCGCTTAGTCCAATTTAGGACCGCAGAGGCAATAGGGCAAGCAAAGCGACCCAGGCATCCCTGTCCCCAGGCACTTCTACCAGCTCCTCTTCAGGACCCCTAGATGCTTCCAGGCCAGCCAGGAAATACAATCCATCCAGCGGGCCCTGGGTCATCCTCGGGGTCTCATCCAAAGTCGCTGATGCCCGGTAAACAGTTCAAGTGCACGCCGAAGGCCTCCGCACGTGGAAGCCAGGCAGACACAGCTCCGACACCGGGAGTACGAGGAACGAGCGGCTCGCGTTAGCAAACCCGCCAAGCCCGTGCTCCTAGAGCTCCTCCCGCAGGATGTTTCGGGGAACACGATCATAAGCCTTCTCAGAGTGTAGAAAACACATGAAGACCGGGTCGGCAAATCCTCACGTTCCTTCAACTACCTGACGGAGAGAGAAGAGCTGCTCTGCTGTTCCACGGGCAGGATGGACTCCGCATCCACTATCCATCAGAGGAATAGTTCAAATCCTGGAGGTACCCTGGAAAAGACTTTCTGAGAGAGGCTGGGAACCACCACCCCGGTTCGCCAATCCAGAGACACTGCTCCCAGGATTCATGCTACATTGAAGAGGCGTGTCAGCCAAGACAGACCCTCAATGTCCAGAGCCTTCAGCAACTCTGGGCAAATCTCATCCGCTCCCGGAGCCGTTCACCCAGCAGAAGAATGAAGTCAGTACGTGGAACTCTCCGGAATTCCACCTACCGGCACAAACTTCAAATGAGCAGCTGCAGACCAGATACACGCGAGTATCCCCGCACCCACCCGGCACTTCTCACCCCGGGGCAACTTCTGAGTAGGAGAGAGACCATCTTCTACTCAGGAGTTTAGTTGCGGAGCCTAGACTGCGAGCGAAGGCGAACAGAACTATATGCTATATACAGCTGCTATCTCTCAACCTTCCGCACCAGCTCATAGCTCCTTACCCGCTAGTGAGGTCACATTACACTCACCAAGAGGCAGTTGCAATGCTGTTGCCAAGCAGTTGCTTTGGTCTCAGAAGTGGATGGAATGCGCTCACTAGGGTATTGCTCTGCTGTTCCACATCATTGCTATGCAGTTATACGTGGTTGCTATGCTCTTTAAAGCTGCTTGGTGACAATGTTGGTGGAAGTTGAGCTGTGTCACATGGTTCTATGCTGTCCTACGGGATTTGTTAAGAAGATGCTGCTGCTGCTTCAGTGGCGTTTGCTACGGTGTTGTTTAGCAAACTTTTTTGCAGCCATTACCAAACGCCAAGCGCTTTTAGCTTTCCCTTTCTGGAGTCCTGGCTTTGATCCGGCAGGGACATTCCTCGCTGCTCTTCCTCGCTGCTCTTCCAGGTCCAGCTCCAGGAGTTCACGCTGGATACGAAGAGCATCGTCAGAGATCTGCTTCAGCCTACACACACACACACACACACACACACACACACACACACACGTTATTATGATAATGTTAGCACCATAAAGTCACACATCTACACGGGCTGGAGGTGATGTAGTTTTTTTTTTTTAAGATAATTAATAAATGTATGCATTGAGGTGGGCGGGGTTATAAACATGCCTACAACCTATCAGAGTGAGGGGGTTGGAGTGTATAAACATGGATGTATTCTATCAGAGCAGAGTGGGTGCAGGGTTGTGGGGTAATTTACACATCTAGTGCAGTTTATCTCCATTGCAGTTCATTTCCATTGTTTTATCAGATCACTATAATAGAATAGAGACAGTTTTACCTTCTAAAATATCAAAGATCCAAACAAATCCTCACTTTAAAAAAACAAAACATCTATTAAATCTGAATGAGTGTGTGTGTGTGTGTGTGTGTGTGTGTATATATATGTGTGTGTGCTCTCCAATTGCCTACTTTCTCATGTCTTCCTCCTGCTTCTCTAACGTGGTCAGATACAGGTTGATCCACGTCAAGCTTGTGCAGACCTCTTTCGGTTCGAGGAAGTCAGCGCTGTCAGACTGTTGATATTTCAGTCTGAGCTGGTGAAAATACTCTGCCTGTAGGAGATGGAAACAGCGCTACAGTTTAGACACATCATTGTAGAAAAGAAACACTTGTGGAAAGGAAATTTTCTTTCCAAATTATTCATGTCTGATTTCCCTCTCTAATCAGATCCCTCCCCCCCACTGCATAATACTACCTAGCTCGGTGGGTAAGGGCCAGCGGAAGTTACACGTAAAGCTCAATGCTGAATGACTTACCGGACTCTGAAGCAGCTGCTCCTTTCGCTTTCTCTGCATCCTCTTTTTCTGCAGATCTTCCTCTTCCATCTTCTGCATCTTTATATGCTTAGATGTTTGCTGTTTGAAATTAGAGAGAATAAACAGTTCATGAATGATGACAAAGACTAAAGCTACTTTTCTCAGAACATACCATTAGTTTCGGAACAAAAAAAAAAACCCTTTGAAAGACTCTTCTCCTCCAACGATGTGTTCGACACCTCAAGCATTAAAGAGCATGTTTTCACTCAGAATATTCTAAGATGACAGTGAACTAAACTGTATCATCACTGATGCTTCACTGTTAAAAAGGCTCTTCTGTCTATGCTTTGGCTTAATCTGGGTATCTGGACCTTAGACGTTCTAGACAACAAATGACTGTAAACGACAAGTCAAACAACTCCACAAAAGAGAGACTTACCATGACCAATCCCGTGAACATGTTAAGGAACATGAAGTTGCCTATCAGGATCAGGATGATGAAAAACAGCTCACTGTAGGCAATCCCTAGACTATGAAGTCTGTCCTGGTGTTCCAGCCAGCCTGAAATCTACAATAGAGCAATAACGTTAATGGTAATAATGGTGGAAATAAAGTTCATCCCCTAATTGAACTAATGTGAAATGTGTGGCTCCTAATAAAGTGCTCCGTGAGCGTATGTAGACGTATGTATTTTCTGGATGTTCAGTATCTGTGAATGCAGCTGACTGTGTTTGACTCACTGTGACCACGCTCAAGGTGGAGAGCAACGCAACACCCATATCCCCCCAGTTCTCGGGGTCCGCGGTCCCGAAATGCTGCACTCCGGCGACGGCAAAGACGAGCAAGATGAAGAAAATCATGGCCGTCACGTACGCGGCCGTCTTCAGGCCTTGGAACAGAATCAAGACCAGGTCCTGGAAAACAGCACATCATAACATTAGAGTATCGGAAATGTGTCTTCTGTTTTCTTAATGGCACGTGATAACAATCAATAACCTAGAATTTTGGAAAACGAGTGCTATTATACACTTTATGTCCAAATGTTTGTGGACTTTCTATTCTGCTTTTGTTTGAGTAACTTTCTACTGTCTTCCCCCTAATTCCCATCATGCACTTTACCTGGATACTGGGGATGATAAAGATGATTCTCAGGATCCGGAAAGCCCTGAGGATCCGGAAGACCCAGTATGACCCGTCTGCCCTGGAGATCAGCGACAGCAGCAGGAACCCGGTGTTGCAGATGTTGGCTCCACTTCCCCAGAAACCGCACGGCTCCGTGTACACCTTCACCATGAACTCCAAGATGAAGACCACCAGGTAAAACACATCAGCCCCCTGAGGAACAGATTAAGCACAATAAACGCACTGTGATCCAGTCTCTCACACACACACACACACACACACACATACATACATGCTCTCTGCCCTCCTTCCCTCTCTCCTCTATAAAATGTCGTAAAATTAGGTTACGTGGAATTTCTTCAGTTCACTCACCTCGAACAACGCTGAATACGCAGTTTTAAGTTCACGGTCTGTTTCCAGACCCATGAACGCGGCGTCCAGCACGACTACTAGAACCATGAAGGCCCTAAAATAACACCCAAGTCTACTCCTGCACACAAACAAAGACGCAACAGAGCAGCAGAGTTGGTGTTGTTCAAGCAGAATGCACAAGATGCAGAAATAGAAAAGAATATCCATCAAGAAAATGTGGAAGTTTTACATTCTGGAGCTGGAGGTCAGTTCCCCTCTGTCCTCCATCTCGACGTCTCCCTGTCTGTGGTCTTCCAGCCTTGACACAGGCTTTTTATTCACATCACCATGACGACCAGAATCAGAACCATTAAGACATCACACTGGCCGGAACGCGCTCAACTGTGAGAATGGTGACACTGCTTCATGGCGATTCACTCTAAAGCACTTCATTTGATTCAGTATGCCGATCAAAAGGGTTGTCAGGGGAACGGTAACAGTATTTCCCACAAACACTACAATTTTACACACAAATATAATAAATGTAGATTTATTGAATACAGACAGCACGTCTCATAGAAGGTAAATATCAAATATCACACATTTAAATTCATTCATTTAGCTTTTTTTTTTTTTTTTTTTTAAAGATATTGTTGTAAAAGTCATCTTTTAATAAGTTGTAATTTATGGCCAATTATATTTTATTAAATAGTTTATAGAACATTTTCACCTAAATCACCTATGTAGTGTTACTGGAGCTGGAAGCCTTTGTTGTGTTTAATAAACATAAAGAGTGATGATCTTTACACTTACTCTCATCCATTCATTTAATGATTAGAGACCTATCGTATAGTCTCTGAACCTTTCTGAACACCTCACAGAACTGAGCTTTGCCATAAAAGCTCTCCCTGCGGGTCTTCACATCAGGAATAAAGAGAGGGTTAGATCTGGCAAGGATGCAGCAGATCCTAAACGACACAAGTACATAAGCTTACATGATCAATCATTTACAACGGGTACGCTTGAAGCATGTTAGCTGTGTCTACTACAGGGGTCATCACATAAACAATGACAATACGAACGATAACATACAGACAGTATTTACACTCTTCTATACCAGTATTATTTACACGTCTTGTTTATGGCTATGTTGATGTATACCGGTAAGATAAGCAACGATAACTATTTGCACTATCCTGGGGTTATTGGCTGTGTCTCTTCCCCACTCTAGGTTAACCACGGATCTTGTCGGCTCCAAGAAGAAGGCCCACTCACCAGCGCTCTCGTTCTCCCAGGATCACCAGGTAAGTAACATGCTCAGTGACCATCTCTATTGTGTGTGGGCTGGTGAGGAGTCAACTACCAGGGACTTCCCTACATGTGTTTTAATGCATTCTGTGCGTTTTTGTAACTTTCTGGCAACGTGGTTTGTGCGTTTTGTCGCACCTGATGCGTTTTTACACATTTGGTGGTTTCTCCATCTTTTTTGCCCTTTTTTACATTCGGTGCCATTTTACGGCCGTTATGTGCACTTTTCTGTGTAAATAAGTTGACTATGGTACATTCTTTTTAGCTTTGAATGTCCAAGCAACTCCACTCCTAGTAAGAGGCAGTGGAAGAAGCATCATTTGATTGCCCCTGTTCAGTATTGGGGGTCTGTCATGGCAGGTTAGGCCGGACACAAAGAACACTCGCAGAAATGGGTCCAATGCAAGTAGTTTATTAACACAACCCAAGATAATACAAGGGGGCAAAATAAGGCAAAATCAGCAGAAGCAGCAGCTACAGGGCAACACATGTGAACACAACACAAACCTGACAAACCAGAGGGCGACAACAAAACACACCTGAGACTGGGGGACTCTGGGAGCTGAGCTTGTGAGAAGGGCGGGAAGCTAACGAGAACCTGCAGGCAGAGCCTGGGCTAACCAGGGGAGAACTAGCGACGCGCTGGACCGGCGCTGAGGCTACTAACAAGGGAGGGGGGAAGAGAGCTGAGGGACCAGCTGCAGAATCAAAAACGTCTAGGCCGACCAAACCTGGCACTGCTGCGTGAGCGCGGGTCTATCTTGGCGAGCGAGCCTTGCTGAATCCTTGAATGGCCGGGTGGCCAGCTCGCGAACGAGGGTGTCGAGCCGAAGCTGGCCTAAACACACACCGTGAGCAGTAACGGGAACCTCTCGGGCTACCCAAGCTTCCAAACACGCAATTCTCGGCCTCGAACGAAGCGTCGAGGCTCCTGAAGTACCCCCAGCCTCAGGCGAAACACGTGAACATGAAACGAGACACTGAATCGACACAGTGAACCAAACATGAACACAAATGAACATGAATCACGAACCGATACACATGAAAAGAACCAAACACGTGAACCAAACAAGGCGGAAGTCGTTATTTGGGCCGTATGTGGGCGGCGGCTCGGAATCGCCCGAGGCTGAACTGTGTGCTGCACAGCTAGAAACCACCCTTTCATTTCTACATCACACTCTGCTGAAGAACCAGCCCACAAAACAAGAACTCCATTTCTTTGTGCAATCACTTGAAGTCTTCTCCCCAGTCCCGGCGTCCCAGACAGATGAGCAACAATTCCCCCTGGAGGAAGAGCTGCACATCTTTCAAGTCCCTTTAAAGTCCATGTTCTACATCTCCTGTATAATAGTTATGTTGCTGTACTTTGTGTTGCTATGGACAACGAACAGCAATTAGATCTATTACATTTTTACATAGAACTACTGTAAACCCTGAAGTCCATGTTGATGTATGGAGTTCTACACCAGGCTGCAGCAGGGAAAACACGCAGGCTTCTCCTCTAAAGCGTGCAGTGTTCTCTGAGCAGTGTGTTACCGGCTCCTGACGAGCTGGATCATAACGTGCAAATAATCCAGACATTTTAAACGTGTCAGTGCTCTGCCTCCACAGATAGGGGGCTCCCTTCCGATACTGTACAGAACCGGACGTACCTACAGTACTACGTCACCCAGGTGAAACCTTTAAATCCCTCGACCACCCATTGTTCCCTTTTTCTGGCACGTCGCCCACTTGGTGGTAGCCGCAAGAGAAGGGGGGCACTCATTTCAACGCGTTATTGTGTTGGATGCTAGCCAAGTTTCCTCAACTGTCACCAAAACAGCTGACCTCGGAACATCGCTGACGGCCGGAGCTCCAGAATCATCCCCGGGACAAACTACGAGGGATCAGGGATTTAACCTCCGACTACGGACCGCACGCCTGAGACCTTCAGGAGACGCGTTTCGTCGGAACTTTCGCTCTGAGAAATTCCTCAAGCTGCGAGCCGGACTCTCCTCTAAAAGTAAGACTGTGAATCGGGGCAGTGTTGGAGGCACTCAGTAGATTATTGGATGTTGGTGCTCTTGAAAACAGTGATCCACTAGATTGTAGGATTGTTGTTGTTGTTGTTGTTTACGCTGATTAGACTAAAGGAAGTACAGCGTTTGATCAGCCTTTTCTTGTCCTCCTATCTCACGCGACTAACTTGGTTGTAGCATTTGATTTCGAATGACTTTGGTGAGCTTTGATCTAAAGGGACTCTGACCCTTAAGAAGCCTTATTTTAGACCAACTCACTGCTAGATCCCCTCGCGGAGCTGTGGACGCGCTTCTCTAGCCTGAGCTGCGTGGTTACTATTGCTCGTGGATTCTTCTCGCCATCCCGTGTGTTTAAATCTCCCTCCGAGGGCTTGGCTTTTGTTCCACTCTGCCACGTGAGTTGGATAAAGCCTCGCACCTTTTGAGATCATACACACATCACTGGGTTACAAAAGAGAGTCGCTAAAACTCCGCCGCTCCTCACACCTCTCCTTTGTTCTCGTAAACACACACACACATGCATACACGTACACACTCCTACACCCACGTGTACGGACCCCCACCCCCCAGTTGCAGACGCATACCTATACTCCCTAGCGAAGTTTGAGCAAAGATTTAGCTTTATTTAGATCTATTTTCCTGCTGACTGTCTTTACTATTGTGGATTAGTATGTTTTTCTGTTTGAGCCGAATTGTTTGTCTTGTTTTCACTCACCTTTTGGGTTCTGCAGCTGATCTCTCAGCTCTCGTTCTCACGTCACGTAAGTTCCCTAGCGCCTGACGAGCGCAGCTTTGCTTTCCCCCAGTTTCCCCAGGCGCTGCCTGTAGGTCTTGGTTATCGTTGCGCATCCCTCTCAGTCCCGGTACGCTAGCCTAGCTCCAGGATTCCCTCCAGCCTCAGGTGTGTGTCTTTGCTTTGCCCACGTTACTTTGTCCCTGTTGTTTGGTTTATCCTTTGGCCCTGTACCTTTGCTGCCTCTTCCTGAGTGTAGCCTTGTTTGAATAAACGTTCTTGCATCGAGCCATCTATGTCTGTTTATTTATTTATTTTTATTATTTTTAACGGACTGACCGAGCACAAACAGCTAAATCAATACACAAGCATGATGATGCAACATATTGCAGGGATGTTTGGTGTGTGTCCCTCAGGATGATGTACTTCACTTGTTTTTTAATCGTCCACATTTGAAACATGTCAAACTCCATAGTCTAATAGATAGTCTGGTCTAAGCCTTCTTTATGTGTCTGTCAGAAGTGGAAGCCGACACGCTCGTCTGCTGTTGTAGTGCATCTGCCTCACAGTTCAGCGTGTTGTGCGGTTTCGGAGGCTTTTCTGCTCAACACACTCGTACACAGTTGTACTGTAGTCTTCAGCTCCTCAACAAGGTGTGTATCCATCTGTAGAACTGCGACTCACTGGATGGGTTTTCTTTATTGCACCAATCTGAGTGAGCTCTAGAGAGTGTTGCACATGAAAATCTCCTCAGTTCTAGAATAACTCAAAAACCAGCCCATGTAACCCCAACAAAACCACACTATGCTGAAAATCACAAAGATTACTTTTATTATTACTCCTCATTGGGAAGGTTGATACGAACATTACCTGAAGCCGCTGGCCTGTCTTTACATGATTTTATACCCTGCACTGCTAATAAAGAGAACTGCATAAGGTGTTCCTAATAAACTGTTTGGTGAGATCATAAACCAGATGTTTAAAGAATAAAATGACTATTTAATATCAGCCTGTTTTCAGTTTGTGAGTCAAAGAACCAAAGTATTTACATTTTTACTTTCATTATTTGAACTTTTTCAAGACTCGCAGGACTACCATATTAGATCTACTTCATCACTATAGATTTACAGTAAAGTAATAGCTTGAGCATTGATGAAATGTGTCCATATTTACCACAAACATGTGTCTGCCTATTGCAAACTCTCCCAGCATTATTGAGCTAACACCACAATCAGTGTTTACTGATATCAGTGTACATGAACCCAGCTGAAGAACAAACCCAAAGCCAAGACCTTACACAACTCAATTCTCCTTTCAGTTCAATTCAAATTTATTTCATAATCACTGCATAGTCATGCAGTGAGGTGAGGAGGGATCAATGCTGGGCCCCAGAGCAGCACATCAGGCAGCAGGGTGGTGGAGAGCCAGGTCTGGCGGTACCGGGATGGAACAGTTGGAACTGAGCATCTCATTACATGGAAAAGAGAGAGAAAGAAAACAGAAAGGAGGAAAAAACACAAGGGGTCAGGAGGAGAGCAGCAACATGATCTGTGGGGTTATACAGCAGGACAGGATCCCATGGGTAGACAGGAGCATCCAACCACAAATGGTCTGGCGTCAGCAGCTAGCAGGGAGCAGCTCGGCACATGGGGAGAGAAAAGAAAGGAGAAAATTAAGAAGTGTTTTGGAGTTTGAATAGACTGATGTACCTCCTGTAAAAGAAGTAGATTAGAGAGACAGAATTTAAAGTGTCTTACAGTAGTGCTGGTTATGACTGAGAATCCATCTAAATTTAGAGCAATATAAATAGATTTACCCATCTTTGAATCAATAAGTAATACCTCTGTTTTACCTGGATTAAGCAAACCGTAAGTTGTGGGGCATCCAGTTCTTTATGTCTTTAGGACAGCCTGTTCTGTTCTGGAGACAAATGGTCTTGTTGGAAGTACAGGTGTCATTAGCATAGCAATTAAAGTCGATACCATGCTTCCAGACTATTTTAACCCAGCGGCAGCATAAGAACATTCAATAATAACAGACCCGGGATTGACCCTTTACTCCCTATAATCCGTGAGCATGGTACCGACATGGTAAGAATGTCTTTAATATTTATTATGAGTTCTATTAATAAGACTAAAAGGCACACGATTTTCCTTCAGTTCCTCATGGTCCAATAACTGAATTTTAATAAATATAGTGACTGAGTGATTCCTAAAGAATTCCTGAAACAATTCCTAGGTGGTGGTTCTGTAACTGCTTTGGTGTTTCTATGTGGTTGCGAGGGTGTTTCTTGGTGGTTGCCATGCGGTTGTTAGGCCATTAAGAGCTGCACAAGCATTGTCACAAATCAGCAGACATCCGGGTCCAAGCCCCAAGCGAGCAAGCCAACGGCAACAGTGGCAAGGAAAAACGCCCTCAGATGGAGAGGAAGAAACCTTGAGAGGAACCAAGACTCACAGGGGGAACCATCCTCCTTTGGTTGACACGGGAGAGCAAAACCACGCAACAAAAGCATGCAATGAAAGAAATAACTAAGGGATACATAGACGAGAGCCTAATACTGCCCAGAAGTATTGAATGAATCACATGAATTAGATCTGTGATTCGTTATTCTCATCTTCTGATCCGCTTAGTCCAATTTAGGACCGCAGAGGCAATAGGGCAAGCAAAGCGACCCAGGCATCCCTGTCCCCAGGCACTTCTACCAGCTCCTCCTTAGGACCCCTAGATGCTTCCAGGCCAGCCAGGAAATACAATCCATCCAGCGGGTCCTGGGTCATCCTCGGGGTCTCATCCAAAGTCGCTGATGCCCGGTAAACAGTTCAAGCGCACGCCGAAGGCCTCCGCACGTGGAAGCCAGGCAGACACAGCTCCGACACCGGGAGTACGAGGAACGAGCGGCTGGCGTTAGCAAACCCGCCAAGCCCGTGCTCCTAGAGCTCCTCCCGCAGGATGTTTCGGGGAACACGATCATAAGCCTTCTCAGTGTAGAAAACGCATGAAGACCGGGGCGGCAAATCCTCACGTTCCTTCAACTACCTGACGGAGAGAGAAGAGCTGGTCTGCTGTTCCACGGGCAGGATGGACTCCGCATCCACTATCCATCAGAGGAATAGTTCAAATCCTGGAGGTACCCTGGCAAAGACTTTCTGAGAGAGGCTGGGAACCACCACCCCGGTTCGCCAATCCAGAGACACTGCTCCCAGGATTCATGCTACATTGAAGAGGCGTGTCAGCCAAGACAGACCCTCAATGTCCAGAGCCTTCAGCAACTCTGGGCAAATCTCATCCGCTCCCGGAGCCGTTCACCCAGCAGAAGAATGAAGTCAGTACGTGGAACTCTCCGGAATTCCACCTACCGGCACAAACTTCAAATGAGCGGCTGCAGACCAGATACACGCGAGTATCCCCGCACCCACCCGGCACTTCTCACCCCGGGGCAACTTCTGAGTAGGAGAGAGACCATCTTCTACTCAGGAGTTTAGTTGCGGAGCCTAGACTGCGAGCGAAGGCGAACAGAACTATATGCTATATACAGCTGCTATCTCTCAACCTTCCGCACCAGCTCATAGCTCCTTACCCGCTAGTGAGGTCACATTACACTCACCAAGAGGCAGTTGCAATGCTGTTGCCAAGCAGTTGCTTTGGTCTCAGAAGTGGATGGAATGCGCTCACTAGGGTATTGCTCTGCTGTTCCACATCATTGCTATGCAGTTATACGTGGTTGCTATGCTCTTTAAAGCTGCTTGGTGACAATGTTGGTGGAAGTTGAGCTGTGTCACATGGTTCTATGCTGTTCTACGGGATTTGTTAAGAAGATGCTGCTGCTGCTTCAGTGGCGTTTGCTACGGTGTTGTTTAGCAAACTTTTTTGCAGCCATTACCAAACGCCAAGCGCTTTTAGCTTTCCCTTTCTGGAGTCCTGGCTTTGATCCAGCAGGGACATTCCTCGCTGCTCTTCCTCGCTGCTCTTCCAGGTCCAGCTCCAGGAGTTCACGCTGGATACGAAGAGCATCGTCAGAGATCTGCTTCAGCCTACACACACACACACACACACACGTTATTATGATAATGTTAGCACCATAAAGTCACACATCTACACGGGCTGGAGGTGATGTAGTTTTTTTTTTTAAGATAATTAATAAATGTATGCATTGAGGTGGGCGGGGTTATAAACATGCCTACAACCTATCAGAGTGAGGGGGTTGGAGTGTATAAACATGGATGTATTCTATCAGAGCAGAGTGGGTGCAGGGTTGTGGGGTAATTTACACATCTAGTGCAGTTTATCTGGTGTTGTATTGTTCAGAGTTCATTTCCACTGTTTTATCAGATCACTATAATAGAATAGAGACAGTTTTACCTTCTAAAATATCAAAGATCCAAACAAATCCTCACTTTAAAAAACCAAAACATCTATTAAACCTGAATGAGTGTGTGTGTGTGTGTGTGTGTGTGTGTATATATTTGTGTGTATGCTCTCCAATTGCCTACTTTCTCATGTCTTCCTCCTGCTTCTCTAACGTGGTCAGATACAGGTTGATCCACGTCAAGCTTGTGCAGACCTCTTTCGGTTCGAGGAAGTCAGCGCTGTCAGACTGTTGATATTTCAGTCTGAGCTGGTGAAAATACTCTGCCTGTAGGAGATGGAAACAGCGCTACAGTTTAGACACATCATTGTAGAAAAAAAACACTTGTGGAAAGGATTTTTTTTTTTACCTGATTTTCTTTCCAAATTATTCATGTCTGATTTCCCTCTCTAATCAGATCCCTCCCCCCCACTGCATAATACTACCTAGCTCGGTGGGTAAGGGCCAGCGGAAGTTACACGTAAAGCTCAATGCTGAATGACTTACCGGACTCTGAAGCAGCTGCTCCTTTCGCTTTCTCTGCATCCTCTTTTTCTGCAGATCTTCCTCTTCCATCTTCTGCATCTTTATATGCTTAGATGTTTGCTGTTTGAAATTAGAGAGAATAAACAGTTCATGAATGATGACAAAGACTAAAGCTAAAGCTTTTCTCAGAACATACCATTAGTTTCGGAACAAAAAAAAAACCCTTTGAAAGACTCTTCTCCTCCAACGATGTGTTCGACACCTCAAGCATTAAAGAGCATGTTTTCACTCAGAATATTCTAAGATGACAGTGAATCGTCTTGAACTAAACTGTATCATCACTGATGCTTCACTGTTAAAAAGGCTCTTCTGTCTATGCTTTGGCTTAATCTGGGTATCTGGACCTTAGACGTTCTAGACAACAAATGACTGTAAACGACAAGTCAAACAACTCCACAAAAGAGAGACTTACCATGACCAATCCCGTGAACATGTTAAGGAACATGAAGTTGCCTATCAGGATCAGGATGATGAAAAACAGCTCACTGTAGGCAATCCCTAGACTATGAAGTCTGTCCTGGTGTTCCAGCCAGCCTGAAATCTACAATAGAGCAATAATGTTAATGGTAATAATGGTGGAAATAAAGTTCATCCCCTAATTGAACTAATGTGAAATGTGTGGATTGTTGTGAAAAGGTGAGCGTGAAAGTCTCTTGCCTAGTGCGTGCGTGTACATTTCTGGCATGAATGAGCAGGTGTCCAAGTTGGCTCCAAATAATGTGCTCCGTGAGCGTATGTAGACGTATGCATGTTCTGGATGTTCAGTATCTGTAAATGCAGCTGACTGTGTTTGACTCACTGTGACTACGCTCAAGGTGGAGAGCAACGCAACACCCATATCCCCCCAGTTCTCGGGGTCCGCGGTCCCGAAATGCTGCACTCCGGCGACGGCAAAGACGAGCAAGATGAAGAAAATCATGGCCGTCACGTACGCAGCTGTCTTCAGGCCTTGGAATAGAATCAAGACCAGGTCCTGGAAAACAGCACATCATGTCTTTACACTACCGGTCAGAGTATCGGAAATGTGTCTTCTGTTTTCTTAATGGCACATGATAATAATCAATAACCTAGAATTATGGAAAACAAGTGCTATTATACACTTTATGTCCAAATGTTTGTGGACTTTCTATTCTGCTTTTGTTTGAGTAACTTTCTACTGTCTACCCTTCATTCCCATCATGCACTTTACCTGGATACTGGGGATGATAAAGATGATTCTCAGGATCCGGAAAGCCCTGAGGATCCGGAAGACCCAGTATGACCCGTCTGCCCTGGAGATCAGCGACAGCAGCAGGAACCCGGTGTTGCAGATGTTGGCTCCACTTCCCCAGAAACCGCACGGCTCCGTGTACACCTTCACCATGAACTCCAAGATGAAGACCACCAAGTAAAACACATCAGCCCCCTGAGGAACAGATTAAGCACAATAAACGCACTGTGATCCAGTCTCTCTCACACACACACACACACACACATACATACATGCTCTCTGCCCTCCTTCCTTCTCTCCTCTATAAAATGTCGTAAAATTAGGTTACGTGGAATTTCTTCAGTTCACTCACCTCGAACAACGCTGAATACGCAGTTTTAAGTTCACGGTCTGTTTCCAGACCCATGAACGCGGCGTCCAGCACGACTACTAGAACCATGAAGGCCCTAAAATAACACCCAAGTCTACTCCTGCACACAAACAAAGACGCAACAGAGCAGCAGAGTTGGTGTTGTTCAAGCAGAATGCACAAGATGCAGAAATAGAAAAGAATATCCATCAAGAAAATGTAGAAGTTTTACATTCTGGAGCTGGAGGTCAGTTCCCCTCTGTCCTCCATCTCGACGTCTCCCTGTCTGTGGTCTTCCAGCCTTGACGCAGGCTTTTTATTCACATCACCATGACGACCAGAATCAGAACCATTATGACATCACACTGGCCGGAATGCGCTCAGCTGTGAGAATGGTGACACTGCTTCATGGCGATTCACTCTAAAGCACTTCATTTGATTCAGTATGACGATCAAAAGGGTTGTCAGGGGAACGGTAACAGTATTTCCCACAAACACTACAATTTTACACACAAATATAATAAATGTAGATTTATTGAATACAGACAGCACGTCTCATAGAAGGTAAATATCAAATATCACACATTTAAATTCATTCATTTAGCTTTTTTTTTTTTTTTTTTTTAAGATATTGTTGTAAAAGTCATCTTTTAATAAGTTGTAATTTATGGCCAATTATATTTTATTAAATAGTTTATAGAACATTTTCACCTAAATCACCTATGTAGTGTTACTGGAGTTGGAAGCCTTTGTTGTGTTTAATAAACATAAAGAGTGATGATCTTTACACTTACTCTCATCCATTCATTTAATGATTAGAGACCTATCGTTCAGAACCTTTCTGAACACCCCACAGAACTGAGCTTTGCCATAAAAGCTCTCCCTGCGGGTCTTCACATCAGGAATAAAGAGAGGGTTAGATCTGGCAAGGATGCAGCAGATCCTAAACGACACAAGTACATAAGCTTACATGATCAATCATTTACAACGGGTACGCTTGAAGCATGTTAGCTGTGTCTACTACAGGGGTCATCACATAAACAATGACAATACGAACGATAACATACAGACAGTATTTACACTCTTCTATACCAGTATTATTTACACGTCTTGTTTATGGCTATGTTGATGTATACCGGTAAGATAAGCAACGATAACTATTTGCACTATCCTGGGGTTATTGGCTGTGTCTCTTCCCCACTCTAGGTTAACCACGGATCTTGTCGGCTCCAAGAAGAAGGCCCACTCACCAGCGCTCTCGTTCTCCCAGGATCACCAGGTAAGTAACATGCTCAGTGACCATCTCTATTGTGTGTGGGCTGGTGAGGAGTCAACTACCAGGGACTTCCCTACATGTGTTTTAATGCATTCTGTGCGTTTTTGTAACTTTCTGGCAACGTGGTTTGTGCGTTTTGTCGCACCTGATGCGTTTTTACACATTTGGTGGTTTCTCCATCTTTTTTGCCCTTTTTTACATTCGGTGCCATTTTACGGCCGTTATGTGCACTTTTCTGTGTAAATAAGTTGACTATGGTACATTCTTTTTAGCTTTGAATGTCCAAGCAACTCCACTCCTAGTAAGAGGCAGTGGAAGAAGCATCATTTGATTGCCCCTGTTCAGTATTGGGGGTCTGTCATGGCAGGTTAGGCCGGACACAAAGAACACTCGCAGAAATGGGTCCAATGCAAGTAGTTTATTAACACAACCCAAGATAATACAAGGGGGCAAAATAAGGCAAAAGCAGCAGCAGCAGCAGCTACAGGGCAACACATGTGAACACAACACAAACCTGACAAACCAGAGGGCGACAACAAAACACACCTGAGACTGGGGGACTCTGGGAGCTGAGCTTGTGAGAAGGGCGGGAAGCTAACGAGAACCTGCAGGCAGAGCCTGGGCTAACCAGGGGAGAACTAGCGACGCGCTGGACCGGCGCTGAGGCTACTAACAAGGGAGGGGGGGAGAGAGCTGAGGGACCAGCTGCAGAATCAAAAACGTCTAGGCCGACCAAACCTGGCACTGCTGCGTGAGCGCGGGTCTATCTTGGCGAGCGAGCCTTGCTGAATCCTTGAATGGCCGGGTGGCCAGCTCGCGAACGAGGGTGTCGAGCCGAAGCTGGCCTAAACACACACCGTGAGCAGTAACGGGAACCTCTCGGGCTACCCAAGCTTCCAAACACGCAATTCTCGGCCTCGAACGAAGCGTCGAGGCTCCTGAAGTACCCCCAGCCTCAGGCGAAACACGTGAACATGAAACGAGCCACTGAATCGACACAATGAACCAAACATGAACACAAATGAACATGAATCACGAACCGATACACATGAAAAGAACCAAACACGTGAACCAAACAAGGCGGAAGTCGTTATTTGGGCCGTATGTGGGCGGCGGCTCGGAATCGCCCGAGGCTGAACTGTGTGCTGCACAGCTAGAAACCACCCTTTCATTTCTACATCACACTCTGCTGAAGAACCAGCCCACAAAACAACAACTCCATTTCTTTGTGCAATCACTTGAATTCTTCTCCCCAGTCCCGGCGTCCCAGACAGATGAGCAACAATTCCCCCTGGAGGAAGAGCTGCACATCTTTCAAGTCCCTTTAAAGTCCATGTTCTACATCTCCTGTATAATAGTTATGTTGCTGTACTTTGTGTTGCTATGGACAACGAACAGCAATTAGATCTATTACATTTTTACATAGAACTACTGTAAACCCTGAAGTCCATGTTGATGTATGGAGCTCTACACCAGGCTGCAAATAATCCAGACATTTTAAACGTGTCAGTGCTCTGCCTCCACAGACAGGGGGCTCCCTTCCGATACTGTACAGAACCGGACGTACCTACAGTACTACGTCACCCAGGTGAAACCTTTAAATCCCTCGACCACCCATTGTTCCCTTTTTCTGGCACGTCGCCCACTTGGTGGTAGCCGCAAGAGAAGGGGGCCACTCATTTCAACGCGTTATTGTGTTGGATGCTAGCCAAGTTTCCTCAACTGTCACCAAAACAGCTGACCTCGGAACATCGCTGACGGCCGGAGCTCCAGAATCATCCCCGGGACAAACTACGAGGGATCAGGGATTTAACCTCCGACTACGGACCGCACGCCTGAGACCTTCAGGAGACGCGTTTCGTCGGAACTTTCGCTCTGAGAAATTCCTCAAGCTGCGAGCCGGACTCTCCTCTAAAAGTAAGACTGTGAATCGGGGCAGTGTTGGAGGCACTCAGTAGATTATTGGATGTTGGTGCTCTTGAAAACAGTGATCCACTAGATTGTAGGATTGTTGTTGTTGTTTACGCTGATTAGACTAAAGGAAGTACAGCGTTTGATCAGCCTTTTCTTGTCCTCCTATCTCACGCGACTAACTTGGTTGTAGCATTTGATTTCGAATGACTTTGGTGAGCTTTGATCTAAAGGGACTCTGACCCTTAAGAAGCCTTATTTTAGACCAACTCACTGCTAGATCCCCTCGCGGAGCTGTGGACGCGCTTCTCTAGCCTGAGCTGCGTGGTTACTATTGCTCGTGGATTCTTCTCGCCATCCCGTGTGTTTAAATCTCCCTCCGAGGGCTTGGCTTTTGTTCCACTCTGCCACGTGAGTTGGATAAAGCCTCGCACCTTTTGAGATCATACACACATCACTGGGTTACAAAGGACAGTCGCTAAAGCTCCGCCGCTCCTCACACCTCTCCTTTGTTCTCGGCGCGCCAGACGCGCGCGTTCGTAAACACACACACACACATGCATACACGTACACACTCCTACACCCACGTGTACGGACCCCACCCCCCAGTTGCAGACGCATACCTATACTCCCTAGCGAAGTTTGAGCAAAGATTTAGCTTTATTTAGATCTATTTTCCTGCTGACTGTCTTTACTATTGTGGATTAGTATGTTTTTCTGTTTGAGCCGAATTGTTTGTCTTGTTTTCACTCACCTTTTGGGTTCTGCAGCTGATCTCTCAGCTCTCGTTCTCACGTCACGTAAGTTCCCTAGCGCCTGACGAGCGCAGCTTTGCTTTCCCCCAGTTTCCCCAGGCGCTGCCTGTAGGTCTTGGTTATCGTTGCGCATCCCTCTCAGTCCCGGTACGCTAGCCTAGCTCCAGGATTCCCTCCAGCCTCAGGTGTGTGTCTTTGCTTTGCCCACGTTACTTTGTCCCTGTTGTTTGGTTTATCCTTTGGCCCTGTACCTTTGCTGCCTCTTCCTGAGTGTAGCCTTGTTTGAATAAACGTTCTTGCATCGAGCCATCTATGTCTATTTATTTATTTATTTTTATTATTTTTAACGGACTGACCGAGCACAAACAGCTAAATCAATACACAAGCATGATGATGCAACATATTGCAGGGATGTTTGGTGTGTGTCCCTCAGGATGATGTACTTCACTTGTTTTTTAATCGTCCACATTTGAAACATGTCAAACTCCATAGTCTAATAGATAGTCTGGTCTAAGCCTTCTTTATGTGTCTGTCAGAAGTGGAAGCCGACACGCTCGTCTGCTGTTGTAGTGCATCTGCCTCACAGTTCAGCGTGTTGTGCGGTTTCGGAGGCTTTTCTGCTCAACACACTTGTACACAGTTGTACCGTAGTCTTCAGCTCCTCAACAAGGTGTGTATCCATCTGTAGAACTGCGACTCACTGGATGGGTTTTCTTTATTGCACCAATCCGAGTGAGCTCTAGAGAGTGTTGCACATGAAAATCTCCTCAGTTCTAGAATAACTCAAAAACCAGCCCATGTAACCCCAACAAAACCACACTATGCTGAAAATCACAAAGATTACTTTTATTATTACTCCTCATTGGGAAGGTTGATACGAACATTACCTGAAGCCGCTGGCCTGTCTTTACATGATTTTATACCCTGCACTGCTAATAAAGAGAACTGCATAAGGTGTTCCTAATAAACTGTTTGGTGAGATCATAAACCAGATGTTTAAAGAATAAAATGACTATTTAATATCAGCCTGTTTTCAGTTTGTGAGTCAAAGAACCCAAGTATTTACATTTTTACTTTCATTATTTGAACTTTTTCAAGACTCGCAGGACTACCATATTAGATCTACTTCATCACTACAGATTTACAGTAAAGTAATAGCTTGAGCATTGATGAAATGTGTCCATATTTACCACAAACATGTGTCTGCCTATTGCAAACTCTCCCAGCATTATTGAGCTAACACCACAATCTGTGTTTACTGATATCAGTGTACATGAACCCAGCTGAAGAACAAACCCAAAGCCAAGACCTTACACAACTCAATTCTCCTTTCAGTTCAATTCAAATTTATTTCATAGTCACTGCATAGTCATGCAGTGAGGTGAGGAGGGATCAATGCTGGGCCCCAGAGCAGCACATCAGGCAGCAGGGTGGTGGAGAGCCAGGTCTGGCGGTACCGGGATGGAACAGTTGGAACTGAGCATCTCATTACATGGAAAAGAGAGAGAAAGAAAACAGAAAGGAGGGAAAAACACAAGGGGTCAGGAGGAGAGCAGCAACATGATCTGTGGGGTTATACAGCAGGACAGGATCCCATGGGTAGGCAGGAGCATCCAACCACAAATGGTCTGGCGTCAGCGGCTAGCAGGGAGCAGCTCGGCACATGGGGAGAGAAAAGAAAGGAGAAAATGAAGTGTTTTGGCGTTTGAATAGACTGATGTACCTCCTGTAAAAGAAGTAGATTAGATAAACAGAATTTAAAGTGTCTTACAGTAGTGCTGGTTATGACTGAGAATCCATCTAAATTTAGAGCACTACAAATAGATTTACCCATCTTTGAATCAATAAGTAATACCTCTGTTTTACCTGGATTAAGCAAACCGTAAGTTGTGGGGCATCCAGTTCTTTATGTCTTTAAGACAGTCTGTTCTGGAGACAAATGGTCTTGTTGGAAGTACAGGTGTCGTTAGCATAGCAATTAAAGTCGATACCATGCTTCCGGACTATTTTAACCCAGCGGCAGCATAAGAACATTCAATAATAACAGACCCGGGATTGACCCTTCTTATACTCCGTATAATCCGTGAGCATGGTACTGACATGGTAAGAATGTCTTTAATAATTATTATGATTTCTATTAATAAGACTAAAAGGCACACGATTTTCCTTCAGTTCCTTATGGTCCAATAACTGAATTTTAATAAATATAGTGACTTCCTAAAGAATTCCTGGAATTCCTGAAACAATTCCTAGGTGGTGGTTCTGTTACTGCTTTGGTGTTTCTATGTGGTTGCGAGGGTGTTTCTTGGTGGTTGCCATGCGGTCGTTAGGCCATTAAGAGCTGCACAAGCATTGTCACAAACCAGCAGACATCCGGGTCCAAGCCCCAAGCGAGCAAGCCAACGGCGACAGTGGCAAGGAAAAACTCCCTCAGATGGAGAGGAAGAAACCTTGAGAGGAACCAAGACTCACAGGGGGAACCATCCTCCTTTGGTTGACACGGGAGAGCAAAACCACGCAACAAAAGCATGCAATGAAAGAAATAACTAAGGGATACATAGACGAGAGCCTAATACTGCCCAGAAGTATTGAATGAATCACATGAATTAGATCTGTGATTCGTTATTCTCATCTTCTGATCCGCTTAGTCCAATTTAGGACCGCAGAGGCAATAGGGCAAGCAAAGCGACCCAGGCATCCCTGTCCCCAGGCACTTCTACCAGCTCCTCCTTAGGACCCCTAGATGCTTCCAGGCCAGCCAGGAAATACAATCCATCCAGCGGGTCCTGGGTCATCCTCGGGGTCTCATCCAAAGTCGCTGATGCCCGGTAAACAGTTCAAGCGCACGCCGAAGGCCTCCGCACGTGGAAGCCAGGCAGACACAGCTCCGACACCGGGAGTACGAGGAACGAGCGGCTGGCGTTAGCAAACCCGCCAAGCCCGTGCTCCTAGAGCTCCTCCCGCAGGATGTTTCGGGGAACACGATCATAAGCCTTCTCAGTGTAGAAAACGCATGAAGACCGGGGCGGCAAATCCTCACGTTCCTTCAACTACCTGACGGAGAGAGAAGAGCTGGTCTGCTGTTCCACGGGCAGGATGGACTCCGCATCCACTATCCATCAGAGGAATAGTTCAAATCCTGGAGGTACCCTGGAAAAGACTTTCTGAGAGAGGCTGGGAACCACCACCCCGGTTCGCCAATCCAGAGACACTGCTCCCAGGATTCATGCTACATTGAAGAGGCGTGTCAGCCAAGACAGACCCTCAATGTCCAGAGCCTTCAGCAACTCTGGGCAAATCTCATCCGCTCCCGGAGCCGTTCACCCAGCAGAAGAATGAAGTCAGTACGTGGAACTCTCCGGAATTCCACCTACCGGCACAAACTTCAAATGAGCGGCTGCAGACCAGATACACGCGAGTATCCCCGCACCCACCCGGCACTTCTCACCCCGGGGCAACTTCTGAGTAGGAGAGAGACCATCTTCTACTCAGGAGTTTAGTTGCGGAGCCTAGACTGCGAGCGAAGGCGAACAGAACTATATGCTATATACAGCTGCTATCTCTCAACCTTCCGCACCAGCTCATAGCTCCTTACCCGCTAGTGAGGTCACATTACACTCACCAAGAGGCAGTTGCAATGCTGTTGCCAAGCAGTTGCTTTGGTCTCAGAAGTGGATGGAATGCGCTCACTAGGGTATTGCTCTGCTGTTCCACATCATTGCTATGCAGTTATACGTGGTTGCTATGCTCTTTAAAGCTGCTTGGTGACAATGTTGGTGGAAGTTGAGCTGTGTCACATGGTTCTATGCTGTTCTACGGGATTTGTTAAGAAGATGCTGCTGCTGCTTCAGTGGCGTTTGCTACGGTGTTGTTTAGCAAACTTTTTTGCAGCCATTACCAAACGCCAAGCGCTTTTAGCTTTCCCTTTCTGGAGTCCTGGCTTTGATCCAGCAGGGACATTCCTCGCTGCTCTTCCTCGCTGCTCTTCCAGGTCCAGCTCCAGGAGTTCACGCTGGATACGAAGAGCATCGTCAGAGATCTGCTTCAGCCTACACACACACACACACACACACACACACACACGTTATTATGATAATGTTAGCACCATAAAGTCACACATCTACACGGGCTGGAGGTGATGTAGTTTTTTTTTTAAGATAATTAATAAATGTATGCATTGAGGTGGGCGGGGTTATAAACATGCCTACAACCTATCAGAGTGAGGGGGTTGGAGTGTATAAACATGGATGTATTCTATCAGAGCAGAGTGGGTGCAGGGTTGTGGGGTAATTTACACATCTAGTGCAGTTTATCTGGTGTTGTATTGTTCAGAGTTCATTTCCACTGTTTTATCAGATCACTATAATAGAATAGAGACAGTTTTACCTTCTAAAATATCAAAGATCCAAACAAATCCTCACTTTAAAAAACCATAACATCTATTAAACCTGAATGAGTGTGTGTGTGTGTGTGTGTGTGTGTATATATTTGTGTGTATGCTCTCCAATTGCCTACTTTCTCATGTCTTCCTCCTGCTTCTCTAACGTGGTCAGATACAGGTTGATCCACGTCAAGCTTGTGCAGACCTCTTTCGGTTCGAGGAAGTCAGCGCTGTCAGACTGTTGATATTTCAGTCTGAGCTGGTGAAAATACTCTGCCTGTAGGAGATGGAAACAGTGCTACAGTTTAGACACATCATTGTAGAAAAAAAACACTTGTGGAAAGGATTTTTTTTTTTACCTGATTTTCTTTCCAAATTATTCATGTCTGATTTCCCTCTCTAATCAGATCCCTCCCCCCCACTGCATAATACTACCTAGCTCGGTGGGTAAGGGCCAGCGGAAGTTACACGTAAAGCTCAATGCTGAATGACTTACCGGACTCTGAAGCAGCTGCTCCTTTCGCTTTCTCTGCATCCTCTTTTTCTGCAGATCTTCCTCTTCCATCTTCTGCATCTTTATATGCTTAGATGTTTGCTGTTTGAAATTAGAGAGAATAAACAGTTCATGAATGATGACAAAGACTAAAGCTAAAGCTTTTCTCAGAACATACCATTAGTTTCGGAACAAAAAAAAAAACCCTTTGAAAGACTCTTCTCCTCCAACGATGTGTTCGACACCTCAAGCATTAAAGAGCATGTTTTCACTCAGAATATTCTAAGATGACAGTGAATCGTCTTGAACTAAACTGTATCATCACTGATGCTTCACTGTTAAAAAGGCTCTTCTGTCTATGCTTTGGCTTAATCTGGGTATCTGGACCTTAGACGTTCTAGACAACAAATGACTGTAAACGACAAGTCAAACAACTCCACAAAAGAGAGACTTACCATGACCAATCCCGTGAACATGTTAAGGAACATGAAGTTGCCTATCAGGATCAGGATGATGAAAAACAGCTCACTGTAGGCAATCCCTAGACTATGAAGTCTGTCCTGGTGTTCCAGCCAGCCTGAAATCTACAATAGAGCAATAATGTTAATGGTAATAATGGTGGAAATAAAGTTCATCCCCTAATTGAACTAATGTGAAATGTGTGGATTGTTGTGAAAAGGTGAGCGTGAAAGTCTCTTGCCTAGTGCGTGCGTGTACATTTCTGGCATGAATGAGCAGGTGTCCAAGTTGGCTCCAAATAAAGTGCTCCGTGAGCGTATGTAGACGTATGCATGTTCTGGATGTTCAGTATCTGTAAATGCAGCTGACTGTGTTTGACTCACTGTGACTACGCTCAAGGTGGAGAGCAACGCAACACCCATATCCCCCCAGTTCTCGGGGTCCGCGGTCCCGAAATGCTGCACTCCGGCGACGGCAAAGACGAGCAAGATGAAGAAAATCATGGCCGTCACGTACGCAGCTGTCTTCAGGCCTTGGAATAGAATCAAGACCAGGTCCTGGAAAACAGCACATCATGTCTTTACACTACCGGTCAGAGTATCGGAAATGTGTCTTCTGTTTTCTTAATGGCACATGATAATAATCAATAACCTAGAATTATGGAAAACAAGTGCTATTATACACTTTATGTCCAAATGTTTGTGGACTTTCTATTCTGCTTTTGTTTGAGTAACTTTCTACTGTCTACCCTTCATTCCCATCATGCACTTTACCTGGATACTGGGGATGATAAAGATGATTCTCAGGATCCGGAAAGCCCTGAGGATCCGGAAGACCCAGTATGACCCGTCTGCCCTGGAGATCAGCGACAGCAGCAGGAACCCGGTGTTGCAGATGTTGGCTCCACTTCCCCAGAAACCGCACGGCTCCGTGTACACCTTCACCATGAACTCCAAGATGAAGACCACCAAGTAAAACACATCAGCCCCCTGAGGAACAGATTAAGCACAATAAACGCACTGTGATCCAGTCTCTCACACACACACACACACACACACACACACACATACATACATGCTCTCTGCCCTCCTTCCCTCTCTCCTCTATAAAATGTCGTAAAATTAGGTTACGTGGAATTTCTTCAGTTCACTCACCTCGAACAACGCTGAATACGCAGCTTTAAGTTCACGGTCTGTTTCCAGACCCATGAACGCGGCGTCCAGCACGACCACTAGAACCATGAAGGCCCTAAAATAACACCCAAGTCTACTCCTGCACACAAACAAAGACGCAACAGAGCAGCAGAGTTGGTGTTGTTCAAGCAGAATGCACAAGATGCAGAAATAGAAAAGAATATCCATCAAGAAAATGTGGAAGTTTTACATTCTGGAGCTGGAGGTCAGTTCCCCTCTGTCCTCCATCTCGACGTCTCCCTGTCTGTGGTCTTCCAGCCTTGACGCAGGCTTTTTATTCACATCACCATGACGACCAGAATCAGAACCATTAAGACATCACACTGGCCGGAACGCGCTCAACTGTGAGAATGGTGACACTGCTTCATGGCGATTCACTCTAAAGCACTTCATTTGATTCAGTATGCCGATCAAAAGGGTTGTCAGGGGAACGGTAACAGTATTTCCCACAAACACTACAATTTTACACACAAATATAATAAATGTAGATTTATTGAATACAGACAGCACGTCTCATAGAAGGTAAATATCAAATATCACACATTTAAATTCATTCATTTAGCTTTTTTTTTTTTTTTTTTTTAAAGATATTGTTGTAAAAGTCATCTTTTAATAAGTTGTAATTTATGGCCAATTATATTTTATTAAATAGTTTATAGAACATTTTCACCTAAATCACCTATGTAGTGTTACTGGAGCTGGAAGCCTTTGTTGTGTTTAATAAACATAAAGAGTGATGATCTTTACACTTACTCTCATCCATTCATTTAATGATTAGAGACCTATCGTATAGTCTCTGAACCTTTCTGAACACCTCACAGAACTGAGCTTTGCCATAAAAGCTCTCCCTGCGGGTCTTCACATCAGGAATAAAGAGAGGGTTAGATCTGGCAAGGATGCAGCAGATCCTAAACGACACAAGTACATAAGCTTACATGATCAATCATTTACAACGGGTACGCTTGAAGCATGTTAGCTGTGTCTACTACAGGGGTCATCACATAAACAATGACAATACGAACGATAACATACAGACAGTATTTACACTCTTCTATACCAGTATTATTTACACGTCTTGTTTATGGCTATGTTGATGTATACCGGTAAGATAAGCAACGATAACTATTTGCACTATCCTGGGGTTATTGGTTGTGTCTCTTCCCCACTCTAGGTTAACCACGGATCTTGTCGGCTCCAAGAAGAAGGCCCACTCACCAGCGCTCTCGTTCTCCCAGGATCACCAGGTAAGTAACATGCTCAGTGACTATCTCTATTGTGTGTGGGCTGGTGAGGAGTCAACTACCAGGGACTTCCCTACATGTGTTTTAATGCATTCTGTGCGTTTTTGTAACTTTCTGGCAACGTGGTTTGTGCGTTTTGTCACACCTGATGCGTTTTTACACATTTGGTGGTTTCTCCATCTTTTTTGCCCTTTTTTGCATTCGGTGCCATTTTACGGCCGTTATGTGCACTTTTCTGTGTAAATAAGTTGACTATGGTACATTCTTTTTAGCTTTGAATGTCCAAGCAACTCCACTCCTAGTAAGAGGCAGTGGAAGAAGCATCATTTGATTGCCCCTGTTCAGTATTGGGGGTCTGTCATGGCAGGTTAGGCCGGACACAAAGAACACTCGCAGAAATGGGTCCAATGCAAGTAGTTTATTAACACAACCCAAGATAATACAAGGGGGCAAAATAAGGCAAAATCAGCAGAAGCAGCAGCTACAGGGCAACACATGTGAACACAACACAAACCTGACAAACCAGAGGGCGACAACAAAACACACCTGAGACTGGGGGACTCTGGGAGCTGAGCTTGTGAGAAGGGCGGGAAGCTAACGAGAACCTGCAGGCAGAGCCTGGGCTAACCAGGGGAGAACTAGCGACGCGCTGGACCGGCGCTGAGGCTACTAACAAGGGAGGGGGGAAGAGAGCTGAGGGACCAGCTGCAGAATCAAAAACGTCTAGGCCGACCAAACCTGGCACTGCTGCGTGAGCGCGGGTCTATCTTGGCGAGCGAGCCTTGCTGAATCCTTGAATGGCCGGGTGGCCAGCTCGCGAACGAGGGTGTCGAGCCGAAGCTGGCCTAAACACACACCGTGAGCAGTAACGGGAACCTCTCGGGCTACCCAAGCTTCCAAACACGCAATTCTCGGCCTCGAACGAAGCGTCGAGGCTCCTGAAGTACCCCCAGCCTCAGGCGAAACACGTGAACATGAAACGAGACACTGAATCGACACAGTGAACCAAACATGAACACAAATGAACATGAATCACGAACCGATACACATGAAAAGAACCAAACACGTGAACCAAACAAGGCGGAAGTCGTTATTTGGGCCGTATGTGGGCGGCGGCTCGGAATCGCCCGAGGCTGAACTGTGTGCTGCACAGCTAGAAACCACCCTTTCATTTCTACATCACACTCTGCTGAAGAACCAGCCCACAAAACAACAACTCCATTTCTTTGTGCAATCACTTGAATTCTTCTCCCCAGTCCCGGCGTCCCAGACAGATGAGCAACAATTCCCCCTGGAGGAAGAGCTGCACATCTTTCAAGTCCCTTTAAAGTCCATGTTCTACATCTCCTGTATAATAGTTATGTTGCTGTACTTTGTGTTGCTATGGACAACGAACAGCAATTAGATCTATTACATTTTTACATAGAACTACTGTAAACCCTGAAGTCCATGTTGATGTATGGAGTTCTACACCAGGCTGCAGCAGGGAAAACACGCAGGCTTCTCCTCTAAAGCGTGCAGTGTTCTCTGAGCGGTGTGTTACCGGCTCCTGACGAGCTGGATCATAACGTGCAAATAATCCAGACATTTTAAACGTGTCAGTGCTCTGCCTCCACAGATAGGGGGCTCCCTTCCGATACTGTACAGAACCGGACGTACCTACAGTACTACGTCACCCAGGTGAAACCTTTAAATCCCTCGACCACCCATTGTTCCCTTTTTCTGGCACGTCGCCCACTTGGTGGTAGCCGCAAGAGAAGGGGGGCACTCATTTCAACGCGTTATTGTGTTGGATGCTAGCCAAGTTTCCTCAACTGTCACCAAAACAGCTGACCTCGGAACATCGCTGACGGCCGGAGCTCCAGAATCATCCCCGGGACAAACTACGAGGGATCAGGGATTTAACCTCCGACTACGGACCGCACGCCTGAGACCTTCAGGAGACGCGTTTCGTCGGAACTTTCGCTCTGAGAAATTCCTCAAGCTGCGAGCCGGACTCTCCTCTAAAAGTAAGACTGTGAATCGGGGCAGTGTTGGAGGCACTCAGTAGATTATTGGATGTTGGTGCTCTTGAAAACAGTGATCCACTAGATTGTAGGATTGTTGTTGTTGTTTACGCTGATTAGACTAAAGGAAGTACAGCGTTTGATCAGCCTTTTCTTGTCCTCCTATCTCACGCGACTAACTTGGTTGTAGCATTTGATTTCGAATGACTTTGGTGAGCTTTGATCTAAAGGGACTCTGACCCTTAAGAAGCCTTATTTTAGACCAACTCACTGCTAGATCCCCTCGCGGAGCTGTGGACGCGCTTCTCTAGCCTGAGCTGCGTGGTTACTATTGCTCGTGGATTCTTCTCGCCATCCCGTGTGTTTAAATCTCCCTCCGAGGGCTTGGCTTTTGTTCCACTCTGCCACGTGAGTTGGATAAAGCCTCGCACCTTTTGAGATCATACACACATCACTGGGTTACAAAAGAGAGTCGCTAAAACTCCGCCGCTCCTCACACCTCTCCTTTGTTCTCGTAAACACACACACACATGCATACACGTACACACTCCTACACCCACGTGTACGGACCCCCACCCCCCAGTTGCAGACGCATACCTATACTCCCTAGCGAAGTTTGAGCAAAGATTTAGCTTTATTTAGATCTATTTTCCTGCTGACTGTCTTTACTATTGTGGATTAGTATGTTTTTCTGTTTGAGCCGAATTGTTTGTCTTGTTTTCACTCACCTTTTGGGTTCTGCAGCTGATCTCTCAGCTCTCGTTCTCACGTCACGTAAGTTCCCTAGCGCCTGACGAGCGCAGCTTTGCTTTCCCCCAGTTTCCCCAGGCGCTGCCTGTAGGTCTTGGTTATCGTTGCGCATCCCTCTCAGTCCCGGTACGCTAGCCTAGCTCCAGGATTCCCTCCAGCCTCAGGTGTGTGTCTTTGCTTTGCCCACGTTACTTTGTCCCTGTTGTTTGGTTTATCCTTTGGCCCTGTACCTTTGCTGCCTCTTCCTGAGTGTAGCCTTGTTTGAATAAACGTTCTTGCATCGAGCCATCTATGTCTGTTTATTTATTTATTTTTATTATTTTTAACGGACTGACCGAGCACAAACAGCTAAATCAATACACAAGCATGATGATGCAACATATTGCAGGGATGTTTGGTGTGTGTCCCTCAGGATGATGTACTTCACTTGTTTTTTAATCGTCCACATTTGAAACATGTCAAACTCCATAGTCTAATAGATAGTCTGGTCTAAGCCTTCTTTATGTGTCTGTCAGAAGTGGAAGCCGACACGCTCGTCTGCTGTTGTAGTGCATCTGCCTCACAGTTCAGCGTGTTGTGCGGTTTCGGAGGCTTTTCTGCTCAACACACTCGTACACAGTTGTACTGTAGTCTTCAGCTCCTCAACAAGGTGTGTATCCATCTGTAGAACTGCGACTCACTGGATGGGTTTTCTTTATTGCACCAATCTGAGTGAGCTCTAGAGAGTGTTGCACATGAAAATCTCCTCAGTTCTAGAATAACTCAAAAACCAGCCCATGTAACCCCAACAAAACCACACTATGCTGAAAATCACAAAGATTACTTTTATTATTACTCCTCATTGGGAAGGTTGATACGAACATTACCTGAAGCCGCTGGCCTGTCTTTACATGATTTTATACCCTGCACTGCTAATAAAGAGAACTGCATAAGGTGTTCCTAATAAACTGTTTGGTGAGATCATAAACCAGATGTTTAAAGAATAAAATGACTATTTAATATCAGCCTGTTTTCAGTTTGTGAGTCAAAGAACCCAAGTATTTACATTTTTACTTTCATTATTTGAACTTTTTCAAGACTCGCAGGACTACCATATTAGATCTACTTCATCACTATAGATTTACAGTAAAGTAATAGCTTGAGCATTGATGAAATGTGTCCATATTTACCACAAACATGTGTCTGCCTATTGCAAACTCTCCCAGCATTATTGAGCTAACACCACAATCAGTGTTTACTGATATCAGTGTACATGAACCCAGCTGAAGAACAAACCCAAAGCCAAGACCTTACACAACTCAATTCTCCTTTCAGTTCAATTCAAATTTATTTCATAGTCACTGCATAGTCATGCAGTGAGGTGAGGAGGGATCAATGCTGGGCCCCAGAGCAGCACATCAGGCAGCAGGGTGGTGGAGAGCCAGGGCTGGCGGTACCGGGATGGAACAGTTGGAACTGAGCATCTCATTACATGGAAAAGAGAGAGAAAGAAAACAGAAAGGAGGGAAAAACACAAGGGGTCAGGAGGAGAGCAGCAACATGATCTGTGGGGTTATACAGCAGGACAGGATCCCATGGGTAGGCAGGAGCATCCAACCACAAATGGTCTGGCGTCAGCGGCTAGCAGGGAGCAGCTCGGCACATGGGGAGAGAAAAGAAAGGAGAAAATGAAGTGTTTTGGCGTTTGAATAGACTGATGTACCTCCTGTAAAAGAAGTAGATTAGAGAGACAGAATTTAAAGTGTCTTACAGTAGTGCTGGTTATGACTGAGAATCCATCTAAATTTAGAGCACTACAAATAGATTTACCCATCTTTGAATCAATAAGTAATACCTCTGTTTTACCTGGATTAAGCAAACCGTAAGTTGTGGGGCATCCAGTTCTTTATGTCTTTAGGACAGCCTGTTCTGTTCTGGAGACAAATGGTCTTGTTGGAAGTACAGGTGTCATTAGCATAGCAATTAAAGTCGATACCATGCTTCCAGACTATTTTAACCCAGCGGCAGCATAAGAACATTCAATAATAACAGACCCGGGATTGACCCTTTACTCCCTATAATCCGTGAGCATGGTACCGACATGGTAAGAATGTCTTTAATATTTATTATGAGTTCTATTAATAAGACTAAAAGGCACACGGTTTTCTTTCAGTTCCTCATGGTCCAATAACTGAATTTTAATAAATATAGTGACTGAGTGATTCCTAAAGAATTCCTGAAACAATTCCTAGGTGGTGGTTCTGTAACTGCTTTGGTGTTTCTATGTGGTTGCGAGGGTGTTTCTTGGTGGTTGCCATGCGGTCGTTAGGCCATTAAGAGCTGCACAAGCATTGTCACAAACCAGCAGACATCCGCGTCCAAGCCCCAAGCGAGCAAGTCAACGGCGACAGTGGCAAGGAAAAACTCCCTCAGATGGAGAGGAAGAAACCTTGAGAGGAACCAAGACTCAAAAGGGGGAACCATCCTCCTTTGGTTGACACGGGAGAGCAAAACCACGCAACAAAAGCATGCAATGAAAGAAATAACTAAGGGATACATAGACGAGAGCCTAATACTGCCCAGAAGTATTGAATGAATCACATGAATTAGATCTGTGATTCGTTATTCTCATCTTCTGACCCGCTTAGTCCAATTTAGGACCGCAGGGGCAATAGGGCAAGCAAAGCCACCCAGGCATCCCTGTCCCCAGGCACTTCTACCAGCTCCTCCTTAGGACCCCTAGATGCTTCCAGGCCAGCCAGGAAATACAATCCATCCAGCGGGTCCTGGGTCATCCTCGGGGTCTCATCCAAAGTCGCTGATGCCCGGTAAACAGTTCAAGCGCACGCCGAAGGCCTCCGCACGTGGAAGCCAGGCAGACACAGCTCCGACACCGGGAGTACGAGGAACGAGCGGCTCGCGTTAGCAAACCCGCCAAGCCCGTGCTCCTAGAGCTCCTCCCGCAGGATGTTTCGGGGAACACGATCATAAGCCTTCTCAGTGTAGAAAACGCATGAAGACCGGGGCGGCAAATCCTCACGTTCCTTCAACTACCTGACGGAGAGAGAAGAGCTGCTCTGCTGTTCCACGGGCAGGATGGACTCCGCATCCACTATCCATCAGAGGAATAGTTCAAATCCTGGAGGTACCCTGGCAAAGACTTTCTGAGAGAGGCTGGGAACCACCACCCCGGTTCGCCAATCCAGAGACACTGCTCCCAGGATTCATGCTACATTGAAGAGGCGTGTCAGCCAAGACAGACCCTCAATGTCCAGAGCCTTCAGCAACTCTGGGCAAATCTCATCCGCTCCCGGAGCCGTTCACCCAGCAGAAGAATGAAGTCAGTACGTGGAACTCTCCGGAATTCCACCTACCGGCACAAACTTCAAATGAGCGGCTGCAGACCAGATACACGCGAGTATCCCCGCACCCACCCGGCACTTCTCACCCCGGGGCAACTTCTGAGTAGGAGAGAGACCATCTTCTACTCAGGAGTTTAGTTGCGGAGCCTAGACTGCGAGCGAAGGCGAACAGAACTATATGCTATATACAGCTGCTATCTCTCAACCTTCCGCACCAGCTCATAGCTCCTTACCCGCTAGTGAGGTCACATTACACTCACCAAGAGGCAGTTGCAATGCTGTTGCCAAGCAGTTGCTTTGGTCTCAGAAGTGGATGGAATGCGCTCACTAGGGTATTGCTCTGCTGTTCCACATCATTGCTATGCAGTTATACGTGGTTGCTATGCTCTTTAAAGCTGCTTGGTGACAATGTTGGTGGAAGTTGAGCTGTGTCACATGGTTCTATGCTGTTCTACGGGATTTGTTAAGAAGATGCTGCTGCTGCTTCAGTGGCGTTTGCTACGGTGTTGTTTAGCAAACTTTTTTGCAGCCATTACCAAACGCCAAGCGCTTTTAGCTTTCCCTTTCTGGAGTCCTGGCTTTGATCCAGCAGGGACATTCCTCGCTGCTCTTCCTCGCTGCTCTTCCAGGTCCAGCTCCAGGAGTTCACGCTGGATACGAAGAGCATCGTCAGAGATCTGCTTCAGCCTACACACACACACACACACACACACACACACACACGTTATTATGATAATGTTAGCACCATAAAGTCACACATCTACACGGGCTGGAGGTGATGTAGTTTTTTTTTTAAGATAATTAATAAATGTATGCATTGAGGTGGGCGGGGTTATAAACATGCCTACAACCTATCAGAGTGAGGGGGTTGGAGTGTATAAACATGGATGTATTCTATCAGAGCAGAGTGGGTGCAGGGTTGTGGGGTAATTTACACATCTAGTGCAGTTTATCTGGTGTTGTATTGTTCAGAGTTCATTTCCACTGTTTTATCAGATCACTATAATAGAATAGAGACAGTTTTACCTTCTAAAATATCAAAGATCCAAACAAATCCTCACTTTAAAAAACCAAAACATCTATTAAACCTGAATGAGTGTGTGTGTGTGTGTGTGTGTGTGTGTGTGTGTGTATATATATTTGTGTGTATGCTCTCCAATTGCCTACTTTCTCATGTCTTCCTCCTGCTTCTCTAACGTGGTCAGATACAGGTTGATCCACGTCAAGCTTGTGCAGACCTCTTTCGGTTCGAGGAAGTCAGCGCTGTCAGACTGTTGATATTTCAGTCTGAGCTGGTGAAAATACTCTGCCTGTAGGAGATGGAAACAGCGCTACAGTTTAGACACATCATTGTAGAAAAAAAACACTTGTGGAAAGGATTTTTTTTTTTTACCTGATTTTCTTTCCAAATTATTCATGTCTGATTTCCCTCTCTAATCAGATCCCTCCCCCCCACTGCATAATACTACCTAGCTCGGTGGGTAAGGGCCAGCGGAAGTTACACGTAAAGCTCAATGCTGAATGACTTACCGGACTCTGAAGCAGCTGCTCCTTTCGCTTTCTCTGCATCCTCTTTTTCTGCAGATCTTCCTCTTCCATCTTCTGCATCTTTATATGCTTAGATGTTTGCTGTTTGAAATTAGAGAGAATAAACAGTTCATGAATGATGACAAAGACTAAAGCTAAAGCTTTTCTCAGAACATACCATTAGTTTCGGAACAAAAAAAAAACCCTTTGAAAGACTCTTCTCCTCCAACGATGTGTTCGACACCTCAAGCATTAAAGAGCATGTTTTCACTCAGAATATTCTAAGATGACAGTGAATCGTCTTGAACTAAACTGTATCATCACTGATGCTTCACTGTTAAAAAGGCTCTTCTGTCTATGCTTTGGCTTAATCTGGGTATCTGGACCTTAGACGTTCTAGACAACAAATGACTGTAAACGACAAGTCAAACAACTCCACAAAAGAGAGACTTACCATGACCAATCCCGTGAACATGTTAAGGAACATGAAGTTGCCTATCAGGATCAGGATGATGAAAAACAGCTCACTGTAGGCAATCCCTAGACTATGAAGTCTGTCCTGGTGTTCCAGCCAGCCTGAAATCTACAATAGAGCAATAATGTTAATGGTAATAATGGTGGAAATAAAGTTCATCCCCTAATTGAACTAATGTGAAATGTGTGGATTGTTGTGAAAAGGTGAGCGTGAAAGTCTCTTGCCTAGTGCGTGCGTGTACATTTCTGGCATGAATGAGCAGGTGTCCAAGTTGGCTCCAAATAATGTGCTCCGTGAGCGTATGTAGACGTATGCATGTTCTGGATGTTCAGTATCTGTAAATGCAGCTGACTGTGTTTGACTCACTGTGACTACGCTCAAGGTGGAGAGCAACGCAACACCCATATCCCCCCAGTTCTCGGGGTCCGCGGTCCCGAAATGCTGCACTCCGGCGACGGCAAAGACGAGCAAGATGAAGAAAATCATGGCCGTCACGTACGCAGCTGTCTTCAGGCCTTGGAATAGAATCAAGACCAGGTCCTGGAAAACAGCACATCATGTCTTTACACTACCGGTCAGAGTATCGGAAATGTGTCTTCTGTTTTCTTAATGGCACATGATAATAATCAATAACCTAGAATTATGGAAAACAAGTGCTATTATACACTTTATGTCCAAATGTTTGTGGACTTTCTATTCTGCTTTTGTTTGAGTAACTTTCTACTGTCTACCCTTCATTCCCATCATGCACTTTACCTGGATACTGGGGATGATAAAGATGATTCTCAGGATCCGGAAAGCCCTGAGGATCCGGAAGACCCAGTATGACCCGTCTGCCCTGGAGATCAGCGACAGCAGCAGGAACCCGGTGTTGCAGATGTTGGCTCCACTTCCCCAGAAACCGCACGGCTCCGTGTACACCTTCACCATGAACTCCAAGATGAAGACCACCAAGTAAAACACATCAGCCCCCTGAGGAACAGATTAAGCACAATAAACGCACTGTGATCCAGTCTCTCTCACACACACACACACACACACACATACATACATGCTCTCTGCCCTCCTTCCTTCTCTCCTCTATAAAATGTCGTAAAATTAGGTTACGTGGAATTTCTTCAGTTCACTCACCTCGAACAACGCTGAATACGCAGTTTTAAGTTCACGGTCTGTTTCCAGACCCATGAACGCGGCGTCCAGCACGACTACTAGAACCATGAAGGCCCTAAAATAACACCCAAGTCTACTCCTGCACACAAACAAAGACGCAACAGAGCAGCAGAGTTGGTGTTGTTCAAGCAGAATGCACAAGATGCAGAAATAGAAAAGAATATCCATCAAGAAAATGTAGAAGTTTTACATTCTGGAGCTGGAGGTCAGTTCCCCTCTGTCCTCCATCTCGACGTCTCCCTGTCTGTGGTCGTCCAGCCTTGACGCAGGCTTTTTATTCACATCACCATGACGACCCGAATCAGAACCATTATGACATCACACTGGCCGGAATGCGCTCAGCTGTGAGAATGGTGACACTGCTTCATGGCGATTCACTCTAAAGCACTTCATTTGATTCAGTATGACGATCAAAAGGGTTGTCAGGGGAACGGTAACAGTATTTCCCACAAACACTACAATTTTACACACAAATATAATAAATGTAGATTTATTGAATACAGACAGCACGTCTCATAGAAGGTAAATATCAAATATCACACATTTAAATTCATTCATTTAGCTTTTTTTTTTTTTTTTTTTTTTTTAAAGATATTGTTGTAAAAGTCATCTTTTAATAAGTTGTAATTTATGGCCAATTATATTTTATTAAATAGTTTATAGAACATTTTCACCTAAATCACCTATGTAGTGTTACTGGAGTTGGAAGCCTTTGTTGTGTTTAATAAACATAAAGAGTGATGATCTTTACACTTACTCTCATCCATTCATTAAATGATTAGAGACCTATCGTTCAGAACCTTTCTGAACACCCCACAGAACTGAGCTTTGCCATAAAAGCTCTCCCTGCGGGTCTTCACATCAGGAATAAAGAGAGGGTTAGATCTGGCAAGGATGCAGCAGATCCTAAACGACACAAGTACATAAGCTTACATGATCAATCATTTACAACGGGTACGCTTGAAGCATGTTAGCTGTGTCTACTACAGGGGTCATCACATAAACAATGACAATACGAACGATAACATACAGACAGTATTTACACTCTTCTATACCAGTATTATTTACACGTCTTGTTTATGGCTATGTTGATGTATACCGGTAAGATAAGCAACGATAACTATTTGCACTATCCTGGGGTTATTGGTTGTGTCTCTTCCCCACTCTAGGTTAACCACAGATCTTGTCGGCTCCAAGAAGAAGGCCCACTCACCAGCGCTCTCGTTCTCCCAGGATCACCAGGTAAGTAACATGCTCAGTGACCATCTCTATTGTGTGTGGGCTGCTGAGGAGTCAACTACCAGGGACTTCCCTACATGTGTTTTAATGCATTCTGTGCGTATTCAGTATTGGGGGTCTGTCATGGCAGGTTAGGCCGGACACAAAGAACACTCGCAGAAATGGGTCCAATGCAAGTAGTTTATTAACACAACCCAAGATAATACAAGGGGGCAAAATAAGGCAAAAGCAGCAGCAGCAGCAGCTACAGGGCAACACATGTGAACACAACACAAACCTGACAAACCAGAGGGCGACAACAAAACACACCTGAGACTGGGGGACTCTGGGAGCTGAGCTTGTGAGATGGGCGGGAAGCTAACGAGAACCTGCAGGCAGAGCCTGGGCTAACCAGGGGAGAACTAGCGACGCGCTGGACCGGCGCTGAGGCTACTAACAAGGGAGGGGGGGGAGAGAGCTGAGGGACCAGCTGCAGAATCAAAAACGTCTAGGCCGACCAAACCTGGCACTGCTGCGTGAGCGCGGGTCTATCTTGGCGAGCGAGCCTTGCTGAATCCTTGAATGGCCGGGTGGCCAGCTCGCGAACGAGGGTGTCGAGCCGAAGCTGGCCTAAACACACACCGTGAGCAGTAACGGGAACCTCTCGGGCTACCCAAGCTTCCAAACACGCAATTCTCGGCCTCGAACGAAGCGTCGAGGCTCCTGAAGTACCCCCAGCCTCAGGCGAAACACGTGAACATGAAACGAGCCACTGAATCGACACAATGAACCAAACATGAACACAAATGAACATGAATCACGAACCGATACACATGAAAAGAACCAAACACGTGAACCAAACAAGGCGGAAGTCGTTATTTGGGCCGTATGTGGGCGGCGGCTCGGAATCGCCCGAGGCTGAACTGTGTGCTGCACAGCTAGAAACCACCCTTTCATTTCTACATCACACTCTGCTGAAGAACCAGCCCACAAAACAAGAACTCCATTTCTTTGTGCAATCACTTGAATTCTTCTCCCCAGTCCCGGCGTCCCAGACAGATGAGCAACAATTCCCCCTGGAGGAAGAGCTGCACATCTTTCAAGTCCCTTTAAAGTCCATGTTCTACATCTCCTGTATAATAGTTATGTTGCTGTACTTTGTGTTGCTATGGACAACGAACAGCAATTAGATCTATTACATTTTTACATAGAACTACTGTAAACCCTGAAGTCCATGTTGATGTATGGAGCTCTACACCAGGCTGCAGCAGGGAAAACACGCAGGCTTCTCCTCTAAAGCGTGCAGTGATGTCTGATCAGTGTGTTACCGGCTCCTGACGAGCTGGATCATAACGTGCAAATAATCCAGACATTTTAAACGTGTCAGTGCTCTGCCTCCACAGACAGGGGGCTCCCTTCCGATACTGTACAGAACCGGACGTACCTACAGTACTACGTCACCCAGGTGAAACCTTTAAATCCCTCGACCACCCATTGTTCCCTTTTTCTGGCACGTCGCCCACTTGGTGGTAGCCGCAAGAGAAGGGGGCCACTCATTTCAACGCGTTATTGTGTTGGATGCTAGCCAAGTTTCCTCAACTGTCACCAAAACAGCTGACCTCGGAACATCGCTGACGGCCGGAGCTCCAGAATCATCCCCGGGACAAACTACGAGGGATCAGGGATTTAACCTCCGACTACGGACCGCACGCCTGAGACCTTCAGGAGACGCGTTTCGTCGGAACTTTCGCTCTGAGAAATTCCTCAAGCTGCGAGCCGGACTCTCCTCTAAAAGTAAGACTGTGAATCGGGGCAGTGTTGGAGGCACTCAGTAGATTATTGGATGTTGGTGCTCTTGAAAACAGTGATCCACTAGATTGTAGATTTGTTGTTGTTGTTTACGCTGATTAGACTAAAGGAAGTACAGCGTTTGATCAGCCTTTTCTTGTCCTCCTATCTCACGCGACTAACTTGGTTGTAGCATTTGATTTCGAATGACTTTGGTGAGCTTTGATCTAAAGGGACTCTGACCCTTAAGAAGCCTTATTTTAGACCAACTCACTGCTAGATCCCCTCGCGGAGCTGTGGACGCGCTTCTCTAGCCTGAGCTGCGTGGTTACTATTGCTCGTGGATTCTTCTCGCCATCCCGTGTGTTTAAATCTCCCTCCGAGGGCTTGGCTTTTGTTCCACTCTGCCACGTGAGTTGGATAAAGCCTCGCACCTTTTGAGATCATACACACATCACTGGGTTACAAAGGACAGTCGCTAAAGCTCCGCCGCTCCTCACACCTCTCCTTTGTTCTCGGCGCGCCAGACGCGCGCGTTCGTAAATACACACACACATGCATACACGTACACACTCCTACACCCACATGTACGGACCCCCACCCCCCAGTTGCAGACGCATACCTATACTCCCTAGCGAAGTTTGAGCAAAGATTTAGCTTTATTTAGATCTATTTTCCTGCTGACTGTCTTTACTATTGTGGATTAGTATGTTTTTCTGTTTGAGCCGAATTGTTTGTCTTGTTTTCACTCACCTTTTGGGTTCTGCAGCTGATCTCTCAGCTCTCGTTCTCACGTCACGTAAGTTCCCTAGCGCCTGACGAGCGCAGCTTTGCTTTCCCCCAGTTTCCCCAGGCGCTGCCTGTAGGTCTTGGTTATCGTTGCGCATCCCTCTCAGTCCCGGTACGCTAGCCTAGCTCCAGGATTCCCTCCAGCCTCAGGTGTGTGTCTTTGCTTTGCCCACGTTACTTTGTCCCTGTTGTTTGGTTTATCCTTTGGCCCTGTACCTTTGCTGCCTCTTCCTGAGTGTAGCCTTGTTTGAATAAACGTTTTTGCATCGAGCCATCTATGTCTATTTATTTATTTATTTATTACTATTATTTTAACGGACTGACCGAGCACAAACAGCTAAATCAATACACAAGCATGATGATGCAACATATTGCAGGGATGTTTGGTGTGTGTCCCTCAGGATGATGTACTTCACTTGTTTTTTAATCGTCCACATTTGAAACATGTCAAACTCCATAGTCTAATAGATAGTCTGGTCTAAGCCTTCTTTATGTGTCTGTCAGAAGTGGAAGCCGACACGCTCGTCTGCTGTTGTAGTGCATCTGCCTCACAGTTCAGCGTGTTGTGCGGTTTCGGAGGCTTTTCTGCTCAACACACTTGTACACAGTTGTACTGTAGTCTTCAGCTCCTCAACAAGGTGTGTATCCATCTGTAGAACTGCGACTCACTGGATGGGTTTTCTTTATTGCACCAATCGGAGTGAGCTCTAGAGAGTGTTGCACATGAAAATCTCCTCAGTTCTAGAATAACTCAAAAACCAGCCCATGTAACCCCAACAAAACCACACTATGCTGAAAATCACAAAGATTACTTTTATTATTACTCCTCATTGGGAAGGTTGATACGAACATTACCTGAAGCCGCTGGCCTGTCTTTACATGATTTTATACCCTGCACTGCTAATAAAGAGAACTGCATAAGGTGTTCCTAATAAACTGTTTGGTGAGATCATAAACCAGATGTTTAAAGAATAAAATGACTATTTAATATCAGCCTGTTTTCAGTTTGTGAGTCAAAGAACCCAAGTATTTACATTTTTACTTTCATTATTTGAACTTTTTCAAGACTCGCAGGACTACCATATTAGATCTACTTCATCACTACAGATTTACAGTAAAGTAATAGCTTGAGCATTGATGAAATGTGTCCATATTTACCACAAACATGTGTCTGCCTATTGCAAACTCTCCCAGCATTATTGAGCTAACACCACAATCTGTGTTTACTGATATCAGTGTACATGAACCCAGCTGAAGAACAAACCCAAAGCCAAGACCTTACACAACTCAATTCTCCTTTCAGTTCAATTCAAATTTATTTCATAGTCACTGCATAGTCATGCAGTGAGGTGAGGAGGGATCAATGCTGGGCCCCAGAGCAGCACATCAGGCAGCAGGGTGGTGGAGAGCCAGGTCTGGCGGTACCGGGATGGAACAGTTGGAACTGAGCATCTCATTACATGGAAAAGAGAGAGAAAGAAAACAGAAAGGAGGGAAAAACACAAGGGGTCAGGAGGAGAGCAGCAACATGATCTGTGGGGTTATACAGCAGGACAGGATCCCATGGGTAGGCAGGAGCATCCAACCACAAATGGTCTGGCGTCAGCGGCTAGCAGGGAGCAGCTCGGCACATGGGGAGAGAAAAGAAAGGAGAAAATGAAGTGTTTTGGCGTTTGAATAGACTGATGTACCTCCTGTAAAAGAAGTAGATTAGATAAACAGAATTTAAAGTGTCTTACAGTAGTGCTGGTTATGACTGAGAATCCATCTAAATTTAGAGCACTACAAATAGATTTACCCATCTTTGAATCAATAAGTAATACCTCTGTTTTACCTGGATTAAGCAAACCGTAAGTTGTGGGGCATCCAGTTCTTTATGTCTTTAAGACAGTCTGTTCTGGAGACAAATGGTCTTGTTGGAAGTACAGGTGTCGTTAGCATAGCAATTAAAGTCGATACCATGCTTCCGGACTATTTTAACCCAGCGGCAGCATAAGAACATTCAATAATAACAGACCCGGGATTGACCCTTCTTATACTCCGTATAATCCGTAAGCATGGTACTGACATGGTAAGAATGTCTTTAATATTTATTATGATTTCTATTAATAAGACTAAAAGGCACACGATTTTCCTTCAGTTCCTTATGGTCCAATAACTGAATTTTAATAAATATAGTGACTTCCTAAAGAATTCCTGGAATTCCTGAAACAATTCCTAGGTGGTGGTTCTGTTACTGCTTTGGTGTTTCTATGTGGTTGCGAGGGTGTTTCTTGGTGGTTGCCATGCGGTCGTTAGGCCATTAAGAGCTGCACAAGCATTGTCACAAACCAGCAGACATCCGGGTCCAAGCCCCAAGCGAGCAAGCCAACGGCGACAGTGGCAAGGAAAAACTCCCTCAGATGGAGAGGAAGAAACCTTGAGAGGAACCAAGACTCACAGGGGGAACCATCCTCCTTTGGTTGACACGGGAGAGCAAAACCACGCAACAAAAGCATGCAATGAAAGAAATAACTAAGGGATACATAGACGAGAGCCTAATACTGCCCAGATGTATTGAATGAATCACATGAATTAGATCTGTGATTCGTTATTCTCATCTTCTGATCCGCTTAGTCCAATTTAGGACCGCAGAGGCAATAGGGCAAGCAAAGCGACCCAGGCATCCCTGTCCCCAGGCACTTCTACCAGCTCCTCCTTAGGACCCCTAGATGCTTCCAGGCCAGCCAGGAAATACAATCCATCCAGCGGGTCCTGGGTCATCCTCGGGGTCTCATCCAAAGTCGCTGATGCCCGGTAAACAGTTCAAGCGCACGCCGAAGGCCTCCGCACGTGGAAGCCAGGCAGACACAGCTCCGACACCGGGAGTACGAGGAACGAGCGGCTGGCGTTAGCAAACCCGCCAAGCCCGTGCTCCTAGAGCTCCTCCCGCAGGATGTTTCGGGGAACACGATCATAAGCCTTCTCAGTGTAGAAAACGCATGAAGACCGGGGCGGCAAATCCTCACGTTCCTTCAACTACCTGACGGAGAGAGAAGAGCTGGTCTGCTGTTCCACGGGCAGGATGGACTCCGCATCCACTATCCATCAGAGGAATAGTTCAAATCCTGGAGGTACCCTGGCAAAGACTTTCCGAGAGAGGCTGGGAACCACCACCCCGGTTCGCCAATCCAGAGACACTGCTCCCAGGATTCATGCTACATTGAAGAGGCGTGTCAGCCAAGACAGACCCTCAATGTCCAGAGCCTTCAGCAACTCTGGGCAAATCTCATCCGCTCCCGGAGCCGTTCACCCAGCAGAAGAATGAAGTCAGTACGTGGAACTCTCCGGAATTCCACCTACCGGCACAAACTTCAAATGAGCGGCTGCAGACCAGATACACGCGAGTATCCCCGCACCCACCCGGCACTTCTCACCCCGGGGCAACTTCTGAGTAGGAGAGAGACCATCTTCTACTCAGGAGTTTAGTTGCGGAGCCTAGACTGCGAGCGAAGGCGAACAGAACTATATGCTATATACAGCTGCTATCTCTCAACCTTCCGCACCAGCTCATAGCTCCTTACCCGCTAGTGAGGTCACATTACACTCACCAAGAGGCAGTTGCAATGCTGTTGCCAAGCAGTTGCTTTGGTCTCAGAAGTGGATGGAATGCGCTCACTAGGGTATTGCTCTGCTGTTCCACATCATTGCTATGCAGTTATACGTGGTTGCTATGCTCTTTAAAGCTGCTTGGTGACAATGTTGGTGGAAGTTGAGCTGTGTCACATGGTTCTATGCTGTTCTACGGGATTTGTTAAGAAGATGCTGCTGCTGCTTCAGTGGCGTTTGCTACGGTGTTGTTTAGCAAACTTTTTTGCAGCCATTACCAAACGCCAAGCGCTTTTAGCTTTCCCTTTCTGGAGTCCTGGCTTTGATCCAGCAGGGACATTCCTCGCTGCTCTTCCTCGCTGCTCTTCCAGGTCCAGCTCCAGGAGTTCACGCTGGATACGAAGAGCATCGTCAGAGATCTGCTTCAGCCTACACACACACACACACACACACACACACACACACGTTATTATGATAATGTTAGCACCATAAAGTCACACATCTACACGGGCTGGAGGTGATGTAGTTTTTTTTTTTAAGATAATTAATAAATGTATGCATTGAGGTGGGCGGGGTTATAAACATGCCTACAACCTATCAGAGTGAGGGGGTTGGAGTGTATAAACATGGATGTATTCTATCAGAGCAGAGTGGGTGCAGGGTTGTGGGGTAATTTACACATCTAGTGCAGTTTATCTGGTGTTGTATTGTTCAGAGTTCATTTCCACTGTTTTATCAGATCACTATAATAGAATAGAGACAGTTTTACCTTCTAAAATATCAAAGATCCAAACAAATCCTCACTTTAAAAAACCATAACATCTATTAAACCTGAATGAGTGTGTGTGTGTGTGTGTGTGTGTGTATATATTTGTGTGTATGCTCTCCAATTGCCTACTTTCTCATGTCTTCCTCCTGCTTCTCTAACGTGGTCAGATACAGGTTGATCCACGTCAAGCTTGTGCAGACCTCTTTCGGTTCGAGGAAGTCAGCGCTGTCAGACTGTTGATATTTCAGTCTGAGCTGGTGAAAATACTCTGCCTGTAGGAGATGGAAACAGTGCTACAGTTTAGACACATCATTGTAGAAAAAAAACACTTGTGGAAAGGATTTTTTTTTTTACCTGATTTTCTTTCCAAATTATTCATGTCTGATTTCCCTCTCTAATCAGATCCCTCCCCCCCACTGCATAATACTACCTAGCTCGGTGGGTAAGGGCCAGCGGAAGTTACACGTAAAGCTCAATGCTGAATGACTTACCGGACTCTGAAGCAGCTGCTCCTTTCGCTTTCTCTGCATCCTCTTTTTCTGCAGATCTTCCTCTTCCATCTTCTGCATCTTTATATGCTTAGATGTTTGCTGTTTGAAATTAGAGAGAATAAACAGTTCATGAATGATGACAAAGACTAAAGCTAAAGCTTTTCTCAGAACATACCATTAGTTTCGGAACAAAAAAAAAAACCCTTTGAAAGACTCTTCTCCTCCAACGATGTGTTCGACACCTCAAGCATTAAAGAGCATGTTTTCACTCAGAATATTCTAAGATGACAGTGAATCGTCTTGAACTAAACTGTATCATCACTGATGCTTCACTGTTAAAAAGGCTCTTCTGTCTATGCTTTGGCTTAATCTGGGTATCTGGACCTTAGACGTTCTAGACAACAAATGACTGTAAACGACAAGTCAAACAACTCCACAAAAGAGAGACTTACCATGACCAATCCCGTGAACATGTTAAGGAACATGAAGTTGCCTATCAGGATCAGGATGATGAAAAACAGCTCACTGTAGGCAATCCCTAGACTATGAAGTCTGTCCTGGTGTTCCAGCCAGCCTGAAATCTACAATAGAGCAATAATGTTAATGGTAATAATGGTGGAAATAAAGTTCATCCCCTAATTGAACTAATGTGAAATGTGTGGATTGTTGTGAAAAGGTGAGCGTGAAAGTCTCTTGCCTAGTGCGTGCGTGTACATTTCTGGCATGAATGAGCAGGTGTCCAAGTTGGCTCCAAATAAAGTGCTCCGTGAGCGTATGTAGACGTATGCATGTTCTGGATGTTCAGTATCTGTAAATGCAGCTGACTGTGTTTGACTCACTGTGACTACGCTCAAGGTGGAGAGCAACGCAACACCCATATCCCCCCAGTTCTCGGGGTCCGCGGTCCCGAAATGCTGCACTCCGGCGACGGCAAAGACGAGCAAGATGAAGAAAATCATGGCCGTCACGTACGCAGCTGTCTTCAGGCCTTGGAATAGAATCAAGACCAGGTCCTGGAAAACAGCACATCATGTCTTTACACTACCGGTCAGAGTATCGGAAATGTGTCTTCTGTTTTCTTAATGGCACATGATAATAATCAATAACCTAGAATTATGGAAAACAAGTGCTATTATACACTTTATGTCCAAATGTTTGTGGACTTTCTATTCTGCTTTTGTTTGAGTAACTTTCTACTGTCTACCCTTCATTCCCATCATGCACTTTACCTGGATACTGGGGATGATAAAGATGATTCTCAGGATCCGGAAAGCCCTGAGGATCCGGAAGACCCAGTATGACCCGTCTGCCCTGGAGATCAGCGACAGCAGCAGGAACCCGGTGTTGCAGATGTTGGCTCCACTTCCCCAGAAACCGCACGGCTCCGTGTACACCTTCACCATGAACTCCAAGATGAAGACCACCAAGTAAAACACATCAGCCCCCTGAGGAACAGATTAAGCACAATAAACGCACTGTGATCCAGTCTCTCACACACACACACACACACACACACACACACATACATACATGCTCTCTGCCCTCCTTCCCTCTCTCCTCTATAAAATGTCGTAAAATTAGGTTACGTGGAATTTCTTCAGTTCACTCACCTCGAACAACGCTGAATACGCAGCTTTAAGTTCACGGTCTGTTTCCAGACCCATGAACGCGGCGTCCAGCACGACCACTAGAACCATGAAGGCCCTAAAATAACACCCAAGTCTACTCCTGCACACAAACAAAGACGCAACAGAGCAGCAGAGTTGGTGTTGTTCAAGCAGAATGCACAAGATGCAGAAATAGAAAAGAATATCCATCAAGAAAATGTGGAAGTTTTACATTCTGGAGCTGGAGGTCAGTTCCCCTCTGTCCTCCATCTCGACGTCTCCCTGTCTGTGGTCTTCCAGCCTTGACGCAGGCTTTTTATTCACATCACCATGACGACCAGAATCAGAACCATTAAGACATCACACTGGCCGGAACGCGCTCAACTGTGAGAATGGTGACACTGCTTCATGGCGATTCACTCTAAAGCACTTCATTTGATTCAGTATGCCGATCAAAAGGGTTGTCAGGGGAACGGTAACAGTATTTCCCACAAACACTACAATTTTACACACAAATATAATAAATGTAGATTTATTGAATACAGACAGCACGTCTCATAGAAGGTAAATATCAAATATCACACATTTAAATTCATTCATTTAGCTTTTTTTTTTTTTTTTTTTTAAAGATATTGTTGTAAAAGTCATCTTTTAATAAGTTGTAATTTATGGCCAATTATATTTTATTAAATAGTTTATAGAACATTTTCACCTAAATCACCTATGTAGTGTTACTGGAGCTGGAAGCCTTTGTTGTGTTTAATAAACATAAAGAGTGATGATCTTTACACTTACTCTCATCCATTCATTTAATGATTAGAGACCTATCGTATAGTCTCTGAACCTTTCTGAACACCTCACAGAACTGAGCTTTGCCATAAAAGCTCTCCCTGCGGGTCTTCACATCAGGAATAAAGAGAGGGTTAGATCTGGCAAGGATGCAGCAGATCCTAAACGACACAAGTACATAAGCTTACATGATCAATCATTTACAACGGGTACGCTTGAAGCATGTTAGCTGTGTCTACTACAGGGGTCATCACATAAACAATGACAATACGAACGATAACATACAGACAGTATTTACACTCTTCTATACCAGTATTATTTACACGTCTTGTTTATGGCTATGTTGATGTATACCGGTAAGATAAGCAACGATAACTATTTGCACTATCCTGGGGTTATTGGTTGTGTCTCTTCCCCACTCTAGGTTAACCACGGATCTTGTCGGCTCCAAGAAGAAGGCCCACTCACCAGCGCTCTCGTTCTCCCAGGATCACCAGGTAAGTAACATGCTCAGTGACTATCTCTATTGTGTGTGGGCTGGTGAGGAGTCAACTACCAGGGACTTCCCTACATGTGTTTTAATGCATTCTGTGCGTTTTTGTAACTTTCTGGCAACGTGGTTTGTGCGTTTTGTCACACCTGATGCGTTTTTACACATTTGGTGGTTTCTCCATCTTTTTTGCCCTTTTTTGCATTCGGTGCCATTTTACGGCCGTTATGTGCACTTTTCTGTGTAAATAAGTTGACTATGGTACATTCTTTTTAGCTTTGAATGTCCAAGCAACTCCACTCCTAGTAAGAGGCAGTGGAAGAAGCATCATTTGATTGCCCCTGTTCAGTATTGGGGGTCTGTCATGGCAGGTTAGGCCGGACACAAAGAACACTCGCAGAAATGGGTCCAATGCAAGTAGTTTATTAACACAACCCAAGATAATACAAGGGGGCAAAATAAGGCAAAATCAGCAGAAGCAGCAGCTACAGGGCAACACATGTGAACACAACACAAACCTGACAAACCAGAGGGCGACAACAAAACACACCTGAGACTGGGGGACTCTGGGAGCTGAGCTTGTGAGAAGGGCGGGAAGCTAACGAGAACCTGCAGGCAGAGCCTGGGCTAACCAGGGGAGAACTAGCGACGCGCTGGACCGGCGCTGAGGCTACTAACAAGGGAGGGGGGAAGAGAGCTGAGGGACCAGCTGCAGAATCAAAAACGTCTAGGCCGACCAAACCTGGCACTGCTGCGTGAGCGCGGGTCTATCTTGGCGAGCGAGCCTTGCTGAATCCTTGAATGGCCGGGTGGCCAGCTCGCGAACGAGGGTGTCGAGCCGAAGCTGGCCTAAACACACACCGTGAGCAGTAACGGGAACCTCTCGGGCTACCCAAGCTTCCAAACACGCAATTCTCGGCCTCGAACGAAGCGTCGAGGCTCCTGAAGTACCCCCAGCCTCAGGCGAAACACGTGAACATGAAACGAGACACTGAATCGACACAGTGAACCAAACATGAACACAAATGAACATGAATCACGAACCGATACACATGAAAAGAACCAAACACGTGAACCAAACAAGGCGGAAGTCGTTATTTGGGCCGTATGTGGGCGGCGGCTCGGAATCGCCCGAGGCTGAACTGTGTGCTGCACAGCTAGAAACCACCCTTTCATTTCTACATCACACTCTGCTGAAGAACCAGCCCACAAAACAACAACTCCATTTCTTTGTGCAATCACTTGAATTCTTCTCCCCAGTCCCGGCGTCCCAGACAGATGAGCAACAATTCCCCCTGGAGGAAGAGCTGCACATCTTTCAAGTCCCTTTAAAGTCCATGTTCTACATCTCCTGTATAATAGTTATGTTGCTGTACTTTGTGTTGCTATGGACAACGAACAGCAATTAGATCTATTACATTTTTACATAGAACTACTGTAAACCCTGAAGTCCATGTTGATGTATGGAGCTCTACACCAGGCTGCAGCAGGGAAAACACGCAGGCTTCTCCTCTAAAGCGTGCAGTGTTCTCTGAGCGGTGTGTTACCGGCTCCTGACGAGCTGGATCATAACGTGCAAATAATCCAGACATTTTAAACGTGTCAGTGCTCTGCCTCCACAGATAGGGGGCTCCCTTCCGATACTGTACAGAACCGGACGTACCTACAGTACTACGTCACCCAGGTGAAACCTTTAAATCCCTCGACCACCCATTGTTCCCTTTTTCTGGCACGTCGCCCACTTGGTGGTAGCCGCAAGAGAAGGGGGGCACTCATTTCAACGCGTTATTGTGTTGGATGCTAGCCAAGTTTCCTCAACTGTCACCAAAACAGCTGACCTCGGAACATCGCTGACGGCCGGAGCTCCAGAATCATCCCCGGGACAAACTACGAGGGATCAGGGATTTAACCTCCGACTACGGACCGCACGCCTGAGACCTTCAGGAGACGCGTTTCGTCGGAACTTTCGCTCTGAGAAATTCCTCAAGCTGCGAGCCGGACTCTCCTCTAAAAGTAAGACTGTGAATCGGGGCAGTGTTGGAGGCACTCAGTAGATTATTGGATGTTGGTGCTCTTGAAAACAGTGATCCACTAGATTGTAGGATTGTTGTTGTTGTTTACGCTGATTAGACTAAAGGAAGTACAGCGTTTGATCAGCCTTTTCTTGTCCTCCTATCTCACGCGACTAACTTGGTTGTAGCATTTGATTTCGAATGACTTTGGTGAGCTTTGATCTAAAGGGACTCTGACCCTTAAGAAGCCTTATTTTAGACCAACTCACTGCTAGATCCCCTCGCGGAGCTGTGGACGCGCTTCTCTAGCCTGAGCTGCGTGGTTACTATTGCTCGTGGATTCTTCTCGCCATCCCGTGTGTTTAAATCTCCCTCCGAGGGCTTGGCTTTTGTTCCACTCTGCCACGTGAGTTGGATAAAGCCTCGCACCTTTTGAGATCATACACACATCACTGGGTTACAAAAGAGAGTCGCTAAAACTCCGCCGCTCCTCACACCTCTCCTTTGTTCTCGTAAACACACACACACATGCATACACGTACACACTCCTACACCCACGTGTACGGACCCCCACCCCCCAGTTGCAGACGCATACCTATACTCCCTAGCGAAGTTTGAGCAAAGATTTAGCTTTATTTAGATCTATTTTCCTGCTGACTGTCTTTACTATTGTGGATTAGTATGTTTTTCTGTTTGAGCCGAATTGTTTGTCTTGTTTTCACTCACCTTTTGGGTTCTGCAGCTGATCTCTCAGCTCTCGTTCTCACGTCACGTAAGTTCCCTAGCGCCTGACGAGCGCAGCTTTGCTTTCCCCCAGTTTCCCCAGGCGCTGCCTGTAGGTCTTGGTTATCGTTGCGCATCCCTCTCAGTCCCGGTACGCTAGCCTAGCTCCAGGATTCCCTCCAGCCTCAGGTGTGTGTCTTTGCTTTGCCCACGTTACTTTGTCCCTGTTGTTTGGTTTATCCTTTGGCCCTGTACCTTTGCTGCCTCTTCCTGAGTGTAGCCTTGTTTGAATAAACGTTCTTGCATCGAGCCATCTATGTCTGTTTATTTATTTATTTTTATTATTTTTAACGGACTGACCGAGCACAAACAGCTAAATCAATACACAAGCATGATGATGCAACATATTGCAGGGATGTTTGGTGTGTGTCCCTCAGGATGATGTACTTCACTTGTTTTTTAATCGTCCACATTTGAAACATGTCAAACTCCATAGTCTAATAGATAGTCTGGTCTAAGCCTTCTTTATGTGTCTGTCAGAAGTGGAAGCCGACACGCTCGTCTGCTGTTGTAGTGCATCTGCCTCACAGTTCAGCGTGTTGTGCGGTTTCGGAGGCTTTTCTGCTCAACACACTCGTACACAGTTGTACTGTAGTCTTCAGCTCCTCAACAAGGTGTGTATCCATCTGTAGAACTGCGACTCACTGGATGGGTTTTCTTTATTGCACCAATCTGAGTGAGCTCTAGAGAGTGTTGCACATGAAAATCTCCTCAGTTCTAGAATAACTCAAAAACCAGCCCATGTAACCCCAACAAAACCACACTATGCTGAAAATCACAAAGATTACTTTTATTATTACTCCTCATTGGGAAGGTTGATACGAACATTACCTGAAGCCGCTGGCCTGTCTTTACATGATTTTATACCCTGCACTGCTAATAAAGAGAACTGCATAAGGTGTTCCTAATAAACTGTTTGGTGAGATCATAAACCAGATGTTTAAAGAATAAAATGACTATTTAATATCAGCCTGTTTTCAGTTTGTGAGTCAAAGAACCCAAGTATTTACATTTTTACTTTCATTATTTGAACTTTTTCAAGACTCGCAGGACTACCATATTAGATCTACTTCATCACTATAGATTTACAGTAAAGTAATAGCTTGAGCATTGATGAAATGTGTCCATATTTACCACAAACATGTGTCTGCCTATTGCAAACTCTCCCAGCATTATTGAGCTAACACCACAATCAGTGTTTACTGATATCAGTGTACATGAACCCAGCTGAAGAACAAACCCAAAGCCAAGACCTTACACAACTCAATTCTCCTTTCAGTTCAATTCAAATTTATTTCATAGTCACTGCATAGTCATGCAGTGAGGTGAGGAGGGATCAATGCTGGGCCCCAGAGCAGCACATCAGGCAGCAGGGTGGTGGAGAGCCAGGTCTGGCGGTACCGGGATGGAACAGTTGGAACTGAGCATCTCATTACATGGAAAAGAGAGAGAAAGAAAACAGAAAGGAGGGAAAAACACAAGGGGTCAGGAGGAGAGCAGCAACATGATCTGTGGGGTTATACAGCAGGACAGGATCCCATGGGTAGGCAGGAGCATCCAACCACAAATGGTCTGGCGTCAGCGGCTAGCAGGGAGCAGCTCGGCACATGGGGAGAGAAAAGAAAGGAGAAAATGAAGTGTTTTGGCGTTTGAATAGACTGATGTACCTCCTGTAAAAGAAGTAGATTAGAGAGACAGAATTTAAAGTGTCTTACAGTAGTGCTGGTTATGACTGAGAATCCATCTAAATTTAGAGCACTACAAATAGATTTACCCATCTTTGAATCAATAAGTAATACCTCTGTTTTACCTGGATTAAGCAAACCGTAAGTTGTGGGGCATCCAGTTCTTTATGTCTTTAGGACAGCCTGTTCTGTTCTGGAGACAAATGGTCTTGTTGGAAGTACAGGTGTCATTAGCATAGCAATTAAAGTCGATACCATGCTTCCAGACTATTTTAACCCAGCGGCAGCATAAGAACATTCAATAATAACAGACCCGGGATTGACCCTTTACTCCCTATAATCCGTGAGCATGGTACCGACATGGTAAGAATGTCTTTAATATTTATTATGAGTTCTATTAATAAGACTAAAAGGCACACGGTTTTCTTTCAGTTCCTCATGGTCCAATAACTGAATTTTAATAAATATAGTGACTGAGTGATTCCTAAAGAATTCCTGAAACAATTCCTAGGTGGTGGTTCTGTAACTGCTTTGGTGTTTCTATGTGGTTGCGAGGGTGTTTCTTGGTGGTTGCCATGCGGTCGTTAGGCCATTAAGAGCTGCACAAGCATTGTCACAAACCAGCAGACATCCGCGTCCAAGCCCCAAGCGAGCAAGTCAACGGCGACAGTGGCAAGGAAAAACTCCCTCAGATGGAGAGGAAGAAACCTTGAGAGGAACCAAGACTCAAAAGGGGGAACCATCCTCCTTTGGTTGACACGGGAGAGCAAAACCACGCAACAAAAGCATGCAATGAAAGAAATAACTAAGGGATACATAGACGAGAGCCTAATACTGCCCAGAAGTATTGAATGAATCACATGAATTAGATCTGTGATTCGTTATTCTCATCTTCTGACCCGCTTAGTCCAATTTAGGACCGCAGGGGCAATAGGGCAAGCAAAGCCACCCAGGCATCCCTGTCCCCAGGCACTTCTACCAGCTCCTCCTTAGGACCCCTAGATGCTTCCAGGCCAGCCAGGAAATACAATCCATCCAGCGGGTCCTGGGTCATCCTCGGGGTCTCATCCAAAGTCGCTGATGCCCGGTAAACAGTTCAAGCGCACGCCGAAGGCCTCCGCACGTGGAAGCCAGGCAGACACAGCTCCGACACCGGGAGTACGAGGAACGAGCGGCTCGCGTTAGCAAACCCGCCAAGCCCGTGCTCCTAGAGCTCCTCCCGCAGGATGTTTCGGGGAACACGATCATAAGCCTTCTCAGTGTAGAAAACGCATGAAGACCGGGGCGGCAAATCCTCACGTTCCTTCAACTACCTGACGGAGAGAGAAGAGCTGCTCTGCTGTTCCACGGGCAGGATGGACTCCGCATCCACTATCCATCAGAGGAATAGTTCAAATCCTGGAGGTACCCTGGCAAAGACTTTCTGAGAGAGGCTGGGAACCACCACCCCGGTTCGCCAATCCAGAGACACTGCTCCCAGGATTCATGCTACATTGAAGAGGCGTGTCAGCCAAGACAGACCCTCAATGTCCAGAGCCTTCAGCAACTCTGGGCAAATCTCATCCGCTCCCGGAGCCGTTCACCCAGCAGAAGAATGAAGTCAGTACGTGGAACTCTCCGGAATTCCACCTACCGGCACAAACTTCAAATGAGCGGCTGCAGACCAGATACACGCGAGTATCCCCGCACCCACCCGGCACTTCTCACCCCGGGGCAACTTCTGAGTAGGAGAGAGACCATCTTCTACTCAGGAGTTTAGTTGCGGAGCCTAGACTGCGAGCGAAGGCGAACAGAACTATATGCTATATACAGCTGCTATCTCTCAACCTTCCGCACCAGCTCATAGCTCCTTACCCGCTAGTGAGGTCACATTACACTCACCAAGAGGCAGTTGCAATGCTGTTGCCAAGCAGTTGCTTTGGTCTCAGAAGTGGATGGAATGCGCTCACTAGGGTATTGCTCTGCTGTTCCACATCATTGCTATGCAGTTATACGTGGTTGCTATGCTCTTTAAAGCTGCTTGGTGACAATGTTGGTGGAAGTTGAGCTGTGTCACATGGTTCTATGCTGTTCTACGGGATTTGTTAAGAAGATGCTGCTGCTGCTTCAGTGGCGTTTGCTACGGTGTTGTTTAGCAAACTTTTTTGCAGCCATTACCAAACGCCAAGCGCTTTTAGCTTTCCCTTTCTGGAGTCCTGGCTTTGATCCAGCAGGGACATTCCTCGCTGCTCTTCCTCGCTGCTCTTCCAGGTCCAGCTCCAGGAGTTCACGCTGGATACGAAGAGCATCGTCAGAGATCTGCTTCAGCCTACACACACACACACACACACACACACACACACACGTTATTATGATAATGTTAGCACCATAAAGTCACACATCTACACGGGCTGGAGGTGATGTAGTTTTTTTTTTAAGATAATTAATAAATGTATGCATTGAGGTGGGCGGGGTTATAAACATGCCTACAACCTATCAGAGTGAGGGGGTTGGAGTGTATAAACATGGATGTATTCTATCAGAGCAGAGTGGGTGCAGGGTTGTGGGGTAATTTACACATCTAGTGCAGTTTATCTGGTGTTGTATTGTTCAGAGTTCATTTCCACTGTTTTATCAGATCACTATAATAGAATAGAGACAGTTTTACCTTCTAAAATATCAAAGATCCAAACAAATCCTCACTTTAAAAAACCAAAACATCTATTAAACCTGAATGAGTGTGTGTGTGTGTGTGTGTGTGTGTGTGTGTGTGTATATATATTTGTGTGTATGCTCTCCAATTGCCTACTTTCTCATGTCTTCCTCCTGCTTCTCTAACGTGGTCAGATACAGGTTGATCCACGTCAAGCTTGTGCAGACCTCTTTCGGTTCGAGGAAGTCAGCGCTGTCAGACTGTTGATATTTCAGTCTGAGCTGGTGAAAATACTCTGCCTGTAGGAGATGGAAACAGCGCTACAGTTTAGACACATCATTGTAGAAAAAAAACACTTGTGGAAAGGATTTTTTTTTTTTACCTGATTTTCTTTCCAAATTATTCATGTCTGATTTCCCTCTCTAATCAGATCCCTCCCCCCCACTGCATAATACTACCTAGCTCGGTGGGTAAGGGCCAGCGGAAGTTACACGTAAAGCTCAATGCTGAATGACTTACCGGACTCTGAAGCAGCTGCTCCTTTCGCTTTCTCTGCATCCTCTTTTTCTGCAGATCTTCCTCTTCCATCTTCTGCATCTTTATATGCTTAGATGTTTGCTGTTTGAAATTAGAGAGAATAAACAGTTCATGAATGATGACAAAGACTAAAGCTAAAGCTTTTCTCAGAACATACCATTAGTTTCGGAACAAAAAAAAAACCCTTTGAAAGACTCTTCTCCTCCAACGATGTGTTCGACACCTCAAGCATTAAAGAGCATGTTTTCACTCAGAATATTCTAAGATGACAGTGAATCGTCTTGAACTAAACTGTATCATCACTGATGCTTCACTGTTAAAAAGGCTCTTCTGTCTATGCTTTGGCTTAATCTGGGTATCTGGACCTTAGACGTTCTAGACAACAAATGACTGTAAACGACAAGTCAAACAACTCCACAAAAGAGAGACTTACCATGACCAATCCCGTGAACATGTTAAGGAACATGAAGTTGCCTATCAGGATCAGGATGATGAAAAACAGCTCACTGTAGGCAATCCCTAGACTATGAAGTCTGTCCTGGTGTTCCAGCCAGCCTGAAATCTACAATAGAGCAATAATGTTAATGGTAATAATGGTGGAAATAAAGTTCATCCCCTAATTGAACTAATGTGAAATGTGTGGATTGTTGTGAAAAGGTGAGCGTGAAAGTCTCTTGCCTAGTGCGTGCGTGTACATTTCTGGCATGAATGAGCAGGTGTCCAAGTTGGCTCCAAATAAAGTGCTCCGTGAGCGTATGTAGACGTATGCATGTTCTGGATGTTCAGTATCTGTAAATGCAGCTGACTGTGTTTGACTCACTGTGACTACGCTCAAGGTGGAGAGCAACGCAACACCCATATCCCCCCAGTTCTCGGGGTCCGCGGTCCCGAAATGCTGCACTCCGGCGACGGCAAAGACGAGCAAGATGAAGAAAATCATGGCCGTCACGTACGCAGCTGTCTTCAGGCCTTGGAATAGAATCAAGACCAGGTCCTGGAAAACAGCACATCATGTCTTTACACTACCGGTCAGAGTATCGGAAATGTGTCTTCTGTTTTCTTAATGGCACATGATAATAATCAATAACCTAGAATTATGGAAAACAAGTGCTATTATACACTTTATGTCCAAATGTTTGTGGACTTTCTATTCTGCTTTTGTTTGAGTAACTTTCTACTGTCTACCCTTCATTCCCATCATGCACTTTACCTGGATACTGGGGATGATAAAGATGATTCTCAGGATCCGGAAAGCCCTGAGGATCCGGAAGACCCAGTATGACCCGTCTGCCCTGGAGATCAGCGACAGCAGCAGGAACCCGGTGTTGCAGATGTTGGCTCCACTTCCCCAGAAACCGCACGGCTCCGTGTACACCTTCACCATGAACTCCAAGATGAAGACCACCAAGTAAAACACATCAGCCCCCTGAGGAACAGATTAAGCACAATAAACGCACTGTGATCCAGTCTCTCACACACACACACACACACACACACACACACATACATACATGCTCTCTGCCCTCCTTCCCTCTCTCCTCTATAAAATGTCGTAAAATTAGGTTACGTGGAATTTCTTCAGTTCACTCACCTCGAACAACGCTGAATACGCAGCTTTAAGTTCACGGTCTGTTTCCAGACCCATGAACGCGGCGTCCAGCACGACCACTAGAACCATGAAGGCCCTAAAATAACACCCAAGTCTACTCCTGCACACAAACAAAGACGCAACAGAGCAGCAGAGTTGGTGTTGTTCAAGCAGAATGCACAAGATGCAGAAATAGAAAAGAATATCCATCAAGAAAATGTGGAAGTTTTACATTCTGGAGCTGGAGGTCAGTTCCCCTCTGTCCTCCATCTCGACGTCTCCCTGTCTGTGGTCTTCCAGCCTTGACGCAGGCTTTTTATTCACATCACCATGACGACCAGAATCAGAACCATTAAGACATCACACTGGCCGGAACGCGCTCAACTGTGAGAATGGTGACACTGCTTCATGGCGATTCACTCTAAAGCACTTCATTTGATTCAGTATGCCGATCAAAAGGGTTGTCAGGGGAACGGTAACAGTATTTCCCACAAACACTACAATTTTACACACAAATATAATAAATGTAGATTTATTGAATACAGACAGCACGTCTCATAGAAGGTAAATATCAAATATCACACATTTAAATTCATTCATTTAGCTTTTTTTTTTTTTTTTTTTTAAAGATATTGTTGTAAAAGTCATCTTTTAATAAGTTGTAATTTATGGCCAATTATATTTTATTAAATAGTTTATAGAACATTTTCACCTAAATCACCTATGTAGTGTTACTGGAGCTGGAAGCCTTTGTTGTGTTTAATAAACATAAAGAGTGATGATCTTTACACTTACTCTCATCCATTCATTTAATGATTAGAGACCTATCGTATAGTCTCTGAACCTTTCTGAACACCTCACAGAACTGAGCTTTGCCATAAAAGCTCTCCCTGCGGGTCTTCACATCAGGAATAAAGAGAGGGTTAGATCTGGCAAGGATGCAGCAGATCCTAAACGACACAAGTACATAAGCTTACATGATCAATCATTTACAACGGGTACGCTTGAAGCATGTTAGCTGTGTCTACTACAGGGGTCATCACATAAACAATGACAATACGAACGATAACATACAGACAGTATTTACACTCTTCTATACCAGTATTATTTACACGTCTTGTTTATGGCTATGTTGATGTATACCGGTAAGATAAGCAACGATAACTATTTGCACTATCCTGGGGTTATTGGTTGTGTCTCTTCCCCACTCTAGGTTAACCACGGATCTTGTCGGCTCCAAGAAGAAGGCCCACTCACCAGCGCTCTCGTTCTCCCAGGATCACCAGGTAAGTAACATGCTCAGTGACTATCTCTATTGTGTGTGGGCTGGTGAGGAGTCAACTACCAGGGACTTCCCTACATGTGTTTTAATGCATTCTGTGCGTTTTTGTAACTTTCTGGCAACGTGGTTTGTGCGTTTTGTCACACCTGATGCGTTTTTACACATTTGGTGGTTTCTCCATCTTTTTTGCCCTTTTTTGCATTCGGTGCCATTTTACGGCCGTTATGTGCACTTTTCTGTGTAAATAAGTTGACTATGGTACATTCTTTTTAGCTTTGAATGTCCAAGCAACTCCACTCCTAGTAAGAGGCAGTGGAAGAAGCATCATTTGATTGCCCCTGTTCAGTATTGGGGGTCTGTCATGGCAGGTTAGGCCGGACACAAAGAACACTCGCAGAAATGGGTCCAATGCAAGTAGTTTATTAACACAACCCAAGATAATACAAGGGGGCAAAATAAGGCAAAATCAGCAGAAGCAGCAGCTACAGGGCAACACATGTGAACACAACACAAACCTGACAAACCAGAGGGCGACAACAAAACACACCTGAGACTGGGGGACTCTGGGAGCTGAGCTTGTGAGAAGGGCGGGAAGCTAACGAGAACCTGCAGGCAGAGCCTGGGCTAACCAGGGGAGAACTAGCGACGCGCTGGACCGGCGCTGAGGCTACTAACAAGGGAGGGGGGAAGAGAGCTGAGGGACCAGCTGCAGAATCAAAAACGTCTAGGCCGACCAAACCTGGCACTGCTGCGTGAGCGCGGGTCTATCTTGGCGAGCGAGCCTTGCTGAATCCTTGAATGGCCGGGTGGCCAGCTCGCGAACGAGGGTGTCGAGCCGAAGCTGGCCTAAACACACACCGTGAGCAGTAACGGGAACCTCTCGGGCTACCCAAGCTTCCAAACACGCAATTCTCGGCCTCGAACGAAGCGTCGAGGCTCCTGAAGTACCCCCAGCCTCAGGCGAAACACGTGAACATGAAACGAGACACTGAATCGACACAGTGAACCAAACATGAACACAAATGAACATGAATCACGAACCGATACACATGAAAAGAACCAAACACGTGAACCAAACAAGGCGGAAGTCGTTATTTGGGCCGTATGTGGGCGGCGGCTCGGAATCGCCCGAGGCTGAACTGTGTGCTGCACAGCTAGAAACCACCCTTTCATTTCTACATCACACTCTGCTGAAGAACCAGCCCACAAAACAACAACTCCATTTCTTTGTGCAATCACTTGAATTCTTCTCCCCAGTCCCGGCGTCCCAGACAGATGAGCAACAATTCCCCCTGGAGGAAGAGCTGCACATCTTTCAAGTCCCTTTAAAGTCCATGTTCTACATCTCCTGTATAATAGTTATGTTGCTGTACTTTGTGTTGCTATGGACAACGAACAGCAATTAGATCTATTACATTTTTACATAGAACTACTGTAAACCCTGAAGTCCATGTTGATGTATGGAGCTCTACACCAGGCTGCAGCAGGGAAAACACGCAGGCTTCTCCTCTAAAGCGTGCAGTGTTCTCTGAGCGGTGTGTTACCGGCTCCTGACGAGCTGGATCATAACGTGCAAATAATCCAGACATTTTAAACGTGTCAGTGCTCTGCCTCCACAGATAGGGGGCTCCCTTCCGATACTGTACAGAACCGGACGTACCTACAGTACTACGTCACCCAGGTGAAACCTTTAAATCCCTCGACCACCCATTGTTCCCTTTTTCTGGCACGTCGCCCACTTGGTGGTAGCCGCAAGAGAAGGGGGGCACTCATTTCAACGCGTTATTGTGTTGGATGCTAGCCAAGTTTCCTCAACTGTCACCAAAACAGCTGACCTCGGAACATCGCTGACGGCCGGAGCTCCAGAATCATCCCCGGGACAAACTACGAGGGATCAGGGATTTAACCTCCGACTACGGACCGCACGCCTGAGACCTTCAGGAGACGCGTTTCGTCGGAACTTTCGCTCTGAGAAATTCCTCAAGCTGCGAGCCGGACTCTCCTCTAAAAGTAAGACTGTGAATCGGGGCAGTGTTGGAGGCACTCAGTAGATTATTGGATGTTGGTGCTCTTGAAAACAGTGATCCACTAGATTGTAGGATTGTTGTTGTTGTTTACGCTGATTAGACTAAAGGAAGTACAGCGTTTGATCAGCCTTTTCTTGTCCTCCTATCTCACGCGACTAACTTGGTTGTAGCATTTGATTTCGAATGACTTTGGTGAGCTTTGATCTAAAGGGACTCTGACCCTTAAGAAGCCTTATTTTAGACCAACTCACTGCTAGATCCCCTCGCGGAGCTGTGGACGCGCTTCTCTAGCCTGAGCTGCGTGGTTACTATTGCTCGTGGATTCTTCTCGCCATCCCGTGTGTTTAAATCTCCCTCCGAGGGCTTGGCTTTTGTTCCACTCTGCCACGTGAGTTGGATAAAGCCTCGCACCTTTTGAGATCATACACACATCACTGGGTTACAAAAGAGAGTCGCTAAAACTCCGCCGCTCCTCACACCTCTCCTTTGTTCTCGTAAACACACACACACATGCATACACGTACACACTCCTACACCCACGTGTACGGACCCCCACCCCCCAGTTGCAGACGCATACCTATACTCCCTAGCGAAGTTTGAGCAAAGATTTAGCTTTATTTAGATCTATTTTCCTGCTGACTGTCTTTACTATTGTGGATTAGTATGTTTTTCTGTTTGAGCCGAATTGTTTGTCTTGTTTTCACTCACCTTTTGGGTTCTGCAGCTGATCTCTCAGCTCTCGTTCTCACGTCACGTAAGTTCCCTAGCGCCTGACGAGCGCAGCTTTGCTTTCCCCCAGTTTCCCCAGGCGCTGCCTGTAGGTCTTGGTTATCGTTGCGCATCCCTCTCAGTCCCGGTACGCTAGCCTAGCTCCAGGATTCCCTCCAGCCTCAGGTGTGTGTCTTTGCTTTGCCCACGTTACTTTGTCCCTGTTGTTTGGTTTATCCTTTGGCCCTGTACCTTTGCTGCCTCTTCCTGAGTGTAGCCTTGTTTGAATAAACGTTCTTGCATCGAGCCATCTATGTCTGTTTATTTATTTATTTTTATTATTTTTAACGGACTGACCGAGCACAAACAGCTAAATCAATACACAAGCATGATGATGCAACATATTGCAGGGATGTTTGGTGTGTGTCCCTCAGGATGATGTACTTCACTTGTTTTTTAATCGTCCACATTTGAAACATGTCAAACTCCATAGTCTAATAGATAGTCTGGTCTAAGCCTTCTTTATGTGTCTGTCAGAAGTGGAAGCCGACACGCTCGTCTGCTGTTGTAGTGCATCTGCCTCACAGTTCAGCGTGTTGTGCGGTTTCGGAGGCTTTTCTGCTCAACACACTCGTACACAGTTGTACTGTAGTCTTCAGCTCCTCAACAAGGTGTGTATCCATCTGTAGAACTGCGACTCACTGGATGGGTTTTCTTTATTGCACCAATCTGAGTGAGCTCTAGAGAGTGTTGCACATGAAAATCTCCTCAGTTCTAGAATAACTCAAAAACCAGCCCATGTAACCCCAACAAAACCACACTATGCTGAAAATCACAAAGATTACTTTTATTATTACTCCTCATTGGGAAGGTTGATACGAACATTACCTGAAGCCGCTGGCCTGTCTTTACATGATTTTATACCCTGCACTGCTAATAAAGAGAACTGCATAAGGTGTTCCTAATAAACTGTTTGGTGAGATCATAAACCAGATGTTTAAAGAATAAAATGACTATTTAATATCAGCCTGTTTTCAGTTTGTGAGTCAAAGAACCCAAGTATTTACATTTTTACTTTCATTATTTGAACTTTTTCAAGACTCGCAGGACTACCATATTAGATCTACTTCATCACTATAGATTTACAGTAAAGTAATAGCTTGAGCATTGATGAAATGTGTCCATATTTACCACAAACATGTGTCTGCCTATTGCAAACTCTCCCAGCATTATTGAGCTAACACCACAATCAGTGTTTACTGATATCAGTGTACATGAACCCAGCTGAAGAACAAACCCAAAGCCAAGACCTTACACAACTCAATTCTCCTTTCAGTTCAATTCAAATTTATTTCATAGTCACTGCATAGTCATGCAGTGAGGTGAGGAGGGATCAATGCTGGGCCCCAGAGCAGCACATCAGGCAGCAGGGTGGTGGAGAGCCAGGTCTGGCGGTACCGGGATGGAACAGTTGGAACTGAGCATCTCATTACATGGAAAAGAGAGAGAAAGAAAACAGAAAGGAGGGAAAAACACAAGGGGTCAGGAGGAGAGCAGCAACATGATCTGTGGGGTTATACAGCAGGACAGGATCCCATGGGTAGGCAGGAGCATCCAACCACAAATGGTCTGGCGTCAGCGGCTAGCAGGGAGCAGCTCGGCACATGGGGAGAGAAAAGAAAGGAGAAAATGAAGTGTTTTGGCGTTTGAATAGACTGATGTACCTCCTGTAAAAGAAGTAGATTAGAGAGACAGAATTTAAAGTGTCTTACAGTAGTGCTGGTTATGACTGAGAATCCATCTAAATTTAGAGCACTACAAATAGATTTACCCATCTTTGAATCAATAAGTAATACCTCTGTTTTACCTGGATTAAGCAAACCGTAAGTTGTGGGGCATCCAGTTCTTTATGTCTTTAGGACAGCCTGTTCTGTTCTGGAGACAAATGGTCTTGTTGGAAGTACAGGTGTCATTAGCATAGCAATTAAAGTCGATACCATGCTTCCAGACTATTTTAACCCAGCGGCAGCATAAGAACATTCAATAATAACAGACCCGGGATTGACCCTTTACTCCCTATAATCCGTGAGCATGGTACCGACATGGTAAGAATGTCTTTAATATTTATTATGAGTTCTATTAATAAGACTAAAAGGCACACGGTTTTCTTTCAGTTCCTCATGGTCCAATAACTGAATTTTAATAAATATAGTGACTGAGTGATTCCTAAAGAATTCCTGAAACAATTCCTAGGTGGTGGTTCTGTAACTGCTTTGGTGTTTCTATGTGGTTGCGAGGGTGTTTCTTGGTGGTTGCCATGCGGTCGTTAGGCCATTAAGAGCTGCACAAGCATTGTCACAAACCAGCAGACATCCGCGTCCAAGCCCCAAGCGAGCAAGTCAACGGCGACAGTGGCAAGGAAAAACTCCCTCAGATGGAGAGGAAGAAACCTTGAGAGGAACCAAGACTCAAAAGGGGGAACCATCCTCCTTTGGTTGACACGGGAGAGCAAAACCACGCAACAAAAGCATGCAATGAAAGAAATAACTAAGGGATACATAGACGAGAGCCTAATACTGCCCAGAAGTATTGAATGAATCACATGAATTAGATCTGTGATTCGTTATTCTCATCTTCTGACCCGCTTAGTCCAATTTAGGACCGCAGGGGCAATAGGGCAAGCAAAGCCACCCAGGCATCCCTGTCCCCAGGCACTTCTACCAGCTCCTCCTTAGGACCCCTAGATGCTTCCAGGCCAGCCAGGAAATACAATCCATCCAGCGGGTCCTGGGTCATCCTCGGGGTCTCATCCAAAGTCGCTGATGCCCGGTAAACAGTTCAAGCGCACGCCGAAGGCCTCCGCACGTGGAAGCCAGGCAGACACAGCTCCGACACCGGGAGTACGAGGAACGAGCGGCTCGCGTTAGCAAACCCGCCAAGCCCGTGCTCCTAGAGCTCCTCCCGCAGGATGTTTCGGGGAACACGATCATAAGCCTTCTCAGTGTAGAAAACGCATGAAGACCGGGGCGGCAAATCCTCACGTTCCTTCAACTACCTGACGGAGAGAGAAGAGCTGCTCTGCTGTTCCACGGGCAGGATGGACTCCGCATCCACTATCCATCAGAGGAATAGTTCAAATCCTGGAGGTACCCTGGCAAAGACTTTCTGAGAGAGGCTGGGAACCACCACCCCGGTTCGCCAATCCAGAGACACTGCTCCCAGGATTCATGCTACATTGAAGAGGCGTGTCAGCCAAGACAGACCCTCAATGTCCAGAGCCTTCAGCAACTCTGGGCAAATCTCATCCGCTCCCGGAGCCGTTCACCCAGCAGAAGAATGAAGTCAGTACGTGGAACTCTCCGGAATTCCACCTACCGGCACAAACTTCAAATGAGCGGCTGCAGACCAGATACACGCGAGTATCCCCGCACCCACCCGGCACTTCTCACCCCGGGGCAACTTCTGAGTAGGAGAGAGACCATCTTCTACTCAGGAGTTTAGTTGCGGAGCCTAGACTGCGAGCGAAGGCGAACAGAACTATATGCTATATACAGCTGCTATCTCTCAACCTTCCGCACCAGCTCATAGCTCCTTACCCGCTAGTGAGGTCACATTACACTCACCAAGAGGCAGTTGCAATGCTGTTGCCAAGCAGTTGCTTTGGTCTCAGAAGTGGATGGAATGCGCTCACTAGGGTATTGCTCTGCTGTTCCACATCATTGCTATGCAGTTATACGTGGTTGCTATGCTCTTTAAAGCTGCTTGGTGACAATGTTGGTGGAAGTTGAGCTGTGTCACATGGTTCTATGCTGTTCTACGGGATTTGTTAAGAAGATGCTGCTGCTGCTTCAGTGGCGTTTGCTACGGTGTTGTTTAGCAAACTTTTTTGCAGCCATTACCAAACGCCAAGCGCTTTTAGCTTTCCCTTTCTGGAGTCCTGGCTTTGATCCAGCAGGGACATTCCTCGCTGCTCTTCCTCGCTGCTCTTCCAGGTCCAGCTCCAGGAGTTCACGCTGGATACGAAGAGCATCGTCAGAGATCTGCTTCAGCCTACACACACACACACACACACACACACACACACACGTTATTATGATAATGTTAGCACCATAAAGTCACACATCTACACGGGCTGGAGGTGATGTAGTTTTTTTTTTAAGATAATTAATAAATGTATGCATTGAGGTGGGCGGGGTTATAAACATGCCTACAACCTATCAGAGTGAGGGGGTTGGAGTGTATAAACATGGATGTATTCTATCAGAGCAGAGTGGGTGCAGGGTTGTGGGGTAATTTACACATCTAGTGCAGTTTATCTGGTGTTGTATTGTTCAGAGTTCATTTCCACTGTTTTATCAGATCACTATAATAGAATAGAGACAGTTTTACCTTCTAAAATATCAAAGATCCAAACAAATCCTCACTTTAAAAAACCAAAACATCTATTAAACCTGAATGAGTGTGTGTGTGTGTGTGTGTGTGTGTGTGTGTGTGTATATATATTTGTGTGTATGCTCTCCAATTGCCTACTTTCTCATGTCTTCCTCCTGCTTCTCTAACGTGGTCAGATACAGGTTGATCCACGTCAAGCTTGTGCAGACCTCTTTCGGTTCGAGGAAGTCAGCGCTGTCAGACTGTTGATATTTCAGTCTGAGCTGGTGAAAATACTCTGCCTGTAGGAGATGGAAACAGCGCTACAGTTTAGACACATCATTGTAGAAAAAAAACACTTGTGGAAAGGATTTTTTTTTTTTACCTGATTTTCTTTCCAAATTATTCATGTCTGATTTCCCTCTCTAATCAGATCCCTCCCCCCCACTGCATAATACTACCTAGCTCGGTGGGTAAGGGCCAGCGGAAGTTACACGTAAAGCTCAATGCTGAATGACTTACCGGACTCTGAAGCAGCTGCTCCTTTCGCTTTCTCTGCATCCTCTTTTTCTGCAGATCTTCCTCTTCCATCTTCTGCATCTTTATATGCTTAGATGTTTGCTGTTTGAAATTAGAGAGAATAAACAGTTCATGAATGATGACAAAGACTAAAGCTAAAGCTTTTCTCAGAACATACCATTAGTTTCGGAACAAAAAAAAAACCCTTTGAAAGACTCTTCTCCTCCAACGATGTGTTCGACACCTCAAGCATTAAAGAGCATGTTTTCACTCAGAATATTCTAAGATGACAGTGAATCGTCTTGAACTAAACTGTATCATCACTGATGCTTCACTGTTAAAAAGGCTCTTCTGTCTATGCTTTGGCTTAATCTGGGTATCTGGACCTTAGACGTTCTAGACAACAAATGACTGTAAACGACAAGTCAAACAACTCCACAAAAGAGAGACTTACCATGACCAATCCCGTGAACATGTTAAGGAACATGAAGTTGCCTATCAGGATCAGGATGATGAAAAACAGCTCACTGTAGGCAATCCCTAGACTATGAAGTCTGTCCTGGTGTTCCAGCCAGCCTGAAATCTACAATAGAGCAATAATGTTAATGGTAATAATGGTGGAAATAAAGTTCATCCCCTAATTGAACTAATGTGAAATGTGTGGATTGTTGTGAAAAGGTGAGCGTGAAAGTCTCTTGCCTAGTGCGTGCGTGTACATTTCTGGCATGAATGAGCAGGTGTCCAAGTTGGCTCCAAATAATGTGCTCCGTGAGCGTATGTAGACGTATGCATGTTCTGGATGTTCAGTATCTGTAAATGCAGCTGACTGTGTTTGACTCACTGTGACTACGCTCAAGGTGGAGAGCAACGCAACACCCATATCCCCCCAGTTCTCGGGGTCCGCGGTCCCGAAATGCTGCACTCCGGCGACGGCAAAGACGAGCAAGATGAAGAAAATCATGGCCGTCACGTACGCAGCTGTCTTCAGGCCTTGGAATAGAATCAAGACCAGGTCCTGGAAAACAGCACATCATGTCTTTACACTACCGGTCAGAGTATCGGAAATGTGTCTTCTGTTTTCTTAATGGCACATGATAATAATCAATAACCTAGAATTATGGAAAACAAGTGCTATTATACACTTTATGTCCAAATGTTTGTGGACTTTCTATTCTGCTTTTGTTTGAGTAACTTTCTACTGTCTACCCTTCATTCCCATCATGCACTTTACCTGGATACTGGGGATGATAAAGATGATTCTCAGGATCCGGAAAGCCCTGAGGATCCGGAAGACCCAGTATGACCCGTCTGCCCTGGAGATCAGCGACAGCAGCAGGAACCCGGTGTTGCAGATGTTGGCTCCACTTCCCCAGAAACCGCACGGCTCCGTGTACACCTTCACCATGAACTCCAAGATGAAGACCACCAAGTAAAACACATCAGCCCCCTGAGGAACAGATTAAGCACAATAAACGCACTGTGATCCAGTCTCTCTCACACACACACACACACACACACATACATACATGCTCTCTGCCCTCCTTCCTTCTCTCCTCTATAAAATGTCGTAAAATTAGGTTACGTGGAATTTCTTCAGTTCACTCACCTCGAACAACGCTGAATACGCAGTTTTAAGTTCACGGTCTGTTTCCAGACCCATGAACGCGGCGTCCAGCACGACTACTAGAACCATGAAGGCCCTAAAATAACACCCAAGTCTACTCCTGCACACAAACAAAGACGCAACAGAGCAGCAGAGTTGGTGTTGTTCAAGCAGAATGCACAAGATGCAGAAATAGAAAAGAATATCCATCAAGAAAATGTAGAAGTTTTACATTCTGGAGCTGGAGGTCAGTTCCCCTCTGTCCTCCATCTCGACGTCTCCCTGTCTGTGGTCGTCCAGCCTTGACGCAGGCTTTTTATTCACATCACCATGACGACCCGAATCAGAACCATTATGACATCACACTGGCCGGAATGCGCTCAGCTGTGAGAATGGTGACACTGCTTCATGGCGATTCACTCTACAGCACTTCATTTGATTCAGTATGACGATCAAAAGGGTTGTCAGGGGAACGGTAACAGTATTTCCCACAAACACTACAATTTTACACACAAATATAATAAATGTAGATTTATTGAATACAGACAGCACGTCTCATAGAAGGTAAATATCAAATATCACACATTTAAATTCATTCATTTAGCTTTTTTTTTTTTTTTTTTTTTTTTAAAGATATTGTTGTAAAAGTCATCTTTTAATAAGTTGTAATTTATGGCCAATTATATTTTATTAAATAGTTTATAGAACATTTTCACCTAAATCACCTATGTAGTGTTACTGGAGTTGGAAGCCTTTGTTGTGTTTAATAAACATAAAGAGTGATGATCTTTACACTTACTCTCATCCATTCATTAAATGATTAGAGACCTATCGTTCAGAACCTTTCTGAACACCCCACAGAACTGAGCTTTGCCATAAAAGCTCTCCCTGCGGGTCTTCACATCAGGAATAAAGAGAGGGTTAGATCTGGCAAGGATGCAGCAGATCCTAAACGACACAAGTACATAAGCTTACATGATCAATCATTTACAACGGGTACGCTTGAAGCATGTTAGCTGTGTCTACTACAGGGGTCATCACATAAACAATGACAATACGAACGATAACATACAGACAGTATTTACACTCTTCTATACCAGTATTATTTACACGTCTTGTTTATGGCTATGTTGATGTATACCGGTAAGATAAGCAACGATAACTATTTGCACTATCCTGGGGTTATTGGTTGTGTCTCTTCCCCACTCTAGGTTAACCACAGATCTTGTCGGCTCCAAGAAGAAGGCCCACTCACCAGCGCTCTCGTTCTCCCAGGATCACCAGGTAAGTAACATGCTCAGTGACCATCTCTATTGTGTGTGGGCTGCTGAGGAGTCAACTACCAGGGACTTCCCTACATGTGTTTTAATGCATTCTGTGCGTATTCAGTATTGGGGGTCTGTCATGGCAGGTTAGGCCGGACACAAAGAACACTCGCAGAAATGGGTCCAATGCAAGTAGTTTATTAACACAACCCAAGATAATACAAGGGGGCAAAATAAGGCAAAAGCAGCAGCAGCAGCAGCTACAGGGCAACACATGTGAACACAACACAAACCTGACAAACCAGAGGGCGACAACAAAACACACCTGAGACTGGGGGACTCTGGGAGCTGAGCTTGTGAGATGGGCGGGAAGCTAACGAGAACCTGCAGGCAGAGCCTGGGCTAACCAGGGGAGAACTAGCGACGCGCTGGACCGGCGCTGAGGCTACTAACAAGGGAGGGGGGGGAGAGAGCTGAGGGACCAGCTGCAGAATCAAAAACGTCTAGGCCGACCAAACCTGGCACTGCTGCGTGAGCGCGGGTCTATCTTGGCGAGCGAGCCTTGCTGAATCCTTGAATGGCCGGGTGGCCAGCTCGCGAACGAGGGTGTCGAGCCGAAGCTGGCCTAAACACACACCGTGAGCAGTAACGGGAACCTCTCGGGCTACCCAAGCTTCCAAACACGCAATTCTCGGCCTCGAACGAAGCGTCGAGGCTCCTGAAGTACCCCCAGCCTCAGGCGAAACACGTGAACATGAAACGAGCCACTGAATCGACACAATGAACCAAACATGAACACAAATGAACATGAATCACGAACCGATACACATGAAAAGAACCAAACACGTGAACCAAACAAGGCGGAAGTCGTTATTTGGGCCGTATGTGGGCGGCGGCTCGGAATCGCCCGAGGCTGAACTGTGTGCTGCACAGCTAGAAACCACCCTTTCATTTCTACATCACACTCTGCTGAAGAACCAGCCCACAAAACAAGAACTCCATTTCTTTGTGCAATCACTTGAATTCTTCTCCCCAGTCCCGGCGTCCCAGACAGATGAGCAACAATTCCCCCTGGAGGAAGAGCTGCACATCTTTCAAGTCCCTTTAAAGTCCATGTTCTACATCTCCTGTATAATAGTTATGTTGCTGTACTTTGTGTTGCTATGGACAACGAACAGCAATTAGATCTATTACATTTTTACATAGAACTACTGTAAACCCTGAAGTCCATGTTGATGTATGGAGCTCTACACCAGGCTGCAGCAGGGAAAACACGCAGGCTTCTCCTCTAAAGCGTGCAGTGATGTCTGATCAGTGTGTTACCGGCTCCTGACGAGCTGGATCATAACGTGCAAATAATCCAGACATTTTAAACGTGTCAGTGCTCTGCCTCCACAGACAGGGGGCTCCCTTCCGATACTGTACAGAACCGGACGTACCTACAGTACTACGTCACCCAGGTGAAACCTTTAAATCCCTCGACCACCCATTGTTCCCTTTTTCTGGCACGTCGCCCACTTGGTGGTAGCCGCAAGAGAAGGGGGCCACTCATTTCAACGCGTTATTGTGTTGGATGCTAGCCAAGTTTCCTCAACTGTCACCAAAACAGCTGACCTCGGAACATCGCTGACGGCCGGAGCTCCAGAATCATCCCCGGGACAAACTACGAGGGATCAGGGATTTAACCTCCGACTACGGACCGCACGCCTGAGACCTTCAGGAGACGCGTTTCGTCGGAACTTTCGCTCTGAGAAATTCCTCAAGCTGCGAGCCGGACTCTCCTCTAAAAGTAAGACTGTGAATCGGGGCAGTGTTGGAGGCACTCAGTAGATTATTGGATGTTGGTGCTCTTGAAAACAGTGATCCACTAGATTGTAGATTTGTTGTTGTTGTTTACGCTGATTAGACTAAAGGAAGTACAGCGTTTGATCAGCCTTTTCTTGTCCTCCTATCTCACGCGACTAACTTGGTTGTAGCATTTGATTTCGAATGACTTTGGTGAGCTTTGATCTAAAGGGACTCTGACCCTTAAGAAGCCTTATTTTAGACCAACTCACTGCTAGATCCCCTCGCGGAGCTGTGGACGCGCTTCTCTAGCCTGAGCTGCGTGGTTACTATTGCTCGTGGATTCTTCTCGCCATCCCGTGTGTTTAAATCTCCCTCCGAGGGCTTGGCTTTTGTTCCACTCTGCCACGTGAGTTGGATAAAGCCTCGCACCTTTTGAGATCATACACACATCACTGGGTTACAAAGGACAGTCGCTAAAGCTCCGCCGCTCCTCACACCTCTCCTTTGTTCTCGGCGCGCCAGACGCGCGCGTTCGTAAATACACACACACATGCATACACGTACACACTCCTACACCCACATGTACGGACCCCCACCCCCCAGTTGCAGACGCATACCTATACTCCCTAGCGAAGTTTGAGCAAAGATTTAGCTTTATTTAGATCTATTTTCCTGCTGACTGTCTTTACTATTGTGGATTAGTATGTTTTTCTGTTTGAGCCGAATTGTTTGTCTTGTTTTCACTCACCTTTTGGGTTCTGCAGCTGATCTCTCAGCTCTCGTTCTCACGTCACGTAAGTTCCCTAGCGCCTGACGAGCGCAGCTTTGCTTTCCCCCAGTTTCCCCAGGCGCTGCCTGTAGGTCTTGGTTATCGTTGCGCATCCCTCTCAGTCCCGGTACGCTAGCCTAGCTCCAGGATTCCCTCCAGCCTCAGGTGTGTGTCTTTGCTTTGCCCACGTTACTTTGTCCCTGTTGTTTGGTTTATCCTTTGGCCCTGTACCTTTGCTGCCTCTTCCTGAGTGTAGCCTTGTTTGAATAAACGTTTTTGCATCGAGCCATCTATGTCTATTTATTTATTTATTTATTACTATTATTTTAACGGACTGACCGAGCACAAACAGCTAAATCAATACACAAGCATGATGATGCAACATATTGCAGGGATGTTTGGTGTGTGTCCCTCAGGATGATGTACTTCACTTGTTTTTTAATCGTCCACATTTGAAACATGTCAAACTCCATAGTCTAATAGATAGTCTGGTCTAAGCCTTCTTTATGTGTCTGTCAGAAGTGGAAGCCGACACGCTCGTCTGCTGTTGTAGTGCATCTGCCTCACAGTTCAGCGTGTTGTGCGGTTTCGGAGGCTTTTCTGCTCAACACACTTGTACACAGTTGTACTGTAGTCTTCAGCTCCTCAACAAGGTGTGTATCCATCTGTAGAACTGCGACTCACTGGATGGGTTTTCTTTATTGCACCAATCGGAGTGAGCTCTAGAGAGTGTTGCACATGAAAATCTCCTCAGTTCTAGAATAACTCAAAAACCAGCCCATGTAACCCCAACAAAACCACACTATGCTGAAAATCACAAAGATTACTTTTATTATTACTCCTCATTGGGAAGGTTGATACGAACATTACCTGAAGCCGCTGGCCTGTCTTTACATGATTTTATACCCTGCACTGCTAATAAAGAGAACTGCATAAGGTGTTCCTAATAAACTGTTTGGTGAGATCATAAACCAGATGTTTAAAGAATAAAATGACTATTTAATATCAGCCTGTTTTCAGTTTGTGAGTCAAAGAACCCAAGTATTTACATTTTTACTTTCATTATTTGAACTTTTTCAAGACTCGCAGGACTACCATATTAGATCTACTTCATCACTACAGATTTACAGTAAAGTAATAGCTTGAGCATTGATGAAATGTGTCCATATTTACCACAAACATGTGTCTGCCTATTGCAAACTCTCCCAGCATTATTGAGCTAACACCACAATCTGTGTTTACTGATATCAGTGTACATGAACCCAGCTGAAGAACAAACCCAAAGCCAAGACCTTACACAACTCAATTCTCCTTTCAGTTCAATTCAAATTTATTTCATAGTCACTGCATAGTCATGCAGTGAGGTGAGGAGGGATCAATGCTGGGCCCCAGAGCAGCACATCAGGCAGCAGGGTGGTGGAGAGCCAGGTCTGGCGGTACCGGGATGGAACAGTTGGAACTGAGCATCTCATTACATGGAAAAGAGAGAGAAAGAAAACAGAAAGGAGGGAAAAACACAAGGGGTCAGGAGGAGAGCAGCAACATGATCTGTGGGGTTATACAGCAGGACAGGATCCCATGGGTAGGCAGGAGCATCCAACCACAAATGGTCTGGCGTCAGCGGCTAGCAGGGAGCAGCTCGGCACATGGGGAGAGAAAAGAAAGGAGAAAATGAAGTGTTTTGGCGTTTGAATAGACTGATGTACCTCCTGTAAAAGAAGTAGATTAGATAAACAGAATTTAAAGTGTCTTACAGTAGTGCTGGTTATGACTGAGAATCCATCTAAATTTAGAGCACTACAAATAGATTTACCCATCTTTGAATCAATAAGTAATACCTCTGTTTTACCTGGATTAAGCAAACCGTAAGTTGTGGGGCATCCAGTTCTTTATGTCTTTAAGACAGTCTGTTCTGGAGACAAATGGTCTTGTTGGAAGTACAGGTGTCGTTAGCATAGCAATTAAAGTCGATACCATGCTTCCGGACTATTTTAACCCAGCGGCAGCATAAGAACATTCAATAATAACAGACCCGGGATTGACCCTTCTTATACTCCGTATAATCCGTAAGCATGGTACTGACATGGTAAGAATGTCTTTAATATTTATTATGATTTCTATTAATAAGACTAAAAGGCACACGATTTTCCTTCAGTTCCTTATGGTCCAATAACTGAATTTTAATAAATATAGTGACTTCCTAAAGAATTCCTGGAATTCCTGAAACAATTCCTAGGTGGTGGTTCTGTTACTGCTTTGGTGTTTCTATGTGGTTGCGAGGGTGTTTCTTGGTGGTTGCCATGCGGTCGTTAGGCCATTAAGAGCTGCACAAGCATTGTCACAAACCAGCAGACATCCGGGTCCAAGCCCCAAGCGAGCAAGCCAACGGCGACAGTGGCAAGGAAAAACTCCCTCAGATGGAGAGGAAGAAACCTTGAGAGGAACCAAGACTCACAGGGGGAACCATCCTCCTTTGGTTGACACGGGAGAGCAAAACCACGCAACAAAAGCATGCAATGAAAGAAATAACTAAGGGATACATAGACGAGAGCCTAATACTGCCCAGATGTATTGAATGAATCACATGAATTAGATCTGTGATTCGTTATTCTCATCTTCTGATCCGCTTAGTCCAATTTAGGACCGCAGAGGCAATAGGGCAAGCAAAGCGACCCAGGCATCCCTGTCCCCAGGCACTTCTACCAGCTCCTCCTTAGGACCCCTAGATGCTTCCAGGCCAGCCAGGAAATACAATCCATCCAGCGGGTCCTGGGTCATCCTCGGGGTCTCATCCAAAGTCGCTGATGCCCGGTAAACAGTTCAAGCGCACGCCGAAGGCCTCCGCACGTGGAAGCCAGGCAGACACAGCTCCGACACCGGGAGTACGAGGAACGAGCGGCTGGCGTTAGCAAACCCGCCAAGCCCGTGCTCCTAGAGCTCCTCCCGCAGGATGTTTCGGGGAACACGATCATAAGCCTTCTCAGTGTAGAAAACGCATGAAGACCGGGGCGGCAAATCCTCACGTTCCTTCAACTACCTGACGGAGAGAGAAGAGCTGCTCTGCTGTTCCACGGGCAGGATGGACTCCGCATCCACTATCCATCAGAGGAATAGTTCAAATCCTGGAGGTACCCTGGCAAAGACTTTCCGAGAGAGGCTGGGAACCACCACCCCGGTTCGCCAATCCAGAGACACTGCTCCCAGGATTCATGCTACATTGAAGAGGCGTGTCAGCCAAGACAGACCCTCAATGTCCAGAGCCTTCAGCAACTCTGGGCAAATCTCATCCGCTCCCGGAGCCGTTCACCCAGCAGAAGAATGAAGTCAGTACGTGGAACTCTCCGGAATTCCACCTACCGGCACAAACTTCAAATGAGCGGCTGCAGACCAGATACACGCGAGTATCCCCGCACCCACCCGGCACTTCTCACCCCGGGGCAACTTCTGAGTAGGAGAGAGACCATCTTCTACTCAGGAGTTTAGTTGCGGAGCCTAGACTGCGAGCGAAGGCGAACAGAACTATATGCTATATACAGCTGCTATCTCTCAACCTTCCGCACCAGCTCATAGCTCCTTACCCGCTAGTGAGGTCACATTACACTCACCAAGAGGCAGTTGCAATGCTGTTGCCAAGCAGTTGCTTTGGTCTCAGAAGTGGATGGAATGCGCTCACTAGGGTATTGCTCTGCTGTTCCACATCATTGCTATGCAGTTATACGTGGTTGCTATGCTCTTTAAAGCTGCTTGGTGACAATGTTGGTGGAAGTTGAGCTGTGTCACATGGTTCTATGCTGTTCTACGGGATTTGTTAAGAAGATGCTGCTGCTGCTTCAGTGGCGTTTGCTACGGTGTTGTTTAGCAAACTTTTTTGCAGCCATTACCAAACGCCAAGCGCTTTTAGCTTTCCCTTTCTGGAGTCCTGGCTTTGATCCAGCAGGGACATTCCTCGCTGCTCTTCCTCGCTGCTCTTCCAGGTCCAGCTCCAGGAGTTCACGCTGGATACGAAGAGCATCGTCAGAGATCTGCTTCAGCCTACACACACACACACACACACACACGTTATTATGATAATGTTAGCACCATAAAGTCACACATCTACACGGGCTGGAGGTGATGTAGTTTTTTTTTTTAAGATAATTAATAAATGTATGCATTGAGGTGGGCGGGGTTATAAACATGCCTACAACCTATCAGAGTGAGGGGGTTGGAGTGTATAAACATGGATGTATTCTATCAGAGCAGAGTGGGTGCAGGGTTGTGGGGTAATTTACACATCTAGTGCAGTTTATCTGGTGTTGTATTGTTCAGAGTTCATTTCCACTGTTTTATCAGATCACTATAATAGAATAGAGACAGTTTTACCTTCTAAAATATCAAAGATCCAAACAAATCCTCACTTTAAAAAACCAAAACATCTATTAAACCTGAATGAGTGTGTGTGTGTGTGTGTGTGTGTATATATTTGTGTGTATGCTCTCCAATTGCCTACTTTCTCATGTCTTCCTCCTGCTTCTCTAACGTGGTCAGATACAGGTTGATCCACGTCAAGCTTGTGCAGACCTCTTTCGGTTCGAGGAAGTCAGCGCTGTCAGACTGTTGATATTTCAGTCTGAGCTGGTGAAAATACTCTGCCTGTAGGAGATGGAAACAGCGCTACAGTTTAGACACATCATTGTAGAAAAAAAACACTTGTGGAAAGGATTTTTTTTTTACCTGATTTTCTTTCCAAATTATTCATGTCTGATTTCCCTCTCTAATCAGATCCCTCCCCCCCACTGCATAATACTACCTAGCTCGGTGGGTAAGGGCCAGCGGAAGTTACACGTAAAGCTCAATGCTGAATGACTTACCGGACTCTGAAGCAGCTGCTCCTTTCGCTTTCTCTGCATCCTCTTTTTCTGCAGATCTTCCTCTTCCATCTTCTGCATCTTTATATGCTTAGATGTTTGCTGTTTGAAATTAGAGAGAATAAACAGTTCATGAATGATGACAAAGACTAAAGCTAAAGCTTTTCTCAGAACATACCATTAGTTTCGGAACAAAAAAAAAACCCTTTGAAAGACTCTTCTCCTCCAACGATGTGTTCGACACCTCAAGCATTAAAGAGCATGTTTTCACTCAGAATATTCTAAGATGACAGTGAATCGTCTTGAACTAAACTGTATCATCACTGATGCTTCACTGTTAAAAAGGCTCTTCTGTCTATGCTTTGGCTTAATCTGGGTATCTGGACCTTAGACGTTCTAGACAACAAATGACTGTAAACGACAAGTCAAACAACTCCACAAAAGAGAGACTTACCATGACCAATCCCGTGAACATGTTAAGGAACATGAAGTTGCCTATCAGGATCAGGATGATGAAAAACAGCTCACTGTAGGCAATCCCTAGACTATGAAGTCTGTCCTGGTGTTCCAGCCAGCCTGAAATCTACAATAGAGCAATAATGTTAATGGTAATAATGGTGGAAATAAAGTTCATCCCCTAATTGAACTAATGTGAAATGTGTGGATTGTTGTGAAAAGGTGAGTGTGAAAGTCTCTTGCCTAGTGCGTGCGTGTACATTTCTGGCATGAATGAGCAGGTGTCCAAGTTGGCTCCAAATAATGTGCTCCGTGAGCGTATGTAGACGTATGCATGTTCTGGATGTTCAGTATCTGTAAATGCAGCTGACTGTGTTTGACTCACTGTGACTACGCTCAAGGTGGAGAGCAACGCAACACCCATATCCCCCCAGTTCTCGGGGTCCGCGGTCCCGAAATGCTGCACTCCGGCGACGGCAAAGACGAGCAAGATGAAGAAAATCATGGCCGTCACGTACGCAGCTGTCTTCAGGCCTTGGAATAGAATCAAGACCAGGTCCTGGAAAACAGCACATCATGTCTTTACACTACCGGTCAGAGTATCGGAAATGTGTCTTCTGTTTTCTTAATGGCACATGATAATAATCAATAACCTAGAATTATGGAAAACAAGTGCTATTATACACTTTATGTCCAAATGTTTGTGGACTTTCTATTCTGCTTTTGTTTGAGTAACTTTCTACTGTCTACCCTTCATTCCCATCATGCACTTTACCTGGATACTGGGGATGATAAAGATGATTCTCAGGATCCGGAAAGCCCTGAGGATCCGGAAGACCCAGTATGACCCGTCTGCCCTGGAGATCAGCGACAGCAGCAGGAACCCGGTGTTGCAGATGTTGGCTCCACTTCCCCAGAAACCGCACGGCTCCGTGTACACCTTCACCATGAACTCCAAGATGAAGACCACCAAGTAAAACACATCAGCCCCCTGAGGAACAGATTAAGCACAATAAACGCACTGTGATCCAGTCTCTCACACACACACACACACACACACATACATGCTCTCTGCCCTCCTTCCCTCTCTCCTCTATAAAATGTCGTAAAATTAGGTTACGTGGAATTTCTTCAGTTCACTCACCTCGAACAACGCTGAATACGCAGCTTTAAGTTCACGGTCTGTTTCCAGACCCATGAACGCGGCGTCCAGCACGACCACTAGAACCATGAAGGCCCTAAAATAACACCCAAGTCTACTCCTGCACACAAACAAAGACGCAACAGAGCAGCAGAGTTGGTGTTGTTCAAGCAGAATGCACAAGATGCAGAAATAGAAAAGAATATCCATCAAGAAAATGTAGAAGTTTTACATTCTGGAGCTGGAGGTCAGTTCCCCTCTGTCCTCCATCTCGACGTCTCCCTGTCTGTGGTCTTCCAGCCTTGACGCAGGCTTTTTATTCACATCACCATGACGACCAGAATCAGAACCATTATGACATCACACTGGCCGGAATGCGCTCAGCTGTGAGAATGGTGACACTGCTTCATGGCGATTCACTCTAAAGCACTTCATTTGATTCAGTATGACGATCAAAAGGGTTGTCAGGGGAACGGTAACAGTATTTCCCACAAACACTACAATTTTGCACACAAATATAATAAATGTAGATTTATTGAATACAGACAGCACGTCTCATAGAAGGTAAATATCAAATATCACACATTTAAATTCATTCATTTAGCTTTTTTTTAATTATTTTTTTTTTAAGATATTGTTGTAAAAGTCATCTTTTAATAAGTTGTAATTTATGGCCAATTATATTTTATTAAATAGTTTATAGAACATTTTCACCTAAATCACCTATGTAGTGTTACTGGAGTTGGAAGCCTTTGTTGTGTTTAATAAACATAAAGAGTGATGATCTTTACACTTACTCTCATCCATTCATTTAATGATTAGAGACCTATCGTATAGTCTCTGAACCTTTCTGAACACCTCACAGAACTGAGCTTTGCCATAAAAGCTCTCCCTGCGGGTCTTCACATCAGGAATAAAGAGAGGGTTAGATCTGGCAAGGATGCAGCAGATCCTAAACGACACAAGTACATAAGCTTACACGATCAATCATTTACAACGGGTACGCTTGAAGCATGTTAGCTGTGTCTACTACAGGGGTCATCACATAAACAATGACAATACGAACGATAACATACAGACAGTATTTACACTCTTCTATACCAGTATTATTTACACGTCTTGTTTATGGCTATGTTGATGTATACCGGTAAGATAAGCAACGATAACTATTTGCACTATCCTGGGGTTATTGGCTGTGTCTCTTCCCCACTCTAGGTTAACCACGGATCTTGTCGGCTCCAAGAAGAAGGCCCACTCACCAGCGCTCTCGTTCTCCCAGGATCACCAGGTAAGTAACATGCTCAGTGACCATCTCTATTGTGTGTGGGCTGCTGAGGAGTCAACTACCAGGGACTTCCCTACATGTGTTTTAATGCATTCTGTGCGTTTTTGTAACTTTCTGGCAACGTGGTTTGTGCGTTTTGTCGCACCTGATGCGTTTTTACACATTTGGTGGTTTCTCCATCTTTTTTGCATTCGGTGCCATTTTACGGCCGTTATGTGCACTTTTCTGTGTAAATAAGTTGACTATGGTACATTCTTTTTAGCTTTGAATGTCCAAGCAACTCCACTCCTAGTAAGAGGCAGTGGAAGAAGCATCATTTGATTGCCCCTGTTCAGTATTGGGGGTCTGTCATGGCAGGTTAGGCCGGACACAAAGAACACTCGCAGAAATGGGTCCAATGCAAGTAGTTTATTAACACAACCCAAGATAATACAAGGGGGCAAAATAAGGCAAAAGCAGCAGCAGCAGCAGCTACAGGGCAACACATGTGAACACAACACAAACCTGACAAACCAGAGGGCGACAACAAAACACACCTGAGACTGGGGGACTCTGGGAGCTGAGCTTGTGAGAAGGGCGGGAAGCTAACGAGAACCTGCAGGCAGAGCCTGGGCTAACCAGGGGAGAACTAGCGACGCGCTGGACCGGCGCTGAGGCTACTAACAAGGGAGGGGGGGGAGAGAGCTGAGGGACCAGCTGCAGAATCAAAAACGTCTAGGCCGACCAAACCTGGCACTGCTGCGTGAGCGCGGGTCTATCTTGGCGAGCGAGCCTTGCTGAATCCTTGAATGGCCGGGTGGCCAGCTCGCGAACGAGGGCGTCGAGCCGAAGCTGGCCTAAACACACACCGTGAGCAGTTACGGGAACCTCTCGGGCTACCCAAGCTTCCAAACACGCAATTCTCGACCTCGAACGAAGCGTCGAGGCTCCTGAAGTACCCCCAGCCTCAGGCGAAACACGTGAACATGAAACGAGACACTGAATCGACACAATGAACCAAACATGAACACAAATGAACATGAATCACGAACCGATACACATGAAAAGAACCAAACACGTGAACCAATCAAGGCGGAAGTCGTTATTTGGGCCGTATGTGGGCGGCGGCTCGGAATCGCCCGAGGCTGAACTGTGTGCTGCACAGCTAGAAACCACCCTTTCATTTCTACATCACACTCTGCTGAAGAACCAGCCCACAAAACAACAACTCCATTTCTTTGTGCAATCACTTGAATTCTTCTCCCCAGTCCCGGCGTCCCAGACAGATGAGCAACAATTCCCCCTGGAGGAAGAGCTGCACATCTTTCAAGTCACTTTAAAGTCCATGTTCTACATCTCCTGTATAATAGTTATGTTGCTGTACTTTGTGTTGCTATGGACAACGAACAGCAATTAGATCTATTACATTTTTACATAGAACTACTGTAAACCCTGAAGTCCATGTTGATGTATGGAGCTCTACACCAGGCTGCAAATAATCCAGACATTTTAAACGTGTCAGTGCTCTGCCTCCACAGACAGGGGGCTCCCTTCCGATACTGTACAGAACCGGACGTACCTACAGTACTACGTCACCCAGGTGAAACCTTTAAATCCCTCGACCACCCATTGTTCCCTTTTTCTGGCACGTCGCCCACTTGGTGGTAGCCGCAAGAGAAGGGGGCCACTCATTTCAACGCGTTATTGTGTTGGATGCTAGCCAAGTTTCCTCAACTGTCACCAAAACAGCTGACCTCGGAACATCGCTGACGGCCGGAGCTCCAGAATCATCCCCGGGACAAACTACGAGGGATCAGGGATTTAACCTCCGACTACGGACCGCACGCCTGAGACCTTCAGGAGACGCGTTTCGTCGGAACTTTCGCTCTGAGAAATTCCTCAAGCTGCGAGCCGGACTCTCCTCTAAAAGTAAGACTGTGAATCGGGGCAGTGTTGGAGGCACTCAGTAGATTATTGGATGTTGGTGCTCTTGAAAACAGTGATCCACTAGATTGTAGGATTGTTGTTGTTGTTTACGCTGATTAGACTAAAGGAAGTACAGCGTTTGATCAGCCTTTTCTTGTCCTCCTATCTCACGCGACTAACTTGGTTGTAGCATTTGATTTCGAATGACTTTGGTGAGCTTTGATCTAAAGGGACTCTGACCCTTAAGAAGCCTTATTTTAGACCAACTCACTGCTAGATCCCCTCGCGGAGCTGTGGACGCGCTTCTCTAGCCTGAGCTGCGTGGTTACTATTGCTCGTGGATTCTTCTCGCCATCCCGTGTGTTTAAATCTCCCTCCGAGGGCTTGGCTTTTGTTCCACTCTGCCACGTGAGTTGGATAAAGCCTCGCACCTTTTGAGATCATACACACATCACTGGGTTACAAAGGACAGTCGCTAAAGCTCCGCCGCTCCTCACACCTCTCCTTTGTTCTCGGCGCGCCAGACGCGCGCGTTCGTAAACACACACACACATGCATACACGTACACACTCCTACACCCACGTGTACGGACCCCCACCCCCCAGTTGCAGACGCATACCTATACTCCCTAGCGAAGTTTGAGCAAAGATTTAGCTTTATTTAGATCTATTTTCCTGCTGACTGTCTTTACTATTGTGGATTAGTATGTTTTTCTGTTTGAGCCGAATTGTTTGTCTTGTTTTCACTCACCTTTTGGGTTCTGCAGCTGATCTCTCAGCTCTCGTTCTCACGTCACGTAAGTTCCCTAGCGCCTGACGAGCGCAGCTTTGCTTTCCCCCAGTTTCCCCAGGCGCTGCCTGTAGGTCTTGGTTATCGTTGCGCATCCCTCTCAGTCCCGGTACGCTAGCCTAGCTCCAGGATTCCCTCCAGCCTCAGGTGTGTGTCTTTGCTTTGCCCACGTTACTTTGTCCCTGTTGTTTGGTTTATCCTTTGGCCCTGTACCTTTGCTGCCTCTTCCTGAGTGTAGCCTTGTTTGAATAAACGTTCTTGCATCGAGCCATCTATGTCTATTTATTTATTTATTTTTATTATTTTTAACGGACTGACCGAGCACAAACAGCTAAATCAATACACAAGCATGATGATGCAACATATTGCAGGGATGTTTGGTGTGTGTCCCTCAGGATGATGTACTTCACTTGTTTTTTAATCGTCCACATTTGAAACATGTCAAACTCCATAGTCTAATAGATAGTCTGGTCTAAGCCTTCTTTATGTGTCTGTCAGAAGTGGAAGCCGACACGCTCGTCTGCTGTTGTAGTGCATCTGCCTCACAGTTCAGCGTGTTGTGCGGTTTCGGAGGCTTTTCTGCTCAACACACTTGTACACAGTTGTACTGTAGTCTTCAGCTCCTCAACAAGGTGTGTATCCATCTGTAGAACTGCGACTCACTGGATGGGTTTTCTTTATTGCACCAATCGGAGTGAGCTCTAGAGAGTGTTGCACATGAAAATCTCCTCAGTTCTAGAATAACTCAAAAACCAGCCCATGTAACCCCAACAAAACCACACTATGCTGAAAATCACAAAGATTACTTTTATTATTACTCCTCATTGGGAAGGTTGATACGAACATTACCTGAAGCCGCTGGCCTGTCTTTACATGATTTTATACCCTGCACTGCTAATAAAGAGAACTGCATAAGGTGTTCCTAATAAACTGTTTGGTGAGATCATAAACCAGATGTTTAAAGAATAAAATGACTATTTAATATCAGCCTGTTTTCAGTTTGTGAGTCAAAGAACCCAAGTATTTACATTTTTACTTTCATTATTTGAACTTTTTCAAGACTCGCAGGACTACCATATTAGATCTACTTCATCACTACAGATTTACAGTAAAGTAATAGCTTGAGCATTGATGAAATGTGTCCATATTTACCACAAACATGTGTCTGCCTATTGCAAACTCTCCCAGCATTATTGAGCTAACACCACAATCTGTGTTTACTGATATCAGTGTACATGAACCCAGCTGAAGAACAAACCCAAAGCCAAGACCTTACACAACTCAATTCTCCTTTCAGTTCAATTCAAATTTATTTCATAGTCACTGCATAGTCATGCAGTGAGGTGAGGAGGGATCAATGCTGGGCCCCAGAGCAGCACATCAGGCAGCAGGGTGGTGGAGAGCCAGGTCTGGCGGTACCGGGATGGAACAGTTGGAACTGAGCATCTCATTACATGGAAAAGAGAGAGAAAGAAAACAGAAAGGAGGGAAAAACACAAGGGGTCAGGAGGAGAGCAGCAACATGATCTGTGGGGTTATACAGCAGGACAGGATCCCATGGGTAGGCAGGAGCATCCAACCACAAATGGTCTGGCGTCAGCGGCTAGCAGGGAGCAGCTCGGCACATGGGGAGAGAAAAGAAAGGAGAAAATGAAGTGTTTTGGCGTTTGAATAGACTGATGTACCTCCTGTAAAAGAAGTAGATTAGATAAACAGAATTTAAAGTGTCTTACAGTAGTGCTGGTTATGACTGAGAATCCATCTAAATTTAGAGCACTACAAATAGATTTACCCATCTTTGAATCAATAAGTAATACCTCTGTTTTACCTGGATTAAGCAAACCGTAAGTTGTGGGGCATCCAGTTCTTTATGTCTTTAAGACAGTCTGTTCTGGAGACAAATGGTCTTGTTGGAAGTACAGGTGTCGTTAGCATAGCAATTAAAGTCGATACCATGCTTCCGGACTATTTTAACCCAGCGGCAGCATAAGAACATTCAATAATAACAGACCCGGGATTGACCCTTCTTATACTCCGTATAATCCGTAAGCATGGTACTGACATGGTAAGAATGTCTTTAATATTTATTATGATTTCTATTAATAAGACTAAAAGGCACACGATTTTCCTTCAGTTCCTTATGGTCCAATAACTGAATTTTAATAAATATAGTGACTTCCTAAAGAATTCCTGGAATTCCTGAAACAATTCCTAGGTGGTGGTTCTGTTACTGCTTTGGTGTTTCTATGTGGTTGCGAGGGTGTTTCTTGGTGGTTGCCATGCGGTCGTTAGGCCATTAAGAGCTGCACAAGCATTGTCACAAACCAGCAGACATCCGGGTCCAAGCCCCAAGCGAGCAAGCCAACGGCGACAGTGGCAAGGAAAAACTCCCTCAGATGGAGAGGAAGAAACCTTGAGAGGAACCAAGACTCACAGGGGGAACCATCCTCCTTTGGTTGACACGGGAGAGCAAAACCACGCAACAAAAGCATGCAATGAAAGAAATAACTAAGGGATACATAGACGAGAGCCTAATACTGCCCAGATGTATTGAATGAATCACATGAATTAGATCTGTGATTCGTTATTCTCATCTTCTGATCCGCTTAGTCCAATTTAGGACCGCAGAGGCAATAGGGCAAGCAAAGCGACCCAGGCATCCCTGTCCCCAGGCACTTCTACCAGCTCCTCCTTAGGACCCCTAGATGCTTCCAGGCCAGCCAGGAAATACAATCCATCCAGCGGGTCCTGGGTCATCCTCGGGGTCTCATCCAAAGTCGCTGATGCCCGGTAAACAGTTCAAGCGCACGCCGAAGGCCTCCGCACGTGGAAGCCAGGCAGACACAGCTCCGACACCGGGAGTACGAGGAACGAGCGGCTGGCGTTAGCAAACCCGCCAAGCCCGTGCTCCTAGAGCTCCTCCCGCAGGATGTTTCGGGGAACACGATCATAAGCCTTCTCAGTGTAGAAAACGCATGAAGACCGGGGCGGCAAATCCTCACGTTCCTTCAACTACCTGACGGAGAGAGAAGAGCTGCTCTGCTGTTCCACGGGCAGGATGGACTCCGCATCCACTATCCATCAGAGGAATAGTTCAAATCCTGGAGGTACCCTGGCAAAGACTTTCCGAGAGAGGCTGGGAACCACCACCCCGGTTCGCCAATCCAGAGACACTGCTCCCAGGATTCATGCTACATTGAAGAGGCGTGTCAGCCAAGACAGACCCTCAATGTCCAGAGCCTTCAGCAACTCTGGGCAAATCTCATCCGCTCCCGGAGCCGTTCACCCAGCAGAAGAATGAAGTCAGTACGTGGAACTCTCCGGAATTCCACCTACCGGCACAAACTTCAAATGAGCGGCTGCAGACCAGATACACGCGAGTATCCCCGCACCCACCCGGCACTTCTCACCCCGGGGCAACTTCTGAGTAGGAGAGAGACCATCTTCTACTCAGGAGTTTAGTTGCGGAGCCTAGACTGCGAGCGAAGGCGAACAGAACTATATGCTATATACAGCTGCTATCTCTCAACCTTCCGCACCAGCTCATAGCTCCTTACCCGCTAGTGAGGTCACATTACACTCACCAAGAGGCAGTTGCAATGCTGTTGCCAAGCAGTTGCTTTGGTCTCAGAAGTGGATGGAATGCGCTCACTAGGGTATTGCTCTGCTGTTCCACATCATTGCTATGCAGTTATACGTGGTTGCTATGCTCTTTAAAGCTGCTTGGTGACAATGTTGGTGGAAGTTGAGCTGTGTCACATGGTTCTATGCTGTTCTACGGGATTTGTTAAGAAGATGCTGCTGCTGCTTCAGTGGCGTTTGCTACGGTGTTGTTTAGCAAACTTTTTTGCAGCCATTACCAAACGCCAAGCGCTTTTAGCTTTCCCTTTCTGGAGTCCTGGCTTTGATCCAGCAGGGACATTCCTCGCTGCTCTTCCTCGCTGCTCTTCCAGGTCCAGCTCCAGGAGTTCACGCTGGATACGAAGAGCATCGTCAGAGATCTGCTTCAGCCTACACACACACACACACACACACACGTTATTATGATAATGTTAGCACCATAAAGTCACACATCTACACGGGCTGGAGGTGATGTAGTTTTTTTTTTTAAGATAATTAATAAATGTATGCATTGAGGTGGGCGGGGTTATAAACATGCCTACAACCTATCAGAGTGAGGGGGTTGGAGTGTATAAACATGGATGTATTCTATCAGAGCAGAGTGGGTGCAGGGTTGTGGGGTAATTTACACATCTAGTGCAGTTTATCTGGTGTTGTATTGTTCAGAGTTCATTTCCACTGTTTTATCAGATCACTATAATAGAATAGAGACAGTTTTACCTTCTAAAATATCAAAGATCCAAACAAATCCTCACTTTAAAAAACCAAAACATCTATTAAACCTGAATGAGTGTGTGTGTGTGTGTGTGTGTGTATATATTTGTGTGTATGCTCTCCAATTGCCTACTTTCTCATGTCTTCCTCCTGCTTCTCTAACGTGGTCAGATACAGGTTGATCCACGTCAAGCTTGTGCAGACCTCTTTCGGTTCGAGGAAGTCAGCGCTGTCAGACTGTTGATATTTCAGTCTGAGCTGGTGAAAATACTCTGCCTGTAGGAGATGGAAACAGCGCTACAGTTTAGACACATCATTGTAGAAAAAAAACACTTGTGGAAAGGATTTTTTTTTTACCTGATTTTCTTTCCAAATTATTCATGTCTGATTTCCCTCTCTAATCAGATCCCTCCCCCCCACTGCATAATACTACCTAGCTCGGTGGGTAAGGGCCAGCGGAAGTTACACGTAAAGCTCAATGCTGAATGACTTACCGGACTCTGAAGCAGCTGCTCCTTTCGCTTTCTCTGCATCCTCTTTTTCTGCAGATCTTCCTCTTCCATCTTCTGCATCTTTATATGCTTAGATGTTTGCTGTTTGAAATTAGAGAGAATAAACAGTTCATGAATGATGACAAAGACTAAAGCTAAAGCTTTTCTCAGAACATACCATTAGTTTCGGAACAAAAAAAAAACCCTTTGAAAGACTCTTCTCCTCCAACGATGTGTTCGACACCTCAAGCATTAAAGAGCATGTTTTCACTCAGAATATTCTAAGATGACAGTGAATCGTCTTGAACTAAACTGTATCATCACTGATGCTTCACTGTTAAAAAGGCTCTTCTGTCTATGCTTTGGCTTAATCTGGGTATCTGGACCTTAGACGTTCTAGACAACAAATGACTGTAAACGACAAGTCAAACAACTCCACAAAAGAGAGACTTACCATGACCAATCCCGTGAACATGTTAAGGAACATGAAGTTGCCTATCAGGATCAGGATGATGAAAAACAGCTCACTGTAGGCAATCCCTAGACTATGAAGTCTGTCCTGGTGTTCCAGCCAGCCTGAAATCTACAATAGAGCAATAATGTTAATGGTAATAATGGTGGAAATAAAGTTCATCCCCTAATTGAACTAATGTGAAATGTGTGGATTGTTGTGAAAAGGTGAGTGTGAAAGTCTCTTGCCTAGTGCGTGCGTGTACATTTCTGGCATGAATGAGCAGGTGTCCAAGTTGGCTCCAAATAATGTGCTCCGTGAGCGTATGTAGACGTATGCATGTTCTGGATGTTCAGTATCTGTAAATGCAGCTGACTGTGTTTGACTCACTGTGACTACGCTCAAGGTGGAGAGCAACGCAACACCCATATCCCCCCAGTTCTCGGGGTCCGCGGTCCCGAAATGCTGCACTCCGGCGACGGCAAAGACGAGCAAGATGAAGAAAATCATGGCCGTCACGTACGCAGCTGTCTTCAGGCCTTGGAATAGAATCAAGACCAGGTCCTGGAAAACAGCACATCATGTCTTTACACTACCGGTCAGAGTATCGGAAATGTGTCTTCTGTTTTCTTAATGGCACATGATAATAATCAATAACCTAGAATTATGGAAAACAAGTGCTATTATACACTTTATGTCCAAATGTTTGTGGACTTTCTATTCTGCTTTTGTTTGAGTAACTTTCTACTGTCTACCCTTCATTCCCATCATGCACTTTACCTGGATACTGGGGATGATAAAGATGATTCTCAGGATCCGGAAAGCCCTGAGGATCCGGAAGACCCAGTATGACCCGTCTGCCCTGGAGATCAGCGACAGCAGCAGGAACCCGGTGTTGCAGATGTTGGCTCCACTTCCCCAGAAACCGCACGGCTCCGTGTACACCTTCACCATGAACTCCAAGATGAAGACCACCAAGTAAAACACATCAGCCCCCTGAGGAACAGATTAAGCACAATAAACGCACTGTGATCCAGTCTCTCACACACACACACACACACACACATACATGCTCTCTGCCCTCCTTCCCTCTCTCCTCTATAAAATGTCGTAAAATTAGGTTACGTGGAATTTCTTCAGTTCACTCACCTCGAACAACGCTGAATACGCAGCTTTAAGTTCACGGTCTGTTTCCAGACCCATGAACGCGGCGTCCAGCACGACCACTAGAACCATGAAGGCCCTAAAATAACACCCAAGTCTACTCCTGCACACAAACAAAGACGCAACAGAGCAGCAGAGTTGGTGTTGTTCAAGCAGAATGCACAAGATGCAGAAATAGAAAAGAATATCCATCAAGAAAATGTAGAAGTTTTACATTCTGGAGCTGGAGGTCAGTTCCCCTCTGTCCTCCATCTCGACGTCTCCCTGTCTGTGGTCTTCCAGCCTTGACGCAGGCTTTTTATTCACATCACCATGACGACCAGAATCAGAACCATTATGACATCACACTGGCCGGAATGCGCTCAGCTGTGAGAATGGTGACACTGCTTCATGGCGATTCACTCTAAAGCACTTCATTTGATTCAGTATGACGATCAAAAGGGTTGTCAGGGGAACGGTAACAGTATTTCCCACAAACACTACAATTTTGCACACAAATATAATAAATGTAGATTTATTGAATACAGACAGCACGTCTCATAGAAGGTAAATATCAAATATCACACATTTAAATTCATTCATTTAGCTTTTTTTTAATTATTTTTTTTTTAAGATATTGTTGTAAAAGTCATCTTTTAATAAGTTGTAATTTATGGCCAATTATATTTTATTAAATAGTTTATAGAACATTTTCACCTAAATCACCTATGTAGTGTTACTGGAGTTGGAAGCCTTTGTTGTGTTTAATAAACATAAAGAGTGATGATCTTTACACTTACTCTCATCCATTCATTTAATGATTAGAGACCTATCGTATAGTCTCTGAACCTTTCTGAACACCTCACAGAACTGAGCTTTGCCATAAAAGCTCTCCCTGCGGGTCTTCACATCAGGAATAAAGAGAGGGTTAGATCTGGCAAGGATGCAGCAGATCCTAAACGACACAAGTACATAAGCTTACACGATCAATCATTTACAACGGGTACGCTTGAAGCATGTTAGCTGTGTCTACTACAGGGGTCATCACATAAACAATGACAATACGAACGATAACATACAGACAGTATTTACACTCTTCTATACCAGTATTATTTACACGTCTTGTTTATGGCTATGTTGATGTATACCGGTAAGATAAGCAACGATAACTATTTGCACTATCCTGGGGTTATTGGCTGTGTCTCTTCCCCACTCTAGGTTAACCACGGATCTTGTCGGCTCCAAGAAGAAGGCCCACTCACCAGCGCTCTCGTTCTCCCAGGATCACCAGGTAAGTAACATGCTCAGTGACCATCTCTATTGTGTGTGGGCTGCTGAGGAGTCAACTACCAGGGACTTCCCTACATGTGTTTTAATGCATTCTGTGCGTTTTTGTAACTTTCTGGCAACGTGGTTTGTGCGTTTTGTCGCACCTGATGCGTTTTTACACATTTGGTGGTTTCTCCATCTTTTTTGCATTCGGTGCCATTTTACGGCCGTTATGTGCACTTTTCTGTGTAAATAAGTTGACTATGGTACATTCTTTTTAGCTTTGAATGTCCAAGCAACTCCACTCCTAGTAAGAGGCAGTGGAAGAAGCATCATTTGATTGCCCCTGTTCAGTATTGGGGGTCTGTCATGGCAGGTTAGGCCGGACACAAAGAACACTCGCAGAAATGGGTCCAATGCAAGTAGTTTATTAACACAACCCAAGATAATACAAGGGGGCAAAATAAGGCAAAAGCAGCAGCAGCAGCAGCTACAGGGCAACACATGTGAACACAACACAAACCTGACAAACCAGAGGGCGACAACAAAACACACCTGAGACTGGGGGACTCTGGGAGCTGAGCTTGTGAGAAGGGCGGGAAGCTAACGAGAACCTGCAGGCAGAGCCTGGGCTAACCAGGGGAGAACTAGCGACGCGCTGGACCGGCGCTGAGGCTACTAACAAGGGAGGGGGGGGAGAGAGCTGAGGGACCAGCTGCAGAATCAAAAACGTCTAGGCCGACCAAACCTGGCACTGCTGCGTGAGCGCGGGTCTATCTTGGCGAGCGAGCCTTGCTGAATCCTTGAATGGCCGGGTGGCCAGCTCGCGAACGAGGGCGTCGAGCCGAAGCTGGCCTAAACACACACCGTGAGCAGTTACGGGAACCTCTCGGGCTACCCAAGCTTCCAAACACGCAATTCTCGACCTCGAACGAAGCGTCGAGGCTCCTGAAGTACCCCCAGCCTCAGGCGAAACACGTGAACATGAAACGAGACACTGAATCGACACAATGAACCAAACATGAACACAAATGAACATGAATCACGAACCGATACACATGAAAAGAACCAAACACGTGAACCAATCAAGGCGGAAGTCGTTATTTGGGCCGTATGTGGGCGGCGGCTCGGAATCGCCCGAGGCTGAACTGTGTGCTGCACAGCTAGAAACCACCCTTTCATTTCTACATCACACTCTGCTGAAGAACCAGCCCACAAAACAACAACTCCATTTCTTTGTGCAATCACTTGAATTCTTCTCCCCAGTCCCGGCGTCCCAGACAGATGAGCAACAATTCCCCCTGGAGGAAGAGCTGCACATCTTTCAAGTCACTTTAAAGTCCATGTTCTACATCTCCTGTATAATAGTTATGTTGCTGTACTTTGTGTTGCTATGGACAACGAACAGCAATTAGATCTATTACATTTTTACATAGAACTACTGTAAACCCTGAAGTCCATGTTGATGTATGGAGCTCTACACCAGGCTGCAAATAATCCAGACATTTTAAACGTGTCAGTGCTCTGCCTCCACAGACAGGGGGCTCCCTTCCGATACTGTACAGAACCGGACGTACCTACAGTACTACGTCACCCAGGTGAAACCTTTAAATCCCTCGACCACCCATTGTTCCCTTTTTCTGGCACGTCGCCCACTTGGTGGTAGCCGCAAGAGAAGGGGGCCACTCATTTCAACGCGTTATTGTGTTGGATGCTAGCCAAGTTTCCTCAACTGTCACCAAAACAGCTGACCTCGGAACATCGCTGACGGCCGGAGCTCCAGAATCATCCCCGGGACAAACTACGAGGGATCAGGGATTTAACCTCCGACTACGGACCGCACGCCTGAGACCTTCAGGAGACGCGTTTCGTCGGAACTTTCGCTCTGAGAAATTCCTCAAGCTGCGAGCCGGACTCTCCTCTAAAAGTAAGACTGTGAATCGGGGCAGTGTTGGAGGCACTCAGTAGATTATTGGATGTTGGTGCTCTTGAAAACAGTGATCCACTAGATTGTAGGATTGTTGTTGTTGTTTACGCTGATTAGACTAAAGGAAGTACAGCGTTTGATCAGCCTTTTCTTGTCCTCCTATCTCACGCGACTAACTTGGTTGTAGCATTTGATTTCGAATGACTTTGGTGAGCTTTGATCTAAAGGGACTCTGACCCTTAAGAAGCCTTATTTTAGACCAACTCACTGCTAGATCCCCTCGCGGAGCTGTGGACGCGCTTCTCTAGCCTGAGCTGCGTGGTTACTATTGCTCGTGGATTCTTCTCGCCATCCCGTGTGTTTAAATCTCCCTCCGAGGGCTTGGCTTTTGTTCCACTCTGCCACGTGAGTTGGATAAAGCCTCGCACCTTTTGAGATCATACACACATCACTGGGTTACAAAGGACAGTCGCTAAAGCTCCGCCGCTCCTCACACCTCTCCTTTGTTCTCGGCGCGCCAGACGCGCGCGTTCGTAAACACACACACACATGCATACACGTACACACTCCTACACCCACGTGTACGGACCCCCACCCCCCAGTTGCAGACGCATACCTATACTCCCTAGCGAAGTTTGAGCAAAGATTTAGCTTTATTTAGATCTATTTTCCTGCTGACTGTCTTTACTATTGTGGATTAGTATGTTTTTCTGTTTGAGCCGAATTGTTTGTCTTGTTTTCACTCACCTTTTGGGTTCTGCAGCTGATCTCTCAGCTCTCGTTCTCACGTCACGTAAGTTCCCTAGCGCCTGACGAGCGCAGCTTTGCTTTCCCCCAGTTTCCCCAGGCGCTGCCTGTAGGTCTTGGTTATCGTTGCGCATCCCTCTCAGTCCCGGTACGCTAGCCTAGCTCCAGGATTCCCTCCAGCCTCAGGTGTGTGTCTTTGCTTTGCCCACGTTACTTTGTCCCTGTTGTTTGGTTTATCCTTTGGCCCTGTACCTTTGCTGCCTCTTCCTGAGTGTAGCCTTGTTTGAATAAACGTTCTTGCATCGAGCCATCTATGTCTATTTATTTATTTATTTTTATTATTTTTAACGGACTGACCGAGCACAAACAGCTAAATCAATACACAAGCATGATGATGCAACATATTGCAGGGATGTTTGGTGTGTGTCCCTCAGGATGATGTACTTCACTTGTTTTTTAATCGTCCACATTTGAAACATGTCAAACTCCATAGTCTAATAGATAGTCTGGTCTAAGCCTTCTTTATGTGTCTGTCAGAAGTGGAAGCCGACACGCTCGTCTGCTGTTGTAGTGCATCTGCCTCACAGTTCAGCGTGTTGTGCGGTTTCGGAGGCTTTTCTGCTCAACACACTCGTACACAGTTGTACTGTAGTCTTCAGCTCCTCAACAAGGTGTGTATCCATCTGTAGAACTGCGACTCACTGGATGGGTTTTCTTTATTGCACCAATCTGAGTGAGCTCTAGAGAGTGTTGCACATGAAAATCTCCTCAGTTCTAGAATAACTCAAAAACCAGCCCATGTAACCCCAACAAAACCACACTATGCTGAAAATCACAAAGATTACTTTTATTATTACTCCTCATTGGGAAGGTTGATACGAACATTACCTGAAGCCGCTGGCCTGTCTTTACATGATTTTATACCCTGCACTGCTAATAAAGAGAACTGCATAAGGTGTTCCTAATAAACTGTTTGGTGAGATCATAAACCAGATGTTTAAAGAATAAAATGACTATTTAATATCAGCCTGTTTTCAGTTTGTGAGTCAAAGAACCCAAGTATTTACATTTTTACTTTCATTATTTGAACTTTTTCAAGACTCGCAGGACTACCATATTAGATCTACTTCATCACTACAGATTTACAGTAAAGTAATAGCTTGAGCATTGATGAAATGTGTCCATATTTACCACAAACATGTGTCTGCCTATTGCAAACTCTCCCAGCATTATTGAGCTAACACCACAATCTGTGTTTACTGATATCAGTGTACATGAACCCAGCTGAAGAACAAACCCAAAGCCAAGACCTTACACAACTCAATTCTCCTTTCAGTTCAATTCAAATTTATTTCATAGTCACTGCATAGTCATGCAGTGAGGTGAGGAGGGATCAATGCTGGGCCCCAGAGCAGCACATCAGGCAGCAGGGTGGTGGAGAGCCAGGTCTGGCGGTACCGGGATGGAACAGTTGGAACTGAGCATCTCATTACATGGAAAAGAGAGAGAAAGAAAACAGAAAGGAGGGAAAAACACAAGGGGTCAGGAGGAGAGCAGCAACATGATCTGTGGGGTTATACAGCAGGACAGGATCCCATGGGTAGGCAGGAGCATCCAACCACAAATGGTCTGGCGTCAGCGGCTAGCAGGGAGCAGCTCGGCACATGGGGAGAGAAAAGAAAGGAGAAAATGAAGTGTTTTGGCGTTTGAATAGACTGATGTACCTCCTGTAAAAGAAGTAGATTAGATAAACAGAATTTAAAGTGTCTTACAGTAGTGCTGGTTATGACTGAGAATCCATCTAAATTTAGAGCACTACAAATAGATTTACCCATCTTTGAATCAATAAGTAATACCTCTGTTTTACCTGGATTAAGCAAACCGTAAGTTGTGGGGCATCCAGTTCTTTATGTCTTTAAGACAGTCTGTTCTGGAGACAAATGGTCTTGTTGGAAGTACAGGTGTCGTTAGCATAGCAATTAAAGTCGATACCATGCTTCCGGACTATTTTAACCCAGCGGCAGCATAAGAACATTCAATAATAACAGACCCGGGATTGACCCTTCTTATACTCCGTATAATCCGTAAGCATGGTACTGACATGGTAAGAATGTCTTTAATATTTATTATGAGTTCTATTAATAAGACTAAAAGGCACACGATTTTCCTTCAGTTCCTTATGGTCCAATAACTGAATTTTAATAAATATAGTGACTTCCTAAAGAATTCCTGGAATTCCTGAAACAATTCCTAGGTGGTGGTTCTGTTACTGCTTTGGTGTTTCTATGTGGTTGCGAGGGTGTTTCTTGGTGGTTGCCATGCGGTCGTTAGGCCATTAAGAGCTGCACAAGCATTGTCACAAACCAGCAGACATCCGGGTCCAAGCCCCAAGCGAGCAAGCCAACGGCGACAGTGGCAAGGAAAAACTCCCTCAGATGGAGAGGAAGAAACCTTGAGAGGAACCAAGACTCACAGGGGGAACCATCCTCCTTTGGTTGACACGGGAGAGCAAAACCACGCAACAAAAGCATGCAATGAAAGAAATAACTAAGGGATACATAGACGAGAGCCTAATACTGCCCAGATGTATTGAATGAATCACATGAATTAGATCTGTGATTCGTTATTCTCATCTTCTGATCCGCTTAGTCCAATTTAGGACCGCAGAGGCAATAGGGCAAGCAAAGCGACCCAGGCATCCCTGTCCCCAGGCACTTCTACCAGCTCCTCCTTAGGACCCCTAGATGCTTCCAGGCCAGCCAGGAAATACAATCCATCCAGCGGGTCCTGGGTCATCCTCGGGGTCTCATCCAAAGTCGCTGATGCCCGGTAAACAGTTCAAGCGCACGCCGAAGGCCTCCGCACGTGGAAGCCAGGCAGACACAGCTCCGACACCGGGAGTACGAGGAACGAGCGGCTGGCGTTAGCAAACCCGCCAAGCCCGTGCTCCTAGAGCTCCTCCCGCAGGATGTTTCGGGGAACACGATCATAAGCCTTCTCAGTGTAGAAAACGCATGAAGACCGGGGCGGCAAATCCTCACGTTCCTTCAACTACCTGACGGAGAGAGAAGAGCTGCTCTGCTGTTCCACGGGCAGGATGGACTCCGCATCCACTATCCATCAGAGGAATAGTTCAAATCCTGGAGGTACCCTGGCAAAGACTTTCCGAGAGAGGCTGGGAACCACCACCCCGGTTCGCCAATCCAGAGACACTGCTCCCAGGATTCATGCTACATTGAAGAGGCGTGTCAGCCAAGACAGACCCTCAATGTCCAGAGCCTTCAGCAACTCTGGGCAAATCTCATCCGCTCCCGGAGCCGTTCACCCAGCAGAAGAATGAAGTCAGTACGTGGAACTCTCCGGAATTCCACCTACCGGCACAAACTTCAAATGAGCGGCTGCAGACCAGATACACGCGAGTATCCCCGCACCCACCCGGCACTTCTCACCCCGGGGCAACTTCTGAGTAGGAGAGAGACCATCTTCTACTCAGGAGTTTAGTTGCGGAGCCTAGACTGCGAGCGAAGGCGAACAGAACTATATGCTATATACAGCTGCTATCTCTCAACCTTCCGCACCAGCTCATAGCTCCTTACCCGCTAGTGAGGTCACATTACACTCACCAAGAGGCAGTTGCAATGCTGTTGCCAAGCAGTTGCTTTGGTCTCAGAAGTGGATGGAATGCGCTCACTAGGGTATTGCTCTGCTGTTCCACATCATTGCTATGCAGTTATACGTGGTTGCTATGCTCTTTAAAGCTGCTTGGTGACAATGTTGGTGGAAGTTGAGCTGTGTCACATGGTTCTATGCTGTTCTACGGGATTTGTTAAGAAGATGCTGCTGCTGCTTCAGTGGCGTTTGCTACGGTGTTGTTTAGCAAACTTTTTTGCAGCCATTACCAAACGCCAAGCGCTTTTAGCTTTCCCTTTCTGGAGTCCTGGCTTTGATCCAGCAGGGACATTCCTCGCTGCTCTTCCTCGCTGCTCTTCCAGGTCCAGCTCCAGGAGTTCACGCTGGATACGAAGAGCATCGTCAGAGATCTGCTTCAGCCTACACACACACACACACACACACACACGTTATTATGATAATGTTAGCACCATAAAGTCACACATCTACACGGGCTGGAGGTGATGTAGTTTTTTTTTTTAAGATAATTAATAAATGTATGCATTGAGGTGGGCGGGGTTATAAACATGCCTACAACCTATCAGAGTGAGGGGGTTGGAGTGTATAAACATGGATGTATTCTATCAGAGCAGAGTGGGTGCAGGGTTGTGGGGTAATTTACACATCTAGTGCAGTTTATCTGGTGTTGTATTGTTCAGAGTTCATTTCCACTGTTTTATCAGATCACTATAATAGAATAGAGACAGTTTTACCTTCTAAAATATCAAAGATCCAAACAAATCCTCACTTTAAAAAACCAAAACATCTATTAAACCTGAATGAGTGTGTGTGTGTGTGTGTGTGTGTGTGTGTATATATTTGTGTGTATGCTCTCCAATTGCCTACTTTCTCATGTCTTCCTCCTGCTTCTCTAACGTGGTCAGATACAGGTTGATCCACGTCAAGCTTGTGCAGACCTCTTTCGGTTCGAGGAAGTCAGCGCTGTCAGACTGTTGATATTTCAGTCTGAGCTGGTGAAAATACTCTGCCTGTAGGAGATGGAAACAGCGCTACAGTTTAGACACATCATTGTAGAAAAAAAACACTTGTGGAAAGGATTTTTTTTTTACCTGATTTTCTTTCCAAATTATTCATGTCTGATTTCCCTCTCTAATCAGATCCCTCCCCCCCACTGCATAATACTACCTAGCTTGGTGGGTAAGGGCCAGCGGAAGTTACACGTAAAGCTCAATGCTGAATGACTTACCGGACTCTGAAGCAGCTGCTCCTTTCGCTTTCTCTGCATCCTCTTTTTCTGCAGATCTTCCTCTTCCATCTTCTGCATCTTTATATGCTTAGATGTTTGCTGTTTGAAATTAGAGAGAATAAACAGTTCATGAATGATGACAAAGACTAAAGCTAAAGCTTTTCTCAGAACATACCATTAGTTTCGGAACAAAAAAAAAACCCTTTGAAAGACTCTTCTCCTCCAACGATGTGTTCGACACCTCAAGCATTAAAGAGCATGTTTTCACTCAGAATATTCTAAGATGACAGTGAATCGTCTGAACAGTGAACTAAACTGTATCATCACTGATGCTTCACTGTTAAAAAGGCTCTTCTGTCTATGCTTTGGCTTAATCTGGGTATCTGGACCTTAGACGTTCTAGACAACAAATGACTGTAAACGACAAGTCAAACAACTCCACAAAAGAGAGACTTACCATGACCAATCCCGTGAACATGTTAAGGAACATGAAGTTGCCTATCAGGATCAGGATGATGAAAAACAGCTCACTGTAGGCAATCCCTAGACTATGAAGTCTGTCCTGGTGTTCCAGCCAGCCTGAAATCTACAATAGAGCAATAATGTTAATGGTAATAATGGTGGAAATAAAGTTCATCCCCTAATTGAACTAATGTGAAATGTGTGGATTGTTGTGAAAAGGTGAGTGTGAAAGTCTCTTGCCTAGTGCGTGCGTGTACATTTCTGGCATGAATGAGCAGGTGTCCAAGTTGGCTCCAAATAATGTGCTCCGTGAGCGTATGTAGACGTATGCATGTTCTGGATGTTCAGTATCTGTAAATGCAGCTGACTGTGTTTGACTCACTGTGACTACGCTCAAGGTGGAGAGCAACGCAACACCCATATCCCCCCAGTTCTCGGGGTCCGCGGTCCCGAAATGCTGCACTCCGGCGACGGCAAAGACGAGCAAGATGAAGAAAATCATGGCCGTCACGTACGCAGCTGTCTTCAGGCCTTGGAACAGAATCAAGACCAGGTCCTGGAAAACAGCACATCATGTCTTTACACTACCGGTCAGAGTATCGGAAATGTGTCTTCTGTTTTCTTAATGGCACATGATAATAATCAATAACCTAGAATTATGGAAAACAAGTGCTATTATACACTTTATGTCCAAATGTTTGTGGACTTTCTATTCTGCTTTTGTTTGAGTAACTTTCTACTGTCTACCCTTCATTCCCATCATGCACTTTACCTGGATACTGGGGATGATAAAGATGATTCTCAGGATCCGGAAAGCCCTGAGGATCCGGAAGACCCAGTATGACCCGTCTGCCCTGGAGATCAGCGACAGCAGCAGGAACCCGGTGTTGCAGATGTTGGCTCCACTTCCCCAGAAACCGCACGGCTCCGTGTACACCTTCACCATGAACTCCAAGATGAAGACCACCAAGTAAAACACATCAGCCCCCTGAGGAACAGATTAAGCACAATAAACGCACTGTGATCCAGTCTCTCACACACACACACACACACACACATACATGCTCTCTGCCCTCCTTCCCTCTCTCCTCTATAAAATGTCGTAAAATTAGGTTACGTGGAATTTCTTCAGTTCACTCACCTCGAACAACGCTGAATACGCAGCTTTAAGTTCACGGTCTGTTTCCAGACCCATGAACGCGGCGTCCAGCACGACCACTAGAACCATGAAGGCCCTAAAATAACACCCAAGTCTACTCCTGCACACAAACAAAGACGCAACAGAGCAGCAGAGTTGGTGTTGTTCAAGCAGAATGCACAAGATGCAGAAATAGAAAAGAATATCCATCAAGAAAATGTAGAAGTTTTACATTCTGGAGCTGGAGGTCAGTTCCCCTCTGTCCTCCATCTCGACGTCTCCCTGTCTGTGGTCTTCCAGCCTTGACGCAGGCTTTTTATTCACATCACCATGACGACCAGAATCAGAACCATTATGACATCACACTGGCCGGAATGCGCTCAGCTGTGAGAATGGTGACACTGCTTCATGGCGATTCACTCTAAAGCACTTCATTTGATTCAGTATGACGATCAAAAGGGTTGTCAGGGGAACGGTAACAGTATTTCCCACAAACACTACAATTTTGCACACAAATATAATAAATGTAGATTTATTGAATACAGACAGCACGTCTCATAGAAGGTAAATATCAAATATCACACATTTAAATTCATTCATTTAGCTTTTTTTTAATTATTTTTTTTTTAAGATATTGTTGTAAAAGTCATCTTTTAATAAGTTGTAATTTATGGCCAATTATATTTTATTAAATAGTTTATAGAACATTTTCACCTAAATCACCTATGTAGTGTTACTGGAGTTGGAAGCCTTTGTTGTGTTTAATAAACATAAAGAGTGATGATCTTTACACTTACTCTCATCCATTCATTTAATGATTAGAGACCTATCGTATAGTCTCTGAACCTTTCTGAACACCTCACAGAACTGAGCTTTGCCATAAAAGCTCTCCCTGCGGGTCTTCACATCAGGAATAAAGAGAGGGTTAGATCTGGCAAGGATGCAGCAGATCCTAAACGACACAAGTACATAAGCTTACACGATCAATCATTTACAACGGGTACGCTTGAAGCATGTTAGCTGTGTCTACTACAGGGGTCATCACATAAACAATGACAATACGAACGATAACATACAGACAGTATTTACACTCTTCTATACCAGTATTATTTACACGTCTTGTTTATGGCTATGTTGATGTATACCGGTAAGATAAGCAACGATAACTATTTGCACTATCCTGGGGTTATTGGCTGTGTCTCTTCCCCACTCTAGGTTAACCACGGATCTTGTCGGCTCCAAGAAGAAGGCCCACTCACCAGCGCTCTCGTTCTCCCAGGATCACCAGGTAAGTAACATGCTCAGTGACCATCTCTATTGTGTGTGGGCTGCTGAGGAGTCAACTACCAGGGACTTCCCTACATGTGTTTTAATGCATTCTGTGCGTTTTTGTAACTTTCTGGCAACGTGGTTTGTGCGTTTTGTCGCACCTGATGCGTTTTTACACATTTGGTGGTTTCTCCATCTTTTTTGCCCTTTTTTGCATTCGGTGCCATTTTACGGCCGTTATGTGCACTTTTCTGTGTAAATAAGTTGACTATGGTACATTCTTTTTAGCTTTGAATGTCCAAGCAACTCCACTCCTAGTAAGAGGCAGTGGAAGAAGCATCATTTGATTGCCCCTGTTCAGTATTGGGGGTCTGTCATGGCAGGTTAGGCCGGACACAAAGAACACTCGCAGAAATGGGTCCAATGCAAGTAGTTTATTAACACAACCCAAGATAATACAAGGGGGCAAAATAAGGCAAAAGCAGCAGCAGCAGCTACAGGGCAACACATGTGAACACAACACAAACCTGACAAACCAGAGGGCGACAACAAAACACACCTGAGACTGGGGGACTCTGGGAGCTGAGCTTGTGAGAAGGGCGGGAAGCTAACGAGAACCTGCAGGCAGAGCCTGGGCTAACCAGGGGAGAACTAGCGACGCGCTGGACCGGCGCTGAGGCTACTAACAAGGGGGGGGGGGGGGGGGGGAGAGCTGAGGGACCAGCTGCAGAATCAAAAACGTCTAGGCCGACCAAACCTGGCACTGCTGCGTGAGCGCGGGTCTATCTTGGCGAGCGAGCCTTGCTGAATCCTTGAATGGCCGGGTGGCCAGCTCGCGAACGAGGGTGTCGAGCCGAAGCTGGCCTAAACACACACCGTGAGCAGTAACGGGAACCTCTCGGGCTACCCAAGCTTCCAAACACGCAATTCTCGACCTCGAACGAAGCGTCGAGGCTCCTGAAGTACCCCCAGCCTCAGGCGAAACACGTGAACATGAAACGAGCCACTGAATCGACACAATGAACCAAACATGAACACAAATGAACATGAATCACGAACCGATACACATGAAAAAGAACCAAACACGTGAACCAAACGAGGCGGAAGTCGTTATTTGGGCCGTATGTGGGCGGCGGCTCGGAATCGCCCGAGGCTGAACTGTGTGCTGCACAGCTAGAAACCACCCTTTCATTTCTACATCACACTCTGCTGAAGAACCAGCCCACAAAACAACAACTCCATTTCTTTGTGCAAGTCCATGTTCTACATCTCCTGTATAATAGTTATGTTGCTGTACTTTGTGTTGCTATGGACAACGAACAGCAATTAGATCTATTACATTTTTACATAGAACTACTGTAAACCCTGAAGTCCATGTTGATGTATGGAGCTCTACACCAGGCTGCAGCAGGGAAAACACGCAGGCTTCTCCTCTAAAGCGTGCAGTGTTCTCTGAGCGGTGTGTTACCGGCTCCTGACGAGCTGGATCATAACGTGCAAATAATCCAGACATTTTAAACGTGTCAGTGCTCTGCCTCCACAGACAGGGGGCTCCCTTCCGATACTGTACAGAACCGGACGTACCTACAGTACTACGTCACCCAGGTGAAACCTTTAAATCCCTCGACCACCCATTGTTCCCTTTTTCTGGCACGTCGCCCACTTGGTGGTAGCCGCAAGAGAAGGGGGCCACTCATTTCAACGCGTTATTGTGTTGGATGCTAGCCAAGTTTCCTCATCTGTACCCAAAACAGCTGACCTCGGAACATCGCTGACGGCCGGAGCTCCAGAATCATCCCCGGGACAAACTACGAGGGATCAGGGATTTAACCTCCGACTACGGACCGCACGCCTGAGACCTTCAGGAGACGCGTTTCGTCGGAACTTTCGCTCTGAGAAATTCCTCGAGCTGCGAGCCGGACTCTCCTCTAAAAGTAAGACTGTGAATCGGGGCAGTGTTGGAGGCACTCAGTAGATTATTGGATGTTGGTGCTCTTGAAAACAGTGATCCACTAGATTGTAGGATTGTTGTTGTTGTTTACGCTGATTAGACTAAAGGAAGTACAGCGTTTGATCAGCCTTTTCTTGTCCTCCTATCTCACGCGACTAACTTGGTTGTAGCATTTGATTTCGAATGACTTTGGTGAGCTTTGATCTAAAGGGACTCTGACCCTTAAGAAGCCTTATTTTAGACCAACTCACTGCTAGATCCCCTCGCGGAGCTGTGGACGCGCTTCTCTAGCCTGAGCTGCGTGGTTACTATTGCTCGTGGATTCTTCTCGCCATCCCGTGTGTTTAAATCTCCCTCCGAGGGCTTGGCTTTTGTTCCACTCTGCCACGTGAGTTGGATAAAGCCTCGCACCTTTTGAGATCATACACACATCACTGGGTTACAAAGGACAGTCGCTAAAGCTCCGCCGCTCCTCACACCTCTCCTTTGTTCTCGGCGCGCCAGACGCGCGCGTTCGTAAACACACACACACACATGCATACACGTACACACTCCTACACCCACGTGTACGGACCCCCACCCCCCAGTTGCAGACGCATACCTATACTCCCTAGCGAAGTTTGAGCAAAGATTTAGCTTTATTTAGATCTATTTTCCTGCTGACTGTCTCTACTATTGTGGATTAGTATGTTTTTCTGTTTGAGCCGAATTGTTTGTCTTGTTTTCACTCACCTTTTGGGTTCTGCAGCTGATCTCTCAGCTCTCGTTCTCACGTCACGTAAGTTCCCTAGCGCCTGACGAGCGCAGCTTTGCTTTCCCCCAGTTTCCCCAGGCGCTGCCTGTAGGTCTTGGTTATCGTTGCGCATCCCTCTCAGTCCCGGTACGCTAGCCTAGCTCCAGGATTCCCTCCAGCCTCAGGTGTGTGTCTTTGCTTTGCCCACGTTACTTTGTCCCTGTTGTTTGGTTTATCCTTTGGCCCTGTACCTTTGCTGCCTCTTCCTGAGTGTAGCCTTGTTTGAATAAACGTTCTTGCATCGAGCCATCTATGTCTATTTATTTATTTATTTTTATTATTTTTAACGGACTGACCGAGCACAAACAGCTAAATCAATACACAAGCATGATGATGCAACATATTGCAGGGATGTTTGGTGTGTGTCCCTCAGGATGATGTACTTCACTTGTTTTTTAATCGTCCACATTTGAAACATGTCAAACTCCATAGTCTAATAGATAGTCTGGTCTAAGCCTTCTTTATGTGTCTGTCAGAAGTGGAAGCCGACACGCTCGTCTGCTGTTGTAGTGCATCTGCCTCACAGTTCAGCGTGTTGTGCGGTTTCGGAGGCTTTTCTGCTCAACACACTTGTACACAGTTGTACTGTAGTCTTCAGCTCCTCAACAAGGTGTGTATCCATCTGTAGAACTGCGACTCACTGGATGGGTTTTCTTTATTGCCCCAATCTGAGTGAGCTCTAGAGAGTGTTGCACATGAAAATCTCCTCAGTTCTAGAATAACTCAAAAACCAGCCCATGTAACCCCAACAAAACCACACTATGCTGAAAATCACAAAGATTACTTTTATTATTACTCCTCATTGGGAAGGTTGATACGAACATTACCTGAAGCCGCTGGCCTGTCTTTACATGATTTTATACCCTGCACTGCTAATAAAGAGAACTGCATAAGGTGTTCCTAATAAACTGTTTGGTGAGATCATAAACCAGATGTTTAAAGAATAAAATGACTATTTAATATCAGCCTGTTTTCAGTTTGTGAGTCAAAGAACCCAAGTATTTACATTTTTACTTTCATTATTTGAACTTTTTCAAGACTCGCAGGACTACCATATTAGATCTACTTCATCACTACAGATTTACAGTAAAGTAATAGCTTGAGCATTGATGAAATGTGTCCATATTTACCACAAACATGTGTCTGCCTATTGCAAACTCTCCCAGCATTATTGAGCTAACACCACAATCTGTGTTTACTGATATCAGTGTACATGAACCCAGCTGAAGAACAAACCCAAAGCCAAGACCTTACACAACTCAATTCTCCTTTCAGTTCAATTCAAATTTATTTCATAGTCACTGCATAGTCATGCAGTGAGGTGAGGAGGGATCAATGCTGGGCCCCAGAGCAGCACATCAGGCAGCAGGGTGGTGGAGAGCCAGGTCTGGCGGTACCGGGATGGAACAGTTGGAACTGAGCATCTCATTACATGGAAAAGAGAGAGAAAGAAAACAGAAAGGAGGGAAAAACACAAGGGGTCAGGAGGAGAGCAGCAACATGATCTGTGGGGTTATACAGCAGGACAGGATCCCATGGGTAGGCAGGAGCATCCAACCACAAATGGTCTGGCGTCAGCGGCTAGCAGGGAGCAGCTCGGCACATGGGGAGAGAAAAGAAAGGAGAAAATGAAGTGTTTTGGCGTTTGAATAGACTGATGTACCTCCTGTAAAAGAAGTAGATTAGATAAACAGAATTTAAAGTGTCTTACAGTAGTGCTGGTTATGACTGAGAATCCATCTAAATTTAGAGCACTACAAATAGATTTACCCATCTTTGAATCAATAAGTAATACCTCTGTTTTACCTGGATTAAGCAAACCGTAAGTTGTGGGGCATCCAGTTCTTTATGTCTTTAAGACAGTCTGTTCTGGAGACAAATGGTCTTGTTGGAAGTACAGGTGTCGTTAGCATAGCAATTAAAGTCGATACCATGCTTCCGGACTATTTTAACCCAGCGGCAGCATAAGAACATTCAATAATAACAGACCCGGGATTGACCCTTCTTATACTCCGTATAATCCGTAAGCATGGTACTGACATGGTAAGAATGTCTTTAATATTTATTATGAGTTCTATTAATAAGACTAAAAGGCACACGATTTTCCTTCAGTTCCTTATGGTCCAATAACTGAATTTTAATAAATATAGTGACTTCCTAAAGAATTCCTGGAATTCCTGAAACAATTCCTAGGTGGTGGTTCTGTTACTGCTTTGGTGTTTCTATGTGGTTGCGAGGGTGTTTCTTGGTGGTTGCCATGCGGTCGTTAGGCCATTAAGAGCTGCACAAGCATTGTCACAAACCAGCAGACATCCGGGTCCAAGCCCCAAGCGAGCAAGCCAACGGCGACAGTGGCAAGGAAAAACTCCCTCAGATGGAGAGGAAGAAACCTTGAGAGGAACCAAGACTCACAGGGGGAACCATCCTCCTTTGGTTGACACGGGAGAGCAAAACCACGCAACAAAAGCATGCAATGAAAGAAATAACTAAGGGATACATAGACGAGAGCCTAATACTGCCCAGATGTATTGAATGAATCACATGAATTAGATCTGTGATTCGTTATTCTCATCTTCTGATCCGCTTAGTCCAATTTAGGACCGCAGAGGCAATAGGGCAAGCAAAGCGACCCAGGCATCCCTGTCCCCAGGCACTTCTACCAGCTCCTCCTTAGGACCCCTAGATGCTTCCAGGCCAGCCAGGAAATACAATCCATCCAGCGGGTCCTGGGTCATCCTCGGGGTCTCATCCAAAGTCGCTGATGCCCGGTAAACAGTTCAAGCGCACGCCGAAGGCCTCCGCACGTGGAAGCCAGGCAGACACAGCTCCGACACCGGGAGTACGAGGAACGAGCGGCTGGCGTTAGCAAACCCGCCAAGCCCGTGCTCCTAGAGCTCCTCCCGCAGGATGTTTCGGGGAACACGATCATAAGCCTTCTCAGTGTAGAAAACGCATGAAGACCGGGGCGGCAAATCCTCACGTTCCTTCAACTACCTGACGGAGAGAGAAGAGCTGCTCTGCTGTTCCACGGGCAGGATGGACTCCGCATCCACTATCCATCAGAGGAATAGTTCAAATCCTGGAGGTACCCTGGCAAAGACTTTCCGAGAGAGGCTGGGAACCACCACCCCGGTTCGCCAATCCAGAGACACTGCTCCCAGGATTCATGCTACATTGAAGAGGCGTGTCAGCCAAGACAGACCCTCAATGTCCAGAGCCTTCAGCAACTCTGGGCAAATCTCATCCGCTCCCGGAGCCGTTCACCCAGCAGAAGAATGAAGTCAGTACGTGGAACTCTCCGGAATTCCACCTACCGGCACAAACTTCAAATGAGCAGCTGCAGACCAGATACACGCGAGTATCCCCGCACCCACCCGGCACTTCTCACCCCGGGGCAACTTCTGAGTAGGAGAGAGACCATCTTCTACTCAGGAGTTTAGTTGCGGAGCCTAGACTGCGAGCGAAGGCGAACAGAACTATATGCTATATACAGCTGCTATCTCTCAACCTTCCGCACCAGCTCATAGCTCCTTACCCGCTAGTGAGGTCACATTACACTCACCAAGAGGCAGTTGCAATGCTGTTGCCAAGCAGTTGCTTTGGTCTCAGAAGTGGATGGAATGCGCTCACTAGGGTATTGCTCTGCTGTTCCACATCATTGCTATGCAGTTATACGTGGTTGCTATGCTCTTTAAAGCTGCTTGGTGACAATGTTGGTGGAAGTTGAGCTGTGTCACATGGTTCTATGCTGTCCTACGGGATTTGTTAAGAAGATGCTGCTGCTGCTTCAGTGGCGTTTGCTACGGTGTTGTTTAGCAAACTTTTTTGCAGCCATTACCAAACGCCAAGCGCTTTTAGCTTTCCCTTTCTGGAGTCCTGGCTTTGATCCGGCAGGGACATTCCTCGCTGCTCTTCCTCGCTGCTCTTCCAGGTCCAGCTCCAGGAGTTCACGCTGGATACGAAGAGCATCGTCAGAGATCTGCTTCAGCCTACACACACACACACACACACACACACACGTTATTATGATAATGTTAGCACCATAAAGTCACACATCTACACGGGCTGGAGGTGATGTAGTTTTTTTTTTTTAAGATAATTAATAAATGTATGCATTGAGGTGGGCGGGGTTATAAACATGCCTACAACCTATCAGAGTGAGGGGGTTGGAGTGTATAAACATGGATGTATTCTATCAGAGCAGAGTGGGTGCAGGGTTGTGGGGTAATTTACACATCTAGTGCAGTTTATCTCCATTGCAGTTCATTTCCATTGTTTTATCAGATCACTATAATAGAATAGAGACAGTTTTACCTTCTAAAATATCAAAGATCCAAACAAATCCTCACTTTAAAAAAACAAAACATCTATTAAATCTGAATGAGTGTGTGTGTGTGTGTGTGTGTGTGTGTATATATATGTGTGTGTGCTCTCCAATTGCCTACTTTCTCATGTCTTCCTCCTGCTTCTCTAACGTGGTCAGATACAGGTTGATCCACGTCAAGCTTGTGCAGACCTCTTTCGGTTCGAGGAAGTCAGCGCTGTCAGACTGTTGATATTTCAGTCTGAGCTGGTGAAAATACTCTGCCTGTAGGAGATGGAAACAGCGCTACAGTTTAGACACATCATTGTAGAAAAGAAACACTTGTGGAAAGGATTTTTTTTTTACCTGATTTTCTTTCCAAATTATTCATGTCTGATTTCCCTCTCTAATCAGATCCCTCCCCCCCACTGCATAATACTACCTAGCTCGGTGGGTAAGGGCCAGCGGAAGTTACACGTAAAGCTCAATGCTGAATGACTTACCGGACTCTGAAGCAGCTGCTCCTTTCGCTTTCTCTGCATCCTCTTTTTCTGCAGATCTTCCTCTTCCATCTTCTGCATCTTTATATGCTTAGATGTTTGCTGTTTGAAATTAGAGAGAATAAACAGTTCATGAATGATGACAAAGACTAAAGCTAAAGCTTTTCTCAGAACATACCATTAGTTTCGGAACAAAAAAAAAACCCTTTGAAAGACTCTTCTCCTCCAACGATGTGTTCGACACCTCAAGCATTAAAGAGCATGTTTTCACTCAGAATATTCTAAGATGACAGTGAATCGTCTTGAACTAAACTGTATCATCACTGATGCTTCACTGTTAAAAAGGCTCTTCTGTCTATGCTTTGGCTTAATCTGGGTATCTGGACCTTAGACGTTCTAGACAACAAATGACTGTAAACGACAAGTCAAACAACTCCACAAAAGAGAGACTTACCATGACCAATCCCGTGAACATGTTAAGGAACATGAAGTTGCCTATCAGGATCAGGATGATGAAAAACAGCTCACTGTAGGCAATCCCTAGACTATGAAGTCTGTCCTGGTGTTCCAGCCAGCCTGAAATCTACAATAGAGCAATAACGTTAATGGTAATAATGGTGGAAATAAAGTTCATCCCCTAATTGAACTAATGTGAAATGTGTGGCTCCTAATAAAGTGCTCCGTGAGCGTATGTAGACGTATGTATTTTCTGGATGTTCAGTATCTGTGAATGCAGCTGACTGTGTTTGACTCACTGTGACCACGCTCAAGGTGGAGAGCAACGCAACACCCATATCCCCCCAGTTCTCGGGGTCCGCGGTCCCGAAATGCTGCACTCCGGCGACGGCAAAGACGAGCAAGATGAAGAAAATCATGGCCGTCACGTACGCGGCCGTCTTCAGGCCTTGGAACAGAATCAAGACCAGGTCCTGGAAAACAGCACATCATAACATTAGAGTATCGGAAATGTGTCTTCTGTTTTCTTAATGGCACGTGATAACAATCAATAACCTAGAATTTTGGAAAACGAGTGCTATTATACACTTTATGTCCAAATGTTTGTGGACTTTCTATTCTGCTTTTGTTTGAGTAACTTTCTACTGTCTTCCCCCTAATTCCCATCATGCACTTTACCTGGATACTGGGGATGATAAAGATGATTCTCAGGATCCGGAAAGCCCTGAGGATCCGGAAGACCCAGTATGACCCGTCTGCCCTGGAGATCAGCGACAGCAGCAGGAACCCGGTGTTGCAGATGTTGGCTCCACTTCCCCAGAAACCGCACGGCTCCGTGTACACCTTCACCATGAACTCCAAGATGAAGACCACCAGGTAAAACACATCAGCCCCCTGAGGAACAGATTAAGCACAATAAACGCACTGTGATCCAGTCTCTCACACACACACACACACACACACACATACATACATGCTCTCTGCCCTCCTTCCCTCTCTCCTCTATAAAATGTCGTAAAATTAGGTTACGTGGAATTTCTTCAGTTCACTCACCTCGAACAACGCTGAATACGCAGTTTTAAGTTCACGGTCTGTTTCCAGACCCATGAACGCGGCGTCCAGCACGACTACTAGAACCATGAAGGCCCTAAAATAACACCCAAGTCTACTCCTGCACACAAACAAAGACGCAACAGAGCAGCAGAGTTGGTGTTGTTCAAGCAGAATGCACAAGATGCAGAAATAGAAAAGAATATCCATCAAGAAAATGTGGAAGTTTTACATTCTGGAGCTGGAGGTCAGTTCCCCTCTGTCCTCCATCTCGACGTCTCCCTGTCTGTGGTCTTCCAGCCTTGACACAGGCTTTTTATTCACATCACCATGACGACCAGAATCAGAACCATTAAGACATCACACTGGCCGGAACGCGCTCAACTGTGAGAATGGTGACACTGCTTCATGGCGATTCACTCTAAAGCACTTCATTTGATTCAGTATGCCGATCAAAAGGGTTGTCAGGGGAACGGTAACAGTATTTCCCACAAACACTACAATTTTACACACAAATATAATAAATGTAGATTTATTGAATACAGACAGCACGTCTCATAGAAGGTAAATATCAAATATCACACATTTAAATTCATTCATTTAGCTTTTTTTTTTTTTTTTTTTTAAAGATATTGTTGTAAAAGTCATCTTTTAATAAGTTGTAATTTATGGCCAATTATATTTTATTAAATAGTTTATAGAACATTTTCACCTAAATCACCTATGTAGTGTTACTGGAGCTGGAAGCCTTTGTTGTGTTTAATAAACATAAAGAGTGATGATCTTTACACTTACTCTCATCCATTCATTTAATGATTAGAGACCTATCGTATAGTCTCTGAACCTTTCTGAACACCTCACAGAACTGAGCTTTGCCATAAAAGCTCTCCCTGCGGGTCTTCACATCAGGAATAAAGAGAGGGTTAGATCTGGCAAGGATGCAGCAGATCCTAAACGACACAAGTACATAAGCTTACATGATCAATCATTTACAACGGGTACGCTTGAAGCATGTTAGCTGTGTCTACTACAGGGGTCATCACATAAACAATGACAATACGAACGATAACATACAGACAGTATTTACACTCTTCTATACCAGTATTATTTACACGTCTTGTTTATGGCTATGTTGATGTATACCGGTAAGATAAGCAACGATAACTATTTGCACTATCCTGGGGTTATTGGTTGTGTCTCTTCCCCACTCTAGGTTAACCACGGATCTTGTCGGCTCCAAGAAGAAGGCCCACTCACCAGCGCTCTCGTTCTCCCAGGATCACCAGGTAAGTAACATGCTCAGTGACTATCTCTATTGTGTGTGGGCTGGTGAGGAGTCAACTACCAGGGACTTCCCTACATGTGTTTTAATGCATTCTGTGCGTTTTTGTAACTTTCTGGCAACGTGGTTTGTGCGTTTTGTCACACCTGATGCGTTTTTACACATTTGGTGGTTTCTCCATCTTTTTTGCCCTTTTTTGCATTCGGTGCCATTTTACGGCCGTTATGTGCACTTTTCTGTGTAAATAAGTTGACTATGGTACATTCTTTTTAGCTTTGAATGTCCAAGCAACTCCACTCCTAGTAAGAGGCAGTGGAAGAAGCATCATTTGATTGCCCCTGTTCAGTATTGGGGGTCTGTCATGGCAGGTTAGGCCGGACACAAAGAACACTCGCAGAAATGGGTCCAATGCAAGTAGTTTATTAACACAACCCAAGATAATACAAGGGGGCAAAATAAGGCAAAATCAGCAGAAGCAGCAGCTACAGGGCAACACATGTGAACACAACACAAACCTGACAAACCAGAGGGCGACAACAAAACACACCTGAGACTGGGGGACTCTGGGAGCTGAGCTTGTGAGAAGGGCGGGAAGCTAACGAGAACCTGCAGGCAGAGCCTGGGCTAACCAGGGGAGAACTAGCGACGCGCTGGACCGGCGCTGAGGCTACTAACAAGGGAGGGGGGAAGAGAGCTGAGGGACCAGCTGCAGAATCAAAAACGTCTAGGCCGACCAAACCTGGCACTGCTGCGTGAGCGCGGGTCTATCTTGGCGAGCGAGCCTTGCTGAATCCTTGAATGGCCGGGTGGCCAGCTCGCGAACGAGGGTGTCGAGCCGAAGCTGGCCTAAACACACACCGTGAGCAGTAACGGGAACCTCTCGGGCTACCCAAGCTTCCAAACACGCAATTCTCGGCCTCGAACGAAGCGTCGAGGCTCCTGAAGTACCCCCAGCCTCAGGCGAAACACGTGAACATGAAACGAGACACTGAATCGACACAGTGAACCAAACATGAACACAAATGAACATGAATCACGAACCGATACACATGAAAAGAACCAAACACGTGAACCAAACAAGGCGGAAGTCGTTATTTGGGCCGTATGTGGGCGGCGGCTCGGAATCGCCCGAGGCTGAACTGTGTGCTGCACAGCTAGAAACCACCCTTTCATTTCTACATCACACTCTGCTGAAGAACCAGCCCACAAAACAAGAACTCCATTTCTTTGTGCAATCACTTGAATTCTTCTCCCCAGTCCCGGCGTCCCAGACAGATGAGCAACAATTCCCCCTGGAGGAAGAGCTGCACATCTTTCAAGTCCCTTTAAAGTCCATGTTCTACATCTCCTGTATAATAGTTATGTTGCTGTACTTTGTGTTGCTATGGACAACGAACAGCAATTAGATCTATTACATTTTTACATAGAACTACTGTAAACCCTGAAGTCCATGTTGATGTATGGAGCTCTACACCAGGCTGCAGCAGGGAAAAAACGCAGGCTTCTCCTCTAAAGCGTGCAGTGTTATCTGAGCAGTGTGTTACCGGCTCCTGACGAGCTGGATCATAACGTGCAAATAATCCAGACATTTTAAACGTGTCAGTGCTCTGCCTCCACAGATAGGGGGCTCCCTTCCGATACTGTACAGAACCGGACGTACCTACAGTACTACGTCACCCAGGTGAAACCTTTAAATCCCTCGACCACCCATTGTTCCCTTTTTCTGGCACGTCGCCCACTTGGTGGTAGCCGCAAGAGAAGGGGGGCACTCATTTCAACGCGTTATTGTGTTGGATGCTAGCCAAGTTTCCTCAACTGTCACCAAAACAGCTGACCTCGGAACATCGCTGACGGCCGGAGCTCCAGAATCATCCCCGGGACAAACTACGAGGGATCAGGGATTTAACCTCCGACTACGGACCGCACGCCTGAGACCTTCAGGAGACGCGTTTCGTCGGAACTTTCGCTCTGAGAAATTCCTCAAGCTGCGAGCCGGACTCTCCTCTAAAAGTAAGACTGTGAATCGGGGCAGTGTTGGAGGCACTCAGTAGATTATTGGATGTTGGTGCTCTTGAAAACAGTGATCCACTAGATTGTAGGATTGTTGTTGTTGTTTACGCTGATTAGACTAAAGGAAGTACAGCGTTTGATCAGCCTTTTCTTGTCCTCCTATCTCACGCGACTAACTTGGTTGTAGCATTTGATTTCGAATGACTTTGGTGAGCTTTGATCTAAAGGGACTCTGACCCTTAAGAAGCCTTATTTTAGACCAACTCACTGCTAGATCCCCTCGCGGAGCTGTGGACGCGCTTCTCTAGCCTGAGCTGCGTGGTTACTATTGCTCGTGGATTCTTCTCGCCATCCCGTGTGTTTAAATCTCCCTCCGAGGGCTTGGCTTTTGTTCCACTCTGCCACGTGAGTTGGATAAAGCCTCGCACCTTTTGAGATCATACACACATCACTGGGTTACAAAGGACAGTCGCTAAAGCTCCGCCGCTCCTCACACCTCTCCTTTGTTCTCGGCGCGCCAGACGCGCGCGTTCGTAAACACACACACACACATGCATACACGTACACACTCCTACATTTTCACCTAAATCACCTATGTAGTGTTACTGGAGTTGGAAGCCTTTGTTGTGTTTAATAAACATAAAGAGTGATGATCTTTACACTTACTCTCATCCATTCATTTAATGATTAGAGACCTATCGTATAGTCTCTGAACCTTTCTGAACACCTCACAGAACTGAGCTTTGCCATAAAAGCTCTCCCTGCGGGTCTTCACATCAGGAATAAAGAGAGGGTTAGATCTGGCAAGGATGCAGCAGATCCTAAACGACACAAGTACATAAGCTTACACGATCAATCATTTACAACGGGTACGCTTGAAGCATGTTAGCTGTGTCTACTACAGGGGTCATCACATAAACAATGACAATACGAACGATAACATACAGACAGTATTTACACTCTTCTATACCAGTATTATTTACACGTCTTGTTTATGGCTATGTTGATGTATACCGGTAAGATAAGCAACGATAACTATTTGCACTATCCTGGGGTTATTGGCTGTGTCTCTTCCCCACTCTAGGTTAACCACGGATCTTGTCGGCTCCAAGAAGAAGGCCCACTCACCAGCGCTCTCGTTCTCCCAGGATCACCAGGTAAGTAACATGCTCAGTGACCATCTCTATTGTGTGTGGGCTGGTGAGGAGTCAACTACCAGGGACTTCCCTACATGTGTTTTAATGCATTCTGTGCGTTTTTGTAACTTTCTGGCAACGTGGTTTGTGCGTTTTGTCGCACCTGATGCGTTTTTACACATTTGGTGGTTTCTCCATCTTTTTTGCCCTTTTTTACATTCGGTGCCATTTTACGGCCGTTATGTGCACTTTTCTGTGTAAATAAGTTGACTATGGTACATTCTTTTTAGCTTTGAATGTCCAAGCAACTCCACTCCTAGTAAGAGGCAGTGGAAGAAGCATCATTTGATTGCCCCTGTTCAGTATTGGGGGTCTGTCATGGCAGGTTAGGCCGGACACAAAGAACACTCGCAGAAATGGGTCCAATGCAAGTAGTTTATTAACACAACCCAAGATAATACAAGGGGGCAAAATAAGGCAAAAGCAGCAGCAGCAGCAGCTACAGGGCAACACATGTGAACACAACACAAACCTGACAAACCAGAGGGCGACAACAAAACACACCTGAGACTGGGGGACTCTGGGAGCTGAGCTTGTGAGAAGGGCGGGAAGCTAACGAGAACCTGCAGGCAGAGCCTGGGCTAACCAGGGGAGAACTAGCGACGCGCTGGACCGGCGCTGAGGCTACTAACAAGGGAGGGGGGGAGAGAGCTGAGGGACCAGCTGCAGAATCAAAAACGTCTAGGCCGACCAAACCTGGCACTGCTGCGTGAGCGCGGGTCTATCTTGGCGAGCGAGCCTTGCTGAATCCTTGAATGGCCGGGTGGCCAGCTCGCGAACGAGGGTGTCGAGCCGAAGCTGGCCTAAACACACACCGTGAGCAGTAACGGGAACCTCTCGGGCTACCCAAGCTTCCAAACACGCAATTCTCGGCCTCGAACGAAGCGTCGAGGCTCCTGAAGTACCCCCAGCCTCAGGCGAAACACGTGAACATGAAACGAGCCACTGAATCGACACAATGAACCAAACATGAACACAAATGAACATGAATCACGAACCGATACACATGAAAAGAACCAAACACGTGAACCAAACAAGGCGGAAGTCGTTATTTGGGCCGTATGTGGGCGGCGGCTCGGAATCGCCCGAGGCTGAACTGTGTGCTGCACAGCTAGAAACCACCCTTTCATTTCTACATCACACTCTGCTGAAGAACCAGCCCACAAAACAACAACTCCATTTCTTTGTGCAATCACTTGAATTCTTCTCCCCAGTCCCGGCGTCCCAGACAGATGAGCAACAATTCCCCCTGGAGGAAGAGCTGCACATCTTTCAAGTCCCTTTAAAGTCCATGTTCTACATCTCCTGTATAATAGTTATGTTGCTGTACTTTGTGTTGCTATGGACAACGAACAGCAATTAGATCTATTACATTTTTACATAGAACTACTGTAAACCCTGAAGTCCATGTTGATGTATGGAGCTCTACACCAGGCTGCAAATAATCCAGACATTTTAAACGTGTCAGTGCTCTGCCTCCACAGACAGGGGGCTCCCTTCCGATACTGTACAGAACCGGACGTACCTACAGTACTACGTCACCCAGGTGAAACCTTTAAATCCCTCGACCACCCATTGTTCCCTTTTTCTGGCACGTCGCCCACTTGGTGGTAGCCGCAAGAGAAGGGGGCCACTCATTTCAACGCGTTATTGTGTTGGATGCTAGCCAAGTTTCCTCAACTGTCACCAAAACAGCTGACCTCGGAACATCGCTGACGGCCGGAGCTCCAGAATCATCCCCGGGACAAACTACGAGGGATCAGGGATTTAACCTCCGACTACGGACCGCACGCCTGAGACCTTCAGGAGACGCGTTTCGTCGGAACTTTCGCTCTGAGAAATTCCTCAAGCTGCGAGCCGGACTCTCCTCTAAAAGTAAGACTGTGAATCGGGGCAGTGTTGGAGGCACTCAGTAGATTATTGGATGTTGGTGCTCTTGAAAACAGTGATCCACTAGATTGTAGGATTGTTGTTGTTGTTTACGCTGATTAGACTAAAGGAAGTACAGCGTTTGATCAGCCTTTTCTTGTCCTCCTATCTCACGCGACTAACTTGGTTGTAGCATTTGATTTCGAATGACTTTGGTGAGCTTTGATCTAAAGGGACTCTGACCCTTAAGAAGCCTTATTTTAGACCAACTCACTGCTAGATCCCCTCGCGGAGCTGTGGACGCGCTTCTCTAGCCTGAGCTGCGTGGTTACTATTGCTCGTGGATTCTTCTCGCCATCCCGTGTGTTTAAATCTCCCTCCGAGGGCTTGGCTTTTGTTCCACTCTGCCACGTGAGTTGGATAAAGCCTCGCACCTTTTGAGATCATACACACATCACTGGGTTACAAAGGACAGTCGCTAAAGCTCCGCCGCTCCTCACACCTCTCCTTTGTTCTCGGCGCGCCAGACGCGCGCGTTCGTAAACACACACACACACATGCATACACGTACACACTCCTACACCCACGTGTACGGACCCCACCCCCCAGTTGCAGACGCATACCTATACTCCCTAGCGAAGTTTGAGCAAAGATTTAGCTTTATTTAGATCTATTTTCCTGCTGACTGTCTTTACTATTGTGGATTAGTATGTTTTTCTGTTTGAGCCGAATTGTTTGTCTTGTTTTCACTCACCTTTTGGGTTCTGCAGCTGATCTCTCAGCTCTCGTTCTCACGTCACGTAAGTTCCCTAGCGCCTGACGAGCGCAGCTTTGCTTTCCCCCAGTTTCCCCAGGCGCTGCCTGTAGGTCTTGGTTATCGTTGCGCATCCCTCTCAGTCCCGGTACGCTAGCCTAGCTCCAGGATTCCCTCCAGCCTCAGGTGTGTGTCTTTGCTTTGCCCACGTTACTTTGTCCCTGTTGTTTGGTTTATCCTTTGGCCCTGTACCTTTGCTGCCTCTTCCTGAGTGTAGCCTTGTTTGAATAAACGTTCTTGCATCGAGCCATCTATGTCTATTTATTTATTTATTTTTATTATTTTTAACGGACTGACCGAGCACAAACAGCTAAATCAATACACAAGCATGATGATGCAACATATTGCAGGGATGTTTGGTGTGTGTCCCTCAGGATGATGTACTTCACTTGTTTTTTAATCGTCCACATTTGAAACATGTCAAACTCCATAGTCTAATAGATAGTCTGGTCTAAGCCTTCTTTATGTGTCTGTCAGAAGTGGAAGCCGACACGCTCGTCTGCTGTTGTAGTGCATCTGCCTCACAGTTCAGCGTGTTGTGCGGTTTCGGAGGCTTTTCTGCTCAACACACTTGTACACAGTTGTACCGTAGTCTTCAGCTCCTCAACAAGGTGTGTATCCATCTGTAGAACTGCGACTCACTGGATGGGTTTTCTTTATTGCACCAATCCGAGTGAGCTCTAGAGAGTGTTGCACATGAAAATCTCCTCAGTTCTAGAATAACTCAAAAACCAGCCCATGTAACCCCAACAAAACCACACTATGCTGAAAATCACAAAGATTACTTTTATTATTACTCCTCATTGGGAAGGTTGATACGAACATTACCTGAAGCCGCTGGCCTGTCTTTACATGATTTTATACCCTGCACTGCTAATAAAGAGAACTGCATAAGGTGTTCCTAATAAACTGTTTGGTGAGATCATAAACCAGATGTTTAAAGAATAAAATGACTATTTAATATCAGCCTGTTTTCAGTTTGTGAGTCAAAGAACCCAAGTATTTACATTTTTACTTTCATTATTTGAACTTTTTCAAGACTCGCAGGACTACCATATTAGATCTACTTCATCACTACAGATTTACAGTAAAGTAATAGCTTGAGCATTGATGAAATGTGTCCATATTTACCACAAACATGTGTCTGCCTATTGCAAACTCTCCCAGCATTATTGAGCTAACACCACAATCTGTGTTTACTGATATCAGTGTACATGAACCCAGCTGAAGAACAAACCCAAAGCCAAGACCTTACACAACTCAATTCTCCTTTCAGTTCAATTCAAATTTATTTCATAGTCACTGCATAGTCATGCAGTGAGGTGAGGAGGGATCAATGCTGGGCCCCAGAGCAGCACATCAGGCAGCAGGGTGGTGGAGAGCCAGGTCTGGCGGTACCGGGATGGAACAGTTGGAACTGAGCATCTCATTACATGGAAAAGAGAGAGAAAGAAAACAGAAAGGAGGGAAAAACACAAGGGGTCAGGAGGAGAGCAGCAACATGATCTGTGGGGTTATACAGCAGGACAGGATCCCATGGGTAGGCAGGAGCATCCAACCACAAATGGTCTGGCGTCAGCGGCTAGCAGGGAGCAGCTCGGCACATGGGGAGAGAAAAGAAAGGAGAAAATGAAGTGTTTTGGCGTTTGAATAGACTGATGTACCTCCTGTAAAAGAAGTAGATTAGATAAACAGAATTTAAAGTGTCTTACAGTAGTGCTGGTTATGACTGAGAATCCATCTAAATTTAGAGCACTACAAATAGATTTACCCATCTTTGAATCAATAAGTAATACCTCTGTTTTACCTGGATTAAGCAAACCGTAAGTTGTGGGGCATCCAGTTCTTTATGTCTTTAAGACAGTCTGTTCTGGAGACAAATGGTCTTGTTGGAAGTACAGGTGTCGTTAGCATAGCAATTAAAGTCGATACCATGCTTCCGGACTATTTTAACCCAGCGGCAGCATAAGAACATTCAATAATAACAGACCCGGGATTGACCCTTCTTATACTCCGTATAATCCGTGAGCATGGTACTGACATGGTAAGAATGTCTTTAATAATTATTATGATTTCTATTAATAAGACTAAAAGGCACACGATTTTCCTTCAGTTCCTTATGGTCCAATAACTGAATTTTAATAAATATAGTGACTTCCTAAAGAATTCCTGGAATTCCTGAAACAATTCCTAGGTGGTGGTTCTGTTACTGCTTTGGTGTTTCTATGTGGTTGCGAGGGTGTTTCTTGGTGGTTGCCATGCGGTCGTTAGGCCATTAAGAGCTGCACAAGCATTGTCACAAACCAGCAGACATCCGGGTCCAAGCCCCAAGCGAGCAAGCCAACGGCGACAGTGGCAAGGAAAAACTCCCTCAGATGGAGAGGAAGAAACCTTGAGAGGAACCAAGACTCACAGGGGGAACCATCCTCCTTTGGTTGACACGGGAGAGCAAAACCACGCAACAAAAGCATGCAATGAAAGAAATAACTAAGGGATACATAGACGAGAGCCTAATACTGCCCAGAAGTATTGAATGAATCACATGAATTAGATCTGTGATTCGTTATTCTCATCTTCTGATCCGCTTAGTCCAATTTAGGACCGCAGAGGCAATAGGGCAAGCAAAGCGACCCAGGCATCCCTGTCCCCAGGCACTTCTACCAGCTCCTCCTTAGGACCCCTAGATGCTTCCAGGCCAGCCAGGAAATACAATCCATCCAGCGGGTCCTGGGTCATCCTCGGGGTCTCATCCAAAGTCGCTGATGCCCGGTAAACAGTTCAAGCGCACGCCGAAGGCCTCCGCACGTGGAAGCCAGGCAGACACAGCTCCGACACCGGGAGTACGAGGAACGAGCGGCTGGCGTTAGCAAACCCGCCAAGCCCGTGCTCCTAGAGCTCCTCCCGCAGGATGTTTCGGGGAACACGATCATAAGCCTTCTCAGTGTAGAAAACGCATGAAGACCGGGGCGGCAAATCCTCACGTTCCTTCAACTACCTGACGGAGAGAGAAGAGCTGGTCTGCTGTTCCACGGGCAGGATGGACTCCGCATCCACTATCCATCAGAGGAATAGTTCAAATCCTGGAGGTACCCTGGAAAAGACTTTCTGAGAGAGGCTGGGAACCACCACCCCGGTTCGCCAATCCAGAGACACTGCTCCCAGGATTCATGCTACATTGAAGAGGCGTGTCAGCCAAGACAGACCCTCAATGTCCAGAGCCTTCAGCAACTCTGGGCAAATCTCATCCGCTCCCGGAGCCGTTCACCCAGCAGAAGAATGAAGTCAGTACGTGGAACTCTCCGGAATTCCACCTACCGGCACAAACTTCAAATGAGCGGCTGCAGACCAGATACACGCGAGTATCCCCGCACCCACCCGGCACTTCTCACCCCGGGGCAACTTCTGAGTAGGAGAGAGACCATCTTCTACTCAGGAGTTTAGTTGCGGAGCCTAGACTGCGAGCGAAGGCGAACAGAACTATATGCTATATACAGCTGCTATCTCTCAACCTTCCGCACCAGCTCATAGCTCCTTACCCGCTAGTGAGGTCACATTACACTCACCAAGAGGCAGTTGCAATGCTGTTGCCAAGCAGTTGCTTTGGTCTCAGAAGTGGATGGAATGCGCTCACTAGGGTATTGCTCTGCTGTTCCACATCATTGCTATGCAGTTATACGTGGTTGCTATGCTCTTTAAAGCTGCTTGGTGACAATGTTGGTGGAAGTTGAGCTGTGTCACATGGTTCTATGCTGTTCTACGGGATTTGTTAAGAAGATGCTGCTGCTGCTTCAGTGGCGTTTGCTACGGTGTTGTTTAGCAAACTTTTTTGCAGCCATTACCAAACGCCAAGCGCTTTTAGCTTTCCCTTTCTGGAGTCCTGGCTTTGATCCAGCAGGGACATTCCTCGCTGCTCTTCCTCGCTGCTCTTCCAGGTCCAGCTCCAGGAGTTCACGCTGGATACGAAGAGCATCGTCAGAGATCTGCTTCAGCCTACACACACACACACACACACACACACACACACACACACACACACGTTATTATGATAATGTTAGCACCATAAAGTCACACATCTACACGGGCTGGAGGTGATGTAGTTTTTTTTTTAAGATAATTAATAAATGTATGCATTGAGGTGGGCGGGGTTATAAACATGCCTACAACCTATCAGAGTGAGGGGGTTGGAGTGTATAAACATGGATGTATTCTATCAGAGCAGAGTGGGTGCAGGGTTGTGGGGTAATTTACACATCTAGTGCAGTTTATCTGGTGTTGTATTGTTCAGAGTTCATTTCCACTGTTTTATCAGATCACTATAATAGAATAGAGACAGTTTTACCTTCTAAAATATCAAAGATCCAAACAAATCCTCACTTTAAAAAACCATAACATCTATTAAACCTGAATGAGTGTGTGTGTGTGTGTGTGTGTGTGTGTATATATTTGTGTGTATGCTCTCCAATTGCCTACTTTCTCATGTCTTCCTCCTGCTTCTCTAACGTGGTCAGATACAGGTTGATCCACGTCAAGCTTGTGCAGACCTCTTTCGGTTCGAGGAAGTCAGCGCTGTCAGACTGTTGATATTTCAGTCTGAGCTGGTGAAAATACTCTGCCTGTAGGAGATGGAAACAGTGCTACAGTTTAGACACATCATTGTAGAAAAAAAACACTTGTGGAAAGGATTTTTTTTTTTACCTGATTTTCTTTCCAAATTATTCATGTCTGATTTCCCTCTCTAATCAGATCCCTCCCCCCCACTGCATAATACTACCTAGCTCGGTGGGTAAGGGCCAGCGGAAGTTACACGTAAAGCTCAATGCTGAATGACTTACCGGACTCTGAAGCAGCTGCTCCTTTCGCTTTCTCTGCATCCTCTTTTTCTGCAGATCTTCCTCTTCCATCTTCTGCATCTTTATATGCTTAGATGTTTGCTGTTTGAAATTAGAGAGAATAAACAGTTCATGAATGATGACAAAGACTAAAGCTAAAGCTTTTCTCAGAACATACCATTAGTTTCGGAACAAAAAAAAAAACCCTTTGAAAGACTCTTCTCCTCCAACGATGTGTTCGACACCTCAAGCATTAAAGAGCATGTTTTCACTCAGAATATTCTAAGATGACAGTGAATCGTCTTGAACTAAACTGTATCATCACTGATGCTTCACTGTTAAAAAGGCTCTTCTGTCTATGCTTTGGCTTAATCTGGGTATCTGGACCTTAGACGTTCTAGACAACAAATGACTGTAAACGACAAGTCAAACAACTCCACAAAAGAGAGACTTACCATGACCAATCCCGTGAACATGTTAAGGAACATGAAGTTGCCTATCAGGATCAGGATGATGAAAAACAGCTCACTGTAGGCAATCCCTAGACTATGAAGTCTGTCCTGGTGTTCCAGCCAGCCTGAAATCTACAATAGAGCAATAATGTTAATGGTAATAATGGTGGAAATAAAGTTCATCCCCTAATTGAACTAATGTGAAATGTGTGGATTGTTGTGAAAAGGTGAGCGTGAAAGTCTCTTGCCTAGTGCGTGCGTGTACATTTCTGGCATGAATGAGCAGGTGTCCAAGTTGGCTCCAAATAAAGTGCTCCGTGAGCGTATGTAGACGTATGCATGTTCTGGATGTTCAGTATCTGTAAATGCAGCTGACTGTGTTTGACTCACTGTGACTACGCTCAAGGTGGAGAGCAACGCAACACCCATATCCCCCCAGTTCTCGGGGTCCGCGGTCCCGAAATGCTGCACTCCGGCGACGGCAAAGACGAGCAAGATGAAGAAAATCATGGCCGTCACGTACGCAGCTGTCTTCAGGCCTTGGAATAGAATCAAGACCAGGTCCTGGAAAACAGCACATCATGTCTTTACACTACCGGTCAGAGTATCGGAAATGTGTCTTCTGTTTTCTTAATGGCACATGATAATAATCAATAACCTAGAATTATGGAAAACAAGTGCTATTATACACTTTATGTCCAAATGTTTGTGGACTTTCTATTCTGCTTTTGTTTGAGTAACTTTCTACTGTCTACCCTTCATTCCCATCATGCACTTTACCTGGATACTGGGGATGATAAAGATGATTCTCAGGATCCGGAAAGCCCTGAGGATCCGGAAGACCCAGTATGACCCGTCTGCCCTGGAGATCAGCGACAGCAGCAGGAACCCGGTGTTGCAGATGTTGGCTCCACTTCCCCAGAAACCGCACGGCTCCGTGTACACCTTCACCATGAACTCCAAGATGAAGACCACCAAGTAAAACACATCAGCCCCCTGAGGAACAGATTAAGCACAATAAACGCACTGTGATCCAGTCTCTCACACACACACACACACACACACACACACACACACATACATACATGCTCTCTGCCCTCCTTCCCTCTCTCCTCTATAAAATGTCGTAAAATTAGGTTACGTGGAATTTCTTCAGTTCACTCACCTCGAACAACGCTGAATACGCAGCTTTAAGTTCACGGTCTGTTTCCAGACCCATGAACGCGGCGTCCAGCACGACCACTAGAACCATGAAGGCCCTAAAATAACACCCAAGTCTACTCCTGCACACAAACAAAGACGCAACAGAGCAGCAGAGTTGGTGTTGTTCAAGCAGAATGCACAAGATGCAGAAATAGAAAAGAATATCCATCAAGAAAATGTGGAAGTTTTACATTCTGGAGCTGGAGGTCAGTTCCCCTCTGTCCTCCATCTCGACGTCTCCCTGTCTGTGGTCTTCCAGCCTTGACGCAGGCTTTTTATTCACATCACCATGACGACCAGAATCAGAACCATTAAGACATCACACTGGCCGGAACGCGCTCAACTGTGAGAATGGTGACACTGCTTCATGGCGATTCACTCTAAAGCACTTCATTTGATTCAGTATGCCGATCAAAAGGGTTGTCAGGGGAACGGTAACAGTATTTCCCACAAACACTACAATTTTACACACAAATATAATAAATGTAGATTTATTGAATACAGACAGCACGTCTCATAGAAGGTAAATATCAAATATCACACATTTAAATTCATTCATTTAGCTTTTTTTTTTTTTTTTTTTTTAAAGATATTGTTGTAAAAGTCATCTTTTAATAAGTTGTAATTTATGGCCAATTATATTTTATTAAATAGTTTATAGAACATTTTCACCTAAATCACCTATGTAGTGTTACTGGAGCTGGAAGCCTTTGTTGTGTTTAATAAACATAAAGAGTGATGATCTTTACACTTACTCTCATCCATTCATTTAATGATTAGAGACCTATCGTATAGTCTCTGAACCTTTCTGAACACCTCACAGAACTGAGCTTTGCCATAAAAGCTCTCCCTGCGGGTCTTCACATCAGGAATAAAGAGAGGGTTAGATCTGGCAAGGATGCAGCAGATCCTAAACGACACAAGTACATAAGCTTACATGATCAATCATTTACAACGGGTACGCTTGAAGCATGTTAGCTGTGTCTACTACAGGGGTCATCACATAAACAATGACAATACGAACGATAACATACAGACAGTATTTACACTCTTCTATACCAGTATTATTTACACGTCTTGTTTATGGCTATGTTGATGTATACCGGTAAGATAAGCAACGATAACTATTTGCACTATCCTGGGGTTATTGGTTGTGTCTCTTCCCCACTCTAGGTTAACCACGGATCTTGTCGGCTCCAAGAAGAAGGCCCACTCACCAGCGCTCTCGTTCTCCCAGGATCACCAGGTAAGTAACATGCTCAGTGACTATCTCTATTGTGTGTGGGCTGGTGAGGAGTCAACTACCAGGGACTTCCCTACATGTGTTTTAATGCATTCTGTGCGTTTTTGTAACTTTCTGGCAACGTGGTTTGTGCGTTTTGTCACACCTGATGCGTTTTTACACATTTGGTGGTTTCTCCATCTTTTTTGCCCTTTTTTGCATTCGGTGCCATTTTACGGCCGTTATGTGCACTTTTCTGTGTAAATAAGTTGACTATGGTACATTCTTTTTAGCTTTGAATGTCCAAGCAACTCCACTCCTAGTAAGAGGCAGTGGAAGAAGCATCATTTGATTGCCCCTGTTCAGTATTGGGGGTCTGTCATGGCAGGTTAGGCCGGACACAAAGAACACTCGCAGAAATGGGTCCAATGCAAGTAGTTTATTAACACAACCCAAGATAATACAAGGGGGCAAAATAAGGCAAAATCAGCAGAAGCAGCAGCTACAGGGCAACACATGTGAACACAACACAAACCTGACAAACCAGAGGGCGACAACAAAACACACCTGAGACTGGGGGACTCTGGGAGCTGAGCTTGTGAGAAGGGCGGGAAGCTAACGAGAACCTGCAGGCAGAGCCTGGGCTAACCAGGGGAGAACTAGCGACGCGCTGGACCGGCGCTGAGGCTACTAACAAGGGAGGGGGGAAGAGAGCTGAGGGACCAGCTGCAGAATCAAAAACGTCTAGGCCGACCAAACCTGGCACTGCTGCGTGAGCGCGGGTCTATCTTGGCGAGCGAGCCTTGCTGAATCCTTGAATGGCCGGGTGGCCAGCTCGCGAACGAGGGTGTCGAGCCGAAGCTGGCCTAAACACACACCGTGAGCAGTAACGGGAACCTCTCGGGCTACCCAAGCTTCCAAACACGCAATTCTCGGCCTCGAACGAAGCGTCGAGGCTCCTGAAGTACCCCCAGCCTCAGGCGAAACACGTGAACATGAAACGAGACACTGAATCGACACAGTGAACCAAACATGAACACAAATGAACATGAATCACGAACCGATACACATGAAAAGAACCAAACACGTGAACCAAACAAGGCGGAAGTCGTTATTTGGGCCGTATGTGGGCGGCGGCTCGGAATCGCCCGAGGCTGAACTGTGTGCTGCACAGCTAGAAACCACCCTTTCATTTCTACATCACACTCTGCTGAAGAACCAGCCCACAAAACAACAACTCCATTTCTTTGTGCAATCACTTGAATTCTTCTCCCCAGTCCCGGCGTCCCAGACAGATGAGCAACAATTCCCCCTGGAGGAAGAGCTGCACATCTTTCAAGTCCCTTTAAAGTCCATGTTCTACATCTCCTGTATAATAGTTATGTTGCTGTACTTTGTGTTGCTATGGACAACGAACAGCAATTAGATCTATTACATTTTTACATAGAACTACTGTAAACCCTGAAGTCCATGTTGATGTATGGAGTTCTACACCAGGCTGCAGCAGGGAAAAAACGCAGGCTTCTCCTCTAAAGCGTGCAGTGTTATCTGAGCAGTGTGTTACCGGCTCCTGACGAGCTGGATCATAACGTGCAAATAATCCAGACATTTTAAACGTGTCAGTGCTCTGCCTCCACAGATAGGGGGCTCCCTTCCGATACTGTACAGAACCGGACGTACCTACAGTACTACGTCACCCAGGTGAAACCTTTAAATCCCTCGACCACCCATTGTTCCCTTTTTCTGGCACGTCGCCCACTTGGTGGTAGCCGCAAGAGAAGGGGGGCACTCATTTCAACGCGTTATTGTGTTGGATGCTAGCCAAGTTTCCTCAACTGTCACCAAAACAGCTGACCTCGGAACATCGCTGACGGCCGGAGCTCCAGAATCATCCCCGGGACAAACTACGAGGGATCAGGGATTTAACCTCCGACTACGGACCGCACGCCTGAGACCTTCAGGAGACGCGTTTCGTCGGAACTTTCGCTCTGAGAAATTCCTCAAGCTGCGAGCCGGACTCTCCTCTAAAAGTAAGACTGTGAATCGGGGCAGTGTTGGAGGCACTCAGTAGATTATTGGATGTTGGTGCTCTTGAAAACAGTGATCCACTAGATTGTAGGATTGTTGTTGTTGTTTACGCTGATTAGACTAAAGGAAGTACAGCGTTTGATCAGCCTTTTCTTGTCCTCCTATCTCACGCGACTAACTTGGTTGTAGCATTTGATTTCGAATGACTTTGGTGAGCTTTGATCTAAAGGGACTCTGACCCTTAAGAAGCCTTATTTTAGACCAACTCACTGCTAGATCCCCTCGCGGAGCTGTGGACGCGCTTCTCTAGCCTGAGCTGCGTGGTTACTATTGCTCGTGGATTCTTCTCGCCATCCCGTGTGTTTAAATCTCCCTCCGAGGGCTTGGCTTTTGTTCCACTCTGCCACGTGAGTTGGATAAAGCCTCGCACCTTTTGAGATCATACACACATCACTGGGTTACAAAGGACAGTCGCTAAAGCTCCGCCGCTCCTCACACCTCTCCTTTGTTCTCGGCGCGCCAGACGCGCGCGTTCGTAAACACACACACACACATGCATACACGTACACACTCCTACACCCACGTGTACGGACCCCCACCCCCCAGTTGCAGACGCATACCTATACTCCCTAGCGAAGTTTGAGCAAAGATTTAGCTTTATTTAGATCTATTTTCCTGCTGACTGTCTTTACTATTGTGGATTAGTATGTTTTTCTGTTTGAGCCGAATTGTTTGTCTTGTTTTCACTCACCTTTTGGGTTCTGCAGCTGATCTCTCAGCTCTCGTTCTCACGTCACGTAAGTTCCCTAGCGCCTGACGAGCGCAGCTTTGCTTTCCCCCAGTTTCCCCAGGCGCTGCCTGTAGGTCTTGGTTATCGTTGCGCATCCCTCTCAGTCCCGGTACGCTAGCCTAGCTCCAGGATTCCCTCCAGCCTCAGGTGTGTGTCTTTGCTTTGCCCACGTTACTTTGTCCCTGTTGTTTGGTTTATCCTTTGGCCCTGTACCTTTGCTGCCTCTTCCTGAGTGTAGCCTTGTTTGAATAAACGTTCTTGCATCGAGCCATCTATGTCTGTTTATTTATTTATTTTTATTATTTTTAACGGACTGACCGAGCACAAACAGCTAAATCAATACACAAGCATGATGATGCAACATATTGCAGGGATGTTTGGTGTGTGTCCCTCAGGATGATGTACTTCACTTGTTTTTTAATCGTCCACATTTGAAACATGTCAAACTCCATAGTCTAATAGATAGTCTGGTCTAAGCCTTCTTTATGTGTCTGTCAGAAGTGGAAGCCGACACGCTCGTCTGCTGTTGTAGTGCATCTGCCTCACAGTTCAGCGTGTTGTGCGGTTTCGGAGGCTTTTCTGCTCAACACACTCGTACACAGTTGTACTGTAGTCTTCAGCTCCTCAACAAGGTGTGTATCCATCTGTAGAACTGCGACTCACTGGATGGGTTTTCTTTATTGCACCAATCTGAGTGAGCTCTAGAGAGTGTTGCACATGAAAATCTCCTCAGTTCTAGAATAACTCAAAAACCAGCCCATGTAACCCCAACAAAACCACACTATGCTGAAAATCACAAAGATTACTTTTATTATTACTCCTCATTGGGAAGGTTGATACGAACATTACCTGAAGCCGCTGGCCTGTCTTTACATGATTTTATACCCTGCACTGCTAATAAAGAGAACTGCATAAGGTGTTCCTAATAAACTGTTTGGTGAGATCATAAACCAGATGTTTAAAGAATAAAATGACTATTTAATATCAGCCTGTTTTCAGTTTGTGAGTCAAAGAACCAAAGTATTTACATTTTTACTTTCATTATTTGAACTTTTTCAAGACTCGCAGGACTACCATATTAGATCTACTTCATCACTATAGATTTACAGTAAAGTAATAGCTTGAGCATTGATGAAATGTGTCCATATTTACCACAAACATGTGTCTGCCTATTGCAAACTCTCCCAGCATTATTGAGCTAACACCACAATCAGTGTTTACTGATATCAGTGTACATGAACCCAGCTGAAGAACAAACCCAAAGCCAAGACCTTACACAACTCAATTCTCCTTTCAGTTCAATTCAAATTTATTTCATAATCACTGCATAGTCATGCAGTGAGGTGAGGAGGGATCAATGCTGGGCCCCAGAGCAGCACATCAGGCAGCAGGGTGGTGGAGAGCCAGGTCTGGCGGTACCGGGATGGAACAGTTGGAACTGAGCATCTCATTACATGGAAAAGAGAGAGAAAGAAAACAGAAAGGAGGAAAAAACACAAGGGGTCAGGAGGAGAGCAGCAACATGATCTGTGGGGTTATACAGCAGGACAGGATCCCATGGGTAGACAGGAGCATCCAACCACAAATGGTCTGGCGTCAGCAGCTAGCAGGGAGCAGCTCGGCACATGGGGAGAGAAAAGAAAGGAGAAAATTAAGAAGTGTTTTGGAGTTTGAATAGACTGATGTACCTCCTGTAAAAGAAGTAGATTAGAGAGACAGAATTTAAAGTGTCTTACAGTAGTGCTGGTTATGACTGAGAATCCATCTAAATTTAGAGCAATATAAATAGATTTACCCATCTTTGAATCAATAAGTAATACCTCTGTTTTACCTGGATTAAGCAAACCGTAAGTTGTGGGGCATCCAGTTCTTTATGTCTTTAGGACAGCCTGTTCTGTTCTGGAGACAAATGGTCTTGTTGGAAGTACAGGTGTCATTAGCATAGCAATTAAAGTCGATACCATGCTTCCAGACTATTTTAACCCAGCGGCAGCATAAGAACATTCAATAATAACAGACCCGGGATTGACCCTTTACTCCCTATAATCCGTGAGCATGGTACCGACATGGTAAGAATGTCTTTAATATTTATTATGAGTTCTATTAATAAGACTAAAAGGCACACGATTTTCCTTCAGTTCCTCATGGTCCAATAACTGAATTTTAATAAATATAGTGACTGAGTGATTCCTAAAGAATTCCTGAAACAATTCCTAGGTGGTGGTTCTGTAACTGCTTTGGTGTTTCTATGTGGTTGCGAGGGTGTTTCTTGGTGGTTGCCATGCGGTTGTTAGGCCATTAAGAGCTGCACAAGCATTGTCACAAATCAGCAGACATCCGGGTCCAAGCCCCAAGCGAGCAAGCCAACGGCAACAGTGGCAAGGAAAAACGCCCTCAGATGGAGAGGAAGAAACCTTGAGAGGAACCAAGACTCACAGGGGGAACCATCCTCCTTTGGTTGACACGGGAGAGCAAAACCACGCAACAAAAGCATGCAATGAAAGAAATAACTAAGGGATACATAGACGAGAGCCTAATACTGCCCAGAAGTATTGAATGAATCACATGAATTAGATCTGTGATTCGTTATTCTCATCTTCTGATCCGCTTAGTCCAATTTAGGACCGCAGAGGCAATAGGGCAAGCAAAGCGACCCAGGCATCCCTGTCCCCAGGCACTTCTACCAGCTCCTCCTTAGGACCCCTAGATGCTTCCAGGCCAGCCAGGAAATACAATCCATCCAGCGGGTCCTGGGTCATCCTCGGGGTCTCATCCAAAGTCGCTGATGCCCGGTAAACAGTTCAAGCGCACGCCGAAGGCCTCCGCACGTGGAAGCCAGGCAGACACAGCTCCGACACCGGGAGTACGAGGAACGAGCGGCTGGCGTTAGCAAACCCGCCAAGCCCGTGCTCCTAGAGCTCCTCCCGCAGGATGTTTCGGGGAACACGATCATAAGCCTTCTCAGTGTAGAAAACGCATGAAGACCGGGGCGGCAAATCCTCACGTTCCTTCAACTACCTGACGGAGAGAGAAGAGCTGGTCTGCTGTTCCACGGGCAGGATGGACTCCGCATCCACTATCCATCAGAGGAATAGTTCAAATCCTGGAGGTACCCTGGCAAAGACTTTCTGAGAGAGGCTGGGAACCACCACCCCGGTTCGCCAATCCAGAGACACTGCTCCCAGGATTCATGCTACATTGAAGAGGCGTGTCAGCCAAGACAGACCCTCAATGTCCAGAGCCTTCAGCAACTCTGGGCAAATCTCATCCGCTCCCGGAGCCGTTCACCCAGCAGAAGAATGAAGTCAGTACGTGGAACTCTCCGGAATTCCACCTACCGGCACAAACTTCAAATGAGCGGCTGCAGACCAGATACACGCGAGTATCCCCGCACCCACCCGGCACTTCTCACCCCGGGGCAACTTCTGAGTAGGAGAGAGACCATCTTCTACTCAGGAGTTTAGTTGCGGAGCCTAGACTGCGAGCGAAGGCGAACAGAACTATATGCTATATACAGCTGCTATCTCTCAACCTTCCGCACCAGCTCATAGCTCCTTACCCGCTAGTGAGGTCACATTACACTCACCAAGAGGCAGTTGCAATGCTGTTGCCAAGCAGTTGCTTTGGTCTCAGAAGTGGATGGAATGCGCTCACTAGGGTATTGCTCTGCTGTTCCACATCATTGCTATGCAGTTATACGTGGTTGCTATGCTCTTTAAAGCTGCTTGGTGACAATGTTGGTGGAAGTTGAGCTGTGTCACATGGTTCTATGCTGTTCTACGGGATTTGTTAAGAAGATGCTGCTGCTGCTTCAGTGGCGTTTGCTACGGTGTTGTTTAGCAAACTTTTTTGCAGCCATTACCAAACGCCAAGCGCTTTTAGCTTTCCCTTTCTGGAGTCCTGGCTTTGATCCAGCAGGGACATTCCTCGCTGCTCTTCCTCGCTGCTCTTCCAGGTCCAGCTCCAGGAGTTCACGCTGGATACGAAGAGCATCGTCAGAGATCTGCTTCAGCCTACACACACACACACACACACGTTATTATGATAATGTTAGCACCATAAAGTCACACATCTACACGGGCTGGAGGTGATGTAGTTTTTTTTTTTAAGATAATTAATAAATGTATGCATTGAGGTGGGCGGGGTTATAAACATGCCTACAACCTATCAGAGTGAGGGGGTTGGAGTGTATAAACATGGATGTATTCTATCAGAGCAGAGTGGGTGCAGGGTTGTGGGGTAATTTACACATCTAGTGCAGTTTATCTGGTGTTGTATTGTTCAGAGTTCATTTCCACTGTTTTATCAGATCACTATAATAGAATAGAGACAGTTTTACCTTCTAAAATATCAAAGATCCAAACAAATCCTCACTTTAAAAAACCAAAACATCTATTAAACCTGAATGAGTGTGTGTGTGTGTGTGTGTGTGTGTGTATATATTTGTGTGTATGCTCTCCAATTGCCTACTTTCTCATGTCTTCCTCCTGCTTCTCTAACGTGGTCAGATACAGGTTGATCCACGTCAAGCTTGTGCAGACCTCTTTCGGTTCGAGGAAGTCAGCGCTGTCAGACTGTTGATATTTCAGTCTGAGCTGGTGAAAATACTCTGCCTGTAGGAGATGGAAACAGCGCTACAGTTTAGACACATCATTGTAGAAAAAAAACACTTGTGGAAAGGATTTTTTTTTTTACCTGATTTTCTTTCCAAATTATTCATGTCTGATTTCCCTCTCTAATCAGATCCCTCCCCCCCACTGCATAATACTACCTAGCTCGGTGGGTAAGGGCCAGCGGAAGTTACACGTAAAGCTCAATGCTGAATGACTTACCGGACTCTGAAGCAGCTGCTCCTTTCGCTTTCTCTGCATCCTCTTTTTCTGCAGATCTTCCTCTTCCATCTTCTGCATCTTTATATGCTTAGATGTTTGCTGTTTGAAATTAGAGAGAATAAACAGTTCATGAATGATGACAAAGACTAAAGCTAAAGCTTTTCTCAGAACATACCATTAGTTTCGGAACAAAAAAAAAACCCTTTGAAAGACTCTTCTCCTCCAACGATGTGTTCGACACCTCAAGCATTAAAGAGCATGTTTTCACTCAGAATATTCTAAGATGACAGTGAATCGTCTTGAACTAAACTGTATCATCACTGATGCTTCACTGTTAAAAAGGCTCTTCTGTCTATGCTTTGGCTTAATCTGGGTATCTGGACCTTAGACGTTCTAGACAACAAATGACTGTAAACGACAAGTCAAACAACTCCACAAAAGAGAGACTTACCATGACCAATCCCGTGAACATGTTAAGGAACATGAAGTTGCCTATCAGGATCAGGATGATGAAAAACAGCTCACTGTAGGCAATCCCTAGACTATGAAGTCTGTCCTGGTGTTCCAGCCAGCCTGAAATCTACAATAGAGCAATAATGTTAATGGTAATAATGGTGGAAATAAAGTTCATCCCCTAATTGAACTAATGTGAAATGTGTGGATTGTTGTGAAAAGGTGAGCGTGAAAGTCTCTTGCCTAGTGCGTGCGTGTACATTTCTGGCATGAATGAGCAGGTGTCCAAGTTGGCTCCAAATAATGTGCTCCGTGAGCGTATGTAGACGTATGCATGTTCTGGATGTTCAGTATCTGTAAATGCAGCTGACTGTGTTTGACTCACTGTGACTACGCTCAAGGTGGAGAGCAACGCAACACCCATATCCCCCCAGTTCTCGGGGTCCGCGGTCCCGAAATGCTGCACTCCGGCGACGGCAAAGACGAGCAAGATGAAGAAAATCATGGCCGTCACGTACGCAGCTGTCTTCAGGCCTTGGAACAGAATCAAGACCAGGTCCTGGAAAACAGCACATCATGTCTTTACACTACCGGTCAGAGTATCGGAAATGTGTCTTCTGTTTTCTTAATGGCACATGATAATAATCAATAACCTAGAATTATGGAAAACAAGTGCTATTATACACTTTATGTCCAAATGTTTGTGGACTTTCTATTCTGCTTTTGTTTGAGTAACTTTCTACTGTCTACCCTTCATTCCCATCATGCACTTTACCTGGATACTGGGGATGATAAAGATGATTCTCAGGATCCGGAAAGCCCTGAGGATCCGGAAGACCCAGTATGACCCGTCTGCCCTGGAGATCAGCGACAGCAGCAGGAACCCGGTGTTGCAGATGTTGGCTCCACTTCCCCAGAAACCGCACGGCTCCGTGTACACCTTCACCATGAACTCCAAGATGAAGACCACCAAGTAAAACACATCAGCCCCCTGAGGAACAGATTAAGCACAATAAACGCACTGTGATCCAGTCTCTCACACACACACACACACACACACATACATGCTCTCTGCCCTCCTTCCCTCTCTCCTCTATAAAATGTCGTAAAATTAGGTTACGTGGAATTTCTTCAGTTCACTCACCTCGAACAACGCTGAATACGCAGCTTTAAGTTCACGGTCTGTTTCCAGACCCATGAACGCGGCGTCCAGCACGACCACTAGAACCATGAAGGCCCTAAAATAACACCCAAGTCTACTCCTGCACACAAACAAAGACGCAACAGAGCAGCAGAGTTGGTGTTGTTCAAGCAGAATGCACAAGATGCAGAAATAGAAAAGAATATCCATCAAGAAAATGTAGAAGTTTTACATTCTGGAGCTGGAGGTCAGTTCCCCTCTGTCCTCCATCTCGACGTCTCCCTGTCTGTGGTCTTCCAGCCTTGACGCAGGCTTTTTATTCACATCACCATGACGACCAGAATCAGAACCATTATGACATCACACTGGCCGGAATGCGCTCAGCTGTGAGAATGGTGACACTGCTTCATGGCGATTCACTCTAAAGCACTTCATTTGATTCAGTATGACGATCAAAAGGGTTGTCAGGGGAACGGTAACAGTATTTCCCACAAACACTACAATTTTGCACACAAATATAATAAATGTAGATTTATTGAATACAGACAGCACGTCTCATAGAAGGTAAATATCAAATATCACACATTTAAATTCATTCATTTAGCTTTTTTTTAATTATTTTTTTTTTAAGATATTGTTGTAAAAGTCATCTTTTAATAAGTTGTAATTTATGGCCAATTATATTTTATTAAATAGTTTATAGAACATTTTCACCTAAATCACCTATGTAGTGTTACTGGAGTTGGAAGCCTTTGTTGTGTTTAATAAACATAAAGAGTGATGATCTTTACACTTACTCTCATCCATTCATTTAATGATTAGAGACCTATCGTATAGTCTCTGAACCTTTCTGAACACCTCACAGAACTGAGCTTTGCCATAAAAGCTCTCCCTGCGGGTCTTCACATCAGGAATAAAGAGAGGGTTAGATCTGGCAAGGATGCAGCAGATCCTAAACGACACAAGTACATAAGCTTACACGATCAATCATTTACAACGGGTACGCTTGAAGCATGTTAGCTGTGTCTACTACAGGGGTCATCACATAAACAATGACAATACGAACGATAACATACAGACAGTATTTACACTCTTCTATACCAGTATTATTTACACGTCTTGTTTATGGCTATGTTGATGTATACCGGTAAGATAAGCAACGATAACTATTTGCACTATCCTGGGGTTATTGGCTGTGTCTCTTCCCCACTCTAGGTTAACCACGGATCTTGTCGGCTCCAAGAAGAAGGCCCACTCACCAGCGCTCTCGTTCTCCCAGGATCACCAGGTAAGTAACATGCTCAGTGACCATCTCTATTGTGTGTGGGCTGCTGAGGAGTCAACTACCAGGGACTTCCCTACATGTGTTTTAATGCATTCTGTGCGTTTTTGTAACTTTCTGGCAACGTGGTTTGTGCGTTTTGTCGCACCTGATGCGTTTTTACACATTTGGTGGTTTCTCCATCTTTTTTGCCCTTTTTTGCATTCGGTGCCATTTTACGGCCGTTATGTGCACTTTTCTGTGTAAATAAGTTGACTATGGTACATTCTTTTTAGCTTTGAATGTCCAAGCAACTCCACTCCTAGTAAGAGGCAGTGGAAGAAGCATCATTTGATTGCCCCTGTTCAGTATTGGGGGTCTGTCATGGCAGGTTAGGCCGGACACAAAGAACACTCGCAGAAATGGGTCCAATGCAAGTAGTTTATTAACACAACCCAAGATAATACAAGGGGGCAAAATAAGGCAAAAGCAGCAGCAGCAGCTACAGGGCAACACATGTGAACACAACACAAACCTGACAAACCAGAGGGCGACAACAAAACACACCTGAGACTGGGGGACTCTGGGAGCTGAGCTTGTGAGAAGGGCGGGAAGCTAACGAGAACCTGCAGGCAGAGCCTGGGCTAACCAGGGGAGAACTAGCGACGCGCTGGACCGGCGCTGAGGCTACTAACAAGGGGGGGGGGGGGGGGGGGAGAGCTGAGGGACCAGCTGCAGAATCAAAAACGTCTAGGCCGACCAAACCTGGCACTGCTGCGTGAGCGCGGGTCTATCTTGGCGAGCGAGCCTTGCTGAATCCTTGAATGGCCGGGTGGCCAGCTCGCGAACGAGGGTGTCGAGCCGAAGCTGGCCTAAACACACACCGTGAGCAGTAACGGGAACCTCTCGGGCTACCCAAGCTTCCAAACACGCAATTCTCGACCTCGAACGAAGCGTCGAGGCTCCTGAAGTACCCCCAGCCTCAGGCGAAACACGTGAACATGAAACGAGCCACTGAATCGACACAATGAACCAAACATGAACACAAATGAACATGAATCACGAACCGATACACATGAAAAAGAACCAAACACGTGAACCAAACGAGGCGGAAGTCGTTATTTGGGCCGTATGTGGGCGGCGGCTCGGAATCGCCCGAGGCTGAACTGTGTGCTGCACAGCTAGAAACCACCCTTTCATTTCTACATCACACTCTGCTGAAGAACCAGCCCACAAAACAACAACTCCATTTCTTTGTGCAAGTCCATGTTCTACATCTCCTGTATAATAGTTATGTTGCTGTACTTTGTGTTGCTATGGACAACGAACAGCAATTAGATCTATTACATTTTTACATAGAACTACTGTAAACCCTGAAGTCCATGTTGATGTATGGAGCTCTACACCAGGCTGCAGCAGGGAAAACACGCAGGCTTCTCCTCTAAAGCGTGCAGTGTTCTCTGAGCGGTGTGTTACCGGCTCCTGACGAGCTGGATCATAACGTGCAAATAATCCAGACATTTTAAACGTGTCAGTGCTCTGCCTCCACAGACAGGGGGCTCCCTTCCGATACTGTACAGAACCGGACGTACCTACAGTACTACGTCACCCAGGTGAAACCTTTAAATCCCTCGACCACCCATTGTTCCCTTTTTCTGGCACGTCGCCCACTTGGTGGTAGCCGCAAGAGAAGGGGGCCACTCATTTCAACGCGTTATTGTGTTGGATGCTAGCCAAGTTTCCTCATCTGTACCCAAAACAGCTGACCTCGGAACATCGCTGACGGCCGGAGCTCCAGAATCATCCCCGGGACAAACTACGAGGGATCAGGGATTTAACCTCCGACTACGGACCGCACGCCTGAGACCTTCAGGAGACGCGTTTCGTCGGAACTTTCGCTCTGAGAAATTCCTCGAGCTGCGAGCCGGACTCTCCTCTAAAAGTAAGACTGTGAATCGGGGCAGTGTTGGAGGCACTCAGTAGATTATTGGATGTTGGTGCTCTTGAAAACAGTGATCCACTAGATTGTAGGATTGTTGTTGTTGTTTACGCTGATTAGACTAAAGGAAGTACAGCGTTTGATCAGCCTTTTCTTGTCCTCCTATCTCACGCGACTAACTTGGTTGTAGCATTTGATTTCGAATGACTTTGGTGAGCTTTGATCTAAAGGGACTCTGACCCTTAAGAAGCCTTATTTTAGACCAACTCACTGCTAGATCCCCTCGCGGAGCTGTGGACGCGCTTCTCTAGCCTGAGCTGCGTGGTTACTATTGCTCGTGGATTCTTCTCGCCATCCCGTGTGTTTAAATCTCCCTCCGAGGGCTTGGCTTTTGTTCCACTCTGCCACGTGAGTTGGATAAAGCCTCGCACCTTTTGAGATCATACACACATCACTGGGTTACAAAGGACAGTCGCTAAAGCTCCGCCGCTCCTCACACCTCTCCTTTGTTCTCGGCGCGCCAGACGCGCGCGTTCGTAAACACACACACACACATGCATACACGTACACACTCCTACACCCACGTGTACGGACCCCCACCCCCCAGTTGCAGACGCATACCTATACTCCCTAGCGAAGTTTGAGCAAAGATTTAGCTTTATTTAGATCTATTTTCCTGCTGACTGTCTCTACTATTGTGGATTAGTATGTTTTTCTGTTTGAGCCGAATTGTTTGTCTTGTTTTCACTCACCTTTTGGGTTCTGCAGCTGATCTCTCAGCTCTCGTTCTCACGTCACGTAAGTTCCCTAGCGCCTGACGAGCGCAGCTTTGCTTTCCCCCAGTTTCCCCAGGCGCTGCCTGTAGGTCTTGGTTATCGTTGCGCATCCCTCTCAGTCCCGGTACGCTAGCCTAGCTCCAGGATTCCCTCCAGCCTCAGGTGTGTGTCTTTGCTTTGCCCACGTTACTTTGTCCCTGTTGTTTGGTTTATCCTTTGGCCCTGTACCTTTGCTGCCTCTTCCTGAGTGTAGCCTTGTTTGAATAAACGTTCTTGCATCGAGCCATCTATGTCTATTTATTTATTTATTTTTATTATTTTTAACGGACTGACCGAGCACAAACAGCTAAATCAATACACAAGCATGATGATGCAACATATTGCAGGGATGTTTGGTGTGTGTCCCTCAGGATGATGTACTTCACTTGTTTTTTAATCGTCCACATTTGAAACATGTCAAACTCCATAGTCTAATAGATAGTCTGGTCTAAGCCTTCTTTATGTGTCTGTCAGAAGTGGAAGCCGACACGCTCGTCTGCTGTTGTAGTGCATCTGCCTCACAGTTCAGCGTGTTGTGCGGTTTCGGAGGCTTTTCTGCTCAACACACTTGTACACAGTTGTACTGTAGTCTTCAGCTCCTCAACAAGGTGTGTATCCATCTGTAGAACTGCGACTCACTGGATGGGTTTTCTTTATTGCCCCAATCTGAGTGAGCTCTAGAGAGTGTTGCACATGAAAATCTCCTCAGTTCTAGAATAACTCAAAAACCAGCCCATGTAACCCCAACAAAACCACACTATGCTGAAAATCACAAAGATTACTTTTATTATTACTCCTCATTGGGAAGGTTGATACGAACATTACCTGAAGCCGCTGGCCTGTCTTTACATGATTTTATACCCTGCACTGCTAATAAAGAGAACTGCATAAGGTGTTCCTAATAAACTGTTTGGTGAGATCATAAACCAGATGTTTAAAGAATAAAATGACTATTTAATATCAGCCTGTTTTCAGTTTGTGAGTCAAAGAACCCAAGTATTTACATTTTTACTTTCATTATTTGAACTTTTTCAAGACTCGCAGGACTACCATATTAGATCTACTTCATCACTACAGATTTACAGTAAAGTAATAGCTTGAGCATTGATGAAATGTGTCCATATTTACCACAAACATGTGTCTGCCTATTGCAAACTCTCCCAGCATTATTGAGCTAACACCACAATCTGTGTTTACTGATATCAGTGTACATGAACCCAGCTGAAGAACAAACCCAAAGCCAAGACCTTACACAACTCAATTCTCCTTTCAGTTCAATTCAAATTTATTTCATAGTCACTGCATAGTCATGCAGTGAGGTGAGGAGGGATCAATGCTGGGCCCCAGAGCAGCACATCAGGCAGCAGGGTGGTGGAGAGCCAGGTCTGGCGGTACCGGGATGGAACAGTTGGAACTGAGCATCTCATTACATGGAAAAGAGAGAGAAAGAAAACAGAAAGGAGGGAAAAACACAAGGGGTCAGGAGGAGAGCAGCAACATGATCTGTGGGGTTATACAGCAGGACAGGATCCCATGGGTAGGCAGGAGCATCCAACCACAAATGGTCTGGCGTCAGCGGCTAGCAGGGAGCAGCTCGGCACATGGGGAGAGAAAAGAAAGGAGAAAATGAAGTGTTTTGGCGTTTGAATAGACTGATGTACCTCCTGTAAAAGAAGTAGATTAGATAAACAGAATTTAAAGTGTCTTACAGTAGTGCTGGTTATGACTGAGAATCCATCTAAATTTAGAGCACTACAAATAGATTTACCCATCTTTGAATCAATAAGTAATACCTCTGTTTTACCTGGATTAAGCAAACCGTAAGTTGTGGGGCATCCAGTTCTTTATGTCTTTAAGACAGTCTGTTCTGGAGACAAATGGTCTTGTTGGAAGTACAGGTGTCGTTAGCATAGCAATTAAAGTCGATACCATGCTTCCGGACTATTTTAACCCAGCGGCAGCATAAGAACATTCAATAATAACAGACCCGGGATTGACCCTTCTTATACTCCGTATAATCCGTAAGCATGGTACTGACATGGTAAGAATGTCTTTAATATTTATTATGAGTTCTATTAATAAGACTAAAAGGCACACGATTTTCCTTCAGTTCCTTATGGTCCAATAACTGAATTTTAATAAATATAGTGACTTCCTAAAGAATTCCTGGAATTCCTGAAACAATTCCTAGGTGGTGGTTCTGTTACTGCTTTGGTGTTTCTATGTGGTTGCGAGGGTGTTTCTTGGTGGTTGCCATGCGGTCGTTAGGCCATTAAGAGCTGCACAAGCATTGTCACAAACCAGCAGACATCCGGGTCCAAGCCCCAAGCGAGCAAGCCAACGGCGACAGTGGCAAGGAAAAACTCCCTCAGATGGAGAGGAAGAAACCTTGAGAGGAACCAAGACTCACAGGGGGAACCATCCTCCTTTGGTTGACACGGGAGAGCAAAACCACGCAACAAAAGCATGCAATGAAAGAAATAACTAAGGGATACATAGACGAGAGCCTAATACTGCCCAGATGTATTGAATGAATCACATGAATTAGATCTGTGATTCGTTATTCTCATCTTCTGATCCGCTTAGTCCAATTTAGGACCGCAGAGGCAATAGGGCAAGCAAAGCGACCCAGGCATCCCTGTCCCCAGGCACTTCTACCAGCTCCTCCTTAGGACCCCTAGATGCTTCCAGGCCAGCCAGGAAATACAATCCATCCAGCGGGTCCTGGGTCATCCTCGGGGTCTCATCCAAAGTCGCTGATGCCCGGTAAACAGTTCAAGCGCACGCCGAAGGCCTCCGCACGTGGAAGCCAGGCAGACACAGCTCCGACACCGGGAGTACGAGGAACGAGCGGCTGGCGTTAGCAAACCCGCCAAGCCCGTGCTCCTAGAGCTCCTCCCGCAGGATGTTTCGGGGAACACGATCATAAGCCTTCTCAGTGTAGAAAACGCATGAAGACCGGGGCGGCAAATCCTCACGTTCCTTCAACTACCTGACGGAGAGAGAAGAGCTGCTCTGCTGTTCCACGGGCAGGATGGACTCCGCATCCACTATCCATCAGAGGAATAGTTCAAATCCTGGAGGTACCCTGGCAAAGACTTTCCGAGAGAGGCTGGGAACCACCACCCCGGTTCGCCAATCCAGAGACACTGCTCCCAGGATTCATGCTACATTGAAGAGGCGTGTCAGCCAAGACAGACCCTCAATGTCCAGAGCCTTCAGCAACTCTGGGCAAATCTCATCCGCTCCCGGAGCCGTTCACCCAGCAGAAGAATGAAGTCAGTACGTGGAACTCTCCGGAATTCCACCTACCGGCACAAACTTCAAATGAGCAGCTGCAGACCAGATACACGCGAGTATCCCCGCACCCACCCGGCACTTCTCACCCCGGGGCAACTTCTGAGTAGGAGAGAGACCATCTTCTACTCAGGAGTTTAGTTGCGGAGCCTAGACTGCGAGCGAAGGCGAACAGAACTATATGCTATATACAGCTGCTATCTCTCAACCTTCCGCACCAGCTCATAGCTCCTTACCCGCTAGTGAGGTCACATTACACTCACCAAGAGGCAGTTGCAATGCTGTTGCCAAGCAGTTGCTTTGGTCTCAGAAGTGGATGGAATGCGCTCACTAGGGTATTGCTCTGCTGTTCCACATCATTGCTATGCAGTTATACGTGGTTGCTATGCTCTTTAAAGCTGCTTGGTGACAATGTTGGTGGAAGTTGAGCTGTGTCACATGGTTCTATGCTGTCCTACGGGATTTGTTAAGAAGATGCTGCTGCTGCTTCAGTGGCGTTTGCTACGGTGTTGTTTAGCAAACTTTTTTGCAGCCATTACCAAACGCCAAGCGCTTTTAGCTTTCCCTTTCTGGAGTCCTGGCTTTGATCCGGCAGGGACATTCCTCGCTGCTCTTCCTCGCTGCTCTTCCAGGTCCAGCTCCAGGAGTTCACGCTGGATACGAAGAGCATCGTCAGAGATCTGCTTCAGCCTACACACACACACACACACACACACACACGTTATTATGATAATGTTAGCACCATAAAGTCACACATCTACACGGGCTGGAGGTGATGTAGTTTTTTTTTTTTAAGATAATTAATAAATGTATGCATTGAGGTGGGCGGGGTTATAAACATGCCTACAACCTATCAGAGTGAGGGGGTTGGAGTGTATAAACATGGATGTATTCTATCAGAGCAGAGTGGGTGCAGGGTTGTGGGGTAATTTACACATCTAGTGCAGTTTATCTCCATTGCAGTTCATTTCCATTGTTTTATCAGATCACTATAATAGAATAGAGACAGTTTTACCTTCTAAAATATCAAAGATCCAAACAAATCCTCACTTTAAAAAAACAAAACATCTATTAAATCTGAATGAGTGTGTGTGTGTGTGTGTGTGTGTGTGTATATATATGTGTGTGTGCTCTCCAATTGCCTACTTTCTCATGTCTTCCTCCTGCTTCTCTAACGTGGTCAGATACAGGTTGATCCACGTCAAGCTTGTGCAGACCTCTTTCGGTTCGAGGAAGTCAGCGCTGTCAGACTGTTGATATTTCAGTCTGAGCTGGTGAAAATACTCTGCCTGTAGGAGATGGAAACAGCGCTACAGTTTAGACACATCATTGTAGAAAAGAAACACTTGTGGAAAGGATTTTTTTTTTACCTGATTTTCTTTCCAAATTATTCATGTCTGATTTCCCTCTCTAATCAGATCCCTCCCCCCCACTGCATAATACTACCTAGCTCGGTGGGTAAGGGCCAGCGGAAGTTACACGTAAAGCTCAATGCTGAATGACTTACCGGACTCTGAAGCAGCTGCTCCTTTCGCTTTCTCTGCATCCTCTTTTTCTGCAGATCTTCCTCTTCCATCTTCTGCATCTTTATATGCTTAGATGTTTGCTGTTTGAAATTAGAGAGAATAAACAGTTCATGAATGATGACAAAGACTAAAGCTAAAGCTTTTCTCAGAACATACCATTAGTTTCGGAACAAAAAAAAAACCCTTTGAAAGACTCTTCTCCTCCAACGATGTGTTCGACACCTCAAGCATTAAAGAGCATGTTTTCACTCAGAATATTCTAAGATGACAGTGAATCGTCTTGAACTAAACTGTATCATCACTGATGCTTCACTGTTAAAAAGGCTCTTCTGTCTATGCTTTGGCTTAATCTGGGTATCTGGACCTTAGACGTTCTAGACAACAAATGACTGTAAACGACAAGTCAAACAACTCCACAAAAGAGAGACTTACCATGACCAATCCCGTGAACATGTTAAGGAACATGAAGTTGCCTATCAGGATCAGGATGATGAAAAACAGCTCACTGTAGGCAATCCCTAGACTATGAAGTCTGTCCTGGTGTTCCAGCCAGCCTGAAATCTACAATAGAGCAATAACGTTAATGGTAATAATGGTGGAAATAAAGTTCATCCCCTAATTGAACTAATGTGAAATGTGTGGCTCCTAATAAAGTGCTCCGTGAGCGTATGTAGACGTATGTATTTTCTGGATGTTCAGTATCTGTGAATGCAGCTGACTGTGTTTGACTCACTGTGACCACGCTCAAGGTGGAGAGCAACGCAACACCCATATCCCCCCAGTTCTCGGGGTCCGCGGTCCCGAAATGCTGCACTCCGGCGACGGCAAAGACGAGCAAGATGAAGAAAATCATGGCCGTCACGTACGCGGCCGTCTTCAGGCCTTGGAACAGAATCAAGACCAGGTCCTGGAAAACAGCACATCATAACATTAGAGTATCGGAAATGTGTCTTCTGTTTTCTTAATGGCACGTGATAACAATCAATAACCTAGAATTTTGGAAAACGAGTGCTATTATACACTTTATGTCCAAATGTTTGTGGACTTTCTATTCTGCTTTTGTTTGAGTAACTTTCTACTGTCTTCCCCCTAATTCCCATCATGCACTTTACCTGGATACTGGGGATGATAAAGATGATTCTCAGGATCCGGAAAGCCCTGAGGATCCGGAAGACCCAGTATGACCCGTCTGCCCTGGAGATCAGCGACAGCAGCAGGAACCCGGTGTTGCAGATGTTGGCTCCACTTCCCCAGAAACCGCACGGCTCCGTGTACACCTTCACCATGAACTCCAAGATGAAGACCACCAGGTAAAACACATCAGCCCCCTGAGGAACAGATTAAGCACAATAAACGCACTGTGATCCAGTCTCTCACACACACACACACACACACACACATACATACATGCTCTCTGCCCTCCTTCCCTCTCTCCTCTATAAAATGTCGTAAAATTAGGTTACGTGGAATTTCTTCAGTTCACTCACCTCGAACAACGCTGAATACGCAGTTTTAAGTTCACGGTCTGTTTCCAGACCCATGAACGCGGCGTCCAGCACGACTACTAGAACCATGAAGGCCCTAAAATAACACCCAAGTCTACTCCTGCACACAAACAAAGACGCAACAGAGCAGCAGAGTTGGTGTTGTTCAAGCAGAATGCACAAGATGCAGAAATAGAAAAGAATATCCATCAAGAAAATGTGGAAGTTTTACATTCTGGAGCTGGAGGTCAGTTCCCCTCTGTCCTCCATCTCGACGTCTCCCTGTCTGTGGTCTTCCAGCCTTGACACAGGCTTTTTATTCACATCACCATGACGACCAGAATCAGAACCATTAAGACATCACACTGGCCGGAACGCGCTCAACTGTGAGAATGGTGACACTGCTTCATGGCGATTCACTCTAAAGCACTTCATTTGATTCAGTATGCCGATCAAAAGGGTTGTCAGGGGAACGGTAACAGTATTTCCCACAAACACTACAATTTTACACACAAATATAATAAATGTAGATTTATTGAATACAGACAGCACGTCTCATAGAAGGTAAATATCAAATATCACACATTTAAATTCATTCATTTAGCTTTTTTTTTTTTTTTTTTTTAAAGATATTGTTGTAAAAGTCATCTTTTAATAAGTTGTAATTTATGGCCAATTATATTTTATTAAATAGTTTATAGAACATTTTCACCTAAATCACCTATGTAGTGTTACTGGAGCTGGAAGCCTTTGTTGTGTTTAATAAACATAAAGAGTGATGATCTTTACACTTACTCTCATCCATTCATTTAATGATTAGAGACCTATCGTATAGTCTCTGAACCTTTCTGAACACCTCACAGAACTGAGCTTTGCCATAAAAGCTCTCCCTGCGGGTCTTCACATCAGGAATAAAGAGAGGGTTAGATCTGGCAAGGATGCAGCAGATCCTAAACGACACAAGTACATAAGCTTACATGATCAATCATTTACAACGGGTACGCTTGAAGCATGTTAGCTGTGTCTACTACAGGGGTCATCACATAAACAATGACAATACGAACGATAACATACAGACAGTATTTACACTCTTCTATACCAGTATTATTTACACGTCTTGTTTATGGCTATGTTGATGTATACCGGTAAGATAAGCAACGATAACTATTTGCACTATCCTGGGGTTATTGGTTGTGTCTCTTCCCCACTCTAGGTTAACCACGGATCTTGTCGGCTCCAAGAAGAAGGCCCACTCACCAGCGCTCTCGTTCTCCCAGGATCACCAGGTAAGTAACATGCTCAGTGACTATCTCTATTGTGTGTGGGCTGGTGAGGAGTCAACTACCAGGGACTTCCCTACATGTGTTTTAATGCATTCTGTGCGTTTTTGTAACTTTCTGGCAACGTGGTTTGTGCGTTTTGTCACACCTGATGCGTTTTTACACATTTGGTGGTTTCTCCATCTTTTTTGCCCTTTTTTGCATTCGGTGCCATTTTACGGCCGTTATGTGCACTTTTCTGTGTAAATAAGTTGACTATGGTACATTCTTTTTAGCTTTGAATGTCCAAGCAACTCCACTCCTAGTAAGAGGCAGTGGAAGAAGCATCATTTGATTGCCCCTGTTCAGTATTGGGGGTCTGTCATGGCAGGTTAGGCCGGACACAAAGAACACTCGCAGAAATGGGTCCAATGCAAGTAGTTTATTAACACAACCCAAGATAATACAAGGGGGCAAAATAAGGCAAAATCAGCAGAAGCAGCAGCTACAGGGCAACACATGTGAACACAACACAAACCTGACAAACCAGAGGGCGACAACAAAACACACCTGAGACTGGGGGACTCTGGGAGCTGAGCTTGTGAGAAGGGCGGGAAGCTAACGAGAACCTGCAGGCAGAGCCTGGGCTAACCAGGGGAGAACTAGCGACGCGCTGGACCGGCGCTGAGGCTACTAACAAGGGAGGGGGGAAGAGAGCTGAGGGACCAGCTGCAGAATCAAAAACGTCTAGGCCGACCAAACCTGGCACTGCTGCGTGAGCGCGGGTCTATCTTGGCGAGCGAGCCTTGCTGAATCCTTGAATGGCCGGGTGGCCAGCTCGCGAACGAGGGTGTCGAGCCGAAGCTGGCCTAAACACACACCGTGAGCAGTAACGGGAACCTCTCGGGCTACCCAAGCTTCCAAACACGCAATTCTCGGCCTCGAACGAAGCGTCGAGGCTCCTGAAGTACCCCCAGCCTCAGGCGAAACACGTGAACATGAAACGAGACACTGAATCGACACAGTGAACCAAACATGAACACAAATGAACATGAATCACGAACCGATACACATGAAAAGAACCAAACACGTGAACCAAACAAGGCGGAAGTCGTTATTTGGGCCGTATGTGGGCGGCGGCTCGGAATCGCCCGAGGCTGAACTGTGTGCTGCACAGCTAGAAACCACCCTTTCATTTCTACATCACACTCTGCTGAAGAACCAGCCCACAAAACAAGAACTCCATTTCTTTGTGCAATCACTTGAATTCTTCTCCCCAGTCCCGGCGTCCCAGACAGATGAGCAACAATTCCCCCTGGAGGAAGAGCTGCACATCTTTCAAGTCCCTTTAAAGTCCATGTTCTACATCTCCTGTATAATAGTTATGTTGCTGTACTTTGTGTTGCTATGGACAACGAACAGCAATTAGATCTATTACATTTTTACATAGAACTACTGTAAACCCTGAAGTCCATGTTGATGTATGGAGCTCTACACCAGGCTGCAGCAGGGAAAAAACGCAGGCTTCTCCTCTAAAGCGTGCAGTGTTATCTGAGCAGTGTGTTACCGGCTCCTGACGAGCTGGATCATAACGTGCAAATAATCCAGACATTTTAAACGTGTCAGTGCTCTGCCTCCACAGATAGGGGGCTCCCTTCCGATACTGTACAGAACCGGACGTACCTACAGTACTACGTCACCCAGGTGAAACCTTTAAATCCCTCGACCACCCATTGTTCCCTTTTTCTGGCACGTCGCCCACTTGGTGGTAGCCGCAAGAGAAGGGGGGCACTCATTTCAACGCGTTATTGTGTTGGATGCTAGCCAAGTTTCCTCAACTGTCACCAAAACAGCTGACCTCGGAACATCGCTGACGGCCGGAGCTCCAGAATCATCCCCGGGACAAACTACGAGGGATCAGGGATTTAACCTCCGACTACGGACCGCACGCCTGAGACCTTCAGGAGACGCGTTTCGTCGGAACTTTCGCTCTGAGAAATTCCTCAAGCTGCGAGCCGGACTCTCCTCTAAAAGTAAGACTGTGAATCGGGGCAGTGTTGGAGGCACTCAGTAGATTATTGGATGTTGGTGCTCTTGAAAACAGTGATCCACTAGATTGTAGGATTGTTGTTGTTGTTTACGCTGATTAGACTAAAGGAAGTACAGCGTTTGATCAGCCTTTTCTTGTCCTCCTATCTCACGCGACTAACTTGGTTGTAGCATTTGATTTCGAATGACTTTGGTGAGCTTTGATCTAAAGGGACTCTGACCCTTAAGAAGCCTTATTTTAGACCAACTCACTGCTAGATCCCCTCGCGGAGCTGTGGACGCGCTTCTCTAGCCTGAGCTGCGTGGTTACTATTGCTCGTGGATTCTTCTCGCCATCCCGTGTGTTTAAATCTCCCTCCGAGGGCTTGGCTTTTGTTCCACTCTGCCACGTGAGTTGGATAAAGCCTCGCACCTTTTGAGATCATACACACATCACTGGGTTACAAAGGACAGTCGCTAAAGCTCCGCCGCTCCTCACACCTCTCCTTTGTTCTCGGCGCGCCAGACGCGCGCGTTCGTAAACACACACACACACATGCATACACGTACACACTCCTACATTTTCACCTAAATCACCTATGTAGTGTTACTGGAGTTGGAAGCCTTTGTTGTGTTTAATAAACATAAAGAGTGATGATCTTTACACTTACTCTCATCCATTCATTTAATGATTAGAGACCTATCGTATAGTCTCTGAACCTTTCTGAACACCTCACAGAACTGAGCTTTGCCATAAAAGCTCTCCCTGCGGGTCTTCACATCAGGAATAAAGAGAGGGTTAGATCTGGCAAGGATGCAGCAGATCCTAAACGACACAAGTACATAAGCTTACACGATCAATCATTTACAACGGGTACGCTTGAAGCATGTTAGCTGTGTCTACTACAGGGGTCATCACATAAACAATGACAATACGAACGATAACATACAGACAGTATTTACACTCTTCTATACCAGTATTATTTACACGTCTTGTTTATGGCTATGTTGATGTATACCGGTAAGATAAGCAACGATAACTATTTGCACTATCCTGGGGTTATTGGCTGTGTCTCTTCCCCACTCTAGGTTAACCACGGATCTTGTCGGCTCCAAGAAGAAGGCCCACTCACCAGCGCTCTCGTTCTCCCAGGATCACCAGGTAAGTAACATGCTCAGTGACCATCTCTATTGTGTGTGGGCTGGTGAGGAGTCAACTACCAGGGACTTCCCTACATGTGTTTTAATGCATTCTGTGCGTTTTTGTAACTTTCTGGCAACGTGGTTTGTGCGTTTTGTCGCACCTGATGCGTTTTTACACATTTGGTGGTTTCTCCATCTTTTTTGCCCTTTTTTACATTCGGTGCCATTTTACGGCCGTTATGTGCACTTTTCTGTGTAAATAAGTTGACTATGGTACATTCTTTTTAGCTTTGAATGTCCAAGCAACTCCACTCCTAGTAAGAGGCAGTGGAAGAAGCATCATTTGATTGCCCCTGTTCAGTATTGGGGGTCTGTCATGGCAGGTTAGGCCGGACACAAAGAACACTCGCAGAAATGGGTCCAATGCAAGTAGTTTATTAACACAACCCAAGATAATACAAGGGGGCAAAATAAGGCAAAAGCAGCAGCAGCAGCAGCTACAGGGCAACACATGTGAACACAACACAAACCTGACAAACCAGAGGGCGACAACAAAACACACCTGAGACTGGGGGACTCTGGGAGCTGAGCTTGTGAGAAGGGCGGGAAGCTAACGAGAACCTGCAGGCAGAGCCTGGGCTAACCAGGGGAGAACTAGCGACGCGCTGGACCGGCGCTGAGGCTACTAACAAGGGAGGGGGGGAGAGAGCTGAGGGACCAGCTGCAGAATCAAAAACGTCTAGGCCGACCAAACCTGGCACTGCTGCGTGAGCGCGGGTCTATCTTGGCGAGCGAGCCTTGCTGAATCCTTGAATGGCCGGGTGGCCAGCTCGCGAACGAGGGTGTCGAGCCGAAGCTGGCCTAAACACACACCGTGAGCAGTAACGGGAACCTCTCGGGCTACCCAAGCTTCCAAACACGCAATTCTCGGCCTCGAACGAAGCGTCGAGGCTCCTGAAGTACCCCCAGCCTCAGGCGAAACACGTGAACATGAAACGAGCCACTGAATCGACACAATGAACCAAACATGAACACAAATGAACATGAATCACGAACCGATACACATGAAAAGAACCAAACACGTGAACCAAACAAGGCGGAAGTCGTTATTTGGGCCGTATGTGGGCGGCGGCTCGGAATCGCCCGAGGCTGAACTGTGTGCTGCACAGCTAGAAACCACCCTTTCATTTCTACATCACACTCTGCTGAAGAACCAGCCCACAAAACAACAACTCCATTTCTTTGTGCAATCACTTGAATTCTTCTCCCCAGTCCCGGCGTCCCAGACAGATGAGCAACAATTCCCCCTGGAGGAAGAGCTGCACATCTTTCAAGTCCCTTTAAAGTCCATGTTCTACATCTCCTGTATAATAGTTATGTTGCTGTACTTTGTGTTGCTATGGACAACGAACAGCAATTAGATCTATTACATTTTTACATAGAACTACTGTAAACCCTGAAGTCCATGTTGATGTATGGAGCTCTACACCAGGCTGCAAATAATCCAGACATTTTAAACGTGTCAGTGCTCTGCCTCCACAGACAGGGGGCTCCCTTCCGATACTGTACAGAACCGGACGTACCTACAGTACTACGTCACCCAGGTGAAACCTTTAAATCCCTCGACCACCCATTGTTCCCTTTTTCTGGCACGTCGCCCACTTGGTGGTAGCCGCAAGAGAAGGGGGCCACTCATTTCAACGCGTTATTGTGTTGGATGCTAGCCAAGTTTCCTCAACTGTCACCAAAACAGCTGACCTCGGAACATCGCTGACGGCCGGAGCTCCAGAATCATCCCCGGGACAAACTACGAGGGATCAGGGATTTAACCTCCGACTACGGACCGCACGCCTGAGACCTTCAGGAGACGCGTTTCGTCGGAACTTTCGCTCTGAGAAATTCCTCAAGCTGCGAGCCGGACTCTCCTCTAAAAGTAAGACTGTGAATCGGGGCAGTGTTGGAGGCACTCAGTAGATTATTGGATGTTGGTGCTCTTGAAAACAGTGATCCACTAGATTGTAGGATTGTTGTTGTTGTTTACGCTGATTAGACTAAAGGAAGTACAGCGTTTGATCAGCCTTTTCTTGTCCTCCTATCTCACGCGACTAACTTGGTTGTAGCATTTGATTTCGAATGACTTTGGTGAGCTTTGATCTAAAGGGACTCTGACCCTTAAGAAGCCTTATTTTAGACCAACTCACTGCTAGATCCCCTCGCGGAGCTGTGGACGCGCTTCTCTAGCCTGAGCTGCGTGGTTACTATTGCTCGTGGATTCTTCTCGCCATCCCGTGTGTTTAAATCTCCCTCCGAGGGCTTGGCTTTTGTTCCACTCTGCCACGTGAGTTGGATAAAGCCTCGCACCTTTTGAGATCATACACACATCACTGGGTTACAAAGGACAGTCGCTAAAGCTCCGCCGCTCCTCACACCTCTCCTTTGTTCTCGGCGCGCCAGACGCGCGCGTTCGTAAACACACACACACACATGCATACACGTACACACTCCTACACCCACGTGTACGGACCCCACCCCCCAGTTGCAGACGCATACCTATACTCCCTAGCGAAGTTTGAGCAAAGATTTAGCTTTATTTAGATCTATTTTCCTGCTGACTGTCTTTACTATTGTGGATTAGTATGTTTTTCTGTTTGAGCCGAATTGTTTGTCTTGTTTTCACTCACCTTTTGGGTTCTGCAGCTGATCTCTCAGCTCTCGTTCTCACGTCACGTAAGTTCCCTAGCGCCTGACGAGCGCAGCTTTGCTTTCCCCCAGTTTCCCCAGGCGCTGCCTGTAGGTCTTGGTTATCGTTGCGCATCCCTCTCAGTCCCGGTACGCTAGCCTAGCTCCAGGATTCCCTCCAGCCTCAGGTGTGTGTCTTTGCTTTGCCCACGTTACTTTGTCCCTGTTGTTTGGTTTATCCTTTGGCCCTGTACCTTTGCTGCCTCTTCCTGAGTGTAGCCTTGTTTGAATAAACGTTCTTGCATCGAGCCATCTATGTCTATTTATTTATTTATTTTTATTATTTTTAACGGACTGACCGAGCACAAACAGCTAAATCAATACACAAGCATGATGATGCAACATATTGCAGGGATGTTTGGTGTGTGTCCCTCAGGATGATGTACTTCACTTGTTTTTTAATCGTCCACATTTGAAACATGTCAAACTCCATAGTCTAATAGATAGTCTGGTCTAAGCCTTCTTTATGTGTCTGTCAGAAGTGGAAGCCGACACGCTCGTCTGCTGTTGTAGTGCATCTGCCTCACAGTTCAGCGTGTTGTGCGGTTTCGGAGGCTTTTCTGCTCAACACACTTGTACACAGTTGTACCGTAGTCTTCAGCTCCTCAACAAGGTGTGTATCCATCTGTAGAACTGCGACTCACTGGATGGGTTTTCTTTATTGCACCAATCCGAGTGAGCTCTAGAGAGTGTTGCACATGAAAATCTCCTCAGTTCTAGAATAACTCAAAAACCAGCCCATGTAACCCCAACAAAACCACACTATGCTGAAAATCACAAAGATTACTTTTATTATTACTCCTCATTGGGAAGGTTGATACGAACATTACCTGAAGCCGCTGGCCTGTCTTTACATGATTTTATACCCTGCACTGCTAATAAAGAGAACTGCATAAGGTGTTCCTAATAAACTGTTTGGTGAGATCATAAACCAGATGTTTAAAGAATAAAATGACTATTTAATATCAGCCTGTTTTCAGTTTGTGAGTCAAAGAACCCAAGTATTTACATTTTTACTTTCATTATTTGAACTTTTTCAAGACTCGCAGGACTACCATATTAGATCTACTTCATCACTACAGATTTACAGTAAAGTAATAGCTTGAGCATTGATGAAATGTGTCCATATTTACCACAAACATGTGTCTGCCTATTGCAAACTCTCCCAGCATTATTGAGCTAACACCACAATCTGTGTTTACTGATATCAGTGTACATGAACCCAGCTGAAGAACAAACCCAAAGCCAAGACCTTACACAACTCAATTCTCCTTTCAGTTCAATTCAAATTTATTTCATAGTCACTGCATAGTCATGCAGTGAGGTGAGGAGGGATCAATGCTGGGCCCCAGAGCAGCACATCAGGCAGCAGGGTGGTGGAGAGCCAGGTCTGGCGGTACCGGGATGGAACAGTTGGAACTGAGCATCTCATTACATGGAAAAGAGAGAGAAAGAAAACAGAAAGGAGGGAAAAACACAAGGGGTCAGGAGGAGAGCAGCAACATGATCTGTGGGGTTATACAGCAGGACAGGATCCCATGGGTAGGCAGGAGCATCCAACCACAAATGGTCTGGCGTCAGCGGCTAGCAGGGAGCAGCTCGGCACATGGGGAGAGAAAAGAAAGGAGAAAATGAAGTGTTTTGGCGTTTGAATAGACTGATGTACCTCCTGTAAAAGAAGTAGATTAGATAAACAGAATTTAAAGTGTCTTACAGTAGTGCTGGTTATGACTGAGAATCCATCTAAATTTAGAGCACTACAAATAGATTTACCCATCTTTGAATCAATAAGTAATACCTCTGTTTTACCTGGATTAAGCAAACCGTAAGTTGTGGGGCATCCAGTTCTTTATGTCTTTAAGACAGTCTGTTCTGGAGACAAATGGTCTTGTTGGAAGTACAGGTGTCGTTAGCATAGCAATTAAAGTCGATACCATGCTTCCGGACTATTTTAACCCAGCGGCAGCATAAGAACATTCAATAATAACAGACCCGGGATTGACCCTTCTTATACTCCGTATAATCCGTGAGCATGGTACTGACATGGTAAGAATGTCTTTAATAATTATTATGATTTCTATTAATAAGACTAAAAGGCACACGATTTTCCTTCAGTTCCTTATGGTCCAATAACTGAATTTTAATAAATATAGTGACTTCCTAAAGAATTCCTGGAATTCCTGAAACAATTCCTAGGTGGTGGTTCTGTTACTGCTTTGGTGTTTCTATGTGGTTGCGAGGGTGTTTCTTGGTGGTTGCCATGCGGTCGTTAGGCCATTAAGAGCTGCACAAGCATTGTCACAAACCAGCAGACATCCGGGTCCAAGCCCCAAGCGAGCAAGCCAACGGCGACAGTGGCAAGGAAAAACTCCCTCAGATGGAGAGGAAGAAACCTTGAGAGGAACCAAGACTCACAGGGGGAACCATCCTCCTTTGGTTGACACGGGAGAGCAAAACCACGCAACAAAAGCATGCAATGAAAGAAATAACTAAGGGATACATAGACGAGAGCCTAATACTGCCCAGAAGTATTGAATGAATCACATGAATTAGATCTGTGATTCGTTATTCTCATCTTCTGATCCGCTTAGTCCAATTTAGGACCGCAGAGGCAATAGGGCAAGCAAAGCGACCCAGGCATCCCTGTCCCCAGGCACTTCTACCAGCTCCTCCTTAGGACCCCTAGATGCTTCCAGGCCAGCCAGGAAATACAATCCATCCAGCGGGTCCTGGGTCATCCTCGGGGTCTCATCCAAAGTCGCTGATGCCCGGTAAACAGTTCAAGCGCACGCCGAAGGCCTCCGCACGTGGAAGCCAGGCAGACACAGCTCCGACACCGGGAGTACGAGGAACGAGCGGCTGGCGTTAGCAAACCCGCCAAGCCCGTGCTCCTAGAGCTCCTCCCGCAGGATGTTTCGGGGAACACGATCATAAGCCTTCTCAGTGTAGAAAACGCATGAAGACCGGGGCGGCAAATCCTCACGTTCCTTCAACTACCTGACGGAGAGAGAAGAGCTGGTCTGCTGTTCCACGGGCAGGATGGACTCCGCATCCACTATCCATCAGAGGAATAGTTCAAATCCTGGAGGTACCCTGGAAAAGACTTTCTGAGAGAGGCTGGGAACCACCACCCCGGTTCGCCAATCCAGAGACACTGCTCCCAGGATTCATGCTACATTGAAGAGGCGTGTCAGCCAAGACAGACCCTCAATGTCCAGAGCCTTCAGCAACTCTGGGCAAATCTCATCCGCTCCCGGAGCCGTTCACCCAGCAGAAGAATGAAGTCAGTACGTGGAACTCTCCGGAATTCCACCTACCGGCACAAACTTCAAATGAGCGGCTGCAGACCAGATACACGCGAGTATCCCCGCACCCACCCGGCACTTCTCACCCCGGGGCAACTTCTGAGTAGGAGAGAGACCATCTTCTACTCAGGAGTTTAGTTGCGGAGCCTAGACTGCGAGCGAAGGCGAACAGAACTATATGCTATATACAGCTGCTATCTCTCAACCTTCCGCACCAGCTCATAGCTCCTTACCCGCTAGTGAGGTCACATTACACTCACCAAGAGGCAGTTGCAATGCTGTTGCCAAGCAGTTGCTTTGGTCTCAGAAGTGGATGGAATGCGCTCACTAGGGTATTGCTCTGCTGTTCCACATCATTGCTATGCAGTTATACGTGGTTGCTATGCTCTTTAAAGCTGCTTGGTGACAATGTTGGTGGAAGTTGAGCTGTGTCACATGGTTCTATGCTGTTCTACGGGATTTGTTAAGAAGATGCTGCTGCTGCTTCAGTGGCGTTTGCTACGGTGTTGTTTAGCAAACTTTTTTGCAGCCATTACCAAACGCCAAGCGCTTTTAGCTTTCCCTTTCTGGAGTCCTGGCTTTGATCCAGCAGGGACATTCCTCGCTGCTCTTCCTCGCTGCTCTTCCAGGTCCAGCTCCAGGAGTTCACGCTGGATACGAAGAGCATCGTCAGAGATCTGCTTCAGCCTACACACACACACACACACACACACACACACACACACACACACACGTTATTATGATAATGTTAGCACCATAAAGTCACACATCTACACGGGCTGGAGGTGATGTAGTTTTTTTTTTAAGATAATTAATAAATGTATGCATTGAGGTGGGCGGGGTTATAAACATGCCTACAACCTATCAGAGTGAGGGGGTTGGAGTGTATAAACATGGATGTATTCTATCAGAGCAGAGTGGGTGCAGGGTTGTGGGGTAATTTACACATCTAGTGCAGTTTATCTGGTGTTGTATTGTTCAGAGTTCATTTCCACTGTTTTATCAGATCACTATAATAGAATAGAGACAGTTTTACCTTCTAAAATATCAAAGATCCAAACAAATCCTCACTTTAAAAAACCATAACATCTATTAAACCTGAATGAGTGTGTGTGTGTGTGTGTGTGTGTGTGTATATATTTGTGTGTATGCTCTCCAATTGCCTACTTTCTCATGTCTTCCTCCTGCTTCTCTAACGTGGTCAGATACAGGTTGATCCACGTCAAGCTTGTGCAGACCTCTTTCGGTTCGAGGAAGTCAGCGCTGTCAGACTGTTGATATTTCAGTCTGAGCTGGTGAAAATACTCTGCCTGTAGGAGATGGAAACAGTGCTACAGTTTAGACACATCATTGTAGAAAAAAAACACTTGTGGAAAGGATTTTTTTTTTTACCTGATTTTCTTTCCAAATTATTCATGTCTGATTTCCCTCTCTAATCAGATCCCTCCCCCCCACTGCATAATACTACCTAGCTCGGTGGGTAAGGGCCAGCGGAAGTTACACGTAAAGCTCAATGCTGAATGACTTACCGGACTCTGAAGCAGCTGCTCCTTTCGCTTTCTCTGCATCCTCTTTTTCTGCAGATCTTCCTCTTCCATCTTCTGCATCTTTATATGCTTAGATGTTTGCTGTTTGAAATTAGAGAGAATAAACAGTTCATGAATGATGACAAAGACTAAAGCTAAAGCTTTTCTCAGAACATACCATTAGTTTCGGAACAAAAAAAAAAACCCTTTGAAAGACTCTTCTCCTCCAACGATGTGTTCGACACCTCAAGCATTAAAGAGCATGTTTTCACTCAGAATATTCTAAGATGACAGTGAATCGTCTTGAACTAAACTGTATCATCACTGATGCTTCACTGTTAAAAAGGCTCTTCTGTCTATGCTTTGGCTTAATCTGGGTATCTGGACCTTAGACGTTCTAGACAACAAATGACTGTAAACGACAAGTCAAACAACTCCACAAAAGAGAGACTTACCATGACCAATCCCGTGAACATGTTAAGGAACATGAAGTTGCCTATCAGGATCAGGATGATGAAAAACAGCTCACTGTAGGCAATCCCTAGACTATGAAGTCTGTCCTGGTGTTCCAGCCAGCCTGAAATCTACAATAGAGCAATAATGTTAATGGTAATAATGGTGGAAATAAAGTTCATCCCCTAATTGAACTAATGTGAAATGTGTGGATTGTTGTGAAAAGGTGAGCGTGAAAGTCTCTTGCCTAGTGCGTGCGTGTACATTTCTGGCATGAATGAGCAGGTGTCCAAGTTGGCTCCAAATAAAGTGCTCCGTGAGCGTATGTAGACGTATGCATGTTCTGGATGTTCAGTATCTGTAAATGCAGCTGACTGTGTTTGACTCACTGTGACTACGCTCAAGGTGGAGAGCAACGCAACACCCATATCCCCCCAGTTCTCGGGGTCCGCGGTCCCGAAATGCTGCACTCCGGCGACGGCAAAGACGAGCAAGATGAAGAAAATCATGGCCGTCACGTACGCAGCTGTCTTCAGGCCTTGGAATAGAATCAAGACCAGGTCCTGGAAAACAGCACATCATGTCTTTACACTACCGGTCAGAGTATCGGAAATGTGTCTTCTGTTTTCTTAATGGCACATGATAATAATCAATAACCTAGAATTATGGAAAACAAGTGCTATTATACACTTTATGTCCAAATGTTTGTGGACTTTCTATTCTGCTTTTGTTTGAGTAACTTTCTACTGTCTACCCTTCATTCCCATCATGCACTTTACCTGGATACTGGGGATGATAAAGATGATTCTCAGGATCCGGAAAGCCCTGAGGATCCGGAAGACCCAGTATGACCCGTCTGCCCTGGAGATCAGCGACAGCAGCAGGAACCCGGTGTTGCAGATGTTGGCTCCACTTCCCCAGAAACCGCACGGCTCCGTGTACACCTTCACCATGAACTCCAAGATGAAGACCACCAAGTAAAACACATCAGCCCCCTGAGGAACAGATTAAGCACAATAAACGCACTGTGATCCAGTCTCTCACACACACACACACACACACACACACACACACACATACATACATGCTCTCTGCCCTCCTTCCCTCTCTCCTCTATAAAATGTCGTAAAATTAGGTTACGTGGAATTTCTTCAGTTCACTCACCTCGAACAACGCTGAATACGCAGCTTTAAGTTCACGGTCTGTTTCCAGACCCATGAACGCGGCGTCCAGCACGACCACTAGAACCATGAAGGCCCTAAAATAACACCCAAGTCTACTCCTGCACACAAACAAAGACGCAACAGAGCAGCAGAGTTGGTGTTGTTCAAGCAGAATGCACAAGATGCAGAAATAGAAAAGAATATCCATCAAGAAAATGTGGAAGTTTTACATTCTGGAGCTGGAGGTCAGTTCCCCTCTGTCCTCCATCTCGACGTCTCCCTGTCTGTGGTCTTCCAGCCTTGACGCAGGCTTTTTATTCACATCACCATGACGACCAGAATCAGAACCATTAAGACATCACACTGGCCGGAACGCGCTCAACTGTGAGAATGGTGACACTGCTTCATGGCGATTCACTCTAAAGCACTTCATTTGATTCAGTATGCCGATCAAAAGGGTTGTCAGGGGAACGGTAACAGTATTTCCCACAAACACTACAATTTTACACACAAATATAATAAATGTAGATTTATTGAATACAGACAGCACGTCTCATAGAAGGTAAATATCAAATATCACACATTTAAATTCATTCATTTAGCTTTTTTTTTTTTTTTTTTTTTAAAGATATTGTTGTAAAAGTCATCTTTTAATAAGTTGTAATTTATGGCCAATTATATTTTATTAAATAGTTTATAGAACATTTTCACCTAAATCACCTATGTAGTGTTACTGGAGCTGGAAGCCTTTGTTGTGTTTAATAAACATAAAGAGTGATGATCTTTACACTTACTCTCATCCATTCATTTAATGATTAGAGACCTATCGTATAGTCTCTGAACCTTTCTGAACACCTCACAGAACTGAGCTTTGCCATAAAAGCTCTCCCTGCGGGTCTTCACATCAGGAATAAAGAGAGGGTTAGATCTGGCAAGGATGCAGCAGATCCTAAACGACACAAGTACATAAGCTTACATGATCAATCATTTACAACGGGTACGCTTGAAGCATGTTAGCTGTGTCTACTACAGGGGTCATCACATAAACAATGACAATACGAACGATAACATACAGACAGTATTTACACTCTTCTATACCAGTATTATTTACACGTCTTGTTTATGGCTATGTTGATGTATACCGGTAAGATAAGCAACGATAACTATTTGCACTATCCTGGGGTTATTGGTTGTGTCTCTTCCCCACTCTAGGTTAACCACGGATCTTGTCGGCTCCAAGAAGAAGGCCCACTCACCAGCGCTCTCGTTCTCCCAGGATCACCAGGTAAGTAACATGCTCAGTGACTATCTCTATTGTGTGTGGGCTGGTGAGGAGTCAACTACCAGGGACTTCCCTACATGTGTTTTAATGCATTCTGTGCGTTTTTGTAACTTTCTGGCAACGTGGTTTGTGCGTTTTGTCACACCTGATGCGTTTTTACACATTTGGTGGTTTCTCCATCTTTTTTGCCCTTTTTTGCATTCGGTGCCATTTTACGGCCGTTATGTGCACTTTTCTGTGTAAATAAGTTGACTATGGTACATTCTTTTTAGCTTTGAATGTCCAAGCAACTCCACTCCTAGTAAGAGGCAGTGGAAGAAGCATCATTTGATTGCCCCTGTTCAGTATTGGGGGTCTGTCATGGCAGGTTAGGCCGGACACAAAGAACACTCGCAGAAATGGGTCCAATGCAAGTAGTTTATTAACACAACCCAAGATAATACAAGGGGGCAAAATAAGGCAAAATCAGCAGAAGCAGCAGCTACAGGGCAACACATGTGAACACAACACAAACCTGACAAACCAGAGGGCGACAACAAAACACACCTGAGACTGGGGGACTCTGGGAGCTGAGCTTGTGAGAAGGGCGGGAAGCTAACGAGAACCTGCAGGCAGAGCCTGGGCTAACCAGGGGAGAACTAGCGACGCGCTGGACCGGCGCTGAGGCTACTAACAAGGGAGGGGGGAAGAGAGCTGAGGGACCAGCTGCAGAATCAAAAACGTCTAGGCCGACCAAACCTGGCACTGCTGCGTGAGCGCGGGTCTATCTTGGCGAGCGAGCCTTGCTGAATCCTTGAATGGCCGGGTGGCCAGCTCGCGAACGAGGGTGTCGAGCCGAAGCTGGCCTAAACACACACCGTGAGCAGTAACGGGAACCTCTCGGGCTACCCAAGCTTCCAAACACGCAATTCTCGGCCTCGAACGAAGCGTCGAGGCTCCTGAAGTACCCCCAGCCTCAGGCGAAACACGTGAACATGAAACGAGACACTGAATCGACACAGTGAACCAAACATGAACACAAATGAACATGAATCACGAACCGATACACATGAAAAGAACCAAACACGTGAACCAAACAAGGCGGAAGTCGTTATTTGGGCCGTATGTGGGCGGCGGCTCGGAATCGCCCGAGGCTGAACTGTGTGCTGCACAGCTAGAAACCACCCTTTCATTTCTACATCACACTCTGCTGAAGAACCAGCCCACAAAACAACAACTCCATTTCTTTGTGCAATCACTTGAATTCTTCTCCCCAGTCCCGGCGTCCCAGACAGATGAGCAACAATTCCCCCTGGAGGAAGAGCTGCACATCTTTCAAGTCCCTTTAAAGTCCATGTTCTACATCTCCTGTATAATAGTTATGTTGCTGTACTTTGTGTTGCTATGGACAACGAACAGCAATTAGATCTATTACATTTTTACATAGAACTACTGTAAACCCTGAAGTCCATGTTGATGTATGGAGTTCTACACCAGGCTGCAGCAGGGAAAAAACGCAGGCTTCTCCTCTAAAGCGTGCAGTGTTATCTGAGCAGTGTGTTACCGGCTCCTGACGAGCTGGATCATAACGTGCAAATAATCCAGACATTTTAAACGTGTCAGTGCTCTGCCTCCACAGATAGGGGGCTCCCTTCCGATACTGTACAGAACCGGACGTACCTACAGTACTACGTCACCCAGGTGAAACCTTTAAATCCCTCGACCACCCATTGTTCCCTTTTTCTGGCACGTCGCCCACTTGGTGGTAGCCGCAAGAGAAGGGGGGCACTCATTTCAACGCGTTATTGTGTTGGATGCTAGCCAAGTTTCCTCAACTGTCACCAAAACAGCTGACCTCGGAACATCGCTGACGGCCGGAGCTCCAGAATCATCCCCGGGACAAACTACGAGGGATCAGGGATTTAACCTCCGACTACGGACCGCACGCCTGAGACCTTCAGGAGACGCGTTTCGTCGGAACTTTCGCTCTGAGAAATTCCTCAAGCTGCGAGCCGGACTCTCCTCTAAAAGTAAGACTGTGAATCGGGGCAGTGTTGGAGGCACTCAGTAGATTATTGGATGTTGGTGCTCTTGAAAACAGTGATCCACTAGATTGTAGGATTGTTGTTGTTGTTTACGCTGATTAGACTAAAGGAAGTACAGCGTTTGATCAGCCTTTTCTTGTCCTCCTATCTCACGCGACTAACTTGGTTGTAGCATTTGATTTCGAATGACTTTGGTGAGCTTTGATCTAAAGGGACTCTGACCCTTAAGAAGCCTTATTTTAGACCAACTCACTGCTAGATCCCCTCGCGGAGCTGTGGACGCGCTTCTCTAGCCTGAGCTGCGTGGTTACTATTGCTCGTGGATTCTTCTCGCCATCCCGTGTGTTTAAATCTCCCTCCGAGGGCTTGGCTTTTGTTCCACTCTGCCACGTGAGTTGGATAAAGCCTCGCACCTTTTGAGATCATACACACATCACTGGGTTACAAAGGACAGTCGCTAAAGCTCCGCCGCTCCTCACACCTCTCCTTTGTTCTCGGCGCGCCAGACGCGCGCGTTCGTAAACACACACACACACATGCATACACGTACACACTCCTACACCCACGTGTACGGACCCCCACCCCCCAGTTGCAGACGCATACCTATACTCCCTAGCGAAGTTTGAGCAAAGATTTAGCTTTATTTAGATCTATTTTCCTGCTGACTGTCTTTACTATTGTGGATTAGTATGTTTTTCTGTTTGAGCCGAATTGTTTGTCTTGTTTTCACTCACCTTTTGGGTTCTGCAGCTGATCTCTCAGCTCTCGTTCTCACGTCACGTAAGTTCCCTAGCGCCTGACGAGCGCAGCTTTGCTTTCCCCCAGTTTCCCCAGGCGCTGCCTGTAGGTCTTGGTTATCGTTGCGCATCCCTCTCAGTCCCGGTACGCTAGCCTAGCTCCAGGATTCCCTCCAGCCTCAGGTGTGTGTCTTTGCTTTGCCCACGTTACTTTGTCCCTGTTGTTTGGTTTATCCTTTGGCCCTGTACCTTTGCTGCCTCTTCCTGAGTGTAGCCTTGTTTGAATAAACGTTCTTGCATCGAGCCATCTATGTCTGTTTATTTATTTATTTTTATTATTTTTAACGGACTGACCGAGCACAAACAGCTAAATCAATACACAAGCATGATGATGCAACATATTGCAGGGATGTTTGGTGTGTGTCCCTCAGGATGATGTACTTCACTTGTTTTTTAATCGTCCACATTTGAAACATGTCAAACTCCATAGTCTAATAGATAGTCTGGTCTAAGCCTTCTTTATGTGTCTGTCAGAAGTGGAAGCCGACACGCTCGTCTGCTGTTGTAGTGCATCTGCCTCACAGTTCAGCGTGTTGTGCGGTTTCGGAGGCTTTTCTGCTCAACACACTCGTACACAGTTGTACTGTAGTCTTCAGCTCCTCAACAAGGTGTGTATCCATCTGTAGAACTGCGACTCACTGGATGGGTTTTCTTTATTGCACCAATCTGAGTGAGCTCTAGAGAGTGTTGCACATGAAAATCTCCTCAGTTCTAGAATAACTCAAAAACCAGCCCATGTAACCCCAACAAAACCACACTATGCTGAAAATCACAAAGATTACTTTTATTATTACTCCTCATTGGGAAGGTTGATACGAACATTACCTGAAGCCGCTGGCCTGTCTTTACATGATTTTATACCCTGCACTGCTAATAAAGAGAACTGCATAAGGTGTTCCTAATAAACTGTTTGGTGAGATCATAAACCAGATGTTTAAAGAATAAAATGACTATTTAATATCAGCCTGTTTTCAGTTTGTGAGTCAAAGAACCAAAGTATTTACATTTTTACTTTCATTATTTGAACTTTTTCAAGACTCGCAGGACTACCATATTAGATCTACTTCATCACTATAGATTTACAGTAAAGTAATAGCTTGAGCATTGATGAAATGTGTCCATATTTACCACAAACATGTGTCTGCCTATTGCAAACTCTCCCAGCATTATTGAGCTAACACCACAATCAGTGTTTACTGATATCAGTGTACATGAACCCAGCTGAAGAACAAACCCAAAGCCAAGACCTTACACAACTCAATTCTCCTTTCAGTTCAATTCAAATTTATTTCATAATCACTGCATAGTCATGCAGTGAGGTGAGGAGGGATCAATGCTGGGCCCCAGAGCAGCACATCAGGCAGCAGGGTGGTGGAGAGCCAGGTCTGGCGGTACCGGGATGGAACAGTTGGAACTGAGCATCTCATTACATGGAAAAGAGAGAGAAAGAAAACAGAAAGGAGGAAAAAACACAAGGGGTCAGGAGGAGAGCAGCAACATGATCTGTGGGGTTATACAGCAGGACAGGATCCCATGGGTAGACAGGAGCATCCAACCACAAATGGTCTGGCGTCAGCAGCTAGCAGGGAGCAGCTCGGCACATGGGGAGAGAAAAGAAAGGAGAAAATTAAGAAGTGTTTTGGAGTTTGAATAGACTGATGTACCTCCTGTAAAAGAAGTAGATTAGAGAGACAGAATTTAAAGTGTCTTACAGTAGTGCTGGTTATGACTGAGAATCCATCTAAATTTAGAGCAATATAAATAGATTTACCCATCTTTGAATCAATAAGTAATACCTCTGTTTTACCTGGATTAAGCAAACCGTAAGTTGTGGGGCATCCAGTTCTTTATGTCTTTAGGACAGCCTGTTCTGTTCTGGAGACAAATGGTCTTGTTGGAAGTACAGGTGTCATTAGCATAGCAATTAAAGTCGATACCATGCTTCCAGACTATTTTAACCCAGCGGCAGCATAAGAACATTCAATAATAACAGACCCGGGATTGACCCTTTACTCCCTATAATCCGTGAGCATGGTACCGACATGGTAAGAATGTCTTTAATATTTATTATGAGTTCTATTAATAAGACTAAAAGGCACACGATTTTCCTTCAGTTCCTCATGGTCCAATAACTGAATTTTAATAAATATAGTGACTGAGTGATTCCTAAAGAATTCCTGAAACAATTCCTAGGTGGTGGTTCTGTAACTGCTTTGGTGTTTCTATGTGGTTGCGAGGGTGTTTCTTGGTGGTTGCCATGCGGTTGTTAGGCCATTAAGAGCTGCACAAGCATTGTCACAAATCAGCAGACATCCGGGTCCAAGCCCCAAGCGAGCAAGCCAACGGCAACAGTGGCAAGGAAAAACGCCCTCAGATGGAGAGGAAGAAACCTTGAGAGGAACCAAGACTCACAGGGGGAACCATCCTCCTTTGGTTGACACGGGAGAGCAAAACCACGCAACAAAAGCATGCAATGAAAGAAATAACTAAGGGATACATAGACGAGAGCCTAATACTGCCCAGAAGTATTGAATGAATCACATGAATTAGATCTGTGATTCGTTATTCTCATCTTCTGATCCGCTTAGTCCAATTTAGGACCGCAGAGGCAATAGGGCAAGCAAAGCGACCCAGGCATCCCTGTCCCCAGGCACTTCTACCAGCTCCTCCTTAGGACCCCTAGATGCTTCCAGGCCAGCCAGGAAATACAATCCATCCAGCGGGTCCTGGGTCATCCTCGGGGTCTCATCCAAAGTCGCTGATGCCCGGTAAACAGTTCAAGCGCACGCCGAAGGCCTCCGCACGTGGAAGCCAGGCAGACACAGCTCCGACACCGGGAGTACGAGGAACGAGCGGCTGGCGTTAGCAAACCCGCCAAGCCCGTGCTCCTAGAGCTCCTCCCGCAGGATGTTTCGGGGAACACGATCATAAGCCTTCTCAGTGTAGAAAACGCATGAAGACCGGGGCGGCAAATCCTCACGTTCCTTCAACTACCTGACGGAGAGAGAAGAGCTGGTCTGCTGTTCCACGGGCAGGATGGACTCCGCATCCACTATCCATCAGAGGAATAGTTCAAATCCTGGAGGTACCCTGGCAAAGACTTTCTGAGAGAGGCTGGGAACCACCACCCCGGTTCGCCAATCCAGAGACACTGCTCCCAGGATTCATGCTACATTGAAGAGGCGTGTCAGCCAAGACAGACCCTCAATGTCCAGAGCCTTCAGCAACTCTGGGCAAATCTCATCCGCTCCCGGAGCCGTTCACCCAGCAGAAGAATGAAGTCAGTACGTGGAACTCTCCGGAATTCCACCTACCGGCACAAACTTCAAATGAGCGGCTGCAGACCAGATACACGCGAGTATCCCCGCACCCACCCGGCACTTCTCACCCCGGGGCAACTTCTGAGTAGGAGAGAGACCATCTTCTACTCAGGAGTTTAGTTGCGGAGCCTAGACTGCGAGCGAAGGCGAACAGAACTATATGCTATATACAGCTGCTATCTCTCAACCTTCCGCACCAGCTCATAGCTCCTTACCCGCTAGTGAGGTCACATTACACTCACCAAGAGGCAGTTGCAATGCTGTTGCCAAGCAGTTGCTTTGGTCTCAGAAGTGGATGGAATGCGCTCACTAGGGTATTGCTCTGCTGTTCCACATCATTGCTATGCAGTTATACGTGGTTGCTATGCTCTTTAAAGCTGCTTGGTGACAATGTTGGTGGAAGTTGAGCTGTGTCACATGGTTCTATGCTGTTCTACGGGATTTGTTAAGAAGATGCTGCTGCTGCTTCAGTGGCGTTTGCTACGGTGTTGTTTAGCAAACTTTTTTGCAGCCATTACCAAACGCCAAGCGCTTTTAGCTTTCCCTTTCTGGAGTCCTGGCTTTGATCCAGCAGGGACATTCCTCGCTGCTCTTCCTCGCTGCTCTTCCAGGTCCAGCTCCAGGAGTTCACGCTGGATACGAAGAGCATCGTCAGAGATCTGCTTCAGCCTACACACACACACACACACACGTTATTATGATAATGTTAGCACCATAAAGTCACACATCTACACGGGCTGGAGGTGATGTAGTTTTTTTTTTTAAGATAATTAATAAATGTATGCATTGAGGTGGGCGGGGTTATAAACATGCCTACAACCTATCAGAGTGAGGGGGTTGGAGTGTATAAACATGGATGTATTCTATCAGAGCAGAGTGGGTGCAGGGTTGTGGGGTAATTTACACATCTAGTGCAGTTTATCTGGTGTTGTATTGTTCAGAGTTCATTTCCACTGTTTTATCAGATCACTATAATAGAATAGAGACAGTTTTACCTTCTAAAATATCAAAGATCCAAACAAATCCTCACTTTAAAAAACCAAAACATCTATTAAACCTGAATGAGTGTGTGTGTGTGTGTGTGTGTGTGTGTATATATTTGTGTGTATGCTCTCCAATTGCCTACTTTCTCATGTCTTCCTCCTGCTTCTCTAACGTGGTCAGATACAGGTTGATCCACGTCAAGCTTGTGCAGACCTCTTTCGGTTCGAGGAAGTCAGCGCTGTCAGACTGTTGATATTTCAGTCTGAGCTGGTGAAAATACTCTGCCTGTAGGAGATGGAAACAGCGCTACAGTTTAGACACATCATTGTAGAAAAAAAACACTTGTGGAAAGGATTTTTTTTTTTACCTGATTTTCTTTCCAAATTATTCATGTCTGATTTCCCTCTCTAATCAGATCCCTCCCCCCCACTGCATAATACTACCTAGCTCGGTGGGTAAGGGCCAGCGGAAGTTACACGTAAAGCTCAATGCTGAATGACTTACCGGACTCTGAAGCAGCTGCTCCTTTCGCTTTCTCTGCATCCTCTTTTTCTGCAGATCTTCCTCTTCCATCTTCTGCATCTTTATATGCTTAGATGTTTGCTGTTTGAAATTAGAGAGAATAAACAGTTCATGAATGATGACAAAGACTAAAGCTAAAGCTTTTCTCAGAACATACCATTAGTTTCGGAACAAAAAAAAAACCCTTTGAAAGACTCTTCTCCTCCAACGATGTGTTCGACACCTCAAGCATTAAAGAGCATGTTTTCACTCAGAATATTCTAAGATGACAGTGAATCGTCTTGAACTAAACTGTATCATCACTGATGCTTCACTGTTAAAAAGGCTCTTCTGTCTATGCTTTGGCTTAATCTGGGTATCTGGACCTTAGACGTTCTAGACAACAAATGACTGTAAACGACAAGTCAAACAACTCCACAAAAGAGAGACTTACCATGACCAATCCCGTGAACATGTTAAGGAACATGAAGTTGCCTATCAGGATCAGGATGATGAAAAACAGCTCACTGTAGGCAATCCCTAGACTATGAAGTCTGTCCTGGTGTTCCAGCCAGCCTGAAATCTACAATAGAGCAATAATGTTAATGGTAATAATGGTGGAAATAAAGTTCATCCCCTAATTGAACTAATGTGAAATGTGTGGATTGTTGTGAAAAGGTGAGCGTGAAAGTCTCTTGCCTAGTGCGTGCGTGTACATTTCTGGCATGAATGAGCAGGTGTCCAAGTTGGCTCCAAATAATGTGCTCCGTGAGCGTATGTAGACGTATGCATGTTCTGGATGTTCAGTATCTGTAAATGCAGCTGACTGTGTTTGACTCACTGTGACTACGCTCAAGGTGGAGAGCAACGCAACACCCATATCCCCCCAGTTCTCGGGGTCCGCGGTCCCGAAATGCTGCACTCCGGCGACGGCAAAGACGAGCAAGATGAAGAAAATCATGGCCGTCACGTACGCAGCTGTCTTCAGGCCTTGGAATAGAATCAAGACCAGGTCCTGGAAAACAGCACATCATGTCTTTACACTACCGGTCAGAGTATCGGAAATGTGTCTTCTGTTTTCTTAATGGCACATGATAATAATCAATAACCTAGAATTATGGAAAACAAGTGCTATTATACACTTTATGTCCAAATGTTTGTGGACTTTCTATTCTGCTTTTGTTTGAGTAACTTTCTACTGTCTACCCTTCATTCCCATCATGCACTTTACCTGGATACTGGGGATGATAAAGATGATTCTCAGGATCCGGAAAGCCCTGAGGATCCGGAAGACCCAGTATGACCCGTCTGCCCTGGAGATCAGCGACAGCAGCAGGAACCCGGTGTTGCAGATGTTGGCTCCACTTCCCCAGAAACCGCACGGCTCCGTGTACACCTTCACCATGAACTCCAAGATGAAGACCACCAAGTAAAACACATCAGCCCCCTGAGGAACAGATTAAGCACAATAAACGCACTGTGATCCAGTCTCTCTCACACACACACACACACACACATACATACATGCTCTCTGCCCTCCTTCCTTCTCTCCTCTATAAAATGTCGTAAAATTAGGTTACGTGGAATTTCTTCAGTTCACTCACCTCGAACAACGCTGAATACGCAGTTTTAAGTTCACGGTCTGTTTCCAGACCCATGAACGCGGCGTCCAGCACGACTACTAGAACCATGAAGGCCCTAAAATAACACCCAAGTCTACTCCTGCACACAAACAAAGACGCAACAGAGCAGCAGAGTTGGTGTTGTTCAAGCAGAATGCACAAGATGCAGAAATAGAAAAGAATATCCATCAAGAAAATGTAGAAGTTTTACATTCTGGAGCTGGAGGTCAGTTCCCCTCTGTCCTCCATCTCGACGTCTCCCTGTCTGTGGTCTTCCAGCCTTGACGCAGGCTTTTTATTCACATCACCATGACGACCAGAATCAGAACCATTATGACATCACACTGGCCGGAATGCGCTCAGCTGTGAGAATGGTGACACTGCTTCATGGCGATTCACTCTAAAGCACTTCATTTGATTCAGTATGACGATCAAAAGGGTTGTCAGGGGAACGGTAACAGTATTTCCCACAAACACTACAATTTTACACACAAATATAATAAATGTAGATTTATTGAATACAGACAGCACGTCTCATAGAAGGTAAATATCAAATATCACACATTTAAATTCATTCATTTAGCTTTTTTTTTTTTTTTTTTTTAAGATATTGTTGTAAAAGTCATCTTTTAATAAGTTGTAATTTATGGCCAATTATATTTTATTAAATAGTTTATAGAACATTTTCACCTAAATCACCTATGTAGTGTTACTGGAGTTGGAAGCCTTTGTTGTGTTTAATAAACATAAAGAGTGATGATCTTTACACTTACTCTCATCCATTCATTTAATGATTAGAGACCTATCGTTCAGAACCTTTCTGAACACCCCACAGAACTGAGCTTTGCCATAAAAGCTCTCCCTGCGGGTCTTCACATCAGGAATAAAGAGAGGGTTAGATCTGGCAAGGATGCAGCAGATCCTAAACGACACAAGTACATAAGCTTACATGATCAATCATTTACAACGGGTACGCTTGAAGCATGTTAGCTGTGTCTACTACAGGGGTCATCACATAAACAATGACAATACGAACGATAACATACAGACAGTATTTACACTCTTCTATACCAGTATTATTTACACGTCTTGTTTATGGCTATGTTGATGTATACCGGTAAGATAAGCAACGATAACTATTTGCACTATCCTGGGGTTATTGGCTGTGTCTCTTCCCCACTCTAGGTTAACCACGGATCTTGTCGGCTCCAAGAAGAAGGCCCACTCACCAGCGCTCTCGTTCTCCCAGGATCACCAGGTAAGTAACATGCTCAGTGACCATCTCTATTGTGTGTGGGCTGGTGAGGAGTCAACTACCAGGGACTTCCCTACATGTGTTTTAATGCATTCTGTGCGTTTTTGTAACTTTCTGGCAACGTGGTTTGTGCGTTTTGTCGCACCTGATGCGTTTTTACACATTTGGTGGTTTCTCCATCTTTTTTGCCCTTTTTTACATTCGGTGCCATTTTACGGCCGTTATGTGCACTTTTCTGTGTAAATAAGTTGACTATGGTACATTCTTTTTAGCTTTGAATGTCCAAGCAACTCCACTCCTAGTAAGAGGCAGTGGAAGAAGCATCATTTGATTGCCCCTGTTCAGTATTGGGGGTCTGTCATGGCAGGTTAGGCCGGACACAAAGAACACTCGCAGAAATGGGTCCAATGCAAGTAGTTTATTAACACAACCCAAGATAATACAAGGGGGCAAAATAAGGCAAAAGCAGCAGCAGCAGCAGCTACAGGGCAACACATGTGAACACAACACAAACCTGACAAACCAGAGGGCGACAACAAAACACACCTGAGACTGGGGGACTCTGGGAGCTGAGCTTGTGAGAAGGGCGGGAAGCTAACGAGAACCTGCAGGCAGAGCCTGGGCTAACCAGGGGAGAACTAGCGACGCGCTGGACCGGCGCTGAGGCTACTAACAAGGGAGGGGGGGAGAGAGCTGAGGGACCAGCTGCAGAATCAAAAACGTCTAGGCCGACCAAACCTGGCACTGCTGCGTGAGCGCGGGTCTATCTTGGCGAGCGAGCCTTGCTGAATCCTTGAATGGCCGGGTGGCCAGCTCGCGAACGAGGGTGTCGAGCCGAAGCTGGCCTAAACACACACCGTGAGCAGTAACGGGAACCTCTCGGGCTACCCAAGCTTCCAAACACGCAATTCTCGGCCTCGAACGAAGCGTCGAGGCTCCTGAAGTACCCCCAGCCTCAGGCGAAACACGTGAACATGAAACGAGCCACTGAATCGACACAATGAACCAAACATGAACACAAATGAACATGAATCACGAACCGATACACATGAAAAGAACCAAACACGTGAACCAAACAAGGCGGAAGTCGTTATTTGGGCCGTATGTGGGCGGCGGCTCGGAATCGCCCGAGGCTGAACTGTGTGCTGCACAGCTAGAAACCACCCTTTCATTTCTACATCACACTCTGCTGAAGAACCAGCCCACAAAACAACAACTCCATTTCTTTGTGCAATCACTTGAATTCTTCTCCCCAGTCCCGGCGTCCCAGACAGATGAGCAACAATTCCCCCTGGAGGAAGAGCTGCACATCTTTCAAGTCCCTTTAAAGTCCATGTTCTACATCTCCTGTATAATAGTTATGTTGCTGTACTTTGTGTTGCTATGGACAACGAACAGCAATTAGATCTATTACATTTTTACATAGAACTACTGTAAACCCTGAAGTCCATGTTGATGTATGGAGCTCTACACCAGGCTGCAAATAATCCAGACATTTTAAACGTGTCAGTGCTCTGCCTCCACAGACAGGGGGCTCCCTTCCGATACTGTACAGAACCGGACGTACCTACAGTACTACGTCACCCAGGTGAAACCTTTAAATCCCTCGACCACCCATTGTTCCCTTTTTCTGGCACGTCGCCCACTTGGTGGTAGCCGCAAGAGAAGGGGGCCACTCATTTCAACGCGTTATTGTGTTGGATGCTAGCCAAGTTTCCTCAACTGTCACCAAAACAGCTGACCTCGGAACATCGCTGACGGCCGGAGCTCCAGAATCATCCCCGGGACAAACTACGAGGGATCAGGGATTTAACCTCCGACTACGGACCGCACGCCTGAGACCTTCAGGAGACGCGTTTCGTCGGAACTTTCGCTCTGAGAAATTCCTCAAGCTGCGAGCCGGACTCTCCTCTAAAAGTAAGACTGTGAATCGGGGCAGTGTTGGAGGCACTCAGTAGATTATTGGATGTTGGTGCTCTTGAAAACAGTGATCCACTAGATTGTAGGATTGTTGTTGTTGTTTACGCTGATTAGACTAAAGGAAGTACAGCGTTTGATCAGCCTTTTCTTGTCCTCCTATCTCACGCGACTAACTTGGTTGTAGCATTTGATTTCGAATGACTTTGGTGAGCTTTGATCTAAAGGGACTCTGACCCTTAAGAAGCCTTATTTTAGACCAACTCACTGCTAGATCCCCTCGCGGAGCTGTGGACGCGCTTCTCTAGCCTGAGCTGCGTGGTTACTATTGCTCGTGGATTCTTCTCGCCATCCCGTGTGTTTAAATCTCCCTCCGAGGGCTTGGCTTTTGTTCCACTCTGCCACGTGAGTTGGATAAAGCCTCGCACCTTTTGAGATCATACACACATCACTGGGTTACAAAGGACAGTCGCTAAAGCTCCGCCGCTCCTCACACCTCTCCTTTGTTCTCGGCGCGCCAGACGCGCGCGTTCGTAAACACACACACACACATGCATACACGTACACACTCCTACACCCACGTGTACGGACCCCACCCCCCAGTTGCAGACGCATACCTATACTCCCTAGCGAAGTTTGAGCAAAGATTTAGCTTTATTTAGATCTATTTTCCTGCTGACTGTCTTTACTATTGTGGATTAGTATGTTTTTCTGTTTGAGCCGAATTGTTTGTCTTGTTTTCACTCACCTTTTGGGTTCTGCAGCTGATCTCTCAGCTCTCGTTCTCACGTCACGTAAGTTCCCTAGCGCCTGACGAGCGCAGCTTTGCTTTCCCCCAGTTTCCCCAGGCGCTGCCTGTAGGTCTTGGTTATCGTTGCGCATCCCTCTCAGTCCCGGTACGCTAGCCTAGCTCCAGGATTCCCTCCAGCCTCAGGTGTGTGTCTTTGCTTTGCCCACGTTACTTTGTCCCTGTTGTTTGGTTTATCCTTTGGCCCTGTACCTTTGCTGCCTCTTCCTGAGTGTAGCCTTGTTTGAATAAACGTTCTTGCATCGAGCCATCTATGTCTATTTATTTATTTATTTTTATTATTTTTAACGGACTGACCGAGCACAAACAGCTAAATCAATACACAAGCATGATGATGCAACATATTGCAGGGATGTTTGGTGTGTGTCCCTCAGGATGATGTACTTCACTTGTTTTTTAATCGTCCACATTTGAAACATGTCAAACTCCATAGTCTAATAGATAGTCTGGTCTAAGCCTTCTTTATGTGTCTGTCAGAAGTGGAAGCCGACACGCTCGTCTGCTGTTGTAGTGCATCTGCCTCACAGTTCAGCGTGTTGTGCGGTTTCGGAGGCTTTTCTGCTCAACACACTTGTACACAGTTGTACCGTAGTCTTCAGCTCCTCAACAAGGTGTGTATCCATCTGTAGAACTGCGACTCACTGGATGGGTTTTCTTTATTGCACCAATCCGAGTGAGCTCTAGAGAGTGTTGCACATGAAAATCTCCTCAGTTCTAGAATAACTCAAAAACCAGCCCATGTAACCCCAACAAAACCACACTATGCTGAAAATCACAAAGATTACTTTTATTATTACTCCTCATTGGGAAGGTTGATACGAACATTACCTGAAGCCGCTGGCCTGTCTTTACATGATTTTATACCCTGCACTGCTAATAAAGAGAACTGCATAAGGTGTTCCTAATAAACTGTTTGGTGAGATCATAAACCAGATGTTTAAAGAATAAAATGACTATTTAATATCAGCCTGTTTTCAGTTTGTGAGTCAAAGAACCCAAGTATTTACATTTTTACTTTCATTATTTGAACTTTTTCAAGACTCGCAGGACTACCATATTAGATCTACTTCATCACTACAGATTTACAGTAAAGTAATAGCTTGAGCATTGATGAAATGTGTCCATATTTACCACAAACATGTGTCTGCCTATTGCAAACTCTCCCAGCATTATTGAGCTAACACCACAATCTGTGTTTACTGATATCAGTGTACATGAACCCAGCTGAAGAACAAACCCAAAGCCAAGACCTTACACAACTCAATTCTCCTTTCAGTTCAATTCAAATTTATTTCATAGTCACTGCATAGTCATGCAGTGAGGTGAGGAGGGATCAATGCTGGGCCCCAGAGCAGCACATCAGGCAGCAGGGTGGTGGAGAGCCAGGTCTGGCGGTACCGGGATGGAACAGTTGGAACTGAGCATCTCATTACATGGAAAAGAGAGAGAAAGAAAACAGAAAGGAGGGAAAAACACAAGGGGTCAGGAGGAGAGCAGCAACATGATCTGTGGGGTTATACAGCAGGACAGGATCCCATGGGTAGGCAGGAGCATCCAACCACAAATGGTCTGGCGTCAGCGGCTAGCAGGGAGCAGCTCGGCACATGGGGAGAGAAAAGAAAGGAGAAAATGAAGTGTTTTGGCGTTTGAATAGACTGATGTACCTCCTGTAAAAGAAGTAGATTAGATAAACAGAATTTAAAGTGTCTTACAGTAGTGCTGGTTATGACTGAGAATCCATCTAAATTTAGAGCACTACAAATAGATTTACCCATCTTTGAATCAATAAGTAATACCTCTGTTTTACCTGGATTAAGCAAACCGTAAGTTGTGGGGCATCCAGTTCTTTATGTCTTTAAGACAGTCTGTTCTGGAGACAAATGGTCTTGTTGGAAGTACAGGTGTCGTTAGCATAGCAATTAAAGTCGATACCATGCTTCCGGACTATTTTAACCCAGCGGCAGCATAAGAACATTCAATAATAACAGACCCGGGATTGACCCTTCTTATACTCCGTATAATCCGTGAGCATGGTACTGACATGGTAAGAATGTCTTTAATAATTATTATGATTTCTATTAATAAGACTAAAAGGCACACGATTTTCCTTCAGTTCCTTATGGTCCAATAACTGAATTTTAATAAATATAGTGACTTCCTAAAGAATTCCTGGAATTCCTGAAACAATTCCTAGGTGGTGGTTCTGTTACTGCTTTGGTGTTTCTATGTGGTTGCGAGGGTGTTTCTTGGTGGTTGCCATGCGGTCGTTAGGCCATTAAGAGCTGCACAAGCATTGTCACAAACCAGCAGACATCCGGGTCCAAGCCCCAAGCGAGCAAGCCAACGGCGACAGTGGCAAGGAAAAACTCCCTCAGATGGAGAGGAAGAAACCTTGAGAGGAACCAAGACTCACAGGGGGAACCATCCTCCTTTGGTTGACACGGGAGAGCAAAACCACGCAACAAAAGCATGCAATGAAAGAAATAACTAAGGGATACATAGACGAGAGCCTAATACTGCCCAGAAGTATTGAATGAATCACATGAATTAGATCTGTGATTCGTTATTCTCATCTTCTGATCCGCTTAGTCCAATTTAGGACCGCAGAGGCAATAGGGCAAGCAAAGCGACCCAGGCATCCCTGTCCCCAGGCACTTCTACCAGCTCCTCCTTAGGACCCCTAGATGCTTCCAGGCCAGCCAGGAAATACAATCCATCCAGCGGGTCCTGGGTCATCCTCGGGGTCTCATCCAAAGTCGCTGATGCCCGGTAAACAGTTCAAGCGCACGCCGAAGGCCTCCGCACGTGGAAGCCAGGCAGACACAGCTCCGACACCGGGAGTACGAGGAACGAGCGGCTGGCGTTAGCAAACCCGCCAAGCCCGTGCTCCTAGAGCTCCTCCCGCAGGATGTTTCGGGGAACACGATCATAAGCCTTCTCAGTGTAGAAAACGCATGAAGACCGGGGCGGCAAATCCTCACGTTCCTTCAACTACCTGACGGAGAGAGAAGAGCTGGTCTGCTGTTCCACGGGCAGGATGGACTCCGCATCCACTATCCATCAGAGGAATAGTTCAAATCCTGGAGGTACCCTGGAAAAGACTTTCTGAGAGAGGCTGGGAACCACCACCCCGGTTCGCCAATCCAGAGACACTGCTCCCAGGATTCATGCTACATTGAAGAGGCGTGTCAGCCAAGACAGACCCTCAATGTCCAGAGCCTTCAGCAACTCTGGGCAAATCTCATCCGCTCCCGGAGCCGTTCACCCAGCAGAAGAATGAAGTCAGTACGTGGAACTCTCCGGAATTCCACCTACCGGCACAAACTTCAAATGAGCGGCTGCAGACCAGATACACGCGAGTATCCCCGCACCCACCCGGCACTTCTCACCCCGGGGCAACTTCTGAGTAGGAGAGAGACCATCTTCTACTCAGGAGTTTAGTTGCGGAGCCTAGACTGCGAGCGAAGGCGAACAGAACTATATGCTATATACAGCTGCTATCTCTCAACCTTCCGCACCAGCTCATAGCTCCTTACCCGCTAGTGAGGTCACATTACACTCACCAAGAGGCAGTTGCAATGCTGTTGCCAAGCAGTTGCTTTGGTCTCAGAAGTGGATGGAATGCGCTCACTAGGGTATTGCTCTGCTGTTCCACATCATTGCTATGCAGTTATACGTGGTTGCTATGCTCTTTAAAGCTGCTTGGTGACAATGTTGGTGGAAGTTGAGCTGTGTCACATGGTTCTATGCTGTTCTACGGGATTTGTTAAGAAGATGCTGCTGCTGCTTCAGTGGCGTTTGCTACGGTGTTGTTTAGCAAACTTTTTTGCAGCCATTACCAAACGCCAAGCGCTTTTAGCTTTCCCTTTCTGGAGTCCTGGCTTTGATCCAGCAGGGACATTCCTCGCTGCTCTTCCTCGCTGCTCTTCCAGGTCCAGCTCCAGGAGTTCACGCTGGATACGAAGAGCATCGTCAGAGATCTGCTTCAGCCTACACACACACACACACACACACACACACACACACACACACACACGTTATTATGATAATGTTAGCACCATAAAGTCACACATCTACACGGGCTGGAGGTGATGTAGTTTTTTTTTTAAGATAATTAATAAATGTATGCATTGAGGTGGGCGGGGTTATAAACATGCCTACAACCTATCAGAGTGAGGGGGTTGGAGTGTATAAACATGGATGTATTCTATCAGAGCAGAGTGGGTGCAGGGTTGTGGGGTAATTTACACATCTAGTGCAGTTTATCTGGTGTTGTATTGTTCAGAGTTCATTTCCACTGTTTTATCAGATCACTATAATAGAATAGAGACAGTTTTACCTTCTAAAATATCAAAGATCCAAACAAATCCTCACTTTAAAAAACCATAACATCTATTAAACCTGAATGAGTGTGTGTGTGTGTGTGTGTGTGTGTGTATATATTTGTGTGTATGCTCTCCAATTGCCTACTTTCTCATGTCTTCCTCCTGCTTCTCTAACGTGGTCAGATACAGGTTGATCCACGTCAAGCTTGTGCAGACCTCTTTCGGTTCGAGGAAGTCAGCGCTGTCAGACTGTTGATATTTCAGTCTGAGCTGGTGAAAATACTCTGCCTGTAGGAGATGGAAACAGTGCTACAGTTTAGACACATCATTGTAGAAAAAAAACACTTGTGGAAAGGATTTTTTTTTTTACCTGATTTTCTTTCCAAATTATTCATGTCTGATTTCCCTCTCTAATCAGATCCCTCCCCCCCACTGCATAATACTACCTAGCTCGGTGGGTAAGGGCCAGCGGAAGTTACACGTAAAGCTCAATGCTGAATGACTTACCGGACTCTGAAGCAGCTGCTCCTTTCGCTTTCTCTGCATCCTCTTTTTCTGCAGATCTTCCTCTTCCATCTTCTGCATCTTTATATGCTTAGATGTTTGCTGTTTGAAATTAGAGAGAATAAACAGTTCATGAATGATGACAAAGACTAAAGCTAAAGCTTTTCTCAGAACATACCATTAGTTTCGGAACAAAAAAAAAAACCCTTTGAAAGACTCTTCTCCTCCAACGATGTGTTCGACACCTCAAGCATTAAAGAGCATGTTTTCACTCAGAATATTCTAAGATGACAGTGAATCGTCTTGAACTAAACTGTATCATCACTGATGCTTCACTGTTAAAAAGGCTCTTCTGTCTATGCTTTGGCTTAATCTGGGTATCTGGACCTTAGACGTTCTAGACAACAAATGACTGTAAACGACAAGTCAAACAACTCCACAAAAGAGAGACTTACCATGACCAATCCCGTGAACATGTTAAGGAACATGAAGTTGCCTATCAGGATCAGGATGATGAAAAACAGCTCACTGTAGGCAATCCCTAGACTATGAAGTCTGTCCTGGTGTTCCAGCCAGCCTGAAATCTACAATAGAGCAATAATGTTAATGGTAATAATGGTGGAAATAAAGTTCATCCCCTAATTGAACTAATGTGAAATGTGTGGATTGTTGTGAAAAGGTGAGCGTGAAAGTCTCTTGCCTAGTGCGTGCGTGTACATTTCTGGCATGAATGAGCAGGTGTCCAAGTTGGCTCCAAATAAAGTGCTCCGTGAGCGTATGTAGACGTATGCATGTTCTGGATGTTCAGTATCTGTAAATGCAGCTGACTGTGTTTGACTCACTGTGACTACGCTCAAGGTGGAGAGCAACGCAACACCCATATCCCCCCAGTTCTCGGGGTCCGCGGTCCCGAAATGCTGCACTCCGGCGACGGCAAAGACGAGCAAGATGAAGAAAATCATGGCCGTCACGTACGCAGCTGTCTTCAGGCCTTGGAATAGAATCAAGACCAGGTCCTGGAAAACAGCACATCATGTCTTTACACTACCGGTCAGAGTATCGGAAATGTGTCTTCTGTTTTCTTAATGGCACATGATAATAATCAATAACCTAGAATTATGGAAAACAAGTGCTATTATACACTTTATGTCCAAATGTTTGTGGACTTTCTATTCTGCTTTTGTTTGAGTAACTTTCTACTGTCTACCCTTCATTCCCATCATGCACTTTACCTGGATACTGGGGATGATAAAGATGATTCTCAGGATCCGGAAAGCCCTGAGGATCCGGAAGACCCAGTATGACCCGTCTGCCCTGGAGATCAGCGACAGCAGCAGGAACCCGGTGTTGCAGATGTTGGCTCCACTTCCCCAGAAACCGCACGGCTCCGTGTACACCTTCACCATGAACTCCAAGATGAAGACCACCAAGTAAAACACATCAGCCCCCTGAGGAACAGATTAAGCACAATAAACGCACTGTGATCCAGTCTCTCACACACACACACACACACACACACACACACATACATACATGCTCTCTGCCCTCCTTCCCTCTCTCCTCTATAAAATGTCGTAAAATTAGGTTACGTGGAATTTCTTCAGTTCACTCACCTCGAACAACGCTGAATACGCAGCTTTAAGTTCACGGTCTGTTTCCAGACCCATGAACGCGGCGTCCAGCACGACCACTAGAACCATGAAGGCCCTAAAATAACACCCAAGTCTACTCCTGCACACAAACAAAGACGCAACAGAGCAGCAGAGTTGGTGTTGTTCAAGCAGAATGCACAAGATGCAGAAATAGAAAAGAATATCCATCAAGAAAATGTGGAAGTTTTACATTCTGGAGCTGGAGGTCAGTTCCCCTCTGTCCTCCATCTCGACGTCTCCCTGTCTGTGGTCTTCCAGCCTTGACGCAGGCTTTTTATTCACATCACCATGACGACCAGAATCAGAACCATTAAGACATCACACTGGCCGGAACGCGCTCAACTGTGAGAATGGTGACACTGCTTCATGGCGATTCACTCTAAAGCACTTCATTTGATTCAGTATGCCGATCAAAAGGGTTGTCAGGGGAACGGTAACAGTATTTCCCACAAACACTACAATTTTACACACAAATATAATAAATGTAGATTTATTGAATACAGACAGCACGTCTCATAGAAGGTAAATATCAAATATCACACATTTAAATTCATTCATTTAGCTTTTTTTTTTTTTTTTTTTTAAAGATATTGTTGTAAAAGTCATCTTTTAATAAGTTGTAATTTATGGCCAATTATATTTTATTAAATAGTTTATAGAACATTTTCACCTAAATCACCTATGTAGTGTTACTGGAGCTGGAAGCCTTTGTTGTGTTTAATAAACATAAAGAGTGATGATCTTTACACTTACTCTCATCCATTCATTTAATGATTAGAGACCTATCGTATAGTCTCTGAACCTTTCTGAACACCTCACAGAACTGAGCTTTGCCATAAAAGCTCTCCCTGCGGGTCTTCACATCAGGAATAAAGAGAGGGTTAGATCTGGCAAGGATGCAGCAGATCCTAAACGACACAAGTACATAAGCTTACATGATCAATCATTTACAACGGGTACGCTTGAAGCATGTTAGCTGTGTCTACTACAGGGGTCATCACATAAACAATGACAATACGAACGATAACATACAGACAGTATTTACACTCTTCTATACCAGTATTATTTACACGTCTTGTTTATGGCTATGTTGATGTATACCGGTAAGATAAGCAACGATAACTATTTGCACTATCCTGGGGTTATTGGTTGTGTCTCTTCCCCACTCTAGGTTAACCACGGATCTTGTCGGCTCCAAGAAGAAGGCCCACTCACCAGCGCTCTCGTTCTCCCAGGATCACCAGGTAAGTAACATGCTCAGTGACTATCTCTATTGTGTGTGGGCTGGTGAGGAGTCAACTACCAGGGACTTCCCTACATGTGTTTTAATGCATTCTGTGCGTTTTTGTAACTTTCTGGCAACGTGGTTTGTGCGTTTTGTCACACCTGATGCGTTTTTACACATTTGGTGGTTTCTCCATCTTTTTTGCCCTTTTTTGCATTCGGTGCCATTTTACGGCCGTTATGTGCACTTTTCTGTGTAAATAAGTTGACTATGGTACATTCTTTTTAGCTTTGAATGTCCAAGCAACTCCACTCCTAGTAAGAGGCAGTGGAAGAAGCATCATTTGATTGCCCCTGTTCAGTATTGGGGGTCTGTCATGGCAGGTTAGGCCGGACACAAAGAACACTCGCAGAAATGGGTCCAATGCAAGTAGTTTATTAACACAACCCAAGATAATACAAGGGGGCAAAATAAGGCAAAATCAGCAGAAGCAGCAGCTACAGGGCAACACATGTGAACACAACACAAACCTGACAAACCAGAGGGCGACAACAAAACACACCTGAGACTGGGGGACTCTGGGAGCTGAGCTTGTGAGAAGGGCGGGAAGCTAACGAGAACCTGCAGGCAGAGCCTGGGCTAACCAGGGGAGAACTAGCGACGCGCTGGACCGGCGCTGAGGCTACTAACAAGGGAGGGGGGAAGAGAGCTGAGGGACCAGCTGCAGAATCAAAAACGTCTAGGCCGACCAAACCTGGCACTGCTGCGTGAGCGCGGGTCTATCTTGGCGAGCGAGCCTTGCTGAATCCTTGAATGGCCGGGTGGCCAGCTCGCGAACGAGGGTGTCGAGCCGAAGCTGGCCTAAACACACACCGTGAGCAGTAACGGGAACCTCTCGGGCTACCCAAGCTTCCAAACACGCAATTCTCGGCCTCGAACGAAGCGTCGAGGCTCCTGAAGTACCCCCAGCCTCAGGCGAAACACGTGAACATGAAACGAGACACTGAATCGACACAGTGAACCAAACATGAACACAAATGAACATGAATCACGAACCGATACACATGAAAAGAACCAAACACGTGAACCAAACAAGGCGGAAGTCGTTATTTGGGCCGTATGTGGGCGGCGGCTCGGAATCGCCCGAGGCTGAACTGTGTGCTGCACAGCTAGAAACCACCCTTTCATTTCTACATCACACTCTGCTGAAGAACCAGCCCACAAAACAACAACTCCATTTCTTTGTGCAATCACTTGAATTCTTCTCCCCAGTCCCGGCGTCCCAGACAGATGAGCAACAATTCCCCCTGGAGGAAGAGCTGCACATCTTTCAAGTCCCTTTAAAGTCCATGTTCTACATCTCCTGTATAATAGTTATGTTGCTGTACTTTGTGTTGCTATGGACAACGAACAGCAATTAGATCTATTACATTTTTACATAGAACTACTGTAAACCCTGAAGTCCATGTTGATGTATGGAGTTCTACACCAGGCTGCAGCAGGGAAAACACGCAGGCTTCTCCTCTAAAGCGTGCAGTGTTCTCTGAGCAGTGTGTTACCGGCTCCTGACGAGCTGGATCATAACGTGCAAATAATCCAGACATTTTAAACGTGTCAGTGCTCTGCCTCCACAGATAGGGGGCTCCCTTCCGATACTGTACAGAACCGGACGTACCTACAGTACTACGTCACCCAGGTGAAACCTTTAAATCCCTCGACCACCCATTGTTCCCTTTTTCTGGCACGTCGCCCACTTGGTGGTAGCCGCAAGAGAAGGGGGGCACTCATTTCAACGCGTTATTGTGTTGGATGCTAGCCAAGTTTCCTCAACTGTCACCAAAACAGCTGACCTCGGAACATCGCTGACGGCCGGAGCTCCAGAATCATCCCCGGGACAAACTACGAGGGATCAGGGATTTAACCTCCGACTACGGACCGCACGCCTGAGACCTTCAGGAGACGCGATTCGTCGGAACTTTCGCTCTGAGAAATTCCTCAAGCTGCGAGCCGGACTCTCCTCTAAAAGTAAGACTGTGAATCGGGGCAGTGTTGGAGGCACTCAGTAGATTATTGGATGTTGGTGCTCTTGAAAACAGTGATCCACTAGATTGTAGGATTGTTGTTGTTGTTTACGCTGATTAGACTAAAGGAAGTACAGCGTTTGATCAGCCTTTTCTTGTCCTCCTATCTCACGCGACTAACTTGGTTGTAGCATTTGATTTCGAATGACTTTGGTGAGCTTTGATCTAAAGGGACTCTGACCCTTAAGAAGCCTTATTTTAGACCAACTCACTGCTAGATCCCCTCGCGGAGCTGTGGACGCGCTTCTCTAGCCTGAGCTGCGTGGTTACTATTGCTCGTGGATTCTTCTCGCCATCCCGTGTGTTTAAATCTCCCTCCGAGGGCTTGGCTTTTGTTCCACTCTGCCACGTGAGTTGGATAAAGCCTCGCACCTTTTGAGATCATACACACATCACTGGGTTACAAAAGAGAGTCGCTAAAACTCCGCCGCTCCTCACACCTCTCCTTTGTTCTCGTAAACACACACACACATGCATACACGTACACACTCCTACACCCACGTGTACGGACCCCCACCCCCCAGTTGCAGACGCATACCTATACTCCCTAGCGAAGTTTGAGCAAAGATTTAGCTTTATTTAGATCTATTTTCCTGCTGACTGTCTTTACTATTGTGGATTAGTATGTTTTTCTGTTTGAGCCGAATTGTTTGTCTTGTTTTCACTCACCTTTTGGGTTCTGCAGCTGATCTCTCAGCTCTCGTTCTCACGTCACGTAAGTTCCCTAGCGCCTGACGAGCGCAGCTTTGCTTTCCCCCAGTTTCCCCAGGCGCTGCCTGTAGGTCTTGGTTATCGTTGCGCATCCCTCTCAGTCCCGGTACGCTAGCCTAGCTCCAGGATTCCCTCCAGCCTCAGGTGTGTGTCTTTGCTTTGCCCACGTTACTTTGTCCCTGTTGTTTGGTTTATCCTTTGGCCCTGTACCTTTGCTGCCTCTTCCTGAGTGTAGCCTTGTTTGAATAAACGTTCTTGCATCGAGCCATCTATGTCTGTTTATTTATTTATTTTTATTATTTTTAACGGACTGACCGAGCACAAACAGCTAAATCAATACACAAGCATGATGATGCAACATATTGCAGGGATGTTTGGTGTGTGTCCCTCAGGATGATGTACTTCACTTGTTTTTTAATCGTCCACATTTGAAACATGTCAAACTCCATAGTCTAATAGATAGTCTGGTCTAAGCCTTCTTTATGTGTCTGTCAGAAGTGGAAGCCGACACGCTCGTCTGCTGTTGTAGTGCATCTGCCTCACAGTTCAGCGTGTTGTGCGGTTTCGGAGGCTTTTCTGCTCAACACACTCGTACACAGTTGTACTGTAGTCTTCAGCTCCTCAACAAGGTGTGTATCCATCTGTAGAACTGCGACTCACTGGATGGGTTTTCTTTATTGCACCAATCTGAGTGAGCTCTAGAGAGTGTTGCACATGAAAATCTCCTCAGTTCTAGAATAACTCAAAAACCAGCCCATGTAACCCCAACAAAACCACACTATGCTGAAAATCACAAAGATTACTTTTATTATTACTCCTCATTGGGAAGGTTGATACGAACATTACCTGAAGCCGCTGGCCTGTCTTTACATGATTTTATACCCTGCACTGCTAATAAAGAGAACTGCATAAGGTGTTCCTAATAAACTGTTTGGTGAGATCATAAACCAGATGTTTAAAGAATAAAATGACTATTTAATATCAGCCTGTTTTCAGTTTGTGAGTCAAAGAACCCAAGTATTTACATTTTTACTTTCATTATTTGAACTTTTTCAAGACTCGCAGGACTACCATATTAGATCTACTTCATCACTATAGATTTACAGTAAAGTAATAGCTTGAGCATTGATGAAATGTGTCCATATTTACCACAAACATGTGTCTGCCTATTGCAAACTCTCCCAGCATTATTGAGCTAACACCACAATCAGTGTTTACTGATATCAGTGTACATGAACCCAGCTGAAGAACAAACCCAAAGCCAAGACCTTACACAACTCAATTCTCCTTTCAGTTCAATTCAAATTTATTTCATAATCACTGCATAGTCATGCAGTGAGGTGAGGAGGGATCAATGCTGGGCCCCAGAGCAGCACATCAGGCAGCAGGGTGGTGGAGAGCCAGGTCTGGCGGTACCGGGATGGAACAGTTGGAACTGAGCATCTCCTTACATGGAAAAGAGAGAGAAAGAAAACAGAAAGGAGGAAAAAACACAAGGGGTCAGGAGGAGAGCAGCAACATGATCTGTGGGGTTATACAGCAGGACAGGATCCCATGGGTAGACAGGAGCATCCAACCACAAATGGTCTGGCGTCAGCAGCTAGCAGGGAGCAGCTCGGCACATGGGGAGAGAAAAGAAAGGAGAAAATTAAGAAGTGTTTTGGAGTTTGAATAGACTGATGTACCTCCTGTAAAAGAAGTAGATTAGAGAGACAGAATTTAAAGTGTCTTACAGTAGTGCTGGTTATGACTGAGAATCCATCTAAATTTAGAGCAATATAAATAGATTTACCCATCTTTGAATCAATAAGTAATACCTCTGTTTTACCTGGATTAAGCAAACCGTAAGTTGTGGGGCATCCAGTTCTTTATGTCTTTAGGACAGCCTGTTCTGTTCTGGAGACAAATGGTCTTGTTGGAAGAACAGGTGTCATTAGCATAGCAATTAAAGTCGATACCATGCTTCCAGACTATTTTAACCCAGCGGCAGCATAAGAACATTCAATAATAACAGACCCGGGATTGACCCTTTACTCCCTATAATCCGTGAGCATGGTACCGACATGGTAAGAATGTCTTTAATATTTATTATGAGTTCTATTAATAAGACTAAAAGGCACACGATTTTCCTTCAGTTCCTCATGGTCCAATAACTGAATTTTAATAAATATAGTGACTGAGTGATTCCTAAAGAATTCCTGAAACAATTCCTAGGTGGTGGTTCTGTAACTGCTTTGGTGTTTCTATGTGGTTGCGAGGGTGTTTCTTGGTGGTTGCCATGCGGTTGTTAGGCCATTAAGAGCTGCACAAGCATTGTCACAAATCAGCAGACATCCGGGTCCAAGCCCCAAGCGAGCAAGCCAACGGCAACAGTGGCAAGGAAAAACGCCCTCAGATGGAGAGGAAGAAACCTTGAGAGGAACCAAGACTCACAGGGGGAACCATCCTCCTTTGGTTGACACGGGAGAGCAAAACCACGCAACAAAAGCATGCAATGAAAGAAATAACTAAGGGATACATCGACGAGAGCCTAATACTGCCCAGAAGTATTGAATGAATCACATGAATTAGATCTGTGATTCGTTATTCTCATCTTCTGATCCGCTTAGTCCAATTTAGGACCGCAGAGGCAATAGGGCAAGCAAAGCGACCCAGGCATCCCTGTCCCCAGGCACTTCTACCAGCTCCTCCTTAGGACCCCTAGATGCTTCCAGGCCAGCCAGGAAATACAATCCATCCAGCGGGTCCTGGGTCATCCTCGGGGTCTCATCCAAAGTCGCTGATGCCCGGTAAACAGTTCAAGCGCACGCCGAAGGCCTCCGCACGTGGAAGCCAGGCAGACACAGCTCCGACACCGGGAGTACGAGGAACGAGCGGCTGGCGTTAGCAAACCCGCCAAGCCCGTGCTCCTAGAGCTCCTCCCGCAGGATGTTTCGGGGAACACGATCATAAGCCTTCTCAGTGTAGAAAACGCATGAAGACCGGGGCGGCAAATCCTCACGTTCCTTCAACTACCTGACGGAGAGAGAAGAGCTGGTCTGCTGTTCCACGGGCAGGATGGACTCCGCATCCACTATCCATCAGAGGAATAGTTCAAATCCTGGAGGTACCCTGGCAAAGACTTTCTGAGAGAGGCTGGGAACCACCACCCCGGTTCGCCAATCCAGAGACACTGCTCCCAGGATTCATGCTACATTGAAGAGGCGTCAGCCAAGACAGACCCTCAATGTCCAGAGCCTTCAGCAACTCTGGGCAAATCTCATCCGCTCCCGGAGCCGTTCACCCAGCAGAAGAATGAAGTCAGTACGTGGAACTCTCCGGAATTCCACCTACCGGCACAAACTTCAAATGAGCGGCTGCAGACCAGATACACGCGAGTATCCCCGCACCCACCCGGCACTTCTCACCCCGGGGCAACTTCTGAGTAGGAGAGAGACCATCTTCTACTCAGGAGTTTAGTTGCGGAGCCTAGACTGCGAGCGAAGGCGAACAGAACTATATGCTATATACAGCTGCTATCTCTCAACCTTCCGCACCAGCTCATAGCTCCTTACCCGCTAGTGAGGTCACATTACACTCACCAAGAGGCAGTTGCAATGCTGTTGCCAAGCAGTTGCTTTGGTCTCAGAAGTGGATGGAATGCGCTCACTAGGGTATTGCTCTGCTGTTCCACATCATTGCTATGCAGTTATACGTGGTTGCTATGCTCTTTAAAGCTGCTTGGTGACAATGTTGGTGGAAGTTGAGCTGTGTCACATGGTTCTATGCTGTTCTACGGGATTTGTTAAGAAGATGCTGCTGCTGCTTCAGTGGCGTTTGCTACGGTGTTGTTTAGCAAACTTTTTTGCAGCCATTACCAAACGCCAAGCGCTTTTAGCTTTCCCTTTCTGGAGTCCTGGCTTTGATCCAGCAGGGACATTCCTCGCTGCTCTTCCTCGCTGCTCTTCCAGGTCCAGCTCCAGGAGTTCACGCTGGATACGAAGAGCATCGTCAGAGATCTGCTTCAGCCTACACACACACACACACACACGTTATTATGATAATGTTAGCACCATAAAGTCACACATCTACACGGGCTGGAGGTGATGTAGTTTTTTTTTTTAAGATAATTAATAAATGTATGCATTGAGGTGGGCGGGGTTATAAACATGCCTACAACCTATCAGAGTGAGGGGGTTGGAGTGTATAAACATGGATGTATTCTATCAGAGCAGAGTGGGTGCAGGGTTGTGGGGTAATTTACACATCTAGTGCAGTTTATCTGGTGTTGTATTGTTCAGAGTTCATTTCCACTGTTTTATCAGATCACTATAATAGAATAGAGACAGTTTTACCTTCTAAAATATCAAAGATCCAAACAAATCCTCACTTTAAAAAACCAAAACATCTATTAAACCTGAATGAGTGTGTGTGTGTGTGTGTGTGTGTGTGTATATATTTGTGTGTATGCTCTCCAATTGCCTACTTTCTCATGTCTTCCTCCTGCTTCTCTAACGTGGTCAGATACAGGTTGATCCACGTCAAGCTTGTGCAGACCTCTTTCGGTTCGAGGAAGTCAGCGCTGTCAGACTGTTGATATTTCAGTCTGAGCTGGTGAAAATACTCTGCCTGTAGGAGATGGAAACAGCGCTACAGTTTAGACACATCACTGTAGAAAAAAAACACTTGTGGAAAGGATTTTTTTTTTTACCTGATTTTCTTTCCAAATTATTCATGTCTGATTTCCCTCTCTAATCAGATCCCTCCCCCCCACTGCATAATACTACCTAGCTCGGTGGGTAAGGGCCAGCGGAAGTTACACGTAAAGCTCAATGCTGAATGACTTACCGGACTCTGAAGCAGCTGCTCCTTTCGCTTTCTCTGCATCCTCTTTTTCTGCAGATCTTCCTCTTCCATCTTCTGCATCTTTATATGCTTAGATGTTTGCTGTTTGAAATTAGAGAGAATAAACAGTTCATGAATGATGACAAAGACTAAAGCTAAAGCTTTTCTCAGAACATACCATTAGTTTCGGAACAAAAAAAAAACCCTTTGAAAGACTCTTCTCCTCCAACGATGTGTTCGACACCTCAAGCATTAAAGAGCATGTTTTCACTCAGAATATTCTAAGATGACAGTGAATCGTCTTGAACTAAACTGTATCATCACTGATGCTTCACTGTTAAAAAGGCTCTTCTGTCTATGCTTTGGCTTAATCTGGGTATCTGGACCTTAGACGTTCTAGACAACAAATGACTGTAAACGACAAGTCAAACAACTCCACAAAAGAGAGACTTACCATGACCAATCCCGTGAACATGTTAAGGAACATGAAGTTGCCTATCAGGATCAGGATGATGAAAAACAGCTCACTGTAGGCAATCCCTAGACTATGAAGTCTGTCCTGGTGTTCCAGCCAGCCTGAAATCTACAATAGAGCAATAATGTTAATGGTAATAATGGTGGAAATAAAGTTCATCCCCTAATTGAACTAATGTGAAATGTGTGGATTGTTGTGAAAAGGTGAGCGTGAAAGTCTCTTGCCTAGTGCGTGCGTGTACATTTCTGGCATGAATGAGCAGGTGTCCAAGTTGGCTCCAAATAATGTGCTCCGTGAGCGTATGTAGACGTATGCATGTTCTGGATGTTCAGTATCTGTAAATGCAGCTGACTGTGTTTGACTCACTGTGACTACGCTCAAGGTGGAGAGCAACGCAACACCCATATCCCCCCAGTTCTCGGGGTCCGCGGTCCCGAAATGCTGCACTCCGGCGACGGCAAAGACGAGCAAGATGAAGAAAATCATGGCCGTCACGTACGCAGCTGTCTTCAGGCCTTGGAATAGAATCAAGACCAGGTCCTGGAAAACAGCACATCATGTCTTTACACTACCGGTCAGAGTATCGGAAATGTGTCTTCTGTTTTCTTAATGGCACATGATAATAATCAATAACCTAGAATTATGGAAAACAAGTGCTATTATACACTTTATGTCCAAATGTTTGTGGACTTTCTATTCTGCTTTTGTTTGAGTAACTTTCTACTGTCTACCCTTCATTCCCATCATGCACTTTACCTGGATACTGGGGATGATAAAGATGATTCTCAGGATCCGGAAAGCCCTGAGGATCCGGAAGACCCAGTATGACCCGTCTGCCCTGGAGATCAGCGACAGCAGCAGGAACCCGGTGTTGCAGATGTTGGCTCCACTTCCCCAGAAACCGCACGGCTCCGTGTACACCTTCACCATGAACTCCAAGATGAAGACCACCAAGTAAAACACATCAGCCCCCTGAGGAACAGATTAAGCACAATAAACGCACTGTGATCCAGTCTCTCTCACACACACACACACACACACATACATACATGCTCTCTGCCCTCCTTCCTTCTCTCCTCTATAAAATGTCGTAAAATTAGGTTACGTGGAATTTCTTCAGTTCACTCACCTCGAACAACGCTGAATACGCAGTTTTAAGTTCACGGTCTGTTTCCAGACCCATGAACGCGGCGTCCAGCACGACTACTAGAACCATGAAGGCCCTAAAATAACACCCAAGTCTACTCCTGCACACAAACAAAGACGCAACAGAGCAGCAGAGTTGGTGTTGTTCAAGCAGAATGCACAAGATGCAGAAATAGAAAAGAATATCCATCAAGAAAATGTAGAAGTTTTACATTCTGGAGCTGGAGGTCAGTTCCCCTCTGTCCTCCATCTCGACGTCTCCCTGTCTGTGGTCTTCCAGCCTTGACGCAGGCTTTTTATTCACATCACCATGACGACCAGAATCAGAACCATTATGACATCACACTGGCCGGAATGCGCTCAGCTGTGAGAATGGTGACACTGCTTCATGGCGATTCACTCTAAAGCACTTCATTTGATTCAGTATGACGATCAAAAGGGTTGTCAGGGGAACGGTAACAGTATTTCCCACAAACACTACAATTTTACACACAAATATAATAAATGTAGATTTATTGAATACAGACAGCACGTCTCATAGAAGGTAAATATCAAATATCACACATTTAAATTCATTCATTTAGCTTTTTTTTTTTTTTTTTTTTAAGATATTGTTGTAAAAGTCATCTTTTAATAAGTTGTAATTTATGGCCAATTATATTTTATTAAATAGTTTATAGAACATTTTCACCTAAATCACCTATGTAGTGTTACTGGAGTTGGAAGCCTTTGTTGTGTTTAATAAACATAAAGAGTGATGATCTTTACACTTACTCTCATCCATTCATTTAATGATTAGAGACCTATCGTTCAGAACCTTTCTGAACACCCCACAGAACTGAGCTTTGCCATAAAAGCTCTCCCTGCGGGTCTTCACATCAGGAATAAAGAGAGGGTTAGATCTGGCAAGGATGCAGCAGATCCTAAACGACACAAGTACATAAGCTTACATGATCAATCATTTACAACGGGTACGCTTGAAGCATGTTAGCTGTGTCTACTACAGGGGTCATCACATAAACAATGACAATACGAACGATAACATACAGACAGTATTTACACTCTTCTATACCAGTATTATTTACACGTCTTGTTTATGGCTATGTTGATGTATACCGGTAAGATAAGCAACGATAACTATTTGCACTATCCTGGGGTTATTGGCTGTGTCTCTTCCCCACTCTAGGTTAACCACGGATCTTGTCGGCTCCAAGAAGAAGGCCCACTCACCAGCGCTCTCGTTCTCCCAGGATCACCAGGTAAGTAACATGCTCAGTGACCATCTCTATTGTGTGTGGGCTGGTGAGGAGTCAACTACCAGGGACTTCCCTACATGTGTTTTAATGCATTCTGTGCGTTTTTGTAACTTTCTGGCAACGTGGTTTGTGCGTTTTGTCGCACCTGATGCGTTTTTACACATTTGGTGGTTTCTCCATCTTTTTTGCCCTTTTTTACATTCGGTGCCATTTTACGGCCGTTATGTGCACTTTTCTGTGTAAATAAGTTGACTATGGTACATTCTTTTTAGCTTTGAATGTCCAAGCAACTCCACTCCTAGTAAGAGGCAGTGGAAGAAGCATCATTTGATTGCCCCTGTTCAGTATTGGGGGTCTGTCATGGCAGGTTAGGCCGGACACAAAGAACACTCGCAGAAATGGGTCCAATGCAAGTAGTTTATTAACACAACCCAAGATAATACAAGGGGGCAAAATAAGGCAAAAGCAGCAGCAGCAGCAGCTACAGGGCAACACATGTGAACACAACACAAACCTGACAAACCAGAGGGCGACAACAAAACACACCTGAGACTGGGGGACTCTGGGAGCTGAGCTTGTGAGAAGGGCGGGAAGCTAACGAGAACCTGCAGGCAGAGCCTGGGCTAACCAGGGGAGAACTAGCGACGCGCTGGACCGGCGCTGAGGCTACTAACAAGGGAGGGGGGGAGAGAGCTGAGGGACCAGCTGCAGAATCAAAAACGTCTAGGCCGACCAAACCTGGCACTGCTGCGTGAGCGCGGGTCTATCTTGGCGAGCGAGCCTTGCTGAATCCTTGAATGGCCGGGTGGCCAGCTCGCGAACGAGGGTGTCGAGCCGAAGCTGGCCTAAACACACACCGTGAGCAGTAACGGGAACCTCTCGGGCTACCCAAGCTTCCAAACACGCAATTCTCGGCCTCGAACGAAGCGTCGAGGCTCCTGAAGTACCCCCAGCCTCAGGCGAAACACGTGAACATGAAACGAGCCACTGAATCGACACAATGAACCAAACATGAACACAAATGAACATGAATCACGAACCGATACACATGAAAAGAACCAAACAAGGCGGAAGTCGTTATTTGGGCCGTATGTGGGCGGCGGCTCGGAATCGCCCGAGGCTGAACTGTGTGCTGCACAGCTAGAAACCACCCTTTCATTTCTACATCACACTCTGCTGAAGAACCAGCCCACAAAACAACAACTCCATTTCTTTGTGCAATCACTTGAATTCTTCTCCCCAGTCCCGGCGTCCCAGACAGATGAGCAACAATTCCCCCTGGAGGAAGAGCTGCACATCTTTCAAGTCCCTTTAAAGTCCATGTTCTACATCTCCTGTATAATAGTTATGTTGCTGTACTTTGTGTTGCTATGGACAACGAACAGCAATTAGATCTATTACATTTTTACATAGAACTACTGTAAACCCTGAAGTCCATGTTGATGTATGGAGCTCTACACCAGGCTGCAAATAATCCAGACATTTTAAACGTGTCAGTGCTCTGCCTCCACAGACAGGGGGCTCCCTTCCGATACTGTACAGAACCGGACGTACCTACAGTACTACGTCACCCAGGTGAAACCTTTAAATCCCTCGACCACCCATTGTTCCCTTTTTCTGGCACGTCGCCCACTTGGTGGTAGCCGCAAGAGAAGGGGGCCACTCATTTCAACGCGTTATTGTGTTGGATGCTAGCCAACTTTCCTCAACTGTCACCAAAACAGCTGACCTCGGAACATCGCTGACGGCCGGAGCTCCAGAATCATCCCCGGGACAAACTACGAGGGATCAGGGATTTAACCTCCGACTACGGACCGCACGCCTGAGACCTTCAGGAGACGCGTTTCGTCGGAACTTTCGCTCTGAGAAATTCCTCAAGCTGCGAGCCGGACTCTCCTCTAAAAGTAAGACTGTGAATCGGGGCAGTGTTGGAGGCACTCAGTAGATTATTGGATGTTGGTGCTCTTGAAAACAGTGATCCACTAGATTGTAGGATTGTTGTTGTTGTTTACGCTGATTAGACTAAAGGAAGTACAGCGTTTGATCAGCCTTTTCTTGTCCTCCTATCTCACGCGACTAACTTGGTTGTAGCATTTGATTTCGAATGACTTTGGTGAGCTTTGATCTAAAGGGACTCTGACCCTTAAGAAGCCTTATTTTAGACCAACTCACTGCTAGATCCCCTCGCGGAGCTGTGGACGCGCTTCTCTAGCCTGAGCTGCGTGGTTACTATTGCTCGTGGATTCTTCTCGCCATCCCGTGTGTTTAAATCTCCCTCCGAGGGCTTGGCTTTTGTTCCACTCTGCCACGTGAGTTGGATAAAGCCTCGCACCTTTTGAGATCATACACACATCACTGGGTTACAAAGGACAGTCGCTAAAGCTCCGCCGCTCCTCACACCTCTCCTTTGTTCTCGGCGCGCCAGACGCGCGCGTTCGTAAACACACACACACACATGCATACACGTACACACTCCTACACCCACGTGTACGGACCCCACCCCCCAGTTGCAGACGCATACCTATACTCCCTAGCGAAGTTTGAGCAAAGATTTAGCTTTATTTAGATCTATTTTCCTGCTGACTGTCTTTACTATTGTGGATTAGTATGTTTTTCTGTTTGAGCCGAATTGTTTGTCTTGTTTTCACTCACCTTTTGGGTTCTGCAGCTGATCTCTCAGCTCTCGTTCTCACGTCACGTAAGTTCCCTAGCGCCTGACGAGCGCAGCTTTGCTTTCCCCCAGTTTCCCCAGGCGCTGCCTGTAGGTCTTGGTTATCGTTGCGCATCCCTCTCAGTCCCGGTACGCTAGCCTAGCTCCAGGATTCCCTCCAGCCTCAGGTGTGTGTCTTTGCTTTGCCCACGTTACTTTGTCCCTGTTGTTTGGTTTATCCTTTGGCCCTGTACCTTTGCTGCCTCTTCCTGAGTGTAGCCTTGTTTGAATAAACGTTCTTGCATCGAGCCATCTATGTCTATTTATTTATTTATTTTTATTATTTTTAACGGACTGACCGAGCACAAACATCTAAATCAATACACAAGCATGATGATGCAACATATTGCAGGGATGTTTGGTGTGTGTCCCTCAGGATGATGTACTTCACTTGTTTTTTAATCGTCCACATTTGAAACATGTCAAACTCCATAGTCTAATAGATAGTCTGGTCTAAGCCTTCTTTATGTGTCTGTCAGAAGTGGAAGCCGACACGCTCGTCTGCTGTTGTAGTGCATCTGCCTCACAGTTCAGCGTGTTGTGCGGTTTCGGAGGCTTTTCTGCTCAACACACTTGTACACAGTTGTACTGTAGTCTTCAGCTCCTCAACAAGGTGTGTATCCATCTGTAGAACTGCGACTCACTGGATGGGTTTTCTTTATTGCACCAATCGGAGTGAGCTCTAGAGAGTGTTGCACATGAAAATCTCCTCAGTTCTAGAATAACTCAAAAACCAGCCCATGTAACCCCAACAAAACCACACTATGCTGAAAATCACAAAGATTACTTTTATTATTACTCCTCATTGGGAAGGTTGATACGAACATTACCTGAAGCCGCTGGCCTGTCTTTACATGATTTTATACCCTGCACTGCTAATAAAGAGAACTGCATAAGGTGTTCCTAATAAACTGTTTGGTGAGATCATAAACCAGATGTTTAAAGAATAAAATGACTATTTAATATCAGCCTGTTTTCAGTTTGTGAGTCAAAGAACCCAAGTATTTACATTTTTACTTTCATTATTTGAACTTTTTCAAGACTCGCAGGACTACCATATTAGATCTACTTCATCACTACAGATTTACAGTAAAGTAATAGCTTGAGCATTGATGAAATGTGTCCATATTTACCACAAACATGTGTCTGCCTATTGCAAACTCTCCCAGCATTATTGAGCTAACACCACAATCTGTGTTTACTGATATCAGTGTACATGAACCCAGCTGAAGAACAAACCCAAAGCCAAGACCTTACACAACTCAATTCTCCTTTCAGTTCAATTCAAATTTATTTCATAGTCACTGCATAGTCATGCAGTGAGGTGAGGAGGGATCAATGCTGGGCCCCAGAGCAGCACATCAGGCAGCAGGGTGGTGGAGAGCCAGGTCTGGCGGTACCGGGATGGAACAGTTGGAACTGAGCATCTCATTACATGGAAAAGAGAGAGAAAGAAAACAGAAAGGAGGGAAAAACACAAGGGGTCAGGAGGAGAGCAGCAACATGATCTGTGGGGTTATACAGCAGGACAGGATCCCATGGGTAGGCAGGAGCATCCAACCACAAATGGTCTGGCGTCAGCGGCTAGCAGGGAGCAGCTCGGCACATGGGGAGAGAAAAGAAAGGAGAAAATGAAGTGTTTTGGCGTTTGAATAGACTGATGTACCTCCTGTAAAAGAAGTAGATTAGATAAACAGAATTTAAAGTGTCTTACAGTAGTGCTGGTTATGACTGAGAATCCATCTAAATTTAGAGCACTACAAATAGATTTACCCATCTTTGAATCAATAAGTAATACCTCTGTTTTACCTGGATTAAGCAAACCGTAAGTTGTGGGGCATCCAGTTCTTTATGTCTTTAAGACAGTCTGTTCTGGAGACAAATGGTCTTGTTGGAAGTACAGGTGTCGTTAGCATAGCAATTAAAGTCGATACCATGCTTCCGGACTATTTTAACCCAGCGGCAGCATAAGAACATTCAATAATAACAGACCCGGGATTGACCCTTCTTATACTCCGTATAATCCGTAAGCATGGTACTGACATGGTAAGAATGTCTTTAATATTTATTATGATTTCTATTAATAAGACTAAAAGGCACACGATTTTCCTTCAGTTCCTTATGGTCCAATAACTGAATTTTAATAAATATAGTGACTTCCTAAAGAATTCCTGGAATTCCTGAAACAATTCCTAGGTGGTGGTTCTGTTACTGCTTTGGTGTTTCTATGTGGTTGCGAGGGTGTTTCTTGGTGGTTGCCATGCGGTCGTTAGGCCATTAAGAGCTGCACAAGCATTGTCACAAACCAGCAGACATCCGGGTCCAAGCCCCAAGCGAGCAAGCCAACGGCGACAGTGGCAAGGAAAAACTCCCTCAGATGGAGAGGAAGAAACCTTGAGAGGAACCAAGACTCACAGGGGGAACCATCCTCCTTTGGTTGACACGGGAGAGCAAAACCACGCAACAAAAGCATGCAATGAAAGAAATAACTAAGGGATACATAGACGAGAGCCTAATACTGCCCAGATGTATTGAATGAATCACATGAATTAGATCTGTGATTCGTTATTCTCATCTTCTGATCCGCTTAGTCCAATTTAGGACCGCAGAGGCAATAGGGCAAGCAAAGCGACCCAGGCATCCCTGTCCCCAGGCACTTCTACCAGCTCCTCCTTAGGACCCCTAGATGCTTCCAGGCCAGCCAGGAAATACAATCCATCCAGCGGGTCCTGGGTCATCCTCGGGGTCTCATCCAAAGTCGCTGATGCCCGGTAAACAGTTCAAGCGCACGCCGAAGGCCTCCGCACGTGGAAGCCAGGCAGACACAGCTCCGACACCGGGAGTACGAGGAACGAGCGGCTGGCGTTAGCAAACCCGCCAAGCCCGTGCTCCTAGAGCTCCTCCCGCAGGATGTTTCGGGGAACACGATCATAAGCCTTCTCAGTGTAGAAAACGCATGAAGACCGGGGCGGCAAATCCTCACGTTCCTTCAACTACCTGACGGAGAGAGAAGAGCTGCTCTGCTGTTCCACGGGCAGGATGGACTCCGCATCCACTATCCATCAGAGGAATAGTTCAAATCCTGGAGGTACCCTGGCAAAGACTTTCCGAGAGAGGCTGGGAACCACCACCCCGGTTCGCCAATCCAGAGACACTGCTCCCAGGATTCATGCTACATTGAAGAGGCGTGTCAGCCAAGACAGACCCTCAATGTCCAGAGCCTTCAGCAACTCTGGGCAAATCTCATCCGCTCCCGGAGCCGTTCACCCAGCAGAAGAATGAAGTCAGTACGTGGAACTCTCCGGAATTCCACCTACCGGCACAAACTTCAAATGAGCGGCTGCAGACCAGATACACGCGAGTATCCCCGCACCCACCCGGCACTTCTCACCCCGGGGCAACTTCTGAGTAGGAGAGAGACCATCTTCTACTCAGGAGTTTAGTTGCGGAGCCTAGACTGCGAGCGAAGGCGAACAGAACTATATGCTATATACAGCTGCTATCTCTCAACCTTCCGCACCAGCTCATAGCTCCTTACCCGCTAGTGAGGTCACATTACACTCACCAAGAGGCAGTTGCAATGCTGTTGCCAAGCAGTTGCTTTGGTCTCAGAAGTGGATGGAATGCGCTCACTAGGGTATTGCTCTGCTGTTCCACATCATTGCTATGCAGTTATACGTGGTTGCTATGCTCTTTAAAGCTGCTTGGTGACAATGTTGGTGGAAGTTGAGCTGTGTCACATGGTTCTATGCTGTTCTACGGGATTTGTTAAGAAGATGCTGCTGCTGCTTCAGTGGCGTTTGCTACGGTGTTGTTTAGCAAACTTTTTTGCAGCCATTACCAAACGCCAAGCGCTTTTAGCTTTCCCTTTCTGGAGTCCTGGCTTTGATCCAGCAGGGACATTCCTCGCTGCTCTTCCTCGCTGCTCTTCCAGGTCCAGCTCCAGGAGTTCACGCTGGATACGAAGAGCATCGTCAGAGATCTGCTTCAGCCTACACACACACACACACACACACACGTTATTATGATAATGTTAGCACCATAAAGTCACACATCTACACGGGCTGGAGGTGATGTAGTTTTTTTTTTTAAGATAATTAATAAATGTATGCATTGAGGTGGGCGGGGTTATAAACATGCCTACAACCTATCAGAGTGAGGGGGTTGGAGTGTATAAACATGGATGTATTCTATCAGAGCAGAGTGGGTGCAGGGTTGTGGGGTAATTTACACATCTAGTGCAGTTTATCTGGTGTTGTATTGTTCAGAGTTCATTTCCACTGTTTTATCAGATCACTATAATAGAATAGAGACAGTTTTACCTTCTAAAATATCAAAGATCCAAACAAATCCTCACTTTAAAAAACCAAAACATCTATTAAACCTGAATGAGTGTGTGTGTGTGTGTGTGTGTGTATATATTTGTGTGTATGCTCTCCAATTGCCTACTTTCTCATGTCTTCCTCCTGCTTCTCTAACGTGGTCAGATACAGGTTGATCCACGTCAAGCTTGTGCAGACCTCTTTCGGTTCGAGGAAGTCAGCGCTGTCAGACTGTTGATATTTCAGTCTGAGCTGGTGAAAATACTCTGCCTGTAGGAGATGGAAACAGCGCTACAGTTTAGACACATCATTGTAGAAAAAAAACACTTGTGGAAAGGATTTTTTTTTTACCTGATTTTCTTTCCAAATTATTCATGTCTGATTTCCCTCTCTAATCAGATCCCTCCCCCCCACTGCATAATACTACCTAGCTCGGTGGGTAAGGGCCAGCGGAAGTTACACGTAAAGCTCAATGCTGAATGACTTACCGGACTCTGAAGCAGCTGCTCCTTTCGCTTTCTCTGCATCCTCTTTTTCTGCAGATCTTCCTCTTCCATCTTCTGCATCTTTATATGCTTAGATGTTTGCTGTTTGAAATTAGAGAGAATAAACAGTTCATGAATGATGACAAAGACTAAAGCTAAAGCTTTTCTCAGAACATACCATTAGTTTCGGAACAAAAAAAAAACCCTTTGAAAGACTCTTCTCCTCCAACGATGTGTTCGACACCTCAAGCATTAAAGAGCATGTTTTCACTCAGAATATTCTAAGATGACAGTGAATCGTCTTGAACTAAACTGTATCATCACTGATGCTTCACTGTTAAAAAGGCTCTTCTGTCTATGCTTTGGCTTAATCTGGGTATCTGGACCTTAGACGTTCTAGACAACAAATGACTGTAAACGACAAGTCAAACAACTCCACAAAAGAGAGACTTACCATGACCAATCCCGTGAACATGTTAAGGAACATGAAGTTGCCTATCAGGATCAGGATGATGAAAAACAGCTCACTGTAGGCAATCCCTAGACTATGAAGTCTGTCCTGGTGTTCCAGCCAGCCTGAAATCTACAATAGAGCAATAATGTTAATGGTAATAATGGTGGAAATAAAGTTCATCCCCTAATTGAACTAATGTGAAATGTGTGGATTGTTGTGAAAAGGTGAGTGTGAAAGTCTCTTGCCTAGTGCGTGCGTGTACATTTCTGGCATGAATGAGCAGGTGTCCAAGTTGGCTCCAAATAATGTGCTCCGTGAGCGTATGTAGACGTATGCATGTTCTGGATGTTCAGTATCTGTAAATGCAGCTGACTGTGTTTGACTCACTGTGACTACGCTCAAGGTGGAGAGCAACGCAACACCCATATCCCCCCAGTTCTCGGGGTCCGCGGTCCCGAAATGCTGCACTCCGGCGACGGCAAAGACGAGCAAGATGAAGAAAATCATGGCCGTCACGTACGCAGCTGTCTTCAGGCCTTGGAATAGAATCAAGACCAGGTCCTGGAAAACAGCACATCATGTCTTTACACTACCGGTCAGAGTATCGGAAATGTGTCTTCTGTTTTCTTAATGGCACATGATAATAATCAATAACCTAGAATTATGGAAAACAAGTGCTATTATACACTTTATGTCCAAATGTTTGTGGACTTTCTATTCTGCTTTTGTTTGAGTAACTTTCTACTGTCTACCCTTCATTCCCATCATGCACTTTACCTGGATACTGGGGATGATAAAGATGATTCTCAGGATCCGGAAAGCCCTGAGGATCCGGAAGACCCAGTATGACCCGTCTGCCCTGGAGATCAGCGACAGCAGCAGGAACCCGGTGTTGCAGATGTTGGCTCCACTTCCCCAGAAACCGCACGGCTCCGTGTACACCTTCACCATGAACTCCAAGATGAAGACCACCAAGTAAAACACATCAGCCCCCTGAGGAACAGATTAAGCACAATAAACGCACTGTGATCCAGTCTCTCACACACACACACACACACACACATACATGCTCTCTGCCCTCCTTCCCTCTCTCCTCTATAAAATGTCGTAAAATTAGGTTACGTGGAATTTCTTCAGTTCACTCACCTCGAACAACGCTGAATACGCAGCTTTAAGTTCACGGTCTGTTTCCAGACCCATGAACGCGGCGTCCAGCACGACCACTAGAACCATGAAGGCCCTAAAATAACACCCAAGTCTACTCCTGCACACAAACAAAGACGCAACAGAGCAGCAGAGTTGGTGTTGTTCAAGCAGAATGCACAAGATGCAGAAATAGAAAAGAATATCCATCAAGAAAATGTAGAAGTTTTACATTCTGGAGCTGGAGGTCAGTTCCCCTCTGTCCTCCATCTCGACGTCTCCCTGTCTGTGGTCTTCCAGCCTTGACGCAGGCTTTTTATTCACATCACCATGACGACCAGAATCAGAACCATTATGACATCACACTGGCCGGAATGCGCTCAGCTGTGAGAATGGTGACACTGCTTCATGGCGATTCACTCTAAAGCACTTCATTTGATTCAGTATGACGATCAAAAGGGTTGTCAGGGGAACGGTAACAGTATTTCCCACAAACACTACAATTTTGCACACAAATATAATAAATGTAGATTTATTGAATACAGACAGCACGTCTCATAGAAGGTAAATATCAAATATCACACATTTAAATTCATTCATTTAGCTTTTTTTTAATTATTTTTTTTTTAAGATATTGTTGTAAAAGTCATCTTTTAATAAGTTGTAATTTATGGCCAATTATATTTTATTAAATAGTTTATAGAACATTTTCACCTAAATCACCTATGTAGTGTTACTGGAGTTGGAAGCCTTTGTTGTGTTTAATAAACATAAAGAGTGATGATCTTTACACTTACTCTCATCCATTCATTTAATGATTAGAGACCTATCGTATAGTCTCTGAACCTTTCTGAACACCTCACAGAACTGAGCTTTGCCATAAAAGCTCTCCCTGCGGGTCTTCACATCAGGAATAAAGAGAGGGTTAGATCTGGCAAGGATGCAGCAGATCCTAAACGACACAAGTACATAAGCTTACACGATCAATCATTTACAACGGGTACGCTTGAAGCATGTTAGCTGTGTCTACTACAGGGGTCATCACATAAACAATGACAATACGAACGATAACATACAGACAGTATTTACACTCTTCTATACCAGTATTATTTACACGTCTTGTTTATGGCTATGTTGATGTATACCGGTAAGATAAGCAACGATAACTATTTGCACTATCCTGGGGTTATTGGCTGTGTCTCTTCCCCACTCTAGGTTAACCACGGATCTTGTCGGCTCCAAGAAGAAGGCCCACTCACCAGCGCTCTCGTTCTCCCAGGATCACCAGGTAAGTAACATGCTCAGTGACCATCTCTATTGTGTGTGGGCTGCTGAGGAGTCAACTACCAGGGACTTCCCTACATGTGTTTTAATGCATTCTGTGCGTTTTTGTAACTTTCTGGCAACGTGGTTTGTGCGTTTTGTCGCACCTGATGCGTTTTTACACATTTGGTGGTTTCTCCATCTTTTTTGCATTCGGTGCCATTTTACGGCCGTTATGTGCACTTTTCTGTGTAAATAAGTTGACTATGGTACATTCTTTTTAGCTTTGAATGTCCAAGCAACTCCACTCCTAGTAAGAGGCAGTGGAAGAAGCATCATTTGATTGCCCCTGTTCAGTATTGGGGGTCTGTCATGGCAGGTTAGGCCGGACACAAAGAACACTCGCAGAAATGGGTCCAATGCAAGTAGTTTATTAACACAACCCAAGATAATACAAGGGGGCAAAATAAGGCAAAAGCAGCAGCAGCAGCAGCAGCTACAGGGCAACACATGTGAACACAACACAAACCTGACAAACCAGAGGGCGACAACAAAACACACCTGAGACTGGGGGACTCTGGGAGCTGAGCTTGTGAGAAGGGCGGGAAGCTAACGAGAACCTGCAGGCAGAGCCTGGGCTAACCAGGGGAGAACTAGCGACGCGCTGGACCGGCGCTGAGGCTACTAACAAGGGGGGGGGGGGGAGAGAGAGAGCTGAGGGACCAGCTGCAGAATCAAAAACGTCTAGGCCGACCAAACCTGGCACTGCTGCGTGAGCGCGGGTCTATCTTGGCGAGCGAGCCTTGCTGAATCCTTGAATGGCCGGGTGGCCAGCTCGCGAACGAGGGCGTCGAGCCGAAGCTGGCCTAAACACACACCGTGAGCAGTTACGGGAACCTCTCGGGCTACCCAAGCTTCCAAACACGCAATTCTCGACCTCGAACGAAGCGTCGAGGCTCCTGAAGTACCCCCAGCCTCAGGCGAAACACGTGAACATGAAACGAGACACTGAATCGACACAATGAACCAAACATGAACACAAATGAACATGAATCACGAACCGATACACATGAAAAGAACCAAACACGTGAACCAATCAAGGCGGAAGTCGTTATTTGGGCCGTATGTGGGCGGCGGCTCGGAATCGCCCGAGGCTGAACTGTGTGCTGCACAGCTAGAAACCACCCTTTCATTTCTACATCACACTCTGCTGAAGAACCAGCCCACAAAACAACAACTCCATTTCTTTGTGCAATCACTTGAATTCTTCTCCCCAGTCCCGGCGTCCCAGACAGATGAGCAACAATTCCCCCTGGAGGAAGAGCTGCACATCTTTCAAGTCACTTTAAAGTCCATGTTCTACATCTCCTGTATAATAGTTATGTTGCTGTACTTTGTGTTGCTATGGACAACGAACAGCAATTAGATCTATTACATTTTTACATAGAACTACTGTAAACCCTGAAGTCCATGTTGATGTATGGAGCTCTACACCAGGCTGCAAATAATCCAGACATTTTAAACGTGTCAGTGCTCTGCCTCCACAGACAGGGGGCTCCCTTCCGATACTGTACAGAACCGGACGTACCTACAGTACTACGTCACCCAGGTGAAACCTTTAAATCCCTCGACCACCCATTGTTCCCTTTTTCTGGCACGTCGCCCACTTGGTGGTAGCCGCAAGAGAAGGGGGCCACTCATTTCAACGCGTTATTGTGTTGGATGCTAGCCAAGTTTCCTCAACTGTCACCAAAACAGCTGACCTCGGAACATCGCTGACGGCCGGAGCTCCAGAATCATCCCCGGGACAAACTACGAGGGATCAGGGATTTAACCTCCGACTACGGACCGCACGCCTGAGACCTTCAGGAGACGCGTTTCGTCGGAACTTTCGCTCTGAGAAATTCCTCAAGCTGCGAGCCGGACTCTCCTCTAAAAGTAAGACTGTGAATCGGGGCAGTGTTGGAGGCACTCAGTAGATTATTGGATGTTGGTGCTCTTGAAAACAGTGATCCACTAGATTGTAGGATTGTTGTTGTTGTTTACGCTGATTAGACTAAAGGAAGTACAGCGTTTGATCAGCCTTTTCTTGTCCTCCTATCTCACGCGACTAACTTGGTTGTAGCATTTGATTTCGAATGACTTTGGTGAGCTTTGATCTAAAGGGACTCTGACCCTTAAGAAGCCTTATTTTAGACCAACTCACTGCTAGATCCCCTCGCGGAGCTGTGGACGCGCTTCTCTAGCCTGAGCTGCGTGGTTACTATTGCTCGTGGATTCTTCTCGCCATCCCGTGTGTTTAAATCTCCCTCCGAGGGCTTGGCTTTTGTTCCACTCTGCCACGTGAGTTGGATAAAGCCTCGCACCTTTTGAGATCATACACACATCACTGGGTTACAAAGGACAGTCGCTAAAGCTCCGCCGCTCCTCACACCTCTCCTTTGTTCTCGGCGCGCCAGACGCGCGCGTTCGTAAACACACACACACATGCATACACGTACACACTCCTACACCCACGTGTACGGACCCCCACCCCCCAGTTGCAGACGCATACCTATACTCCCTAGCGAAGTTTGAGCAAAGATTTAGCTTTATTTAGATCTATTTTCCTGCTGACTGTCTTTACTATTGTGGATTAGTATGTTTTTCTGTTTGAGCCGAATTGTTTGTCTTGTTTTCACTCACCTTTTGGGTTCTGCAGCTGATCTCTCAGCTCTCGTTCTCACGTCACGTAAGTTCCCTAGCGCCTGACGAGCGCAGCTTTGCTTTCCCCCAGTTTCCCCAGGCGCTGCCTGTTGGTCTTGGTTATCGTTGCGCATCCCTCTCAGTCCCGGTACGCTAGCCTAGCTCCAGGATTCCCTCCAGCCTCAGGTGTGTGTCTTTGCTTTGCCCACGTTACTTTGTCCCTGTTGTTTGGTTTATCCTTTGGCCCTGTACCTTTGCTGCCTCTTCCTGAGTGTAGCCTTGTTTGAATAAACGTTCTTGCATCGAGCCATCTATGTCTATTTATTTATTTATTTTTATTATTTTTAACGGACTGACCGAGCACAAACAGCTAAATCAATACACAAGCATGATGATGCAACATATTGCAGGGATGTTTGGTGTGTGTCCCTCAGGATGATGTACTTCACTTGTTTTTTAATCGTCCACATTTGAAACATGTCAAACTCCATAGTCTAATAGATAGTCTGGTCTAAGCCTTCTTTATGTGTCTGTCAGAAGTGGAAGCCGACACGCTCGTCTGCTGTTGTAGTGCATCTGCCTCACAGTTCAGCGTGTTGTGCGGTTTCGGAGGCTTTTCTGCTCAACACACTCGTACACAGTTGTACTGTAGTCTTCAGCTCCTCAACAAGGTGTGTATCCATCTGTAGAACTGCGACTCACTGGATGGGTTTTCTTTATTGCACCAATCTGAGTGAGCTCTAGAGAGTGTTGCACATGAAAATCTCCTCAGTTCTAGAATAACTCAAAAACCAGCCCATGTAACCCCAACAAAACCACACTATGCTGAAAATCACAAAGATTACTTTTATTATTACTCCTCATTGGGAAGGTTGATACGAACATTACCTGAAGCCGCTGGCCTGTCTTTACATGATTTTATACCCTGCACTGCTAATAAAGAGAACTGCATAAGGTGTTCCTAATAAACTGTTTGGTGAGATCATAAACCAGATGTTTAAAGAATAAAATGACTATTTAATATCAGCCTGTTTTCAGTTTGTGAGTCAAAGAACCCAAGTATTTACATTTTTACTTTCATTATTTGAACTTTTTCAAGACTCGCAGGACTACCATATTAGATCTACTTCATCACTACAGATTTACAGTAAAGTAATAGCTTGAGCATTGATGAAATGTGTCCATATTTACCACAAACATGTGTCTGCCTATTGCAAACTCTCCCAGCATTATTGAGCTAACACCACAATCTGTGTTTACTGATATCAGTGTACATGAACCCAGCTGAAGAACAAACCCAAAGCCAAGACCTTACACAACTCAATTCTCCTTTCAGTTCAATTCAAATTTATTTCATAGTCACTGCATAGTCATGCAGTGAGGTGAGGAGGGATCAATGCTGGGCCCCAGAGCAGCACATCAGGCAGCAGGGTGGTGGAGAGCCAGGTCTGGCGGTACCGGGATGGAACAGTTGGAACTGAGCATCTCATTACATGGAAAAGAGAGAGAAAGAAAACAGAAAGGAGGGAAAAACACAAGGGGTTTTTGCAACATGATCTGTGGGGTTATACAGCAGGACAGGATCCCATGGGTAGGCAGGAGCATCCAACCACAAATGGTCTGGCGTCAGCGGCTAGCAGGGAGCAGCTCGGCACATGGGGAGAGAAAAGAAAGGAGAAAATGAAGTGTTTTGGCGTTTGAATAGACTGATGTACCTCCTGTAAAAGAAGTAGATTAGATAAACAGAATTTAAAGTGTCTTACAGTAGTGCTGGTTATGACTGAGAATCCATCTAAATTTAGAGCACTACAAATAGATTTACCCATCTTTGAATCAATAAGTAATACCTCTGTTTTACCTGGATTAAGCAAACCGTAAGTTGTGGGGCATCCAGTTCTTTATGTCTTTAAGACAGTCTGTTCTGGAGACAAATGGTCTTGTTGGAAGTACAGGTGTCGTTAGCATAGCAATTAAAGTCGATACCATGCTTCCGGACTATTTTAACCCAGCGGCAGCATAAGAAGATTCAGTAATAACACACCCGGGATTGACCCTTCTTATACTCCGTATAATCCGTAAGCATGGTACTGACATGGTAAGAATGTCTTTAATAATTATTATGATTTCTATTAATAAGACTAAAAGGCACACGATTTTCCTTCAGTTCCTTATGGTCCAATAACTGAATTTTAATAAATATAGTGACTTCCTAAAGAATTCCTGGAATTCCTGAAACAATTCCTAGGTGGTGGTTCTGTTACTGCTTTGGTGTTTCTATGTGGTTGCGAGGGTGTTTCTTGGTGGTTGCCATGCGGTTGTTAGGCCATTAAGAGCTGCACAAGCATTGTCACAAACCAGCAGACATCCGGGTCCAAGCCCCAAGCGAGCAAGCCAACGGCAACAGTGGCAAGGAAAAACTCCCTCAGATGGAGAGGAAGAAACCTTGAGAGGAACCAAGACTCACAGGGGGAACCATCCTCCTTTGGTTGACACGGGAGAGCAAAACCACGCAACAAAAGCATGCAATGAAAGAAATAACTAAGGGATACATAGACGAGAGCCTAATACTGCCCAGAAGTATTGAATGAATCACATGAATTAGATCTGTGATTCGTTATTCTCATCTTCTGATCCGCTTAGTCCAATTTAGGACCGCAGAGGCAATAGGGCAAGCAAAGCGACCCAGGCATCCCTGTCCCCAGGCACTTCTACCAGCTCCTCCTTAGGACCCCTAGATGCTTCCAGGCCAGCCAGGAAATACAATCCATCCAGCGGGTCCTGGGTCATCCTCGGGGTCTCATCCAAAGTCGCTGATGCCCGGTAAACAGTTCAAGCGCACGCCGAAGGCCTCCGCACGTGGAAGCCAGGCAGACACAGCTCCGACACCGGGAGTACGAGGAACGAGCGGCTGGCGTTAGCAAACCCGCCAAGCCCGTGCTCCTAGAGCTCCTCCCGCAGGATGTTTCGGGGAACACGATCATAAGCCTTCTCAGTGTAGAAAACGCATGAAGACCGGGGCGGCAAATCCTCACGTTCCTTCAACTACCTGACGGAGAGAGAAGAGCTGGTCTGCTGTTCCACGGGCAGGATGGACTCCGCATCCACTATCCATCAGAGGAATAGTTCAAATCCTGGAGGTACCCTGGAAAAGACTTTCTGAGAGAGGCTGGGAACCACCACCCCGGTTCGCCAATCCAGAGACACTGCTCCCAGGATTCATGCTACATTGAAGAGGCGTGTCAGCCAAGACAGACCCTCAATGTCCAGAGCCTTCAGCAACTCTGGGCAAATCTCATCCGCTCCCGGAGCCGTTCACCCAGCAGAAGAATGAAGTCAGTACGTGGAACTCTCCGGAATTCCACCTACCGGCACAAACTTCAAATGAGCGGCTGCAGACCAGATACACGCGAGTATCCCCGCACCCACCCGGCACTTCTCACCCCGGGGCAACTTCTGAGTAGGAGAGAGACTATCTTCTACTCAGGAGTTTAGTTGCGGAGCCTAGACTGCGAGCGAAGGCGAACAGAACTATATGCTATATACAGCTGCTATCTCTCAACCTTCCGCACCAGCTCATAGCTCCTTACCCGCTAGTGAGGTCACATTACACTCACCAAGAGGCAGTTGCAATGCTGTTGCCAAGCAGTTGCTTTGGTCTCAGAAGTGGATGGAATGCGCTCACTAGGGTATTGCTCTGCTGTTCCACATCATTGCTATGCAGTTATACGTGGTTGCTATGCTCTTTAAAGCTGCTTGGTGACAATGTTGGTGGAAGTTGAGCTGTGTCACATGGTTCTATGCTGTTCTACGGGATTTGTTAAGAAGATGCTGCTGCTGCTTCAGTGGCGTTTGCTACGGTGTTGTTTAGCAAACTTTTTTGCAGCCATTACCAAACGCCAAGCGCTTTTAGCTTTCCCTTTCTGGAGTCCTGGCTTTGATCCAGCAGGGACATTCCTCGCTGCTCTTCCTCGCTGCTCTTCCAGGTCCAGCTCCAGGAGTTCACGCTGGATACGAAGAGCATCGTCAGAGATCTGCTTCAGCCTACACACACACACACACACACACACACACGTTATTATGATAATGTTAGCACCATAAAGTCACACATCTACACGGGCTGGAGGTGATGTAGTTTTTTTTTTTAAGATAATTAATAAATGTATGCATTGAGGTGGGCGGGGTTATAAACATGCCTACAACCTATCAGAGTGAGGGGGTTGGAGTGTATAAACATGGATGTATTCTATCAGAGCAGAGTGGGTGCAGGGTTGTGGGGTAATTTACACATCTAGTGCAGTTTATCTGGTGTTGTATTGTTCAGAGTTCATTTCCACTGTTTTATCAGATCACTATAATAGAATAGAGACAGTTTTACCTTCTAAAATATCAAAGATCCAAACAAATCCTCACTTTAAAAAACCAAAACATCTATTAAACCTGAATGAGTGTGTGTGTGTGTGTGTGTGTGTGTGTGTATATATTTGTGTGTATGCTCTCCAATTGCCTACTTTCTCATGTCTTCCTCCTGCTTCTCTAACGTGGTCAGATACAGGTTGATCCACGTCAAGCTTGTGCAGACCTCTTTCGGTTCGAGGAAGTCAGCGCTGTCAGACTGTTGATATTTCAGTCTGAGCTGGTGAAAATACTCTGCCTGTAGGAGATGGAAACAGCGCTACGGTTTAGACACATCATTGTAGAAAAAAAACACTTGTGGAAAGGATTTTTTTTTTACCTGATTTTCTTTCCAAATTATTCATGTCTGATTTCCCTCTCTAATCAGATCCCTCCCCCCCACTGCATAATACTACCTAGCTCGGTGGGTAAGGGCCAGCGGAAGTTACACGTAAAGCTCAATGCTGAATGACTTACCGGACTCTGAAGCAGCTGCTCCTTTCGCTTTCTCTGCATCCTCTTTTTCTGCAGATCTTCCTCTTCCATCTTCTGCATCTTTATATGCTTAGATGTTTGCTGTTTGAAATTAGAGAGAATAAACAGTTCATGAATGATGACAAAGACTAAAGCTAAAGCTTTTCTCAGAACATACCATTAGTTTCGGAACAAAAAAAAAACCCTTTGAAAGACTCTTCTCTTCCAACGATGTGTTCGACACCTCAAGCATTAAAGAGCATGTTTTCACTCAGAATATTCTAAGATGACAGTGAATCGTCTTGAACTAAACTGTATCATCACTGATGCTTCACTGTTAAAAAGGCTCTTCTGTCTATGCTTTGGCTTAATCTGGGTATCTGGACCTTAGACGTTCTAGACAACAAATGACTGTAAACGACAAGTCAAACAACTCCACAAAAGAGAGACTTACCATGACCAATCCCGTGAACATGTTAAGGAACATGAAGTTGCCTATCAGGATCAGGATGATGAAAAACAGCTCACTGTAGGCAATCCCTAGACTATGAAGTCTGTCCTGGTGTTCCAGCCAGCCTGAAATCTACAATAGAGCAATAACGTTAATGGTAATAATGGTGGAAATAAAGTTCATCCCCTAATTGGACTAATGTGAAATGTGTGGATTGTTGTGAAAAGGTGAGCGTGAAAGTCTCTTGCCTAGTGCGTGCGTGTACATTTCTGGCATGAATGAGCAGGTGTCCAAGTTGGCTCCTAATAATGTGCTCCGTGAGCGTATGTAGACGTATGCATGTTCTGGATGTTCAGTATCTGTAAATGCAGCTGACTGTGTTTGACTCACTGTGACTACGCTCAAGGTGGAGAGCAACGCAACACCCATATCCCCCCAGTTCTCGGGGTCCGCGGTCCCGAAATGCTGCACTCCGGCGACGGCAAAGACGAGCAAGATGAAGAAAATCATGGCCGTCACGTACGCAGCTGTCTTCAGGCCTTGGAACAGAATCAAGACCAGGTCCTGGAAAACAGCACATCATGTCTTTACACTACCGGTCAGAGTATCGGAAATGTGTCTTCTGTTTTCTTAATGGCACATGATAATAATCAATAACCTAGAATTATGGAAAACAAGTGCTATTATACACTTTATGTCCAAATGTTTGTGGACTTTCTATTCTGCTTTTGTTTGAGTAACTTTCTACTGTCTACCCTTCATTCCCATCATGCACTTTACCTGGATACTGGGGATGATAAAGATGATTCTCAGGATCCGGAAAGCCCTGAGGATCCGGAAGACCCAGTATGACCCGTCTGCCCTGGAGATCAGCGACAGCAGCAGGAACCCGGTGTTGCAGATGTTGGCTCCACTTCCCCAGAAACCGCACGGCTCCGTGTACACCTTCACCATGAACTCCAAGATGAAGACCACCAAGTAAAACACATCAGCCCCCTGAGGAACAGATTAAGCACAATAAACGCACTGTGATCCAGTCTCTCACACACACACACACACACACACATACATGCTCTCTGCCCTCCTTCCCTCTCTCCTCTATAAAATGTCGTAAAATTAGGTTACGTGGAATTTCTTCAGTTCACTCACCTCGAACAACGCTGAATACGCAGCTTTAAGTTCACGGTCTGTTTCCAGACCCATGAACGCGGCGTCCAGCACGACCACTAGAACCATGAAGGCCCTAAAATAACACCCAAGTCTACTCCTGCACACAAACAAAGACGCAACAGAGCAGCAGAGTTGGTGTTGTTCAAGCAGAATGCACAAGATGCAGAAATAGAAAAGAATATCCATCAAGAAAATGTAGAAGTTTTACATTCTGGAGCTGGAGGTCAGTTCCCCTCTGTCCTCCATCTCGACGTCTCCCTGTCTGTGGTCTTCCAGCCTTGACGCAGGCTTTTTATTCACATCACCATGACGACCAGAATCAGAACCATTATGACATCACACTGGCCGGAATGCGCTCAGCTGTGAGAATGGTGACACTGCTTCATGGCGATTCACTCTAAAGCACTTCATTTGATTCAGTATGACGATCAAAAGGGTTGTCAGGGGAACGGTAACAGTATTTCCCACAAACACTACAATTTTGCACACAAATATAATAAATGTAGATTTATTGAATACAGACAGCACGTCTCATAGAAGGTAAATATCAAATATCACACATTTAAATTCATTCATTTAGCTTTTTTTTAATTATTTTTTTTTTAAGATATTGTTGTAAAAGTCATCTTTTAATAAGTTGTAATTTATGGCCAATTATATTTTATTAAATAGTTTATAGAACATTTTCACCTAAATCACCTATGTAGTGTTACTGGAGTTGGAAGCCTTTGTTGTGTTTAATAAACATAAAGAGTGATGATCTTTACACTTACTCTCATCCATTCATTTAATGATTAGAGACCTATCGTATAGTCTCTGAACCTTTCTGAACACCTCACAGAACTGAGCTTTGCCATAAAAGCTCTCCCTGCGGGTCTTCACATCAGGAATAAAGAGAGGGTTAGATCTGGCAAGGATGCAGCAGATCCTAAACGACACAAGTACATAAGCTTACACGATCAATCATTTACAACGGGTACGCTTGAAGCATGTTAGCTGTGTCTACTACAGGGGTCATCACATAAACAATGACAATACGAACGATAACATACAGACAGTATTTACACTCTTCTATACCAGTATTATTTACACGTCTTGTTTATGGCTATGTTGATGTATACCGGTAAGATAAGCAACGATAACTATTTGCACTATCCTGGGGTTATTGGCTGTGTCTCTTCCCCACTCTAGGTTAACCACGGATCTTGTCGGCTCCAAGAAGAAGGCCCACTCACCAGCGCTCTCGTTCTCCCAGGATCACCAGGTAAGTAACATGCTCAGTGACCATCTCTATTGTGTGTGGGCTGCTGAGGAGTCAACTACCAGGGACTTCCCTACATGTGTTTTAATGCATTCTGTGCGTTTTTGTAACTTTCTGGCAACGTGGTTTGTGCGTTTTGTCGCACCTGATGCGTTTTTACACATTTGGTGGTTTCTCCATCTTTTTTGCCCTTTTTTGCATTCGGTGCCATTTTACGGCCGTTATGTGCACTTTTCTGTGTAAATAAGTTGACTATGGTACATTCTTTTTAGCTTTGAATGTCCAAGCAACTCCACTCCTAGTAAGAGGCAGTGGAAGAAGCATCATTTGATTGCCCCTGTTCAGTATTGGGGGTCTGTCATGGCAGGTTAGGCCGGACACAAAGAACACTCGCAGAAATGGGTCCAATGCAAGTAGTTTATTAACACAACCCAAGATAATACAAGGGGGCAAAATAAGGCAAAAGCAGCAGCAGCAGCAGCAGCTACAGGGCAACACATGTGAACACAACACAAACCTGACAAACCAGAGGGCGACAACAAAACACACCTGAGACTGGGGGACTCTGGGAGCTGAGCTTGTGAGAAGGGCGGGAAGCTAACGAGAACCTGCAGGCAGAGCCTGGGCTAACCAGGGGAGAACTAGCGACGCGCTGGACCGGCGCTGAGGCTACTAACAAGGGGGGGGGGGAGAGAGCTGAGGGACCAGCTGCAGAATCAAAAACGTCTTGGCCGACCAAACCTGGCACTGCTGCGTGAGCGCGGGTCTATCTTGGCGAGCGAGCCTTGCTGAATCCTTGAATGGCCGGGTGGCCAGCTCGCGAACGAGGGTGTCGAGCCGAAGCTGGCCTAAACACACACCGTGAGCAGTAACGGGAACCTCTCGGGCTACCCAAGCTTCCAAACACGCAATTCTCGACCTCGAACGAAGCGTCGAGGCTCCTGAAGTACCCCCAGCCTCAGGCGAAACACGTGAACATGAAACGAGCCACTGAATCGACACAATGAACCAAACATGAACACAAATGAACATGAATCACGAACCGATACACATGAAAAGAACCAAACACGTGAACCAAACGAGGCGGAAGTCGTTATTTGGGCCGTATGTGGGCGGCGGCTCGGAATCGCCCGAGGCTGAACTGTGTGCTGCACAGCTATAAACCACCCTTTCATTTCTACATCACACTCTGCTGAAGAACCAGCCCACAAAACAACAACTCCATTTCTTTGTGCAATCACTTGAAGTCTTCTCCCCAGTCCCGGCGTCCCAGACAGATGAGCAACAATTCCCCCTGGAGGAAGAGCTGCACATCTTTCAAGTCACTTTAAAGTCCATGTTCTACATCTCCTGTATAATAGTTATGTTGCTGTACTTTGTGTTGCTATGGACAACGAACAGCAATTAGATCTATTACATTTTTACATAGAACTACTGTAAACCCTGAAGTCCATGTTGATGTATGGAGCTCTACACCAGGCTGCAGCAGGGAAAACACGCAGGCTTCTCCTCTAAAGCGTGCAGTGTTCTCTGAGCAGTGTGTTACCGGCTCCTGACGAGCTGGATCATAACGTGCAAATAATCCAGACATTTTAAACGTGTCAGTGCTCTGCCTCCACAGATAGGGGGCTCCCTTCCGATACTGTACAGAACCGGACGTACCTACAGTACTACGTCACCCAGGTGAAACCTTTAAATCCCTCGACCACCCATTGTTCCCTTTTTCTGGCACGTCGCCCACTTGGTGGTAGCCGCAAGAGAAGGGGGCCACTCATTTCAACGCGTTATTGTGTTGGATGCTAGCCAAGTTTCCTCAACTGTCACCAAAACAGCTGACCTCGGAACATCGCTGACGGCCGGAGCTCCAGAATCATCCCCGGGACAAACTACGAGGGATCAGGGATTTAACCTCCGACTACGGACCGCACGCCTGAGACCTTCAGGAGACGCGTTTCGTCGGAACTTTCGCTCTGAGAAATTCCTCAAGCTGCGAGCCGGACTCTCCTCTAAAAGTAAGACTGTGAATCGGGGCAGTGTTGGAGGCACTCAGTAGATTATTGGATGTTGGTGCTCTTGAAAACAGTGATCCACTAGATTGTAGGATTGTTGTTGTTGTTTACGCTGATTAGACTAAAGGAAGTACAGCGTTTGATCAGCCTTTTCTTGTCCTCCTATCTCACGCGACTAACTTGGTTGTAGCATTTGATTTCGAATGACTTTGGTGAGCTTTGATCTAAAGGGACTCTGACCCTTAAGAAGCCTTATTTTAGACCAACTCACTGCTAGATCCCCTCGCGGAGCTGTGGACGCGCTTCTCTAGCCTGAGCTGCGTGGTTACTATTGCTCGTGGATTCTTCTCGCCATCCCGTGTGTTTAAATCTCCCTCCGAGGGCTTGGCTTTTGTTCCACTCTGCCACGTGAGTTGGATAAAGCCTCGCACCTTTTGAGATCATACACACATCACTGGGTTACAAAGGACAGTCGCTAAAGCTCCGCCGCTCCTCACACCTCTCCTTTGTTCTCGGCGCGCCAGACGCGCGCGTTCGTAAACACACACACACATGCATACACGTACACACTCCTACACCCACGTGTACGGACCCCCACCCCCCAGTTGCAGACGCATACCTATACTCCCTAGCGAAGTTTGAGCAAAGATTTAGCTTTATTTAGATCTATTTTCCTGCTGACTGTCTTTACTATTGTGGATTAGTATGTTTTTCTGTTTGAGCCGAATTGTTTGTCTTGTTTTCACTCACCTTTTGGGTTCTGCAGCTGATCTCTCAGCTCTCGTTCTCACGTCACGTAAGTTCCCTAGCGCCTGACGAGCGCAGCTTTGCTTTCCCCCAGTTTCCCCAGGCGCTGCCTGTAGGTCTTGGTTATCGTTGCGCATCCCTCTCAGTCCCGGTACGCTAGCCTAGCTCCAGGATTCCCTCCAGCCTCAGGTGTGTGTCTTTGCTTTGCCCACGTTACTTTGTCCCTGTTGTTTGGTTTATCCTTTGGCCCTGTACCTTTGCTGCCTCTTCCTGAGTGTAGCCTTGTTTGAATAAACGTTCTTGCATCGAGCCATCTATGTCTGTTTATTTATTTATTTTTATTATTTTTAACGGACTGACCGAGCACAAACAGCTAAATCAATACACAAGCATGATGATGCAACATATTGCAGGGATGTTTGGTGTGTGTCCCTCAGGATGATGTACTTCACTTGTTTTTTAATCGTCCACATTTGAAACATGTCAAACTCCATAGTCTAATAGATAGTCTGGTCTAAGCCTTCTTTATGTGTCTGTCAGAAGTGGAAGCCGACACGCTCGTCTGCTGTTGTAGTGCATCTGCCTCACAGTTCAGCGTGTTGTGCGGTTTCGGAGGCTTTTCTGCTCAACACACTCGTACACAGTTGTACTGTAGTCTTCAGCTCCTCAACAAGGTGTGTATCCATCTGTAGAACTGCGACTCACTGGATGGGTTTTCTTTATTGCACCAATCTGAGTGAGCTCTAGAGAGTGTTGCACATGAAAATCTCCTCAGTTCTAGAATAACTCAAAAACCAGCCCATGTAACCCCAACAAAACCACACTATGCTGAAAATCACAAAGATTACTTTTATTATTACTCCTCATTGGGAAGGTTGATACGAACATTACCTGAAGCCGCTGGCCTGTCTTTACATGATTTTATACCCTGCACTGCTAATAAAGAGAACTGCATAAGGTGTTCCTAATAAACTGTTTGGTGAGATCATAAACCAGATGTTTAAAGAATAAAATGACTATTTAATATCAGCCTGTTTTCAGTTTGTGAGTCAAAGAACCCAAGTATTTACATTTTTACTTTCATTATTTGAACTTTTTCAAGACTCGCAGGACTACCATATTAGATCTACTTCATCACTACAGATTTACAGTAAAGTAATAGCTTGAGCATTGATGAAATGTGTCCATATTTACCACAAACATGTGTCTGCCTATTGCAAACTCTCCCAGCATTATTGAGCTAACACCACAATCTGTGTTTACTGATATCAGTGTACATGAACCCAGCTGAAGAACAAACCCAAAGCCAAGACCTTACACAACTCAATTCTCCTTTCAGTTCAATTCAAATTTATTTCATAGTCACTGCATAGTCATGCAGTGAGGTGAGGAGGGATCAATGCTGGGCCCCAGAGCAGCACATCAGGCAGCAGGGTGGTGGAGAGCCAGGTCTGGCGGTACCGGGATGGAACAGTTGGAACTGAGCATCTCATTACATGGAAAAGAGAGAGAAAGAAAACAGAAAGGAGGGAAAAACACAAGGGGTTTTTGCAACATGATCTGTGGGGTTATACAGCAGGACAGGATCCCATGGGTAGGCAGGAGCATCCAACCACAAATGGTCTGGCGTCAGCGGCTAGCAGGGAGCAGCTCGGCACATGGGGAGAGAAAAGAAAGGAGAAAATGAAGTGTTTTGGCGTTTGAATAGACTGATGTACCTCCTGTAAAAGAAGTAGATTAGATAAACAGAATTTAAAGTGTCTTACAGTAGTGCTGGTTATGACTGAGAATCCATCTAAATTTAGAGCACTACAAATAGATTTACCCATCTTTGAATCAATAAGTAATACCTCTGTTTTACCTGGATTAAGCAAACCGTAAGTTGTGGGGCATCCAGTTCTTTATGTCTTTAAGACAGTCTGTTCTGGAGACAAATGGTCTTGTTGGAAGTACAGGTGTCGTTAGCATAGCAATTAAAGTCGATACCATGCTTCCGGACTATTTTAACCCAGCGGCAGCATAAGAACATTCAATAATAACAGACCCGGGATTGACCCTTCTTATACTCCGTATAATCCGTAAGCATGGTACTGACATGGTAAGAATGTCTTTAATATTTATTATGAGTTCTATTAATAAGACTAAAAGGCACACGATTTTCCTTCAGTTCCTTATGGTCCAATAACTGAATTTTAATAAATATAGTGACTTCCTAAAGAATTCCTGGAATTCCTGAAACAATTCCTAGGTGGTGGTTCTGTTACTGCTTTGGTGTTTCTATGTGGTTGCGAGGGTGTTTCTTGGTGGTTGCCATGCGGTCGTTAGGCCATTAAGAGCTGCACAAGCATTGTCACAAACCAGCAGACATCCGGGTCCAAGCCCCAAGCGAGCAAGCCAACGGCAACAGTGGCAAGGAAAAACTCCCTCAGATGGAGAGGAAGAAACCTTGAGAGGAACCAAGACTCACAGGGGGAACCATCCTCCTTTGGTTGACACGGGAGAGCAAAACCACGCAACAAAAGCATGCAATGAAAGAAATAACTAAGGGATACATAGACGAGAGCCTAATACTGCCCAGATGTATTGAATGAATCACATGAATTAGATCTGTGATTCGTTATTCTCATCTTCTGATCCGCTTAGTCCAATTTAGGACCGCAGAGGCAATAGGGCAAGCAAAGCGACCCAGGCATCCCTGTCCCCAGGCACTTCTACCAGCTCCTCCTTAGGACCCCTAGATGCTTCCAGGCCAGCCAGGAAATACAATCCATCCAGCGGGTCCTGGGTCATCCTCGGGGTCTCATCCAAAGTCGCTGATGCCCGGTAAACAGTTCAAGCGCACGCCGAAGGCCTCCGCACGTGGAAGCCAGGCAGACACAGCTCCGACACCGGGAGTACGAGGAACGAGCGGCTGGCGTTAGCAAACCCGCCAAGCCCGTGCTCCTAGAGCTCCTCCCGCAGGATGTTTCGGGGAACACGATCATAAGCCTTCTCAGTGTAGAAAACGCATGAAGACCGGGGCGGCAAATCCTCACGTTCCTTCAACTACCTGACGGAGAGAGAAGAGCTGGTCTGCTGTTCCACGGGCAGGATGGACTCCGCATCCACTATCCATCAGAGGAATAGTTCAAATCCTGGAGGTACCCTGGAAAAGACTTTCTGAGAGAGGCTGGGAACCACCACCCCTGTTCGCCAATCCAGAGACACTGCTCCCAGGATTCATGCTACATTGAAGAGGCGTGTCAGCCAAGACAGACCCTCAATGTCCAGAGCCTTCAGCAACTCTGGGCAAATCTCATCCGCTCCCGGAGCCGTTCACCCAGCAGAAGAATGAAGTCAGTACGTGGAACTCTCCGGAATTCCACCTACCGGCACAAACTTCAAATGAGCGGCTGCAGACCAGATACACGCGAGTATCCCCGCACCCACCCGGCACTTCTCACCCCGGGGCAACTTCTGAGTAGGAGAGAGACTATCTTCTACTCAGGAGTTTAGTTGCGGAGCCTAGACTGCGAGCGAAGGCGAACAGAACTATATGCTATATACAGCTGCTATCTCTCAACCTTCCGCACCAGCTCATAGCTCCTTACCCGCTAGTGAGGTCACATTACACTCACCAAGAGGCAGTTGCAATGCTGTTGCCAAGCAGTTGCTTTGGTCTCAGAAGTGGATGGAATGCGCTCACTAGGGTATTGCTCTGCTGTTCCACATCATTGCTATGCAGTTATACGTGGTTGCTATGCTCTTTAAAGCTGCTTGGTGACAATGTTGGTGGAAGTTGAGCTGTGTCACATGGTTCTATGCTGTTCTACGGGATTTGTTAAGAAGATGCTGCTGCTGCTTCAGTGGCGTTTGCTACGGTGTTGTTTAGCAAACTTTTTTGCAGCCATTACCAAACGCCAAGCGCTTTTAGCTTTCCCTTTCTGGAGTCCTGGCTTTGATCCAGCAGGGACATTCCTCGCTGCTCTTCCTCGCTGCTCTTCCAGGTCCAGCTCCAGGAGTTCACGCTGGATACGAAGAGCATCGTCAGAGATCTGCTTCAGCCTACACACACACACACACACACACGTTATTATGATAATGTTAGCACCATAAAGTCACACATCTACACGGGCTGGAGGTGATGTAGTTTTTTTTTTTAAGATAATTAATAAATGTATGCATTGAGGTGGGCGGGGTTATAAACATGCCTACAACCTATCAGAGTGAGGGGGTTGGAGTGTATAAACATGGATGTATTCTATCAGAGCAGAGTGGGTGCAGGGTTGTGGGGTAATTTACACATCTAGTGCAGTTTATCTGGTGTTGTATTGTTCAGAGTTCATTTCCACTGTTTTATCAGATCACTATAATAGAATAGAGACAGTTTTACCTTCTAAAATATCAAAGATCCAAACAAATCCTCACTTTAAAAAACCAAAACATCTATTAAACCTGAATGAGTGTGTGTGTGTGTGTGTGTGTGTGTATATATTTGTGTGTATGCTCTCCAATTGCCTACTTTCTCATGTCTTCCTCCTGCTTCTCTAACGTGGTCAGATACAGGTTGATCCACGTCAAGCTTGTGCAGACCTCTTTCGGTTCGAGGAAGTCAGCGCTGTCAGACTGTTGATATTTCAGTCTGAGCTGGTGAAAATACTCTGCCTGTAGGAGATGGAAACAGCGCTACGGTTTAGACACATCATTGTAGAAAAAAAACACTTGTGGAAAGGATTTTTTTTTTACCTGATTTTCTTTCCAAATTATTCATGTCTGATTTCCCTCTCTAATCAGATCCCTCCCCCCCACTGCATAATACTACCTAGCTCGGTGGGTAAGGGCCAGCGGAAGTTACACGTAAAGCTCAATGCTGAATGACTTACCGGACTCTGAAGCAGCTGCTCCTTTCGCTTTCTCTGCATCCTCTTTTTCTGCAGATCTTCCTCTTCCATCTTCTGCATCTTTATATGCTTAGATGTTTGCTGTTTGAAATTAGAGAGAATAAACAGTTCATGAATGATGACAAAGACTAAAGCTAAAGCTTTTCTCAGAACATACCATTAGTTTCGGAACAAAAAAAAAACCCTTTGAAAGACTCTTCTCTTCCAACGATGTGTTCGACACCTCAAGCATTAAAGAGCATGTTTTCACTCAGAATATTCTAAGATGACAGTGAATCGTCTTGAACTAAACTGTATCATCACTGATGCTTCACTGTTAAAAAGGCTCTTCTGTCTATGCTTTGGCTTAATCTGGGTATCTGGACCTTAGACGTTCTAGACAACAAATGACTGTAAACGACAAGTCAAACAACTCCACAAAAGAGAGACTTACCATGACCAATCCCGTGAACATGTTAAGGAACATGAAGTTGCCTATCAGGATCAGGATGATGAAAAACAGCTCACTGTAGGCAATCCCTAGACTATGAAGTCTGTCCTGGTGTTCCAGCCAGCCTGAAATCTACAATAGAGCAATAACGTTAATGGTAATAATGGTGGAAATAAAGTTCATCCCCTAATTGGACTAATGTGAAATGTGTGGATTGTTGTGAAAAGGTGAGCGTGAAAGTCTCTTGCCTAGTGCGTGCGTGTACATTTCTGGCATGAATGAGCAGGTGTCCAAGTTGGCTCCTAATAATGTGCTCCGTGAGCGTATGTAGACGTATGCATGTTCTGGATGTTCAGTATCTGTAAATGCAGCTGACTGTGTTTGACTCACTGTGACTACGCTCAAGGTGGAGAGCAACGCAACACCCATATCCCCCCAGTTCTCGGGGTCCGCGGTCCCGAAATGCTGCACTCCGGCGACGGCAAAGACGAGCAAGATGAAGAAAATCATGGCCGTCACGTACGCAGCTGTCTTCAGGCCTTGGAACAGAATCAAGACCAGGTCCTGGAAAACAGCACATCATGTCTTTACACTACCGGTCAGAGTATCGGAAATGTGTCTTCTGTTTTCTTAATGGCACATGATAATAATCAATAACCTAGAATTATGGAAAACAAGTGCTATTATACACTTTATGTCCAAATGTTTGTGGACTTTCTATTCTGCTTTTGTTTGAGTAACTTTCTACTGTCTACCCTTCATTCCCATCATGCACTTTACCTGGATACTGGGGATGATAAAGATGATTCTCAGGATCCGGAAAGCCCTGAGGATCCGGAAGACCCAGTATGACCCGTCTGCCCTGGAGATCAGCGACAGCAGCAGGAACCCGGTGTTGCAGATGTTGGCTCCACTTCCCCAGAAACCGCACGGCTCCGTGTACACCTTCACCATGAACTCCAAGATGAAGACCACCAAGTAAAACACATCAGCCCCCTGAGGAACAGATTAAGCACAATAAACGCACTGTGATCCAGTCTCTCACACACACACACACACACACACATACATGCTCTCTGCCCTCCTTCCCTCTCTCCTCTATAAAATGTCGTAAAATTAGGTTACGTGGAATTTCTTCAGTTCACTCACCTCGAACAACGCTGAATACGCAGCTTTAAGTTCACGGTCTGTTTCCAGACCCATGAACGCGGCGTCCAGCACGACCACTAGAACCATGAAGGCCCTAAAATAACACCCAAGTCTACTCCTGCACACAAACAAAGACGCAACAGAGCAGCAGAGTTGGTGTTGTTCAAGCAGAATGCACAAGATGCAGAAATAGAAAAGAATATCCATCAAGAAAATGTAGAAGTTTTACATTCTGGAGCTGGAGGTCAGTTCCCCTCTGTCCTCCATCTCGACGTCTCCCTGTCTGTGGTCTTCCAGCCTTGACGCAGGCTTTTTATTCACATCACCATGACGACCAGAATCAGAACCATTATGACATCACACTGGCCGGAATGCGCTCAGCTGTGAGAATGGTGACACTGCTTCATGGCGATTCACTCTAAAGCACTTCATTTGATTCAGTATGACGATCAAAAGGGTTGTCAGGGGAACGGTAACAGTATTTCCCACAAACACTACAATTTTGCACACAAATATAATAAATGTAGATTTATTGAATACAGACAGCACGTCTCATAGAAGGTAAATATCAAATATCACACATTTAAATTCATTCATTTAGCTTTTTTTTAATTATTTTTTTTTTAAGATATTGTTGTAAAAGTCATCTTTTAATAAGTTGTAATTTATGGCCAATTATATTTTATTAAATAGTTTATAGAACATTTTCACCTAAATCACCTATGTAGTGTTACTGGAGTTGGAAGCCTTTGTTGTGTTTAATAAACATAAAGAGTGATGATCTTTACACTTACTCTCATCCATTCATTTAATGATTAGAGACCTATCGTATAGTCTCTGAACCTTTCTGAACACCTCACAGAACTGAGCTTTGCCATAAAAGCTCTCCCTGCGGGTCTTCACATCAGGAATAAAGAGAGGGTTAGATCTGGCAAGGATGCAGCAGATCCTAAACGACACAAGTACATAAGCTTACACGATCAATCATTTACAACGGGTACGCTTGAAGCATGTTAGCTGTGTCTACTACAGGGGTCATCACATAAACAATGACAATACGAACGATAACATACAGACAGTATTTACACTCTTCTATACCAGTATTATTTACACGTCTTGTTTATGGCTATGTTGATGTATACCGGTAAGATAAGCAACGATAACTATTTGCACTATCCTGGGGTTATTGGCTGTGTCTCTTCCCCACTCTAGGTTAACCACGGATCTTGTCGGCTCCAAGAAGAAGGCCCACTCACCAGCGCTCTCGTTCTCCCAGGATCACCAGGTAAGTAACATGCTCAGTGACCATCTCTATTGTGTGTGGGCTGCTGAGGAGTCAACTACCAGGGACTTCCCTACATGTGTTTTAATGCATTCTGTGCGTTTTTGTAACTTTCTGGCAACGTGGTTTGTGCGTTTTGTCGCACCTGATGCGTTTTTACACATTTGGTGGTTTCTCCATCTTTTTTGCCCTTTTTTGCATTCGGTGCCATTTTACGGCCGTTATGTGCACTTTTCTGTGTAAATAAGTTGACTATGGTACATTCTTTTTAGCTTTGAATGTCCAAGCAACTCCACTCCTAGTAAGAGGCAGTGGAAGAAGCATCATTTGATTGCCCCTGTTCAGTATTGGGGGTCTGTCATGGCAGGTTAGGCCGGACACAAAGAACACTCGCAGAAATGGGTCCAATGCAAGTAGTTTATTAACACAACCCAAGATAATACAAGGGGGCAAAATAAGGCAAAAGCAGCAGCAGCAGCAGCAGCTACAGGGCAACACATGTGAACACAACACAAACCTGACAAACCAGAGGGCGACAACAAAACACACCTGAGACTGGGGGACTCTGGGAGCTGAGCTTGTGAGAAGGGCGGGAAGCTAACGAGAACCTGCAGGCAGAGCCTGGGCTAACCAGGGGAGAACTAGCGACGCGCTGGACCGGCGCTGAGGCTACTAACAAGGGGGGGGGGGGGGGGGGGGGAGAGAGAGCTGAGGGACCAGCTGCAGAATCAAAAACGTCTAGGCCGACCAAACCTGGCACTGCTGCGTGAGCGCGGGTCTATCTTGGCGAGCGAGCCTTGCTGAATCCTTGAATGGCCGGGTGGCCAGCTCGCGAACGAGGGTGTCGAGCCGAAGCTGGCCTAAACACACACCGTGAGCAGTAACGGGAACCTCTCGGGCTACCCAAGCTTCCAAACACGCAATTCTCGGCCTCGAACGAAGCGTCGAGGCTCCTGAAGTACCCCCAGCCTCAGGCGAAACACGTGAACATGAAACGAGCCACTGAATCGACACAATGAACCAAACATGAACACAAATGAACATGAATCACGAACCGATACACATGAAAAGAACCAATCAAGGCGGAAGTCGTTATTTGGGCCGTATGTGGGCGGCGGCTCGGAATCGCCCGAGGCTGAACTGTGTGCTGCACAGCTAGAAACCACCCTTTCATTTCTACATCACACTCTGCTGAAGAACCAGCCCACAAAACAACAACTCCATTTCTTTGTGCAATCACTTGAATTCTTCTCCCCAGTCCCGGCGTCCCAGACAGATGAGCAACAATTCCCCCTGGAGGAAGAGCTGCACATCTTTCAAGTCCCTTTAAAGTCCATGTTCTACATCTCCTGTATAATAGTTATGTTGCTGTACTTTGTGTTGCTATGGACAACGAACAGCAATTAGATCTATTACATTTTTACATAGAACTACTGTAAACCCTGAAGTCCATGTTGATGTATGGAGCTCTACACCAGGCTGCAAATAATCCAGACATTTTAAACGTGTCAGTGCTCTGCCTCCACAGACAGGGGGCTCCCTTCCGATACTGTACAGAACCGGACGTACCTACAGTACTACGTCACCCAGGTGAAACCTTTAAATCCCTCGACCACCCATTGTTCCCTTTTTCTGGCACGTCGCCCACTTGGTGGTAGCCGCAAGAGAAGGGGGCCACTCATTTCAACGCGTTATTGTGTTGGATGCTAGCCAAGTTTCCTCAACTGTCACCAAAACAGCTGACCTCGGAACATCGCTGACGGCCGGAGCTCCAGAATCATCCCCGGGACAAACTACGAGGGATCAGGGATTTAACCTCCGACTACGGACCGCACGCCTGAGACCTTCAGGAGACGCGTTTCGTCGGAACTTTCGCTCTGAGAAATTCCTCAAGCTGCGAGCCGGACTCTCCTCTAAAAGTAAGACTGTGAATCGGGGCAGTGTTGGAGGCACTCAGTAGATTATTGGATGTTGGTGCTCTTGAAAACAGTGATCCACTAGATTGTAGGATTGTTGTTGTTGTTTACGCTGATTAGACTAAAGGAAGTACAGCGTTTGATCAGCCTTTTCTTGTCCTCCTATCTCACGCGACTAACTTGGTTGTAGCATTTGATTTCGAATGACTTTGGTGAGCTTTGATCTAAAGGGACTCTGACCCTTAAGAAGCCTTATTTTAGACCAACTCACTGCTAGATCCCCTCGCGGAGCTGTGGACGCGCTTCTCTAGCCTGAGCTGCGTGGTTACTATTGCTCGTGGATTCTTCTCGCCATCCCGTGTGTTTAAATCTCCCTCCGAGGGCTTGGCTTTTGTTCCACTCTGCCACGTGAGTTGGATAAAGCCTCGCACCTTTTGAGATCATACACACATCACTGGGTTACAAAGGACAGTCGCTAAAGCTCCGCCGCTCCTCACACCTCTCCTTTGTTCTCGGCGCGCCAGACGCGCGCGTTCGTAAACACACACACACACATGCATACACGTACACACTCCTACACCCACGTGTACGGACCCCACCCCCCAGTTGCAGACGCATACCTATACTCCCTAGCGAAGTTTGAGCAAAGATTTAGCTTTATTTAGATCTATTTTCCTGCTGACTGTCTTTACTATTGTGGATTAGTATGTTTTTCTGTTTGAGCCGAATTGTTTGTCTTGTTTTCACTCACCTTTTGGGTTCTGCAGCTGATCTCTCAGCTCTCGTTCTCACGTCACGTAAGTTCCCTAGCGCCTGACGAGCGCAGCTTTGCTTTCCCCCAGTTTCCCCAGGCGCTGCCTGTAGGTCTTGGTTATCGTTGCGCATCCCTCTCAGTCCCGGTACGCTAGCCTAGCTCCAGGATTCCCTCCAGCCTCAGGTGTGTGTCTTTGCTTTGCCCACGTTACTTTGTCCCTGTTGTTTGGTTTATCCTTTGGCCCTGTACCTTTGCTGCCTCTTCCTGAGTGTAGCCTTGTTTGAATAAACGTTCTTGCATCGAGCCATCTATGTCTATTTATTTATTTATTTTTATTATTTTTAACGGACTGACCGAGCACAAACAGCTAAATCAATACACAAGCATGATGATGCAACATATTGCAGGGATGTTTGGTGTGTGTCCCTCAGGATGATGTACTTCACTTGTTTTTTAATCGTCCACATTTGAAACATGTCAAACTCCATAGTCTAATAGATAGTCTGGTCTAAGCCTTCTTTATGTGTCTGTCAGAAGTGGAAGCCGACACGCTCGTCTGCTGTTGTAGTGCATCTGCCTCACAGTTCAGCGTGTTGTGCGGTTTCGGAGGCTTTTCTGCTCAACACACTTGTACACAGTTGTACCGTAGTCTTCAGCTCCTCAACAAGGTGTGTATCCATCTGTAGAACTGCGACTCACTGGATGGGTTTTCTTTATTGCACCAATCCGAGTGAGCTCTAGAGAGTGTTGCACATGAAAATCTCCTCAGTTCTAGAATAACTCAAAAACCAGCCCATGTAACCCCAACAAAACCACACTATGCTGAAAATCACAAAGATTACTTTTATTATTACTCCTCATTGGGAAGGTTGATACGAACATTACCTGAAGCCGCTGGCCTGTCTTTACATGATTTTATACCCTGCACTGCTAATAAAGAGAACTGCATAAGGTGTTCCTAATAAACTGTTTGGTGAGATCATAAACCAGATGTTTAAAGAATAAAATGACTATTTAATATCAGCCTGTTTTCAGTTTGTGAGTCAAAGAACCCAAGTATTTACATTTTTACTTTCATTATTTGAACTTTTTCAAGACTCGCAGGACTACCATATTAGATCTACTTCATCACTACAGATTTACAGTAAAGTAATAGCTTGAGCATTGATGAAATGTGTCCATATTTACCACAAACATGTGTCTGCCTATTGCAAACTCTCCCAGCATTATTGAGCTAACACCACAATCTGTGTTTACTGATATCAGTGTACATGAACCCAGCTGAAGAACAAACCCAAAGCCAAGACCTTACACAACTCAATTCTCCTTTCAGTTCAATTCAAATTTATTTCATAGTCACTGCATAGTCATGCAGTGAGGTGAGGAGGGATCAATGCTGGGCCCCAGAGCAGCACATCAGGCAGCAGGGTGGTGGAGAGCCAGGTCTGGCGGTACCGGGATGGAACAGTTGGAACTGAGCATCTCATTACATGGAAAAGAGAGAGAAAGAAAACAGAAAGGAGGGAAAAACACAAGGGGTCAGGAGGAGAGCAGCAACATGATCTGTGGGGTTATACAGCAGGACAGGATCCCATGGGTAGGCAGGAGCATCCAACCACAAATGGTCTGGCGTCAGCGGCTAGCAGGGAGCAGCTCGGCACATGGGGAGAGAAAAGAAAGGAGAAAATGAAGTGTTTTGGCGTTTGAATAGACTGATGTACCTCCTGTAAAAGAAGTAGATTAGATAAACAGAATTTAAAGTGTCTTACAGTAGTGCTGGTTATGACTGAGAATCCATCTAAATTTAGAGCACTACAAATAGATTTACCCATCTTTGAATCAATAAGTAATACCTCTGTTTTACCTGGATTAAGCAAACCGTAAGTTGTGGGGCATCCAGTTCTTTATGTCTTTAAGACAGTCTGTTCTGGAGACAAATGGTCTTGTTGGAAGTACAGGTGTCGTTAGCATAGCAATTAAAGTCGATACCATGCTTCCGGACTATTTTAACCCAGCGGCAGCATAAGAACATTCAATAATAACAGACCCGGGATTGACCCTTCTTATACTCCGTATAATCCGTAAGCATGGTACTGACATGGTAAGAATGTCTTTAATATTTATTATGAGTTCTATTAATAAGACTAAAAGGCACACGATTTTCCTTCAGTTCCTTATGGTCCAATAACTGAATTTTAATAAATATAGTGACTTCCTAAAGAATTCCTGGAATTCCTGAAACAATTCCTAGGTGGTGGTTCTGTTACTGCTTTGGTGTTTCTATGTGGTTGCGAGGGTGTTTCTTGGTGGTTGCCATGCGGTCGTTAGGCCATTAAGAGCTGCACAAGCATTGTCACAAACCAGCAGACATCCGGGTCCAAGCCCCAAGCGAGCAAGCCAACGGCGACAGTGGCAAGGAAAAACTCCCTCAGATGGAGAGGAAGAAACCTTGAGAGGAACCAAGACTCACAGGGGGAACCATCCTCCTTTGGTTGACACGGGAGAGCAAAACCACGCAACAAAAGCATGCAATGAAAGAAATAACTAAGGGATACATAGACGAGAGCCTAATACTGCCCAGATGTATTGAATGAATCACATGAATTAGATCTGTGATTCGTTATTCTCATCTTCTGATCCGCTTAGTCCAATTTAGGACCGCAGAGGCAATAGGGCAAGCAAAGCGACCCAGGCATCCCTGTCCCCAGGCACTTCTACCAGCTCCTCCTTAGGACCCCTAGATGCTTCCAGGCCAGCCAGGAAATACAATCCATCCAGCGGGTCCTGGGTCATCCTCGGGGTCTCATCCAAAGTCGCTGATGCCCGGTAAACAGTTCAAGCGCACGCCGAAGGCCTCCGCACGTGGAAGCCAGGCAGACACAGCTCCGACACCGGGAGTACGAGGAACGAGCGGCTGGCGTTAGCAAACCCGCCAAGCCCGTGCTCCTAGAGCTCCTCCCGCAGGATGTTTCGGGGAACACGATCATAAGCCTTCTCAGTGTAGAAAACGCATGAAGACCGGGGCGGCAAATCCTCACGTTCCTTCAACTACCTGACGGAGAGAGAAGAGCTGCTCTGCTGTTCCACGGGCAGGATGGACTCCGCATCCACTATCCATCAGAGGAATAGTTCAAATCCTGGAGGTACCCTGGCAAAGACTTTCCGAGAGAGGCTGGGAACCACCACCCCGGTTCGCCAATCCAGAGACACTGCTCCCAGGATTCATGCTACATTGAAGAGGCGTGTCAGCCAAGACAGACCCTCAATGTCCAGAGCCTTCAGCAACTCTGGGCAAATCTCATCCGCTCCCGGAGCCGTTCACCCAGCAGAAGAATGAAGTCAGTACGTGGAACTCTCCGGAATTCCACCTACCGGCACAAACTTCAAATGAGCGGCTGCAGACCAGATACACGCGAGTATCCCCGCACCCACCCGGCACTTCTCACCCCGGGGCAACTTCTGAGTAGGAGAGAGACCATCTTCTACTCAGGAGTTTAGTTGCGGAGCCTAGACTGCGAGCGAAGGCGAACAGAACTATATGCTATATACAGCTGCTATCTCTCAACCTTCCGCACCAGCTCATAGCTCCTTACCCGCTAGTGAGGTCACATTACACTCACCAAGAGGCAGTTGCAATGCTGTTGCCAAGCAGTTGCTTTGGTCTCAGAAGTGGATGGAATGCGCTCACTAGGGTATTGCTCTGCTGTTCCACATCATTGCTATGCAGTTATACGTGGTTGCTATGCTCTTTAAAGCTGCTTGGTGACAATGTTGGTGGAAGTTGAGCTGTGTCACATGGTTCTATGCTGTTCTACGGGATTTGTTAAGAAGATGCTGCTGCTGCTTCAGTGGCGTTTGCTACGGTGTTGTTTAGCAAACTTTTTTGCAGCCATTACCAAACGCCAAGCGCTTTTAGCTTTCCCTTTCTGGAGTCCTGGCTTTGATCCAGCAGGGACATTCCTCGCTGCTCTTCCTCGCTGCTCTTCCAGGTCCAGCTCCAGGAGTTCACGCTGGATACGAAGAGCATCGTCAGAGATCTGCTTCAGCCTACACACACACACACACACACACACGTTATTATGATAATGTTAGCACCATAAAGTCACACATCTACACGGGCTGGAGGTGATGTAGTTTTTTTTTTTAAGATAATTAATAAATGTATGCATTGAGGTGGGCGGGGTTATAAACATGCCTACAACCTATCAGAGTGAGGGGGTTGGAGTGTATAAACATGGATGTATTCTATCAGAGCAGAGTGGGTGCAGGGTTGTGGGGTAATTTACACATCTAGTGCAGTTTATCTGGTGTTGTATTGTTCAGAGTTCATTTCCACTGTTTTATCAGATCACTATAATAGAATAGAGACAGTTTTACCTTCTAAAATATCAAAGATCCAAACAAATCCTCACTTTAAAAAACCAAAACATCTATTAAACCTGAATGAGTGTGTGTGTGTGTGTGTGTGTGTGTGTGTATATATTTGTGTGTATGCTCTCCAATTGCCTACTTTCTCATGTCTTCCTCCTGCTTCTCTAACGTGGTCAGATACAGGTTGATCCACGTCAAGCTTGTGCAGACCTCTTTCGGTTCGAGGAAGTCAGCGCTGTCAGACTGTTGATATTTCAGTCTGAGCTGGTGAAAATACTCTGCCTGTAGGAGATGGAAACAGCGCTACAGTTTAGACACATCATTGTAGAAAAAAAACACTTGTGGAAAGGATTTTTTTTTTACCTGATTTTCTTTCCAAATTATTCATGTCTGATTTCCCTCTCTAATCAGATCCCTCCCCCCCACTGTATAATACTACCTAGCTTGGTGGGTAAGGGCCAGCGGAAGTTACACGTAAAGCTCAATGCTGAATGACTTACCGGACTCTGAAGCAGCTGCTCCTTTCGCTTTCTCTGCATCCTCTTTTTCTGCAGATCTTCCTCTTCCATCTTCTGCATCTTTATATGCTTAGATGTTTGCTGTTTGAAATTAGAGAGAATAAACAGTTCATGAATGATGACAAAGACTAAAGCTAAAGCTTTTCTCAGAACATACCATTAGTTTCGGAACAAAAAAAAAACCCTTTGAAAGACTCTTCTCCTCCAACGATGTGTTCGACACCTCAAGCATTAAAGAGCATGTTTTCACTCAGAATATTCTAAGATGACAGTGAATCGTCTGAACAGTGAACTAAACTGTATCATCACTGATGCTTCACTGTTAAAAAGGCTCTTCTGTCTATGCTTTGGCTTAATCTGGGTATCTGGACCTTAGACGTTCTAGACAACAAATGACTGTAAACGACAAGTCAAACAACTCCACAAAAGAGAGACTTACCATGACCAATCCCGTGAACATGTTAAGGAACATGAAGTTGCCTATCAGGATCAGGATGATGAAAAACAGCTCACTGTAGGCAATCCCTAGACTATGAAGTCTGTCCTGGTGTTCCAGCCAGCCTGAAATCTACAATAGAGCAATAATGTTAATGGTAATAATGGTGGAAATAAAGTTCATCCCCTAATTGAACTAATGTGAAATGTGTGGATTGTTGTGAAAAGGTGAGTGTGAAAGTCTCTTGCCTAGTGCGTGCGTGTACATTTCTGGCATGAATGAGCAGGTGTCCAAGTTGGCTCCAAATAATGTGCTCCGTGAGCGTATGTAGACGTATGCATGTTCTGGATGTTCAGTATCTGTAAATGCAGCTGACTGTGTTTGACTCACTGTGACTACGCTCAAGGTGGAGAGCAACGCAACACCCATATCCCCCCAGTTCTCGGGGTCCGCGGTCCCGAAATGCTGCACTCCGGCGACGGCAAAGACGAGCAAGATGAAGAAAATCATGGCCGTCACGTACGCAGCTGTCTTCAGGCCTTGGAACAGAATCAAGACCAGGTCCTGGAAAACAGCACATCATGTCTTTACACTACCGGTCAGAGTATCGGAAATGTGTCTTCTGTTTTCTTAATGGCACATGATAATAATCAATAACCTAGAATTATGGAAAACAAGTGCTATTATACACTTTATGTCCAAATGTTTGTGGACTTTCTATTCTGCTTTTGTTTGAGTAACTTTCTACTGTCTACCCTTCATTCCCATCATGCACTTTACCTGGATACTGGGGATGATAAAGATGATTCTCAGGATCCGGAAAGCCCTGAGGATCCGGAAGACCCAGTATGACCCGTCTGCCCTGGAGATCAGCGACAGCAGCAGGAACCCGGTGTTGCAGATGTTGGCTCCACTTCCCCAGAAACCGCACGGCTCCGTGTACACCTTCACCATGAACTCCAAGATGAAGACCACCAAGTAAAACACATCAGCCCCCTGAGGAACAGATTAAGCACAATAAACGCACTGTGATCCAGTCTCTCACACACACACACACACACACACATACATGCTCTCTGCCCTCCTTCCCTCTCTCCTCTATAAAATGTCGTAAAATTAGGTTACGTGGAATTTCTTCAGTTCACTCACCTCGAACAACGCTGAATACGCAGCTTTAAGTTCACGGTCTGTTTCCAGACCCATGAACGCGGCGTCCAGCACGACCACTAGAACCATGAAGGCCCTAAAATAACACCCAAGTCTACTCCTGCACACAAACAAAGACGCAACAGAGCAGCAGAGTTGGTGTTGTTCAAGCAGAATGCACAAGATGCAGAAATAGAAAAGAATATCCATCAAGAAAATGTAGAAGTTTTACATTCTGGAGCTGGAGGTCAGTTCCCCTCTGTCCTCCATCTCGACGTCTCCCTGTCTGTGGTCTTCCAGCCTTGACGCAGGCTTTTTATTCACATCACCATGACGACCAGAATCAGAACCATTATGACATCACACTGGCCGGAATGCGCTCAGCTGTGAGAATGGTGACACTGCTTCATGGCGATTCACTCTAAAGCACTTCATTTGATTCAGTATGACGATCAAAAGGGTTGTCAGGGGAACGGTAACAGTATTTCCCACAAACACTACAATTTTGCACACAAATATAATAAATGTAGATTTATTGAATACAGACAGCACGTCTCATAGAAGGTAAATATCAAATATCACACATTTAAATTCATTCATTTAGCTTTTTTTTTATTATTTTTTTTTTAAGATATTGTTGTAAAAGTCATCTTTTAATAAGTTGTAATTTATGGCCAATTATATTTTATTAAATAGTTTATAGAACATTTTCACCTAAATCACCTATGTAGTGTTACTGGAGTTGGAAGCCTTTGTTGTGTTTAATAAACATAAAGAGTGATGATCTTTACACTTACTCTCATCCATTCATTTAATGATTAGAGACCTATCGTATAGTCTCTGAACCTTTCTGAACACCTCACAGAACTGAGCTTTGCCATAAAAGCTCTCCCTGCGGGTCTTCACATCAGGAATAAAGAGAGGGTTAGATCTGGCAAGGATGCAGCAGATCCTAAACGACACAAGTACATAAGCTTACACGATCAATCATTTACAACGGGTACGCTTGAAGCATGTTAGCTGTGTCTACTACAGGGGTCATCACATAAACAATGACAATACGAACGATAACATACAGACAGTATTTACACTCTTCTATACCAGTATTATTTACACGTCTTGTTTATGGCTATGTTGATGTATACCGGTAAGATAAGCAACGATAACTATTTGCACTATCCTGGGGTTATTGGCTGTGTCTCTTCCCCACTCTAGGTTAACCACGGATCTTGTCGGCTCCAAGAAGAAGGCCCACTCACCAGCGCTCTCGTTCTCCCAGGATCACCAGGTAAGTAACATGCTCAGTGACCATCTCTATTGTGTGTGGGCTGCTGAGGAGTCAACTACCAGGGACTTCCCTACATGTGTTTTAATGCATTCTGTGCGTTTTTGTAACTTTCTGGCAACGTGGTTTGTGCGTTTTGTCGCACCTGATGCGTTTTTACACATTTGGTGGTTTCTCCATCTTTTTTGCCCTTTTTTGCATTCGGTGCCATTTTACGGCCGTTATGTGCACTTTTCTGTGTAAATAAGTTGACTATGGTACATTCTTTTTAGCTTTGAATGTCCAAGCAACTCCACTCCTAGTAAGAGGCAGTGGAAGAAGCATCATTTGATTGCCCCTGTTCAGTATTGGGGGTCTGTCATGGCAGGTTAGGCCGGACACAAAGAACACTCGCAGAAATGGGTCCAATGCAAGTAGTTTATTAACACAACCCAAGATAATACAAGGGGGCAAAATAAGGCAAAAGCAGCAGCAGCAGCAGCAGCTACAGGGCAACACATGTGAACACAACACAAACCTGACAAACCAGAGGGCGACAACAAAACACACCTGAGACTGGGGGACTCTGGGAGCTGAGCTTGTGAGAAGGGCGGGAAGCTAACGAGAACCTGCAGGCAGAGCCTGGGCTAACCAGGGGAGAACTAGCGACGCGCTGGACCGGCGCTGAGGCTACTAACAAGGGGGGGGGGGAGAGAGCTGAGGGACCAGCTGCAGAATCAAAAACGTCTTGGCCGACCAAACCTGGCACTGCTGCGTGAGCGCGGGTCTATCTTGGCGAGCGAGCCTTGCTGAATCCTTGAATGGCCGGGTGGCCAGCTCGCGAACGAGGGTGTCGAGCCGAAGCTGGCCTAAACACACACCGTGAGCAGTAACGGGAACCTCTCGGGCTACCCAAGCTTCCAAACACGCAATTCTCGACCTCGAACGAAGCGTCGAGGCTCCTGAAGTACCCCCAGCCTCAGGCGAAACACGTGAACATGAAACGAGCCACTGAATCGACACAATGAACCAAACATGAACACAAATGAACATGAATCACGAACCGATACACATGAAAAAGAACCAAACACGTGAACCAAACGAGGCGGAAGTCGTTATTTGGGCCGTATGTGGGCGGCGGCTCGGAATCGCCCGAGGCTGAACTGTGTGCTGCACAGCTAGAAACCACCCTTTCATTTCTACATCACACTCTGCTGAAGAACCAGCCCACAAAACAACAACTCCATTTCTTTGTGCAATCACTTGAATTCTTCTCCCCAGTCCCGGCGTCCCAGACAGATGAGCAACAATTCCCCCTGGAGGAAGAGCTGCACATCTTTCAAGTCACTTTAAAGTCCATGTTCTACATCTCCTGTATAATAGTTATGTTGCTGTACTTTGTGTTGCTATGGACAACGAACAGCAATTAGATCTATTACATTTTTACATAGAACTACTGTAAACCCTGAAGTCCATGTTGATGTATGGAGCTCTACACCAGGCTGCAGCAGGGAAAACACGCAGGCTTCTCCTCTAAAGCGTGCAGTGTTCTCTGAGCAGTGTGTTACCGGCTCCTGACGAGCTGGATCATAACGTGCAAATAATCCAGACATTTTAAACGTGTCAGTGCTCTGCCTCCACAGATAGGGGGCTCCCTTCCGATACTGTACAGAACCGGACGTACCTACAGTACTACGTCACCCAGGTGAAACCTTTAAATCCCTCGACCACCCATTGTTCCCTTTTTCTGGCACGTCGCCCACTTGGTGGTAGCCGCAAGAGAAGGGGGCCACTCATTTCAACGCGTTATTGTGTTGGATGCTAGCCAAGTTTCCTCAACTGTCACCAAAACAGCTGACCTCGGAACATCGCTGACGGCCGGAGCTCCAGAATCATCCCCGGGACAAACTACGAGGGATCAGGGATTTAACCTCCGACTACGGACCGCACGCCTGAGACCTTCAGGAGACGCGTTTCGTCGGAACTTTCGCTCTGAGAAATTCCTCAAGCTGCGAGCCGGACTCTCCTCTAAAAGTAAGACTGTGAATCGGGGCAGTGTTGGAGGCACTCAGTAGATTATTGGATGTTGGTGCTCTTGAAAACAGTGATCCACTAGATTGTAGGATTGTTGTTGTTGTTTACGCTGATTAGACTAAAGGAAGTACAGCGTTTGATCAGCCTTTTCTTGTCCTCCTATCTCACGCGACTAACTTGGTTGTAGCATTTGATTTCGAATGACTTTGGTGAGCTTTGATCTAAAGGGACTCTGACCCTTAAGAAGCCTTATTTTAGACCAACTCACTGCTAGATCCCCTCGCGGAGCTGTGGACGCGCTTCTCTAGCCTGAGCTGCGTGGTTACTATTGCTCGTGGATTCTTCTCGCCATCCCGTGTGTTTAAATCTCCCTCCGAGGGCTTGGCTTTTGTTCCACTCTGCCACGTGAGTTGGATAAAGCCTCGCACCTTTTGAGATCATACACACATCACTGGGTTACAAAGGACAGTCGCTAAAGCTCCGCCGCTCCTCACACCTCTCCTTTGTTCTCGGCGCGCCAGACGCGCGCGTTCGTAAACACACACACACATGCATACACGTACACACTCCTACACCCACGTGTACGGACCCCCACCCCCCAGTTGCAGACGCATACCTATACTCCCTAGCGAAGTTTGAGCAAAGATTTAGCTTTATTTAGATCTATTTTCCTGCTGACTGTCTTTACTATTGTGGATTAGTATGTTTTTCTGTTTGAGCCGAATTGTTTGTCTTGTTTTCACTCACCTTTTGGGTTCTGCAGCTGATCTCTCAGCTCTCGTTCTCACGTCACGTAAGTTCCCTAGCGCCTGACGAGCGCAGCTTTGCTTTCCCCCAGTTTCCCCAGGCGCTGCCTGTAGGTCTTGGTTATCGTTGCGCATCCCTCTCAGTCCCGGTACGCTAGCCTAGCTCCAGGATTCCCTCCAGCCTCAGGTGTGTGTCTTTGCTTTGCCCACGTTACTTTGTCCCTGTTGTTTGGTTTATCCTTTGGCCCTGTACCTTTGCTGCCTCTTCCTGAGTGTAGCCTTGTTTGAATAAACGTTCTTGCATCGAGCCATCTATGTCTGTTTATTTATTTATTTTTATTATTTTTAACGGACTGACCGAGCACAAACAGCTAAATCAATACACAAGCATGATGATGCAACATATTGCAGGGATGTTTGGTGTGTGTCCCTCAGGATGATGTACTTCACTTGTTTTTTAATCGTCCACATTTGAAACATGTCAAACTCCATAGTCTAATAGATAGTCTGGTCTAAGCCTTCTTTATGTGTCTGTCAGAAGTGGAAGCCGACACGCTCGTCTGCTGTTGTAGTGCATCTGCCTCACAGTTCAGCGTGTTGTGCGGTTTCGGAGGCTTTTCTGCTCAACACACTCGTACACAGTTGTACTGTAGTCTTCAGCTCCTCAACAAGGTGTGTATCCATCTGTAGAACTGCGACTCACTGGATGGGTTTTCTTTATTGCACCAATCTGAGTGAGCTCTAGAGAGTGTTGCACATGAAAATCTCCTCAGTTCTAGAATAACTCAAAAACCAGCCCATGTAACCCCAACAAAACCACACTATGCTGAAAATCACAAAGATTACTTTTATTATTACTCCTCATTGGGAAGGTTGATACGAACATTACCTGAAGCCGCTGGCCTGTCTTTACATGATTTTATACCCTGCACTGCTAATAAAGAGAACTGCATAAGGTGTTCCTAATAAACTGTTTGGTGAGATCATAAACCAGATGTTTAAAGAATAAAATGACTATTTAATATCAGCCTGTTTTCAGTTTGTGAGTCAAAGAACCCAAGTATTTACATTTTTACTTTCATTATTTGAACTTTTTCAAGACTCGCAGGACTACCATATTAGATCTACTTCATCACTACAGATTTACAGTAAAGTAATAGCTTGAGCATTGATGAAATGTGTCCATATTTACCACAAACATGTGTCTGCCTATTGCAAACTCTCCCAGCATTATTGAGCTAACACCACAATCTGTGTTTACTGATATCAGTGTACATGAACCCAGCTGAAGAACAAACCCAAAGCCAAGACCTTACACAACTCAATTCTCCTTTCAGTTCAATTCAAATTTATTTCATAGTCACTGCATAGTCATGCAGTGAGGTGAGGAGGGATCAATGCTGGGCCCCAGAGCAGCACATCAGGCAGCAGGGTGGTGGAGAGCCAGGTCTGGCGGTACCGGGATGGAACAGTTGGAACTGAGCATCTCATTACATGGAAAAGAGAGAGAAAGAAAACAGAAAGGAGGGAAAAACACAAGGGGTTTTTGCAACATGATCTGTGGGGTTATACAGCAGGACAGGATCCCATGGGTAGGCAGGAGCATCCAACCACAAATGGTCTGGCGTCAGCGGCTAGCAGGGAGCAGCTCGGCACATGGGGAGAGAAAAGAAAGGAGAAAATGAAGTGTTTTGGCGTTTGAATAGACTGATGTACCTCCTGTAAAAGAAGTAGATTAGATAAACAGAATTTAAAGTGTCTTACAGTAGTGCTGGTTATGACTGAGAATCCATCTAAATTTAGAGCACTACAAATAGATTTACCCATCTTTGAATCAATAAGTAATACCTCTGTTTTACCTGGATTAAGCAAACCGTAAGTTGTGGGGCATCCAGTTCTTTATGTCTTTAAGACAGTCTGTTCTGGAGACAAATGGTCTTGTTGGAAGTACAGGTGTCGTTAGCATAGCAATTAAAGTCGATACCATGCTTCCGGACTATTTTAACCCAGCGGCAGCATAAGAACATTCAATAATAACAGACCCGGGATTGACCCTTCTTATACTCCGTATAATCCGTAAGCATGGTACTGACATGGTAAGAATGTCTTTAATATTTATTATGAGTTCTATTAATAAGACTAAAAGGCACACGATTTTCCTTCAGTTCCTTATGGTCCAATAACTGAATTTTAATAAATATAGTGACTTCCTAAAGAATTCCTGGAATTCCTGAAACAATTCCTAGGTGGTGGTTCTGTTACTGCTTTGGTGTTTCTATGTGGTTGCGAGGGTGTTTCTTGGTGGTTGCCATGCGGTCGTTAGGCCATTAAGAGCTGCACAAGCATTGTCACAAACCAGCAGACATCCGGGTCCAAGCCCCAAGCGAGCAAGCCAACGGCAACAGTGGCAAGGAAAAACTCCCTCAGATGGAGAGGAAGAAACCTTGAGAGGAACCAAGACTCACAGGGGGAACCATCCTCCTTTGGTTGACACGGGAGAGCAAAACCACGCAACAAAAGCATGCAATGAAAGAAATAACTAAGGGATACATAGACGAGAGCCTAATACTGCCCAGATGTATTGAATGAATCACATGAATTAGATCTGTGATTCGTTATTCTCATCTTCTGATCCGCTTAGTCCAATTTAGGACCGCAGAGGCAATAGGGCAAGCAAAGCGACCCAGGCATCCCTGTCCCCAGGCACTTCTACCAGCTCCTCCTTAGGACCCCTAGATGCTTCCAGGCCAGCCAGGAAATACAATCCATCCAGCGGGTCCTGGGTCATCCTCGGGGTCTCATCCAAAGTCGCTGATGCCCGGTAAACAGTTCAAGCGCACGCCGAAGGCCTCCGCACGTGGAAGCCAGGCAGACACAGCTCCGACACCGGGAGTACGAGGAACGAGCGGCTGGCGTTAGCAAACCCGCCAAGCCCGTGCTCCTAGAGCTCCTCCCGCAGGATGTTTCGGGGAACACGATCATAAGCCTTCTCAGTGTAGAAAACGCATGAAGACCGGGGCGGCAAATCCTCACGTTCCTTCAACTACCTGACGGAGAGAGAAGAGCTGGTCTGCTGTTCCACGGGCAGGATGGACTCCGCATCCACTATCCATCAGAGGAATAGTTCAAATCCTGGAGGTACCCTGGAAAAGACTTTCTGAGAGAGGCTGGGAACCACCACCCCTGTTCGCCAATCCAGAGACACTGCTCCCAGGATTCATGCTACATTGAAGAGGCGTGTCAGCCAAGACAGACCCTCAATGTCCAGAGCCTTCAGCAACTCTGGGCAAATCTCATCCGCTCCCGGAGCCGTTCACCCAGCAGAAGAATGAAGTCAGTACGTGGAACTCTCCGGAATTCCACCTACCGGCACAAACTTCAAATGAGCGGCTGCAGACCAGATACACGCGAGTATCCCCGCACCCACCCGGCACTTCTCACCCCGGGGCAACTTCTGAGTAGGAGAGAGACTATCTTCTACTCAGGAGTTTAGTTGCGGAGCCTAGACTGCGAGCGAAGGCGAACAGAACTATATGCTATATACAGCTGCTATCTCTCAACCTTCCGCACCAGCTCATAGCTCCTTACCCGCTAGTGAGGTCACATTACACTCACCAAGAGGCAGTTGCAATGCTGTTGCCAAGCAGTTGCTTTGGTCTCAGAAGTGGATGGAATGCGCTCACTAGGGTATTGCTCTGCTGTTCCACATCATTGCTATGCAGTTATACGTGGTTGCTATGCTCTTTAAAGCTGCTTGGTGACAATGTTGGTGGAAGTTGAGCTGTGTCACATGGTTCTATGCTGTTCTACGGGATTTGTTAAGAAGATGCTGCTGCTGCTTCAGTGGCGTTTGCTACGGTGTTGTTTAGCAAACTTTTTTGCAGCCATTACCAAACGCCAAGCGCTTTTAGCTTTCCCTTTCTGGAGTCCTGGCTTTGATCCAGCAGGGACATTCCTCGCTGCTCTTCCTCGCTGCTCTTCCAGGTCCAGCTCCAGGAGTTCACGCTGGATACGAAGAGCATCGTCAGAGATCTGCTTCAGCCTACACACACACACACACACACACGTTATTATGATAATGTTAGCACCATAAAGTCACACATCTACACGGGCTGGAGGTGATGTAGTTTTTTTTTTTAAGATAATTAATAAATGTATGCATTGAGGTGGGCGGGGTTATAAACATGCCTACAACCTATCAGAGTGAGGGGGTTGGAGTGTATAAACATGGATGTATTCTATCAGAGCAGAGTGGGTGCAGGGTTGTGGGGTAATTTACACATCTAGTGCAGTTTATCTGGTGTTGTATTGTTCAGAGTTCATTTCCACTGTTTTATCAGATCACTATAATAGAATAGAGACAGTTTTACCTTCTAAAATATCAAAGATCCAAACAAATCCTCACTTTAAAAAACCAAAACATCTATTAAACCTGAATGAGTGTGTGTGTGTGTGTGTGTGTGTGTATATATTTGTGTGTATGCTCTCCAATTGCCTACTTTCTCATGTCTTCCTCCTGCTTCTCTAACGTGGTCAGATACAGGTTGATCCACGTCAAGCTTGTGCAGACCTCTTTCGGTTCGAGGAAGTCAGCGCTGTCAGACTGTTGATATTTCAGTCTGAGCTGGTGAAAATACTCTGCCTGTAGGAGATGGAAACAGCGCTACGGTTTAGACACATCATTGTAGAAAAAAAACACTTGTGGAAAGGATTTTTTTTTTACCTGATTTTCTTTCCAAATTATTCATGTCTGATTTCCCTCTCTAATCAGATCCCTCCCCCCCACTGCATAATACTACCTAGCTCGGTGGGTAAGGGCCAGCGGAAGTTACACGTAAAGCTCAATGCTGAATGACTTACCGGACTCTGAAGCAGCTGCTCCTTTCGCTTTCTCTGCATCCTCTTTTTCTGCAGATCTTCCTCTTCCATCTTCTGCATCTTTATATGCTTAGATGTTTGCTGTTTGAAATTAGAGAGAATAAACAGTTCATGAATGATGACAAAGACTAAAGCTAAAGCTTTTCTCAGAACATACCATTAGTTTCGGAACAAAAAAAAAACCCTTTGAAAGACTCTTCTCTTCCAACGATGTGTTCGACACCTCAAGCATTAAAGAGCATGTTTTCACTCAGAATATTCTAAGATGACAGTGAATCGTCTTGAACTAAACTGTATCATCACTGATGCTTCACTGTTAAAAAGGCTCTTCTGTCTATGCTTTGGCTTAATCTGGGTATCTGGACCTTAGACGTTCTAGACAACAAATGACTGTAAACGACAAGTCAAACAACTCCACAAAAGAGAGACTTACCATGACCAATCCCGTGAACATGTTAAGGAACATGAAGTTGCCTATCAGGATCAGGATGATGAAAAACAGCTCACTGTAGGCAATCCCTAGACTATGAAGTCTGTCCTGGTGTTCCAGCCAGCCTGAAATCTACAATAGAGCAATAACGTTAATGGTAATAATGGTGGAAATAAAGTTCATCCCCTAATTGGACTAATGTGAAATGTGTGGATTGTTGTGAAAAGGTGAGCGTGAAAGTCTCTTGCCTAGTGCGTGCGTGTACATTTCTGGCATGAATGAGCAGGTGTCCAAGTTGGCTCCTAATAATGTGCTCCGTGAGCGTATGTAGACGTATGCATGTTCTGGATGTTCAGTATCTGTAAATGCAGCTGACTGTGTTTGACTCACTGTGACTACGCTCAAGGTGGAGAGCAACGCAACACCCATATCCCCCCAGTTCTCGGGGTCCGCGGTCCCGAAATGCTGCACTCCGGCGACGGCAAAGACGAGCAAGATGAAGAAAATCATGGCCGTCACGTACGCAGCTGTCTTCAGGCCTTGGAACAGAATCAAGACCAGGTCCTGGAAAACAGCACATCATGTCTTTACACTACCGGTCAGAGTATCGGAAATGTGTCTTCTGTTTTCTTAATGGCACATGATAATAATCAATAACCTAGAATTATGGAAAACAAGTGCTATTATACACTTTATGTCCAAATGTTTGTGGACTTTCTATTCTGCTTTTGTTTGAGTAACTTTCTACTGTCTACCCTTCATTCCCATCATGCACTTTACCTGGATACTGGGGATGATAAAGATGATTCTCAGGATCCGGAAAGCCCTGAGGATCCGGAAGACCCAGTATGACCCGTCTGCCCTGGAGATCAGCGACAGCAGCAGGAACCCGGTGTTGCAGATGTTGGCTCCACTTCCCCAGAAACCGCACGGCTCCGTGTACACCTTCACCATGAACTCCAAGATGAAGACCACCAAGTAAAACACATCAGCCCCCTGAGGAACAGATTAAGCACAATAAACGCACTGTGATCCAGTCTCTCACACACACACACACACACACACATACATGCTCTCTGCCCTCCTTCCCTCTCTCCTCTATAAAATGTCGTAAAATTAGGTTACGTGGAATTTCTTCAGTTCACTCACCTCGAACAACGCTGAATACGCAGCTTTAAGTTCACGGTCTGTTTCCAGACCCATGAACGCGGCGTCCAGCACGACCACTAGAACCATGAAGGCCCTAAAATAACACCCAAGTCTACTCCTGCACACAAACAAAGACGCAACAGAGCAGCAGAGTTGGTGTTGTTCAAGCAGAATGCACAAGATGCAGAAATAGAAAAGAATATCCATCAAGAAAATGTAGAAGTTTTACATTCTGGAGCTGGAGGTCAGTTCCCCTCTGTCCTCCATCTCGACGTCTCCCTGTCTGTGGTCTTCCAGCCTTGACGCAGGCTTTTTATTCACATCACCATGACGACCAGAATCAGAACCATTATGACATCACACTGGCCGGAATGCGCTCAGCTGTGAGAATGGTGACACTGCTTCATGGCGATTCACTCTAAAGCACTTCATTTGATTCAGTATGACGATCAAAAGGGTTGTCAGGGGAACGGTAACAGTATTTCCCACAAACACTACAATTTTGCACACAAATATAATAAATGTAGATTTATTGAATACAGACAGCACGTCTCATAGAAGGTAAATATCAAATATCACACATTTAAATTCATTCATTTAGCTTTTTTTTAATTATTTTTTTTTTAAGATATTGTTGTAAAAGTCATCTTTTAATAAGTTGTAATTTATGGCCAATTATATTTTATTAAATAGTTTATAGAACATTTTCACCTAAATCACCTATGTAGTGTTACTGGAGTTGGAAGCCTTTGTTGTGTTTAATAAACATAAAGAGTGATGATCTTTACACTTACTCTCATCCATTCATTTAATGATTAGAGACCTATCGTATAGTCTCTGAACCTTTCTGAACACCTCACAGAACTGAGCTTTGCCATAAAAGCTCTCCCTGCGGGTCTTCACATCAGGAATAAAGAGAGGGTTAGATCTGGCAAGGATGCAGCAGATCCTAAACGACACAAGTACATAAGCTTACACGATCAATCATTTACAACGGGTACGCTTGAAGCATGTTAGCTGTGTCTACTACAGGGGTCATCACATAAACAATGACAATACGAACGATAACATACAGACAGTATTTACACTCTTCTATACCAGTATTATTTACACGTCTTGTTTATGGCTATGTTGATGTATACCGGTAAGATAAGCAACGATAACTATTTGCACTATCCTGGGGTTATTGGCTGTGTCTCTTCCCCACTCTAGGTTAACCACGGATCTTGTCGGCTCCAAGAAGAAGGCCCACTCACCAGCGCTCTCGTTCTCCCAGGATCACCAGGTAAGTAACATGCTCAGTGACCATCTCTATTGTGTGTGGGCTGCTGAGGAGTCAACTACCAGGGACTTCCCTACATGTGTTTTAATGCATTCTGTGCGTTTTTGTAACTTTCTGGCAACGTGGTTTGTGCGTTTTGTCGCACCTGATGCGTTTTTACACATTTGGTGGTTTCTCCATCTTTTTTGCCCTTTTTTGCATTCGGTGCCATTTTACGGCCGTTATGTGCACTTTTCTGTGTAAATAAGTTGACTATGGTACATTCTTTTTAGCTTTGAATGTCCAAGCAACTCCACTCCTAGTAAGAGGCAGTGGAAGAAGCATCATTTGATTGCCCCTGTTCAGTATTGGGGGTCTGTCATGGCAGGTTAGGCCGGACACAAAGAACACTCGCAGAAATGGGTCCAATGCAAGTAGTTTATTAACACAACCCAAGATAATACAAGGGGGCAAAATAAGGCAAAAGCAGCAGCAGCAGCAGCAGCTACAGGGCAACACATGTGAACACAACACAAACCTGACAAACCAGAGGGCGACAACAAAACACACCTGAGACTGGGGGACTCTGGGAGCTGAGCTTGTGAGAAGGGCGGGAAGCTAACGAGAACCTGCAGGCAGAGCCTGGGCTAACCAGGGGAGAACTAGCGACGCGCTGGACCGGCGCTGAGGCTACTAACAAGGGGGGGGGGGGGGGGAGAGAGCTGAGGGACCAGCTGCAGAATCAAAAACGTCTAGGCCGACCAAACCTGGCACTGCTGCGTGAGCGCGGGTCTATCTTGGCGAGCGAGCCTTGCTGAATCCTTGAATGGCCGGGTGGCCAGCTCGCGAACGAGGGTGTCGAGCCGAAGCTGGCCTAAACACACACCGTGAGCAGTAACGGGAACCTCTCGGGCTACCCAAGCTTCCAAACACGCAATTCTCGGCCTCGAACGAAGCGTCGAGGCTCCTGAAGTACCCCCAGCCTCAGGCGAAACACGTGAACATGAAACGAGCCACTGAATCGACACAATGAACCAAACATGAACACAAATGAACATGAATCACGAACCGATACACATGAAAAGAACCAAACAAGGCGGAAGTCGTTATTTGGGCCGTATGTGGGCGGCGGCTCGGAATCGCCCGAGGCTGAACTGTGTGCTGCACAGCTAGAAACCACCCTTTCATTTCTACATCACACTCTGCTGAAGAACCAGCCCACAAAACAACAACTCCATTTCTTTGTGCAATCACTTGAATTCTTCTCCCCAGTCCCGGCGTCCCAGACAGATGAGCAACAATTCCCCCTGGAGGAAGAGCTGCACATCTTTCAAGTCCCTTTAAAGTCCATGTTCTACATCTCCTGTATAATAGTTATGTTGCTGTACTTTGTGTTGCTATGGACAACGAACAGCAATTAGATCTATTACATTTTTACATAGAACTACTGTAAACCCTGAAGTCCATGTTGATGTATGGAGCTCTACACCAGGCTGCAAATAATCCAGACATTTTAAACGTGTCAGTGCTCTGCCTCCACAGACAGGGGGCTCCCTTCCGATACTGTACAGAACCGGACGTACCTACAGTACTACGTCACCCAGGTGAAACCTTTAAATCCCTCGACCACCCATTGTTCCCTTTTTCTGGCACGTCGCCCACTTGGTGGTAGCCGCAAGAGAAGGGGGCCACTCATTTCAACGCGTTATTGTGTTGGATGCTAGCCAAGTTTCCTCAACTGTCACCAAAACAGCTGACCTCGGAACATCGCTGACGGCCGGAGCTCCAGAATCATCCCCGGGACAAACTACGAGGGATCAGGGATTTAACCTCCGACTACGGACCGCACGCCTGAGACCTTCAGGAGACGCGTTTCGTCGGAACTTTCGCTCTGAGAAATTCCTCAAGCTGCGAGCCGGACTCTCCTCTAAAAGTAAGACTGTGAATCGGGGCAGTGTTGGAGGCACTCAGTAGATTATTGGATGTTGGTGCTCTTGAAAACAGTGATCCACTAGATTGTAGGATTGTTGTTGTTGTTTACGCTGATTAGACTAAAGGAAGTACAGCGTTTGATCAGCCTTTTCTTGTCCTCCTATCTCACGCGACTAACTTGGTTGTAGCATTTGATTTCGAATGACTTTGGTGAGCTTTGATCTAAAGGGACTCTGACCCTTAAGAAGCCTTATTTTAGACCAACTCACTGCTAGATCCCCTCGCGGAGCTGTGGACGCGCTTCTCTAGCCTGAGCTGCGTGGTTACTATTGCTCGTGGATTCTTCTCGCCATCCCGTGTGTTTAAATCTCCCTCCGAGGGCTTGGCTTTTGTTCCACTCTGCCACGTGAGTTGGATAAAGCCTCGCACCTTTTGAGATCATACACACATCACTGGGTTACAAAGGACAGTCGCTAAAGCTCCGCCGCTCCTCACACCTCTCCTTTCTTCTCGGCGCGCCAGACGCGCGCGTTCGTAAACACACACACACACGCATACACGTACACACTCCTACACCCACGTGTACGGACCCCCACCCCCCAGTTGCAGACGCATACCTATACTCCCTAGCGAAGTTTGAGCAAAGATTTAGCTTTATTTAGATCTATTTTCCTGCTGACTGTCTCTACTATTGTGGATTAGTATGTTTTTCTGTTTGAGCCGAATTGTTTGTCTTGTTTTCACTCACCTTTTGGGTTCTGCAGCTGATCTCTCAGCTCTCGTTCTCACGTCACGTAAGTTCCCTAGCGCCTGACGAGCGCAGCTTTGCTTTCCCCCAGTTTCCCCAGGCGCTGCCTGTAGGTCTTGGTTATCGTTGCGCATCCCTCTCAGTCCCGGTACGCTAGCCTAGCTCCAGGATTCCCTCCAGCCTCAGGTGTGTGTCTTTGCTTTGCCCACGTTACTTTGTCCCTGTTGTTTGGTTTATCCTTTGGCCCTGTACCTTTGCTGCCTCTTCCTGAGTGTAGCCTTGTTTGAATAAACGTTCTTGCATCGAGCCATCTATGTCTATTTATTTATTTATTTTTATTATTTTTAACGGACTGACCGAGCACAAACAGCTAAATCAATACACAAGCATGATGATGCAACATATTGCAGGGATGTTTGGTGTGTGTCCCTCAGGATGATGTACTTCACTTGTTTTTTAATCGTCCACATTTGAAACATGTCAAACTCCATAGTCTAATAGATAGTCTGGTCTAAGCCTTCTTTATGTGTCTGTCAGAAGTGGAAGCCGACACGCTCGTCTGCTGTTGTAGTGCATCTGCCTCACAGTTCAGCGTGTTGTGCGGTTTCGGAGGCTTTTCTGCTCAACACACTCGTACACAGTTGTACTGTAGTCTTCAGCTCCTCAACAAGGTGTGTATCCATCTGTAGAACTGCGACTCACTGGATGGGTTTTCTTTATTGCACCAATCTGAGTGAGCTCTAGAGAGTGTTGCACATGAAAATCTCCTCAGTTCTAGAATAACTCAAAAACCAGCCCATGTAACCCCAACAAAACCACACTATGCTGAAAATCACAAAGATTACTTTTATTATTACTCCTCATTGGGAAGGTTGATACGAACATTACCTGAAGCCGCTGGCCTGTCTTTACATGATTTTATACCCTGCACTGCTAATAAAGAGAACTGCATAAGGTGTTCCTAATAAACTGTTTGGTGAGATCATAAACCAGATGTTTAAAGAATAAAATGACTATTTAATATCAGCCTGTTTTCAGTTTGTGAGTCAAAGAACCCAAGTATTTACATTTTTACTTTCATTATTTGAACTTTTTCAAGACTCGCAGGACTACCATATTAGATCTACTTCATCACTACAGATTTACAGTAAAGTAATAGCTTGAGCATTGATGAAATGTGTCCATATTTACCACAAACATGTGTCTGCCTATTGCAAACTCTCCCAGCATTATTGAGCTAACACCACAATCTGTGTTTACTGATATCAGTGTACATGAACCCAGCTGAAGAACAAACCCAAAGCCAAGACCTTACACAACTCAATTCTCCTTTCAGTTCAATTCAAATTTATTTCATAGTCACTGCATAGTCATGCAGTGAGGTGAGGAGGGATCAATGCTGGGCCCCAGAGCAGCACATCAGGCAGCAGGGTGGTGGAGAGCCAGGTCTGGCGGTACCGGGATGGAACAGTTGGAACTGAGCATCTCATTACATGGAAAAGAGAGAGAAAGAAAACAGAAAGGAGGGAAAAACACAAGGGGTTTTTGCAACATGATCTGTGGGGTTATACAGCAGGACAGGATCCCATGGGTAGGCAGGAGCATCCAACCACAAATGGTCTGGCGTCAGCGGCTAGCAGGGAGCAGCTCGGCACATGGGGAGAGAAAAGAAAGGAGAAAATGAAGTGTTTTGGCGTTTGAATAGACTGATGTACCTCCTGTAAAAGAAGTAGATTAGATAAACAGAATTTAAAGTGTCTTACAGTAGTGCTGGTTATGACTGAGAATCCATCTAAATTTAGAGCACTACAAATAGATTTACCCATCTTTGAATCAATAAGTAATACCTCTGTTTTACCTGGATTAAGCAAACCGTAAGTTGTGGGGCATCCAGTTCTTTATGTCTTTAAGACAGTCTGTTCTGGAGACAAATGGTCTTGTTGGAAGTACAGGTGTCGTTAGCATAGCAATTAAAGTCGATACCATGCTTCCGGACTATTTTAACCCAGCGGCAGCATAAGAAGATTCAGTAATAACACACCCGGGATTGACCCTTCTTATACTCCGTATAATCCGTAAGCATGGTACTGACATGGTAAGAATGTCTTTAATAATTATTATGATTTCTATTAATAAGACTAAAAGGCACACGATTTTCCTTCAGTTCCTTATGGTCCAATAACTGAATTTTAATAAATATAGTGACTTCCTAAAGAATTCCTGGAATTCCTGAAACAATTCCTAGGTGGTGGTTCTGTTACTGCTTTGGTGTTTCTATGTGGTTGCGAGGGTGTTTCTTGGTGGTTGCCATGCGGTTGTTAGGCCATTAAGAGCTGCACAAGCATTGTCACAAACCAGCAGACATCCGGGTCCAAGCCCCAAGCGAGCAAGCCAACGGCAACAGTGGCAAGGAAAAACTCCCTCAGATGGAGAGGAAGAAACCTTGAGAGGAACCAAGACTCACAGGGGGAACCATCCTCCTTTGGTTGACACGGGAGAGCAAAACCACGCAACAAAAGCATGCAATGAAAGAAATAACTAAGGGATACATAGACGAGAGCCTAATACTGCCCAGAAGTATTGAATGAATCACATGAATTAGATCTGTGATTCGTTATTCTCATCTTCTGATCCGCTTAGTCCAATTTAGGACCGCAGAGGCAATAGGGCAAGCAAAGCGACCCAGGCATCCCTGTCCCCAGGCACTTCTACCAGCTCCTCCTTAGGACCCCTAGATGCTTCCAGGCCAGCCAGGAAATACAATCCATCCAGCGGGTCCTGGGTCATCCTCGGGGTCTCATCCAAAGTCGCTGATGCCCGGTAAACAGTTCAAGCGCACGCCGAAGGCCTCCGCACGTGGAAGCCAGGCAGACACAGCTCCGACACCGGGAGTACGAGGAACGAGCGGCTGGCGTTAGCAAACCCGCCAAGCCCGTGCTCCTAGAGCTCCTCCCGCAGGATGTTTCGGGGAACACGATCATAAGCCTTCTCAGTGTAGAAAACGCATGAAGACCGGGGCGGCAAATCCTCACGTTCCTTCAACTACCTGACGGAGAGAGAAGAGCTGGTCTGCTGTTCCACGGGCAGGATGGACTCCGCATCCACTATCCATCAGAGGAATAGTTCAAATCCTGGAGGTACCCTGGAAAAGACTTTCTGAGAGAGGCTGGGAACCACCACCCCGGTTCGCCAATCCAGAGACACTGCTCCCAGGATTCATGCTACATTGAAGAGGCGTGTCAGCCAAGACAGACCCTCAATGTCCAGAGCCTTCAGCAACTCTGGGCAAATCTCATCCGCTCCCGGAGCCGTTCACCCAGCAGAAGAATGAAGTCAGTACGTGGAACTCTCCGGAATTCCACCTACCGGCACAAACTTCAAATGAGCGGCTGCAGACCAGATACACGCGAGTATCCCCGCACCCACCCGGCACTTCTCACCCCGGGGCAACTTCTGAGTAGGAGAGAGACTATCTTCTACTCAGGAGTTTAGTTGCGGAGCCTAGACTGCGAGCGAAGGCGAACAGAACTATATGCTATATACAGCTGCTATCTCTCAACCTTCCGCACCAGCTCATAGCTCCTTACCCGCTAGTGAGGTCACATTACACTCACCAAGAGGCAGTTGCAATGCTGTTGCCAAGCAGTTGCTTTGGTCTCAGAAGTGGATGGAATGCGCTCACTAGGGTATTGCTCTGCTGTTCCACATCATTGCTATGCAGTTATACGTGGTTGCTATGCTCTTTAAAGCTGCTTGGTGACAATGTTGGTGGAAGTTGAGCTGTGTCACATGGTTCTATGCTGTTCTACGGGATTTGTTAAGAAGATGCTGCTGCTGCTTCAGTGGCGTTTGCTACGGTGTTGTTTAGCAAACTTTTTTGCAGCCATTACCAAACGCCAAGCGCTTTTAGCTTTCCCTTTCTGGAGTCCTGGCTTTGATCCAGCAGGGACATTCCTCGCTGCTCTTCCTCGCTGCTCTTCCAGGTCCAGCTCCAGGAGTTCACGCTGGATACGAAGAGCATCGTCAGAGATCTGCTTCAGCCTACACACACACACACACACACACGTTATTATGATAATGTTAGCACCATAAAGTCACACATCTACACGGGCTGGAGGTGATGTAGTTTTTTTTTTTAAGATAATTAATAAATGTATGCATTGAGGTGGGCGGGGTTATAAACATGCCTACAACCTATCAGAGTGAGGGGGTTGGAGTGTATAAACATGGATGTATTCTATCAGAGCAGAGTGGGTGCAGGGTTGTGGGGTAATTTACACATCTAGTGCAGTTTATCTGGTGTTGTATTGTTCAGAGTTCATTTCCACTGTTTTATCAGATCACTATAATAGAATAGAGACAGTTTTACCTTCTAAAATATCAAAGATCCAAACAAATCCTCACTTTAAAAAACCAAAACATCTATTAAACCTGAATGAGTGTGTGTGTGTGTGTGTGTGTGTGTATATATTTGTGTGTATGCTCTCCAATTGCCTACTTTCTCATGTCTTCCTCCTGCTTCTCTAACGTGGTCAGATACAGGTTGATCCACGTCAAGCTTGTGCAGACCTCTTTCGGTTCGAGGAAGTCAGCGCTGTCAGACTGTTGATATTTCAGTCTGAGCTGGTGAAAATACTCTGCCTGTAGGAGATGGAAACAGCGCTACGGTTTAGACACATCATTGTAGAAAAAAAACACTTGTGGAAAGGATTTTTTTTTTACCTGATTTTCTTTCCAAATTATTCATGTCTGATTTCCCTCTCTAATCAGATCCCTCCCCCCCACTGCATAATACTACCTAGCTCGGTGGGTAAGGGCCAGCGGAAGTTACACGTAAAGCTCAATGCTGAATGACTTACCGGACTCTGAAGCAGCTGCTCCTTTCGCTTTCTCTGCATCCTCTTTTTCTGCAGATCTTCCTCTTCCATCTTCTGCATCTTTATATGCTTAGATGTTTGCTGTTTGAAATTAGAGAGAATAAACAGTTCATGAATGATGACAAAGACTAAAGCTAAAGCTTTTCTCAGAACATACCATTAGTTTCGGAACAAAAAAAAAACCCTTTGAAAGACTCTTCTCTTCCAACGATGTGTTCGACACCTCAAGCATTAAAGAGCATGTTTTCACTCAGAATATTCTAAGATGACAGTGAATCGTCTTGAACTAAACTGTATCATCACTGATGCTTCACTGTTAAAAAGGCTCTTCTGTCTATGCTTTGGCTTAATCTGGGTATCTGGACCTTAGACGTTCTAGACAACAAATGACTGTAAACGACAAGTCAAACAACTCCACAAAAGAGAGACTTACCATGACCAATCCCGTGAACATGTTAAGGAACATGAAGTTGCCTATCAGGATCAGGATGATGAAAAACAGCTCACTGTAGGCAATCCCTAGACTATGAAGTCTGTCCTGGTGTTCCAGCCAGCCTGAAATCTACAATAGAGCAATAACGTTAATGGTAATAATGGTGGAAATAAAGTTCATCCCCTAATTGGACTAATGTGAAATGTGTGGATTGTTGTGAAAAGGTGAGCGTGAAAGTCTCTTGCCTAGTGCGTGCGTGTACATTTCTGGCATGAATGAGCAGGTGTCCAAGTTGGCTCCTAATAATGTGCTCCGTGAGCGTATGTAGACGTATGCATGTTCTGGATGTTCAGTATCTGTAAATGCAGCTGACTGTGTTTGACTCACTGTGACTACGCTCAAGGTGGAGAGCAACGCAACACCCATATCCCCCCAGTTCTCGGGGTCCGCGGTCCCGAAATGCTGCACTCCGGCGACGGCAAAGACGAGCAAGATGAAGAAAATCATGGCCGTCACGTACGCAGCTGTCTTCAGGCCTTGGAACAGAATCAAGACCAGGTCCTGGAAAACAGCACATCATGTCTTTACACTACCGGTCAGAGTATCGGAAATGTGTCTTCTGTTTTCTTAATGGCACATGATAATAATCAATAACCTAGAATTATGGAAAACAAGTGCTATTATACACTTTATGTCCAAATGTTTGTGGACTTTCTATTCTGCTTTTGTTTGAGTAACTTTCTACTGTCTACCCTTCATTCCCATCATGCACTTTACCTGGATACTGGGGATGATAAAGATGATTCTCAGGATCCGGAAAGCCCTGAGGATCCGGAAGACCCAGTATGACCCGTCTGCCCTGGAGATCAGCGACAGCAGCAGGAACCCGGTGTTGCAGATGTTGGCTCCACTTCCCCAGAAACCGCACGGCTCCGTGTACACCTTCACCATGAACTCCAAGATGAAGACCACCAAGTAAAACACATCAGCCCCCTGAGGAACAGATTAAGCACAATAAACGCACTGTGATCCAGTCTCTCACACACACACACACACACACACATACATGCTCTCTGCCCTCCTTCCCTCTCTCCTCTATAAAATGTCGTAAAATTAGGTTACGTGGAATTTCTTCAGTTCACTCACCTCGAACAACGCTGAATACGCAGCTTTAAGTTCACGGTCTGTTTCCAGACCCATGAACGCGGCGTCCAGCACGACCACTAGAACCATGAAGGCCCTAAAATAACACCCAAGTCTACTCCTGCACACAAACAAAGACGCAACAGAGCAGCAGAGTTGGTGTTGTTCAAGCAGAATGCACAAGATGCAGAAATAGAAAAGAATATCCATCAAGAAAATGTAGAAGTTTTACATTCTGGAGCTGGAGGTCAGTTCCCCTCTGTCCTCCATCTCGACGTCTCCCTGTCTGTGGTCTTCCAGCCTTGACGCAGGCTTTTTATTCACATCACCATGACGACCAGAATCAGAACCATTATGACATCACACTGGCCGGAATGCGCTCAGCTGTGAGAATGGTGACACTGCTTCATGGCGATTCACTCTAAAGCACTTCATTTGATTCAGTATGACGATCAAAAGGGTTGTCAGGGGAACGGTAACAGTATTTCCCACAAACACTACAATTTTGCACACAAATATAATAAATGTAGATTTATTGAATACAGACAGCACGTCTCATAGAAGGTAAATATCAAATATCACACATTTAAATTCATTCATTTAGCTTTTTTTTAATTATTTTTTTTTTAAGATATTGTTGTAAAAGTCATCTTTTAATAAGTTGTAATTTATGGCCAATTATATTTTATTAAATAGTTTATAGAACATTTTCACCTAAATCACCTATGTAGTGTTACTGGAGTTGGAAGCCTTTGTTGTGTTTAATAAACATAAAGAGTGATGATCTTTACACTTACTCTCATCCATTCATTTAATGATTAGAGACCTATCGTATAGTCTCTGAACCTTTCTGAACACCTCACAGAACTGAGCTTTGCCATAAAAGCTCTCCCTGCGGGTCTTCACATCAGGAATAAAGAGAGGGTTAGATCTGGCAAGGATGCAGCAGATCCTAAACGACACAAGTACATAAGCTTACACGATCAATCATTTACAACGGGTACGCTTGAAGCATGTTAGCTGTGTCTACTACAGGGGTCATCACATAAACAATGACAATACGAACGATAACATACAGACAGTATTTACACTCTTCTATACCAGTATTATTTACACGTCTTGTTTATGGCTATGTTGATGTATACCGGTAAGATAAGCAACGATAACTATTTGCACTATCCTGGGGTTATTGGCTGTGTCTCTTCCCCACTCTAGGTTAACCACGGATCTTGTCGGCTCCAAGAAGAAGGCCCACTCACCAGCGCTCTCGTTCTCCCAGGATCACCAGGTAAGTAACATGCTCAGTGACCATCTCTATTGTGTGTGGGCTGCTGAGGAGTCAACTACCAGGGACTTCCCTACATGTGTTTTAATGCATTCTGTGCGTTTTTGTAACTTTCTGGCAACGTGGTTTGTGCGTTTTGTCGCACCTGATGCGTTTTTACACATTTGGTGGTTTCTCCATCTTTTTTGCCCTTTTTTGCATTCGGTGCCATTTTACGGCCGTTATGTGCACTTTTCTGTGTAAATAAGTTGACTATGGTACATTCTTTTTAGCTTTGAATGTCCAAGCAACTCCACTCCTAGTAAGAGGCAGTGGAAGAAGCATCATTTGATTGCCCCTGTTCAGTATTGGGGGTCTGTCATGGCAGGTTAGGCCGGACACAAAGAACACTCGCAGAAATGGGTCCAATGCAAGTAGTTTATTAACACAACCCAAGATAATACAAGGGGGCAAAATAAGGCAAAAGCAGCAGCAGCAGCAGCAGCTACAGGGCAACACATGTGAACACAACACAAACCTGACAAACCAGAGGGCGACAACAAAACACACCTGAGACTGGGGGACTCTGGGAGCTGAGCTTGTGAGAAGGGCGGGAAGCTAACGAGAACCTGCAGGCAGAGCCTGGGCTAACCAGGGGAGAACTAGCGACGCGCTGGACCGGCGCTGAGGCTACTAACAAGGGGGGGGGGGGGGAGAGAGAGAGCTGAGGGACCAGCTGCAGAATCAAAAACGTCTAGGCCGACCAAACCTGGCACTGCTGCGTGAGCGCGGGTCTATCTTGGCGAGCGAGCCTTGCTGAATCCTTGAATGGCCGGGTGGCCAGCTCGCGAACGAGGGTGTCGAGCCGAAGCTGGCCTAAACACACACCGTGAGCAGTAACGGGAACCTCTCGGGCTACCCAAGCTTCCAAACACGCAATTCTCGGCCTCGAACGAAGCGTCGAGGCTCCTGAAGTACCCCCAGCCTCAGGCGAAACACGTGAACATGAAACGAGCCACTGAATCGACACAATGAACCAAACATGAACACAAATGAACATGAATCACGAACCGATACACATGAAAAGAACCAAACAAGGCGGAAGTCGTTATTTGGGCCGTATGTGGGCGGCGGCTCGGAATCGCCCGAGGCTGAACTGTGTGCTGCACAGCTAGAAACCACCCTTTCATTTCTACATCACACTCTGCTGAAGAACCAGCCCACAAAACAAGAACTCCATTTCTTTGTGCAATCACTTGAATTCTTCTCCCCAGTCCCGGCGTCCCAGACAGATGAGCAACAATTCCCCCTGGAGGAAGAGCTGCACATCTTTCAAGTCCCTTTAAAGTCCATGTTCTACATCTCCTGTATAATAGTTATGTTGCTGTACTTTGTGTTGCTATGGACAACGAACAGCAATTAGATCTATTACATTTTTACATAGAACTACTGTAAACCCTGAAGTCCATGTTGATGTATGGAGCTCTACACCAGGCTGCAGCAGGGAAAACACGCAGGCTTCTCCTCTAAAGCGTGCAGTGTTCTCTGAGCGGTGTGTTACCGGCTCCTGACGAGCTGGATCATAACGTGCAAATAATCCAGACATTTTAAACGTGTCAGTGCTCTGCCTCCACAGACAGGGGGCTCCCTTCCGATACTGTACAGAACCGGACGTACCTACAGTACTACGTCACCCAGGTGAAACCTTTAAATCCCTCGACCACCCATTGTTCCCTTTTTCTGGCACGTCGCCCACTTGGTGGTAGCCGCAAGAGAAGGGGGCCACTCATTTCAACGCGTTATTGTGTTGGATGCTAGCCAAGTTTCCTCATCTGTACCCAAAACAGCTGACCTCGGAACATCGCTGACGGCCGGAGCTCCAGAATCATCCCCGGGACAAACTACGAGGGATCAGGGATTTAACCTCCGACTACGGACCGCACGCCTGAGACCTTCAGGAGACGCGTTTCGTCGGAACTTTCGCTCTGAGAAATTCCTCAAGCTGCGAGCCGGACTCTCCTCTAAAAGTAAGACTGTGAATCGGGGCAGTGTTGGAGGCACTCAGTAGATTATTGGATGTTGGTGCTCTTGAAAACAGTGATCCACTAGATTGTAGGATTGTTGTTGTTGTTTACGCTGATTAGACTAAAGGAAGTACAGCGTTTGATCAGCCTTTTCTTGTCCTCCTATCTCACGCGACTAACTTGGTTGTAGCATTTGATTTCGAATGACTTTGGTGAGCTTTGATCTAAAGGGACTCTGACCCTTAAGAAGCCTTATTTTAGACCAACTCACTGCTAGATCCCCTCGCGGAGCTGTGGACGCGCTTCTCTAGCCTGAGCTGCGTGGTTACTATTGCTCGTGGATTCTTCTCGCCATCCCGTGTGTTTAAATCTCCCTCCGAGGGCTTGGCTTTTGTTCCACTCTGCCACGTGAGTTGGATAAAGCCTCGCACCTTTTGAGATCATACACACATCACTGGGTTACAAAGGACAGTCGCTAAAGCTCCGCCGCTCCTCACACCTCTCCTTTCTTCTCGGCGCGCCAGACGCGCGCGTTCGTAAACACACACACACACATGCATACACGTACACACTCCTACACCCACGTGTACGGACCCCCACCCCCCAGTTGCAGACGCATACCTATACTCCCTAGCGAAGTTTGAGCAAAGATTTAGCTTTATTTAGATCTATTTTCCTGCTGACTGTCTCTACTATTGTGGATTAGTATGTTTTTCTGTTTGAGCCGAATTGTTTGTCTTGTTTTCACTCACCTTTTGGGTTCTGCAGCTGATCTCTCAGCTCTCGTTCTCACGTCACGTAAGTTCCCTAGCGCCTGACGAGCGCAGCTTTGCTTTCCCCCAGTTTCCCCAGGCGCTGCCTGTAGGTCTTGGTTATCGTTGCGCATCCCTCTCAGTCCCGGTACGCTAGCCTAGCTCCAGGATTCCCTCCAGCCTCAGGTGTGTGTCTTTGCTTTGCCCACGTTACTTTGTCCCTGTTGTTTGGTTTATCCTTTGGCCCTGTACCTTTGCTGCCTCTTCCTGAGTGTAGCCTTGTTTGAATAAACGTTCTTGCATCGAGCCATCTATGTCTATTTATTTATTTATTTTTATTATTTTTAACGGACTGACCGAGCACAAACAGCTAAATCAATACACAAGCATGATGATGCAACATATTGCAGGGATGTTTGGTGTGTGTCCCTCAGGATGATGTACTTCACTTGTTTTTTAATCGTCCACATTTGAAACATGTCAAACTCCATAGTCTAATAGATAGTCTGGTCTAAGCCTTCTTTATGTGTCTGTCAGAAGTGGAAGCCGACACGCTCGTCTGCTGTTGTAGTGCATCTGCCTCACAGTTCAGCGTGTTGTGCGGTTTCGGAGGCTTTTCTGCTCAACACACTTGTACACAGTTGTACTGTAGTCTTCAGCTCCTCAACAAGGTGTGTATCCATCTGTAGAACTGCGACTCACTGGATGGGTTTTCTTTATTGCACCAATCGGAGTGAGCTCTAGAGAGTGTTGCACATGAAAATCTCCTCAGTTCTAGAATAACTCAAAAACCAGCCCATGTAACCCCAACAAAACCACACTATGCTGAAAATCACAAAGATTACTTTTATTATTACTCCTCATTGGGAAGGTTGATACGAACATTACCTGAAGCCGCTGGCCTGTCTTTACATGATTTTATACCCTGCACTGCTAATAAAGAGAACTGCATAAGGTGTTCCTAATAAACTGTTTGGTGAGATCATAAACCAGATGTTTAAAGAATAAAATGACTATTTAATATCTGCCTGTTTTCAGTTTGTGAGTCAAAGAACCCAAGTATTTACATTTTTACTTTCATTATTTGAACTTTTTCAAGACTCGCAGGACTACCATATTAGATCTACTTCATCACTACAGATTTACAGTAAAGTAATAGCTTGAGCATTGATGAAATGTGTCCATATTTACCACAAACATGTGTCTGCCTATTGCAAACTCTCCCAGCATTATTGAGCTAACACCACAATCAGTGTTTACTGATATCAGTGTACATGAACCCAGCTGAAGAACAAACCCAAAGCCAAGACCTTACACAACTCAATTCTCCTTTCAGTTCAATTCAAATTTATTTCATAATCACTGCATAGTCATGCAGTGAGGTGAGGTGAGGAGGGATCAATGCTGGGCCCCAGAGCAGCACATCAGGCAGCAGGGTGGTGGAGAGCCAGGTCTGGCGGTACCGGGATGGAACAGTTGGAACTGAGCATCTCATTACATGGAAAAGAGAGAGAAAGAAAACAGAAAGGAGGAAAAAACACAAGGGGTCAGGAGGAGAGCAGCAACATGATCTGTGGGGTTTATACAGCAGGACAGGATCCCATGGGTAGACAGGAGCATCCAACCACAAATGGTCTGGCGTCAGCGGCTAGCAGGGAGCAGCTCGGCACATGGGGAGAGAAAAGAAAGGAGAAAATTAAGAAGTGTTTTGGAGTTTGAATAGACTGATGTACCTCCTGTAAAAGAAGTAGATTAGAGAGACAGAATTTAAAGTGTCTTACAGTAGTGCTGGTTATGACTGAGAATCCATCTAAATTTAGAGCAATATAAATAGATTTACCCATCTTTGAATCAATAAGTAATACCTCTGTTTTACCTGGATTAAGCAAACCGTAAGTTGTGGGGCATCCAGTTCTTTATGTCTTTAGGACAGCCTGTTCTGTTCTGGAGACAAATGGTCTTGTTGGAAGTACAGGTGTCATTAGCATAGCAATTAAAGTCGATACCATGCTTCCAGACTATTTTAACCCAGCGGCAGCATAAGAACATTCAATAATAACAGACCCGGGATTGACCCTTTACTCCCTATAATCCGTGAGCATGGTACTGACATGGTAAGAATGTCTTTAATATTTATTATGAGTTCTATTAATAAGACTAAAAGGCACACGATTTTCCTTCAGTTCCTCATGGTCCAATAACTGAATTTTAATAAATATAGTGACTGAGTGATTCCTAAAGAATTCCTGAAACAATTCCTAGGTGGTGGTTCTGTAACTGCTTTGGTGTTTCTATGTGGTTGCGAGGGTGTTTCTTGGTGGTTGCCATGCGGTCGTTAGGCCATTAAGAGCTGCACAAGCATGGTCACAAACCAGCAGACATCCGGGTCCAAGCCCCAAGCGAGCAAGCCAACGGCGACAGTGGCAAGGAAAAACTCCCTCAGATGGAGGGGAAGAAACCTTGAGAGGAACCAAGACTCAAAAGGGGGAACCATCCTCCTTTGGTTGACACGGGAGAGCAAAACCACGCAACAAAAGCATGCAATGAAAGAAATAACTAAGGGATACATAGACGAGAGCCTAATACTGCCCAGAAGTATTGAATGAATCACATGAATTAGATGTGTGATTCGTTATTCTCATCTTCTGATCCGCTTAGTCCAATTTAGGACCGCAGAGGCAATAGGGCAAGCAAAGCGACCCAGGCATCCCTGTCCCCAGGCACTTCTACCAGCTCCTCTTCAGGACCCCTAGATGCTTCCAGGCCAGCCAGGAAATACAATCCATCCAGCGGGCCCTGGGTCATCCTCGGGGTCTCATCCAAAGTCGCTGATGCCCGGTAAACAGTTCAAGTGCACGCCGAAGGCCTCCGCACGTGGAAGCCAGGCAGACACAGCTCCGACACCGGGAGTACGAGGAACGAGCGGCTCGCGTTAGCAAACCCGCCAAGCCTGTGCTCCTAGAGCTCCTCCCGCAGGATGTTTCGGGGAACACGATCATAAGCCTTCTCAGAGTGTAGAAAACACATGAAGACCGGGTCGGCAAATCCTCACGTTCCTTCAACTACCTGACGGAGAGAGAAGAGCTGCTCTGCTGTTCCACGGGCAGGATGGACTCCGCATCCACTATCCATCAGAGGAATAGTTCAAATCCTGGAGGTACCCTGGAAAAGACTTTCTGAGAGAGGCTGGGAACCACCACCCCGGTTCGCCAATCCAGAGACACTGCTCCCAGGATTCATGCTACATTGAAGAGGCGTGTCAGCCAAGACAGACCCTCAATGTCCAGAGCCTTCAGCAACTCTGGGCAAATCTCATCCGCTCCCGGAGCCGTTCACCCAGCAGAAGAATGAAGTCAGTACGTGGAACTCTCCGGAATTCCACCTACCGGAACAAACTTCAAATGAGCGGCTGCAGACCAGATACACGCGAGTATCCCCGCACCCACCCGGCACTTCTCACCCCGGGGCAACTTCTGAGTAGGAGAGAGACCATCTTCTACTCAGGAGTTTAGTTGCGGAGCCTAGACTGCGAGCGAAGGCGAACAGAACTATATGCTATATACAGCTGCTATCTCTCAACCTTCCGCACCAGCTCATAGCTCCTTACCCGCTAGTGAGGTCACATTACACTCACCAAGAGGCAGTTGCAATGCTGTTGCCAAGCAGTTGTTTTGGTCTCAGAAGTGGATGGAATGCGCTCACTAGGGTATTGCTCTGCTGTTCCACATCATTGCTATGCAGTTATACGTGGTTGCTATGCTCTTTAAAGCTGCTTGGTGACAATGTTGGTGGAAGTTGAGCTGTGTCACATAGTTCTATGCTGTCCTACGGGATTTGTTAAGAAGATGCTGCTGCTGCTTCAGTGGCGTTTGCTACGGTGTTGTTTAGCAAACTTTTTTGCAGCCATTACCAAACGCCAAGCGCTTTTAGCTTTCCCTTTCTGGAGTCCTGGCTTTGATCCAGCAGGGACATTCCTCGCTGCTCTTCCAGGTCCAGCTCCAGGAGTTCACGCTGGATACGAAGAGCATCGTCAGAGATCTGATTCAGCCTACACACACACACACACACACACACGTTATTATGATAATGTTAGCACCATAAAGTCACACATCTACATGGGCTGGAGGTGATGTAGTTTTTTTTTATCACACTGTAAAGATGATTAATAAATAGATGCATTGAGGCGGGCGGGGTTATAAACAAGCTTGTGCAGACCTCTTTCGGTTCGAGGAAGTCAGCGTTGTCAGACTGTTGATATTTCAGTCTGAGCTGGTGAAAATACTCTGCCTGTAGGAGATGGAAACAGCGCTACAGTTTAGACACATCATTGTAGAAAAGAAACACTTGTGGAAAGGATTTATTTTACCTGATTTTCTTTCCAAATTATTCATGTCTGATTTCCCTCTCTAATCAGATCTCCCCTCCCCCCCACTGCATAATACTACCTAGCTCGGTGGGCAAGGGCCAGCGGAAGTTTCCTCTGATACACGTAAAGCTCAATGCTGAATGATTTACCGGACTCTGAAGCAGCTGCTCCTTTTGCTTTCTCTGCATCTTCTTTTTATGCAGATCTGCCTCCTCCATCTTCTGCATTGACTTCTGATTGAGTTTTGCCTATTTTTGGAAGGCTCTGCTTTTAGCAGAGCTGCTCTTTCTCTTGATGTTTGAAAGTCAGATCTGTGTCTGTTGTAGTAGTAGTAGTAGTAGTAGTTGTAGTAGTAGTGGAAGGCTGCTCCTTTTCGCCAAGCTGTGGGGTGGTGGAACGCTTCTGATGGCTTGCTAGTGTTTGTACGGCGTGACCGTGTACTATACGGCGTGACCGTGTAGTAGCTAGCTACTAACGGTAGGGTGGCTTCGCACGGGGTGGCCTGTTCGGGTTATCGCTTCTCGGCCTTTTGGCTAAGACAGCGGTCGGCTCTCTCACGTCCCGAGATCTTGGTCTTTGTGACCCTGGTCCTTCACTCTAGAGAGTAGATTGTACGGCTCCCTGGTTTTTGCTGCATGAGTCTTTGACCGTAGACTCTCTGTGTCTGGCTCTAGGGCTCATTTATCAATGCATTTAAGGTAAGTACAATCTTTTTTTCTTCTTTGCTGGTTTTAGTGTTTTTATCTATTTATTTGTATTTATTGTTTTAAGGGTTTTATCGGCCACTAGGTGCCTCCAAGCATGTTGGCTGTTCGTGCCGGCATGCGGAGGCACCACAGCGTGCGCCTTTTATTTCGAGAAGTTGATTGAAAGCTCCTGGGGATGTCTCGTTTGGACTTCTCTAGGAAGCTTATCCAAAAAACTCTCTCTTTTAAACCAACTGATCTTAACTGCCTCTTGACTCTGCCCGGTAATAAAGGATTTGATGTTAGCTTTTGCTCGGCTTCTCTGTTAAAAGATTACTGGACAAGGCTTGAAACTGTTAAAGAACAGTTCTCCATGTTTAAGGTGGAAAAACTTTGACAATTCCCACAAGGTGGTGATTGTCAGAATGTTCAATGAAACTGTAACTGGAGAGGACATTGTGACATGGCTGGCTAGATTTTGCACCGTCAAAAGCCCACCTGTCAAGGTATTGGACGAGGACGGCAATTGGAACTGCTCGTGGCGAGTTTCAATTAAACAATGGGAAGACCCAAGCAGTTACCTAAGCCTGAGGCAAATACCGTCCATGATAGTTTTGGGTGAAAATCAGGGCTACATATATTACCAAGGGATGCCCAAACTCCTTCGCAAGTGCGGCAAGTTTGGGCATCTAGCTGAAGCATGCCAAGAAATAGTTTGCGGGAAGAGCAGAGAAATTGGGCACATTTTTGAGGAGTGTCCCAATGGCAGACGGTGCAATCTTTGTGGAGAATCAACCCATCTCTACAGAGATTACCCCAAATCTTTTGCCAACAAGCTAAAGGCAAGCAAAATGGCCACCAGGCAGCATGGTCAAGACAAGAAGGAGAAGGAGAAAGAAAGGGAGGAGGAGGGGGCGGTCCCTGGGCTTTTGGCGGGAGATTTGAATCCCCAGCCAGCCCCAGGGATTGGCCAAGAAACAGAGGGTGGAGCTAACATCCAGGCGGAGTCAGAGCAGGAACTGGAGGCCACCCCCTCCCAAATAGCACAGGAAAAGGAAATGGTTGGGCAGCAGCAGCAAGAGGAAAAAGAAAGTACTTCCTTCCTGATCACGGTGCCGAAGGGGAGTGGGTCTGATGGCTCGCTCCCCAAGTGCTCAAGTACATTGCGTGCATTGAGCCATTGGCGCAGATCTTGAGAAAGGACAAATGGACCAAAGGACTGGCCTTGCCAGGCAGACTGATGGCAACCTGTACTTTGTACATGGACGACGTTACGCTTTTATGTTCCGACGTTTTATCGGTCCAAAGAGCACTGGACTTGACTGACTGGTATGGAGGGGCCTCGGGCGCTAAGCTCAATAGGAGCAAATCCAAGACCCAGCTCTTTGGACCTTGGGGAAACATAGATTTTAAAAACATAAAAAAAAAACATAAAACATAGACTTGGATTTGGATTTTAAAGACAAAGATATAAAAATTTTAGGTATTAAATTCGACGAAGAGGGTGGTGGACGGGGCAACTGGACTGACGCGCTAGGGAAAGTCAGGCAACGGTTGGGTTTTTGGGGACTAAGACAGCTGACAATAGAGGGCAAGGTTTTAATTATCAAAGCTGTTATTTTACCTTTGCTTTTACTGTTGTGTTCTGTTTTTAGTCCCACAAAGTTTTTGCAGTGTTTTATTTCCTGTGGGGGTCCAAGTGGGAGAGACTAAGGAGAACGGTGGTGAAGAAGAGGAAGGAGAACGGAGGGAAAGGGCTCCCAGACCTCCACCTGTTTTTAGGAAGCAAGTTCGCTGCTTTACACATAAAGTATGCGACGAACCCCTCCAGAGACAACAAGACCGCCGCAATGGCAAAGTTCTGAATGGGGTCATACTTGCGATGCTTAAAGATTTTATAACTTGATTTAAGAACACCAGTCTCCTTTAACCAGCCAAAAGAATATGATTTTATTAGAAAGTTTTTAAGAAAATATAATTTAGAAAAAGAAGATTTTACTGTTTTAATAAATGTGAACTCACTTGTCTCTCTTTTGCAGGACCGGGAAGAGGTGAACCCAGTTCCCGGCCTTACACTAAGTGAGGCCAAGACGGTTTGGAGGAACGCAGCCCACCCCGCTCTCCAGAACAAGCATAAGGACCTGTCGTGGATGGCGGCTCATGAGATCCTCCCTGTCAGGGCTGTGATGCACTCTCGGGGAATGGCGTCCAACCCCACATGCCCACGGCCTGTGTGTGGCGAACCCGAGACCGTTCGGCATGTGCTCTGGGAGTGCAGTGTGGCGAGGGACCTGTGGGCCATAACCGGTCCCCTGAAATGCCCGAGCCTGTTAGCAGGGGAGGTCCAGACGTCGGTTTACCGGCTAGCGGTAAACGGGGTAGGCCGTTGAGAAACTACCAGCTGCCCGCAACCTGCAGGTGGGGAAACGAGTGACTGTGCCCCTGCACACACTGTCTGCAATGGTTCCATCATCACTGCAGGGGTCACCGCACATCAACATTCGGAGGAGGGGGCCAGGGTCACACGCAGGGGGGTCCAGACCATCACGGTCGCTGGCTCCCGTAGATGCACCCGGCAAGACCGAATTCACGAAAGGAGCAGCGGGCACAGGGGAGGATCTCCGCTGAGCCCTGACACTGAAGCATCGTGACTTCTGGGGAGCGAGGTGGTGCCAGCTTGATAGTGGCTCACCCCGGTCCTGCACAAAGAGACTGTTTTAGTAAAGACTTTTATTCTGAACTGGTTTTATTTGATGAATATTTATTTGTTTATTTATTTATTTATTGTCTTAATTATTCCATTTATTTATTGAACCATGTAAAGGCTTTTAATTGTTTTTTTTTTTTAAAGAAAACCAAACCGGACTTTTACACACACACACGAAAGCTTTTAATGCCTGATTTTATTGTTTTTACTGACTTTGATGAAGAAAATGTTTCTTGTGTGTGTTTTGGTTTTATGAGTTTTTTTTTTTACTGCAAAATGAAAATATAATTGTAAGCCATGAAATAAAATGAAATGAAATTGTAAGAAAGTCAGTTTAATATCTGATATGTCCTCTCTATGAGCAATATATATCAAATTGATCTTTGAACCCGGGAGTCGGAAAACCTTATCCTGCTTTTGTTGGAGTAACTGTTTCTACTGTCCAGTGAAGAAAGCTTTCTACTAGATTCTGGTGCAGGATGTTAGATTGGCACCACCCCACCTCATCATCCCCAACCCATCCCAAAAGGATTAGATGGATCACCATCATTCCAGAGAACACAGTTCTACTGTTCAAAGCTGGGGGGCTTTATACCCTTCTAGCCCATGTATGGCACCAATAGGTCCATATTTATCTGCTTCAGAGAGTCCTGTTTTTTTTTGGTACTTCTTCTTTACTTGAAATGTTGTGTCTAGTCAGAGATTGGAAGCACCAGGTAGGATTCTCACCAATATTATAAACTAGAGACTGAACAGCATTACTATAAAGTAACTGGCAGACCTTTCTGAACTGCAGCTCTAGGAAGTTAGATGATAAAGCAACGAAGGACAAACCTTCTACAGTCATTCCAAAAACCCAGCATTAGGTGGAGTGTCCTGTTACACAACTCACCTAAAGCTACTTGATTGGGTTAGCTATTGAGAAGTAGTGTCCACAAACCTTTGAACAAATATCGCAAATTTATCTTCAGTATGGGTCCAGCAGTGTAAATTCCCCAAATTTCCAGACTGTTTTTTCTGATATTCCAGACCTCAGATTCAGCATATTTCAGGTACCCTCATTGTGAAAACTAGTCTCACAATGCTCATACTCTTAAAGTAGTCCAGTGAAAAAGAAAGCTTTCCCCCCTAAAATAAAATTTCTACTCTTAACTGTTTTTTTTTTAATAAACAGAAGAACTTTTTTTTGAGGAATTTTACATCTAATTTTCAGAACAGCTGTTTGTAATTATCTGGGAATCAGGAGCACTTACCATGAACTAGCAAACCAGCACTGAAATTCATACAATTTCAAAATAAGCAGCAAACTTGCAGCTCTGGGTCAGTGTGTGTAGTGAGTAGTTTGTAGTGTGGGTGGAGCTTTACACACAGAACTGAGCAGCAGTGTGTTGAGTTGCTGCTGGCTGTGATTAAAACACACAACAGAACTGAGATTGAGATGATCATCAAAGCTGAAAATGGTGACTATCTGTTCCCATAGTGGCAAATAGTACCAAACCCCTGTCTGGTTAATCTTAGCCTGATGCTCTAGAGTTCACGTTGATGGTAAGTCTGATAATTAGCATATTACCGCCTTACCCAAGCAGGAGCTGAGTAAAAGTAACCATCAGTGTGAAACTCTGCTTCAAAATAGTCACAGCTGTGGATCTTTTGTATGTTATAAATCTGGGTTGGCCCAATCTGGCTTGTTCTACACTCAGTGTGGGTGGGTTTAGGGATGGGACTGCTTGTATGGTGCGCCTTCTGGTTCTCCTTCCACTGAGAGGGGAGGCGAAATAGTTGGGCACCTCATTCTCTGCTTACTGTAGGTGGAGCCTGAGGGTCTTTCTGATCCTGTGTAGGTCAGAGAGTGCTTAAGGCAGCTGGAGAATGACACTGTTCCTGACTGAAAGGCCACAAGAAACCCGTACATGCATATGTTCCGGGGGAAAAAAAAATAGGTTTTAGTGAGGTTCTAATGAGGTTCTTTACTATTAGCTTTTAGGTTAATGACATAACGAATAACGAATAAAACCTTCTACACATCTACTTCAGCAGAACCTCATAATGAAAATTCTCCTCCACAAATGGTATAAGCAGACGTCTGAACGTTTGGTTAAACGTTTAAGCTTAGGGACTTTAATCACAGATGCAGGTCCTCGTCTTCTTTGAAAGTGGTAGCTACCCCACAACACCCAACACCTGATAAAGCTAATCAGTTCATTATCAAGCCCTTTTAGAGCTGTGAAAGTCCACTAAAATGAGCAGAGCAGTGTGTCTCCAGGACCAGGGTCAAGAAACACTACTCTAAATAGCTCTAAATAACATGAAATAGCCTGTTTGAATGCTGGGTTAGGACAGCTAGCCATATTTTGGTGTCCACAGCAATAGCCGGCTTCAGACTGCATTCACTTATAATCCGATATGACCATAAACCACTAGAAATGAAATGACCGGGAAATCCAACACAGAGGTGGAAGAAGCAAACTCTTGAAAGTGGGTGGTGGAATAAGGTGGACACTATTAACTATCACACTATCAGCTATCGTTAGCCTGGGTTAAACCTCTTAGCTAGGGTTAGCCTGAGTTAAATCTGGCAGCAAATGGTAGCCTGTCTTAGTCCGAGTTAGACCTGTTAGCTAGTGTTAGCCTGTCTTGGCCTAAGGTAAACCTGTTAGATAGGGTTACCTGGTCATTGCTTGAGTTAAAACTGTCTGCAGTCTGTCTGAACACACTCAGCAGTTATGTGGACATTGCTAATCTTCAACTGCTGGACTGAAGCAGAGCTTCCACAGACCTCAGGTGGAAGACGGAAGTGTTGATGGTTCTAATCTGGAGAGATGAAGTCCTCTCCTCTTTGTCTGGAACACCAACACAAGAACTACAGAATTTAAAGAGGGGCTGATTTTTAATTTCAGACCTCCAGGGGGCAGTGATGGTTGGTTTGGAGGATTCTGAACATTTCCTCTACAAATCAGGAGTTTGTTGTTCATCCCACAGAGAGCTAAGATGCTAATGCTAACACTGCTAACATGTATGCTAGTAGCTATGGTGTTGTTTTGCTCATATTTTCCACAGTAACATTTAAATCATGAACAGTTGCAGCTCCAGAGGTTTAGAAATGAAGCTGTGAGCGACTCTAGTGCTGAAGTTCTTGTATCTTTATATTTTCCCAGGTTTGATAATGTAGGAGCAGCCTACCTGAACATGGATCCCTTCTTCTTCCTCTTCCTCTTTAGAGTCACTCTCCTTCCAACACCTCTCCTGATTGGATGATTTGCTAATTAGCTAACATGATTGGCTGTTTGGTCAATGACTCCTGTAGCACAGCTGGTTAGGATGGAGTTTGGATGGTGTTGGTGTTGAGTTTGGACTCCAGAGTGGAGAAACACTGCAGGTGGAAGAGATTCAGTTTTCATGGTTTAGAGAATATTTTGATTAATGATACGTGTTTAAAAGTTTGTGGAAACAGCTCCCTTGTGCTTCCACTCTCTGGCCACTTTATTAGAAAACACTGCCCTGTTCTTTCCACACAGTGCACTAAATGAACTGGGGAGGGAACAGTGTGTTTTGGGTTCTGAAAGTTCTAAAAGTAAATCTTTACAGGAAATGATGTACCTTAATAATGAACATATGATGCTTTAAATCCATAAACTGAGAATATTATTACAATTCACCCTGTAGTTCAAAACAAATGAATATTAGTTTGAGTTACGTTAGTTATGAAGGGAAAGCTCATATATTTTTTTTTTTACAATGTTACAAAGTAAATGCACTGCGTTTGAAAGCTCATCTGAAGGTTGTATATTTGAGATGGTGCACTAGGAAATACAACTTCGTAGGATATCACAAAACAATGACACAGAGTTGTGCACAGACACTGTGAAATATCAATGTGAATAAATGAATATTAGTTGGTGTGAAGAGTGTATACATATATATGCACTGTGTTTGTGTGTGAACTCATCTTCATGCATATGTATGCAAGAATAATAATCACGTTCATCTCAAATCAAATCAAGTCAAATTTTATTTGTCACATACATAGTCATACACAGTATAACTTGCAGTGAAATGCTTTTATGTCTGCCCACATCAAAGCTATACAATAAAGATCTACATTTAAACTTAACTAAACCTTAACTTAATGAAGTAAAGTGCAAAAGTGCAAAATAAAAATAAAATAAAAAAATAAAAATAGAATAAGTTACATTTAAGTTAATATAAAAAAATAAAATATAAAAAATGAAAATATAGAAATATAGAAATATAAGCAAAAAATAAATAAAAATACAAATATATATACACAGATGAAATGCTTGTCTGTGTGTGTGTGTGTGTATATATATATATATATATATATATATATATATATATATATATATATATATATATATATATATGTATACATATGTACATATTTATCTGTATGTGAGTGTATGTGTGAGTTAAAAAGAAATATTTTCGTTATTGTCCGTAGTGTGTTTTCCGCGAGCCATGGTTGTGTATTGTAGTGAGTGAGGGTCCAGTTTGTGTATGTAGATATTTTAATTTAGTGTCCTAGTCCCTGTCCCCATTCAGGGCACGGATGGCTTGTGGAAAGAACCTCCTCCTCATTCTCTCTGTGTTAGCCTTCAGGGTTCTTAAGCGTTTCCCCGAGGGCAACAGAGAAAACAGTCCATTGTTGGGATGACTGGGGTCCTTCACAATCTTCTTGGCCTTGGTCCAACACCGCTTCTTGTAGATGGACTGCAGGTCAGGAAACTCCATCCTAGTGATTCACTCTGCTGAACGCCTCACTCGTCGTAGCTGTTAGTTAATGTACACATGCTAACTCCTAAACAAAAACACCACAATAAAAATAAAAGTAAACAGATTTACAGACAATAGGGAAAAGGTTACACCACATTGGTCAAATGGTCTTTTAAGCATCTTTTATAAAATGACCTCTAGAAGTGAGAAATTGAGGAGGAAGATCTAAATCTGATGTAAAGTAATTAATGAACTGCTCTGGAATATTTTTATTTGAGCATATATTATAAATAAAAACACATATTTGATCAACATTAACATCATAAACAGTAAGAATCTGAAGTTTCTGAAATAGAGGAGCAGATGCCATGTATAAATCTGATCAGGTTGCAGACCAATATTAGCATCCATAATCAGGTGTTGGAAATATAGCTTTTTAATCAATTATATGTAATATTATTAAAAACCATAGTAATGCAAAGCAAAAAAGATTAATCTCAGTGTGTTTGTACTAGTGTTGATACTTGACTCATTTCCATGTCTGATTATAAGAACTTTAGAGCTTTACATGATCTGCATGCTGACCACACTGGCAGACTGGAGCTGTGCTCATTAATGGACTAGTCCATGCCAGTTCCTCTAGGGTCCAGCAGTGGCATATCCAGAACTAATAAGAACCACATCTCCATAAAAAGAACCACTTCCACATCTGTTCTTCTGGCTCGATTGAAGGAGTCTTTATCAACTCAATTATTTTACTACTGATATTTATTTGATTCTGTAGTTGTTAAAAATCGTTTTCTTTAAAGATAAAAGCATAGATTTTAAACCAGGACTCGCCAGTAGATGGCGCTCAAAGTGAATCTCATTTTAGAGTCGACTCTAAAGCTTCGAGCTAAATTCCACTATGGGGGGAATACCCCTCCTCGTGCTGATCTGAAGGTTTCTATTTTTCTCTTTTAGTTTTATTAACATAAAAATAACAACAAGGGAACAACAACAATAATAATAATAATAATAATAATAATAATAATAATAATAAAAGAAAGTAAATTTAACATCAGTGACATAAATAACTGCAACAACAATAATATGTAAGATATTACAGGCACATTTAAATGATTATTATTATTATTATTATTATTATTATTATTATTAATGATGATAATAAAATAATCGCCTCTGTACATCAAAAGAGCTGATTCTCTTCTCTTTCACTTTCCAACTCTTTTCTCTCTCTCATTACACCTCTTGTCATTTTATTCAATTTAATTCAGGTTGGCTTTATTGGTATGACTGTCTCATCAACAATGTTGCCAAAGCACACAAAATTAAATAAGAACAAAATATCAAAAATAAAATTAATTAATTAACAGTGAAAAATAAAACAATCAACAGTAATAATAAACAGCTATTAATGTACAGAACTATTCTCTCTCTCCTTCTCTTTCTTCTCTCTCTCCTTCCACCTTTTCTCTCTCTCCTTCTATTTCTTCTCTCTCTCCTTCCACCTTTTCAGTTCAATTCAATTCAATTCAATTCAGGGGGCTTTATTGGCATGACTGTCTCATCAACAATGTTGCCAAAGCACACAAAATTAAATAAGAACAAAATATCAAAAATAAAATTAATTAATTAACAGTGAAAAATAAAACAATCAACAGTAATAATAAACAGCTATTAATGTACAGAACTATTCTCTCTCTCCTTCTCTTTCTTCTCTCTCTCCTTCCACCTTTTCTCTCTCTCCTTCTATTTCTTCTCTCTCTCCTTCCACCTTTTCAGTTCAGTTCAATTCAATTCAATTCAGGGGGCTTTATTGGCATGACTGTCTCATCAACAATGTTGCCAAAGCACACAAAATTAAATAAGAACAAAATATCAAAAATAAAATTAATAAATTAACAGTGAAAAATAAAACAATCAACAGTAATAATAAACAGCTATTAATGTACAGAACTATTTTCTCTCTCCTTCTCTTTCTTCTCTCTCTCCTTCCACCTTTTCTCTCTCTCCTTCTATTTCTTCTCTCTCTCCTTCCACCTTTTCAGTTCAATTCAATTCAATTCAGTGGGCTTTATTGGCATGACAAATAGAGCTACATTTGTACATTTGTACAGGTTACAGGAAAGTTGAGAAATGTGAACAGATTAAACATTACTGAACAGTTTTAACTATTACCATCAAAAAAAAGTGTGTCAGTGTGTGTTTCAGTGTGTGTGTCAGTGTGTGTTTCAGTGTGTGTGTGTCAGCGTGTGTGTCAGTGTGTAGAAGGTGAATATGGTCACTCACTGTCTCTCTGACGGTAGCAGGCGAGGGTGCACTGAGCTGCAAGTGAGCAGAACGCTCTACTAGCAGATAGGGCAGTTTCTCTGGGTCGGACAGGCTGAGGAATTTGGGGTATTTGTGGCTGGTTTTGGTGTAGAATTGCTGGCGGGTCTTGGTGTGTTTGGGGCATTCTGTCAGGAAGTGCAGCTCTGTCTCTATTCTGTTGAGTTGGCACTGCTGGCATGTTCTCTTCTCCTGAGGAACCCAGGGTCTCTTGTGTCTGCCAGTCTATAGCCAGGCTGTGCTGACTGAGTCTGAGTCTGTACCTGGTCCTCAGTTTCAGATCAGTCTCTCTGCTCAGGTACTCTGCCAGAGTGTACTGGCGTTTTAGGGTCAGATAACACTGCATTTTACTCTGTGATTGTGTTTGAATTTCCCAATAGGTGTTATATTTGTCTCTTAGGTGAGCTGTAATTTGGTTTATTCTGATTGTTTTAGGGATGTTCTGGTGCTGAGCTTGTTGAGTGTGAGGGGACTGTTGTCTTTGCTCAACTCTTGGTACTGCAGAGCTTTCTCTCTCCTTCCACCTCTTCTCTCTCTCTCTCCCTCCTTCTGTTTTCTCTCTCCTTCCACCTCTTCTCTTTCCCCTTCAATTTCTTCTCTCTCTCTCCTTCCCCCTCACCCTTCTTTTGTTTTTCTCATTCAACTTCTTCGGTCTGATTCCACTTCCCCTCTCTCTCCTTTCACCTTTTTTCTCTCCTTCCACCTCTTTTCTCTTTCCTTCCGCCTTCTTCTTTTCCTCTCTCTCTCTCACTGTTCTTTTAGTTGGGTTATGATTTGGTTGGGTCTGATGTTTTGGGTGAGTGTGTGATGGGGGTGTGTGGAGTGTGTGATGTCAGTGGGTTTGAGTGGGTTGGTGATGTTTAGGATTAGTTGGTTGAGGGGACTCTTCTCAATGTTCTTGATGTGCTTATAGAAGAGCTCTTTTTTGGATGCTTAATATTAGGGGGTACTGTCCAGTTCAGCTCTGCAGGCATTGTTTGGGCTTTTCCTCTGCACATGCAGGGTATTTCTGCAGAACTGTGTGTGCAGGATCTGGGAAGTCATTTTGCATTAGGGGCCCCCATACCTCACTGCTGTGCAGAGTGCAATAGGCTCTATTACAGTTTTAAATATTTTCAGCCTAATTTTGATTGGTATATCAAATTTGATAGATTTATTAATGGCACAAAGTGCTCTTCTTGCTTTTTCTTGAAGTTCCTTTACAGCCAAGCCAAAACTTCCTGTAGAGGTGACTGTTATGCCCAGATAAGTATATCTATTTGTTTGTTCAATATTAGTGTTATTAATTGTAAAAGCATGATTGTTGCGGTTATTTTTAGATTTGTTCTGAAATATTAATATTTTGTGTTTTTTGGTCAGGGACAATGTTTCACAGAACGTTTGTAGAAGGTCTAAACTTTAGTGGGGGATAGCAGGACTAAGTCGTTTGCGTAGAGGAGACATTTTATGACTGGATCTGTTACGGTGTGGTGTGGGGTTTGGACTCAAGTGCAGTTTAAGTTTGTTTTATTATGAGTAAATGGAAATTTCTACTGTGAGGGGTGGCAGTATAAACACTGATCATAAGCCACACAGAAAAACGGCGGGAAAACAAACAAAGGAAAACCAGGAGTGATGTTAACTCAAACTAAAGACAACAACTCAAATGCTTTTCTCTTTTCACTGTTACCAACTTAAACTTTTCTCTTTTCTGTTCACAACTGTTCTCTGTTCTGTTGTCTGTTGTCTGTTGTCTGTTGTCTGTTGTCACCATAAACCTACTGTTACCGTTCGCCCCTCTACAAAGGTGCGACGGGAAGTGTGTTTGGCTGGATATATTTATACCGTGCCACACAGGTGGGCCTGGTCAGCGTTGATTACCGCTGGGAATTCTGGGGCTTGGAGTTCTTTGCTCCAACCCCACCAGCTTTCCTACTTTGCTGGCCGGGCCCCCTGCTGGCGGCTGGCGGTACATGCTGCCTGCTCACAGGATCATGGAGAGAGAGGCAAGGAATATCATCACGTCTGTCTAACGTTTCAGACAGTTTATTTATATAGATATTAAACATTGTGGGACTCCTCGCGACTGTGTGAAGAAATCAGATCTTAAAGAGCCCTCTTTCACTGCACATTTGCTAGTTGTGTACATTGATTTGACGATATCATAAACTTTCCCTCCCACTCCATTTTCAGTATGTTGTAATAGTAATAGTCGAATGCTTTATGAAAATCAACAAAACAAGTGATAATTTTCTGTTTATTTTGGGTGATGTATTTATTAATAAGGGTGTGGAGGGTGAAAATATGGTCTGATGTTCTATAATTAGGGAGGAACCCAATCTGACATTTGTTAAGGACATTGTGTTGAGTAATAAAATCAGTTATTCTTTTGTTGAGGATGCTGCAGGAGACCTTTCCTAGATTGCTACTAACACAGAGTAATAACAATAAACATGAAAAAGGATTATGAAATTAGTTAATGGTAGTTTGGTATAGTTAAATTACTGATAAAATAAATGATTAATCATCATTTGATTGTCACCTCAGTGGTAATATAGGTATCTTACCACAAAGAATGTCCCATCAGATGTGAGCAGATGAGGTTTAACATTGTCTCTGAGTTCTGATGCAGTAGTATTTGTTGTTCTGCTGAGGGCCTGAGCATAGGTTAGTGTTCCTGGCCTGGTCTGTGGGTCCAGGGGTGATGATGCTAGGCCCTGAGGCAGAATTGAAGCCTGGGTATCTGTGAGTTGTTGGTGCTCTGGGCCAGGGTTTTCATGACGACGACTCTGTCTGTTGAGTTTTGCTGGGTAGTCTGGTGTAGGAGCTCCATCTCTGGTTTTAGGGATACGTCCAGTGTTTCGTTGGGATGACAACCTGGGATAAAGTAATGTCCTTTAACTTCTTGGCAAACTGGAGAACTCTGTGATGTTTGGATGGTGTATGGGTGGAAGTCTTTTCGAGCATGAAGGTGGAGATTATAATCTTTGAACTGGCCTTTTCCATCACTTCTCTTAGGGACATGGACACTCTTTCTTGCTGTGTTCTGAGGTCATTTGTGCCCATGTGGATGACAATGTGGCTTGGTGACCCTAGTTTTGCTTCTGTGAGTAGCTGCAGTGCTTTCTGTGAGGAAGGGCACCAGATCTTAGCCACTCTCTGTGTCTTGGGAAGAGTTTTTTCTCATCAATGAATTTCCCATTGGAGTCGATTAGTAATGCAATGTCTATATGATCTGCATTCCGTCTTTCTTCCATCGTGTAGCTGTTCTTTCAGACTCTCTCTCTATCTAAAGAATCTTTAGTTGTTTACTCAGTGCAGTCGGCTCTTTTCTGTAGTCCTCCCTCTCCTGAATCTGATCGGTGTTGGTTTGCAGTTGAAGAATCATCTCTCGAAGCTGGACCACCTCTCCCTCCAGGCATGTGAAAGGCCCCTGTATGAGAGTGATTGAGATGTGGAGTGGGGTGAACTGGTCCTGTTCACTGTCCTTCTGCTCCTGAGCTGGGGACTGCATGGTTGTGCTCTGTTGGTGGCGCTTCCTCATGCAGAGTGTTGTCTCTGATTCTTTCCTCTTCTGCTGCTTCTCTCAGGCAACTGAATTAGTTTTTGTGAGTGTTCCATTTTTATAGATGTTGATGGTGGTCAGAGGGGTCTTTTATATGTCAGTTTCCACCCATTACAGATGCCCTCTTTTTTCACAGATAGAAAGTAGTAAGATGTTAGAGCCCTGTGCCATGATCCTGGACTATCTGTGTAGAAGACAAGGTTGCTAATTTCTCCCGTCTTATACAGGTCTGAGAACAGGCTCTCCGGCTTCTCTCTCAGCAGTTTGTGTTTAAACTGTTTCCTGGCCGTCTCACTCTTCACCTCAGGAGAGTAAATAACTGGACAGGAGTGATGTGAGCTGCAGAGGGAGTCCTCACTCTCCTCAGTACAGTGGACAGTGGGTGCTGATGATTCATCTGGCTGGATCATGCTGGATTCTGGGCTGATGGAATGTTGATGCTGGAGGAGCTTTTTTTTTAGTCAGACACTTGTCTGAAGATAGACACTATCGCCATATTGTCTGAAACTCTTTCTTTTTCCAATTCTAAAAGTATGGTGTCAGTGGTTGAATAATCTTTTTTCTTTCCTAATGTCAAATTTCTTAAAGCTTCACACTGTGGTTAGGATGTTGTGGATGGGAGGGCTTCAAGTAGACCTAAGATGTTGGATCATGGCAGTGTATGTGTGTAAGAGTAGGAAGGAGTTGAATATCTCTAAAAATTTGGAAAATTTGTTAATGAACATTAATACATAAACATTTATCATTTACCAAGAGCCTTAATAGCCCATATGGCCAAATCATCTCCTTTTAGTTTCAGCCTGAGTGTCTCTCAGGTACAATAATAGAAAAGCAAAGTTTTACTTTTACCTTCTTTTACATTATGATCAGATAAAGTCAAACTAAATAACCAGTTTGACCAATGGCTGCATGTAGACGGAGGTAAAAGCAGACCAGTAGTGGCAGTAAGAAGGCGAAGCTTAAGGAGCGTTGCCAAAGTGCTTTCATTTGCCAACATTATTCTGCTCAAAGGTTTGAGGTTTCAGTAAAATTAGCGAGTCAACAGTAGTTATAAGAAAACACTAAGACATTGATGCTATGGACTGGCCTACCCATTCTCCAGACCTGAAACCAATCAAGCACATCTGGGACATCATGTCTGGTTCCATCCACCAACTTGCTATAACTTGCTATATGCTTTAATCCAGGTCTGGGGGGAGATCCCTCAGGAGAACATCCACCACCTCATCCGGACCATGCACAGGGGTTGTAGGGAAGCCTGAGCCTCATGTCTCAACTTGTCTTGAGTAATTTTTCCACTGAAGTTGGATCAGCCTGTAATTTGATTTTCCAGTTTTATTTAGAGTATGATTCCATATCTAAACCATAATGGGATAATCATTTTGATTTACATTGATATTTTTTGTTATATATGTTCTCAAAGCATTCCACTGTGTAATGAATAAAGATTGTCAACTGGAATATTCCATTCATAGAGATCTAGAATGTGTTATTTTAGTCTTCCCTTTATTTTTTTGAGCTGTGTGTGTGTGTGTGTGTGTGTGTGTGTATGTGTGTATATATTATATATATTGAAGAGGCACTGACCTGTGCTGTGGACAAGCTATTCAAGCTCTACTGTGTGTGCAACCTGTCTTCTCTGCCTCAACGTAGCTCTGTGTTCTTCTTTGAACACAACTACAACATACCCATCTTAACTAGCAGGAATGCCAAGGTACTGAACCTCATTTCCAAGCTCAAAGGTGTACATTAATTCACAGCATAATGTACACATGCCCCGAATGTTGACAGTCGCAACTCACATGTAAAGAAACTAATTTGTCATCTTCGTGAAACACATGCATTGTCAGAGGGACTGGACTTCACTCTCATTTGCAGCCAAAGTTGATTTAAGCTCTTATTAATCCAAGATATAAGATTGTATAGCTTTAGAAGTTTAGCCTTGTATATGTGCCTTATGTCTTCATTTGTATCATAAAAAAAATTAACTTTTAGACATGTTTATTGCTATACTGTTTTATACTGTTTATACTTTAAAAAAGAATGTCTTCTGTTTTTGTAATAACTATTAAATAACAACTTTTTTTAAAGGAAATTTGCTTTATTAAACCATAATTATCCTGATTACACACGATCAACACACTTTTGCAAAAAATGACACATTTCTTCCTTGGCCTGACACAGTTGGTGTGTGCGCCGGGATATCGATAACAGGGTTGTGGGTTCGATTCCCGGGCTCGGCAAGCTGCCACTGTTGGGCCCTTGAGCAAGGCCCTTTACCCTCTCTGCTCCCCGGGCGCTGGAGTTGGCTGCCCACCGCTCTGGGTGTGTGTGTGTACTCACTGCCCCTAACACGTGTGTGTGTGTGAGTGTGTGTTCACTACCAGATGGGTTAAATGCGGAGGACACATTTCGCTGTACAGTCCACACTGTACAGTGACGAATACGTGCACCTTAAAAATGGATGACGCACTTAATGTGTCTAAATCAACACAACATGTGTCGAAGCACACTCGCTAAATGTGTTAAAATCTACACAGTATGTGTCCTTTTGAACACATTTCCTGTGTTCTAGTGTTCTAGTGTAGTTCTCAGTAGTAAGGCTTGCACATACACTGTATCACAAAAGTGAGTACACTCCTCACATTTCTGCAGATATTTAAGTATATCTTTTCATGGAACAACAATGAAAAAATGACACTTAGACACAATAAAAAGTAGTCTGTCAGCTTATATAACAGTGTAAATTTATTCTTCCCTCAAAATAACTCAATATTCAGCCATTAATGTCTAAACCACCGGCAACAAAAGTGAGTACAACCCTTAGTAAAAGTTCCTGAAGTGTCAATATTTTGTGTGGCCACCATTATTTTCCAGAACTGCCTTAACTTTCCTGGGCATGGAGTTTACCAGAGCTTCACAGGTTGCCACTGGAATGCTTTTCCACTCCTCCATGACGACATCACGGAGCTGGCTTCAATCTCTGCAGCAATGCTGACAGCACTTCTGCGCCTATCTTTCAAAGACAGCATTTGGGTGCTGTGCACGTGCACTCAGCTTCTTTGGACGACCAACGCGCGATATTTTGGAGGGAAAATGACAAGCAAACTCAATTTGGACATTTAAGGGTGTAGTCTCTTAGGGGTGTACTCACTTTTGTTGCCGGTGGTTTAGACATTAATGGTTGTATATTGAGTTATTTTGAGGGAAGAATAAATGTACACTGTTATATAAGCTGCACACAGACTACTTTTCATTGTGTCAAAGTGTCATTTTGTCATTGTTGTCCCATGAAAAGGTATACTTAAATATCTGCAGAAATGTGAGGGGTGTACTCACTTTTGTGATACACTGTAACGTGGTGATGTCTTATGTCCCACAGAAACACACATGTTTGGATCTGCTGTTCCTGAGGATCTCCAACTCGAAGGCTATAACATGTATAAACACAACAGGAATGTCTCTTGCAGCAATTTTTTAGACTTGGCTAATCAGAAAAGTGGTGGTGTTGCAGTGTATGTAAAAAGCCACCTAAAGGCTGCAGGGTGTTACGATATGGAATTACAGCTCCCATCTGAGTCAGCATTGTTGCTGTTCATAGACCTCTGAGCTATATAATTTCCTGAAAAATATGGATGATGAAATGAAAATGAATGAAAATCAGCTGTCAAGAAGTGCAAACCCATGCATTGTTTACTTGCTTGTAGAGGTTACACACTAGCAGCACTGAGTACGCATTAATATTACTGGTGGGGCCTGGTATGACCTTAGGGTTAGGCGGGTAGGCCAGATGGATCTGTTGGAATGGAGTACTGGGGCGGCACCAAAATTCATATAAAAAAAAGTTGCAGTTCATTGGAACACCAAAAAACAAAACAAAACAAAAAAAGAATTGTTGTAAAAAGTTAGTAAAAATCTTTTTGCAAGGCCAAAAAAAGTTCTATAAATAGTTCTTTGCACTTGAACACAGATGGAACCTATTTCTTATATTCTGTTGTTTAGAAGTAAGTAGTTAAATATTAATTAGGTTTCTTGTAATTTTTTTACCCATTAGGAAAAACGTATGGGATATTGCTTGTGTTGTCTGTATCGTTTGTCACTTTACTAACCCTGTCCTTATCATGTCATTCTAACATAACATGGTGAGTGGGCTTTAAAGAAACAGGCTGAATTTCTGTGATTAAGCTAACACAGGTCGTTGCTATATAATATAAGTCTCTTCTGTAGGTGTGAGAGGTGTCCGTGCACAGTGGTTTATGGAATGCTAAGCAGTAAATGTGTGTGTGTGTGTGTGTGCTAAAGACAAATTGTGAATGATAACTGGAAATCTTTTTTGCAGTGTTTAAAATCTGTGATGAAAGCTGTTCTTGGAGAAAGTTGGAGAAAGATGCATGTATATTTTAGCATCCAAAAATAATTCCATTTATTTCCACTGTGTATTTATGCACATCTTAGTTCAGCTCAGTCTGTAGATCTTAATGGGTGAGTTTTTCTTTGGATAGTTCCTTCTTGTAGAAATGCTGCCTGCGGAGCTGCCACTTAGACACAGTCAAAAACTCTTCACTTTCCCTCTCACACATCTGCCTCTTACCACCTGTCTTACCTTAAAGCCTTTGATCATTCCCACATACAGTAGTGTTACCATACTTCTCTCTCCTATGAAATGAGATCACATTGTATGTCACAAAATCCCTACATTAAGCTTAATTAAAAAGCTTAAGCTAGGCCAGACTTCCATACAGCAGAACACTATGGATCACAGAGCATTTTATTACAAATATAGTCCACATAACATCCAAGCCCTGTTCACATACAGTCGCAAATATTTAAGAATGTACGTATTTAGTTCCCAGAAAACATCAGGACCTGAGGCTACAATGTAGGTCCTCTTAGTCCATGCCAGTTCCTCTAGGGTCCAGCAGTGGCATATCCAGAACTGATAAGAACCACATTTCCATAAAAAGAACCACTTCCACATCTGTTCTTCTGACTCGGCTGAAGGAGTCTTTATCAGCTCAGTTCTTTTACTACTGATATTTATTTGATTCTGTTGTTGTTAAAAATCGTTTTCTTTGAAGCTAAAAGCAGAGATTTGAAACCAGAACTCGCCAGTAGATGGCGCTCAAAGAGTCGATTCTTGGATTCAAGTAATTTGGGAATCGAGAGTCGACTCTAAAGCTTCGAGCTAAATTCCACACGGAGACCCGCGCTCACGATGGTCTGTCCGACCACCTCCTCATGCTGATCTGACACTGATGGATAAAGACCCCCGTGTTGAAGAGCACAGTGCTCCAAGCCCACCTCCACAGGTCGGACTCGGGGTCTTTCAGGAACAGCTCTGTGTTATAATGAACTGATGGAGGTTTTATTTTCAGACGCTGGGTTTGAACTATTTCTACACACTAGTTTCTGAGTTTCGACCAAAATCTGATGATATTTAATAAAGTAAATCATAAATCATAACAAAAACAGTAGCATATTAAAATAATGATGAATATAGTAATGTATTTAGAGTGAAAAACTGAAAGTAAGTTCATATGTTAAAAATATGGGTTTATGTTGAACTAAATGAAATGCTGCTTCTGCCTTAAAGTCATTGTATTTATAATGATCATTTATCATCACAACTTTTACAATGACATGGACATCTAACGGTTTTCAGTGTTCTTAATCCTGTTTATTAACTAATAATTGTAATATTTCTGTAGGAACACATTAGATTACAAGTGGGAAGAAAAGGAAACTAAATGATGGCTAAATGATGGTTTTTTTTTATTGTATTAACATACAAGGCAACAAAAGAACCACAATAACAGGAAATATATTTTTTTATTATTTTAATTACAATTACTATTATTATTGTATAATAATAAAAGTAAGACACTTAAGAGAACTTAAAAGATATAACAACAATAACAATAATATCTGCCAGCCTTCATCTCTGTCTAGCCATGATAGACAGAACTCTGCAACTTCTACCAGCAGTGAAATGGAAACTCAGGAAAGCTTGGGGAAAACCAATTCCAGTGGATCTCCATCAGCACTTTCAGACCTGCAGATGCCTGTAGTTAGCACTGAAAGCCAGGAACATGGTGGCTCTGCCCAGCTCACAAAGGAGTGGGAGCATTTTTTCTGCTCCTCCTGTCCTTCCAGTGGATGCTGAGGATGATGAGCACACTGACTTGTTGAATGTTCTCATTGTGCAGCTGCTGACCAAAATCCATAAACAGTATCTGGACAGCTGCCCTGACCTCTCACACAAAGCACATGAGCTCCTCCATCGGTTCCTCTCCATGTGCTCAGGTGACTCTGCTCAAGATGGACAAGATGTAAAGACTCATCAGATCTGTCAAACCATTTATAAAAATCTGACAGACATATTTGGAGAAACTCAGCTACTCCGGGAAGTCATGAGGGCTCAGGATTCTACATTTGATTGTATCCTCATGAGATCTCTGACTAAGGAACTGGAACAGGAAGGTGTAGACATGACCATTACAACAAATTACTGTGGGACATGCTTAGAGTCTAGAGTGGAGATCAACACCAGCAAAACCAAGAAAAGGAAATTCCCTTTTATCAGCAAGATACTGAAACTGAAGAAGAATTCAAAGAGCGACGTTTCATCAGAGAAAAAGCCAAAGAAACCCTCCTTAACCTCAAAGCTCTTCAGATTCTTTAGTTCTTTAAAGTCTATGGCCCGAAACATCAGAACAGCATGGTCCAATAGGAAGTAGGCTAACTGAACCAGAACTGAACCAGAATAGAACTGAACTGAACTGAACTGAACTGTACTGAACTGTACTGTACTGAACTGTACTGAACCAGAGCTGAACTGAACTGTAATGTACTGAACTGAACTGAAACAGAGAAACAGGGAGAATCAGAGAACAGCACTTTTTTAGAGCAGTGTATCTTTGTCTCAATAAAAGAAATGCAGGAATTTTTCACTTGTCATTTGTTGTGTGTTCACATGTGTGGGGAGCTGCAGGTACTCAAACACCTGCCTTGTTTGCTTTAAGCACAGTTTAACATTTCAAATCAAACCAACCAGATATGATTAAACTACACATTCCTTGGTGCCAAATAATGAAGTAGGTGCCAAATAACGAAGTACAAATACTTCTGTACTTTACTGGAGTAAATATTTTTCAGACGACTTTTTACTTCCACTCCTTTCTACTTCTTACATTTTAAAAACAGCCCCGTTACTCCTATATCATTTCCATTTGTTTTCATTCCTGGTTTGTAAGCGATACATTGCCCCTGCACAGGTCACGTCACACTCTAGCAAGCACATAGCAGACGTATGTAGCCTAGTATGAAGATGTCTGTGGCAGAGACTCAAGAGAACTCGAGAGAAATGTCCCAACTAAGCACCACATTTACATTCCAGTAAAGGTTATTGATCACATGCCTCTAAAGTTTAACTTTTTTCATCTATAGGAAACTACTCATCATATTTTCTGCTCCATGAAACACATTCATGCTCAGTAGTGCGCATAGATGCTCCTTGAATATATTACTATAATGCATTCATTTTCAATGGGCAGATATGCAGCTGAATCAGGCAGCCTAGTACATCCCAACATTTTTCAACATTAATATTTTAATATAACGTTTTAGTCATTATGACTAAAACGTTTCACCTCCTGAAAAAAAGTTTTCAGGAGGTGGAGTAGTGCACTACAGTTCTACACTATACTACATATACAATATACAATATTTCTCCATTGCACTACAATGGAGATATATTCAGCTGTTGCTTGTTTGGGGTCTTGTTTTCTTAAGTAGTCTCTTCAGCATATGGAGCGCACGCTATGATTTATTGAGACTCTCAGAATGATCACAGCTGACAGTGGGAAAGTACAGGATTATCAAAGTAGACTACATAAAGAGTTAGCGCTCCTGATAGCAGTTTTCCACTGAGGCCAGCAGAGGGAGACATTCTGTGTAAGAACTCAGATTTCTGCTTCTAAACACAATCACTGTGAACAATTCTGACTGTACGTTTCTTAACCACACATTTACACAAAGAGCTTAGTCTGGAAGAAAAACCCTTCAGCAGTCAAGACAAGTTTGTGAGGGTAAAGGTGAGGGAAGAGCTGAAGTGATCTGGAGTGATAAGGTGTGTGTGTGTGTGTGTGTGTGTGTGTGTGTATAAAGCACTGCTCTGCATTACTGATGTGTTCTGGATGTTTCTGTGTTCTACTGGAAGTAAATATTGTTTAGATCTGCTGCTCTCAGAACAGACCCAGAGTCTTTAATACTAAAGTAACATAGTTTGTAGTGTGGGTGGAGCTTTACACACAGAACTGAGCAGCAGTGGGTTGTGTTGCTGCTGGCTGTGATTAAAACACAAAACAGAACTGTAATTGAGATGATCATCAAAGCAGGTAACTATCTGTTCCCATAGCGACAAACAGAGCTTAACCCCTGTCCAATTAATCTAGGCTGATGCTCTAGACTTCACGTTGATGGTAAGTCTGATAATTAGCATGCTCCCACCTTACCCAATCAGGAGCTGAGTAAAAGTAACCATCAAAGTGAAACCCTGCTTTAAAATAGTCACAGCTTTGACTCTTATATATTTGATATGTCTGGGTCGTTCCGGTTTGCCTTGTTCTCACCTCAGTGTGGGTGGGTTGGTTTAGGGAAAGGATTGCATGTATGGCGTGCCTTTTACTTCTCCACCCACTGAGAAGGGCGCAGTAGCAAGGCAAACCCAGATTAACCTAATCTCAATCTCTGCCCCCTGTGGGTAGGGCTAGAGGTTCCTTCAGATCCTATGTGGATCAGAGAGTGACCCAGGCCGGGCAGAGAACGAGACACTAAGGCAGTGGGCACTATACTGCTCCTCTCTGAAAGGCAGAAAGAAATCCACACCATTAGATTTTTCAGTTGAAAAGAAAAAAAAATCACCACATTTTTTAAACAGTTTCTAGCAGGTTTTCCGTTACGTTGCTGAGACTTAGTCTGCGGCTCCAGTCTTCTGGAGCGATCGAGAACACTGGTCACATCGCATGTTAATTGCTGCTCCTGATTGGCTGTTTTCTCATTAAATATGCAAACGTATTCAAAAAAGGTGTGTCAAATAGGAAAATGTGGACAAGGTAGTGGATGCTTTGCATTGTGGGCTGACAGTTCAGGTAATGGAGTTCTCAGGCTGATCTTCTAGACTGGACTCTTTGGAGCAGATGAAGATCCAGAAGCCCAGATCCAGCCGAGAACCAGGTTCCTGAAACAGAAATGCAGCATTAGAGTCATCAAAACTGCTGGAAAGACTGAAGATCTCAATCACCACACCCTGTAAAACTGAATATTTTTTATGTCGGAGTATTAATGAGATTAATGAGCTGAAGTAATTTGCAGAGTTATGTTGATGTTCAAGCATCAGTGAACAGGCAGGAACACAATCTGCAGAAAAGAACATGAACAGTTTCTATAGATATATTGAACCTGTTATTATCACAGTGATAATGAACATACAGTAGGGTCGTGTAATATACTCAGTTAAAGGGTGTTACAGTAACTGGAAGAAGAGGAGAACTTTGCTTGAACAGAGCCGTTATTAACATAACACAAAGAGATCAGAGTGCTGTGTGACACCATATAACCATCCAACACCTTCTAGAGAAGAGGACCTGCCTCTGTGGTTGAAGGACCTGAATCTAAAGGATCCACCCAAACATCTGAACATCTGCTCTTACCATTTTGTGGAGGACAAACAACCGGCAGAACATCCTTACCCAGAGAAATAACTGAGGTTCTAGTGAGGTTCTTTAGTGAATTAGCTTTTAGGCTAACATCTTACCTGATAGTCTCAGAAATACCCGACACATCTACCTCACCAGAACATCATAACCAATATGGAGACCATAGAGTGCTATCCATATTAACTTGTGTTTAGTAGTGTCTAAGCTTAGAGGTATCTTTGAATTTTTAGTTTTTTCAAACTAGCTGAGGTTTTTCTTGAGTAAATAGTGAAGCATTTTGTAAGTCGCTCTGGATTAGAGTGTCTGCTAAATGCTGTAAATGTAATGAAAATCATAACCACGTTTCTCCTCCACAAAATGTTAAGAGCAGACGTTTAAATGTTTGGGTGGATGTTTAAGCTTTGGGACTTTAATCACAGATGCAGGTCCTTGTCTTTTTTGAAAGTGGTTACTACCCCACAACACCCAACACCTGATAAAGCTAATCAGCTCATTATCAAGCCCTTTTAGAGCTGCAGTGATGTTAAAGCAGAAGTCCACTAAAATGAGCAGAGCAGTGTGTCTCCAGAACCAGGGTTAAGAAACACTGCTCTAAATAGCTCTAAATAACATGAAATAGCCTGTTTGAATGTTGGGTTAGCACAGCTAGTCACATTATGGTCCTTTATGATCAGTGTCCACAGCAGTAGCCGGCTTCAGACTGCATTCACTTTTAATCTGACTTTAAACCACTAGAAACTAAATGACCGGCAGAAGAGGCAAACTCTTGAAAGCGGACGTGGTGGAATAAGATGGACATTATGAACTATCACACTATTAGCTAATGTTAGCGTGGGTTAGACCTGTTAGCTAGTGTTAGCCTGTCTTGGCCTAAGATAAACCTGTTAGATAGGGTTACCTGGTCAGTGCTTGAGTTAAAACTGTCTGCAGTCTGTCTGAACACACTCAGCAGTTATGTGGACGAGTCTCATGCAGGCAGATACTATCTCTAATGCTAATGAGCTACACTATATGGACTATATGGATTCAATGTTTCTTCAGAAATCAGTAGTATTAAGAAGAGATTACCCTGCTTTTGTTAGAGAAACTGTCTCTACTGTCCAGGGAAGAAGGCTTTCTACTAGATTCTGGTGCATTGCTGTGAGGATTTACTTGCATTCAGCAAAAAGAGCGTAAGTTAGGTCAGAATGCTGAATGAACACCACCCTACCTCATAATCCCCAACTCCTCAACTCATCCCCAAAACACTGAATAATCATTCCACACATTCTTGCTCAACTAGACAAGCTGTCTGTGCATTTGCACATCTGTGTCAGCAATGGGTGCAGCTTAAAGTAGCTGAATACATTCATTAGAAGGTGTGTCCATAAACATTTGGACATGCAGCTTAGCTAGCTTTCTTGCTAATGCTAACACTGTTAGTGTATTTGAGCTAATGCAGTTGAGCAGAGCCACGTGTCTCACTATTAATGGGCGTGTCTGTCAGAAACGTCACAAGCAGCAGGTGAAGTTCTTCACTAATTAAACACTTTTAGCTGCAAGAAACACTGCTGAGCTTCAACTGCTGGACTGCTGTTCTAATCTGGAGAACTGAATCTTTGTCTGGAGCACCAACACAAGAACTACAGCAAAGAAAGAAAGAAGGGCTGCTCTTCAACACCAGACCTCCAGGAGGCAGTGATGGATGGTTTGGCGGGATCTGAACATTTCCTTTACAAATCTGGAGTTTGTTGGTCATCCCACAGAGAGCTAAGATGCTAACGCTAACACTGCTAACATGTATGCTAGCAGCTATGGAGTTGTTGTGCTCATATTTTCCACAGTAACATTTAAATCATGAACAGTTGCAGGTTTGATAATGTAGGAGCAGCCTACCTGAACATGGAGCCCTTCTTCTTCCTCTTTCTCTTTAGGGTCACTCTCCTTCCAACACCTCTCCTGATTGAAGATCAGTGTTAAAATCTCTCATTTCAACGATAACAGCAGCACCTGAGACCTAAAGCTTGTTCTACTTAACATTAGATCACTATCCTCAAAAGCAGTGATCGTAAATGAAATGATATGCGATCAGAAACTACATGTTTTCTGCCTAACCGAAACCTGGATTAGACCTGATCAATATATAGCTCTAAATGAAGCCACCCCCACAGGCTATAAATATGTACATAGCCCTAGATTATCAGGCAGAGGAGGTGGAGTATGTATAATCTACCAGAATACACTAGAGATTAATCAAAAACACTGTAACACCTTCACCTCTTTTGAGCTTATCTACATTAATATATCAAATCCGGCCACAAATAAAAATGTTTTCTCACTGATTAATATTTATAGGCCTCCAGGGCCCTACTCTGAATTTTTAAAAGAATTCAGTAATTTTTCTGCAGACTTGGCAGTGTGCAGTGACAAAGTTATAATAGTAGGAGATTTTAATATTCACTTTGAAAAAGCAGACGATCCATTAACAAAGGCGTTTGTATCAATTTTAGATTCTGTTGGCATTATACAAAACGTAACTGGACCCACACATTACTGTAATCATACCCTAGATTTAGTCCTGACCCTGGGTGTTAGCATTGATCAGCTAAATATTCTACCTCAAAGCTCAGTAATATCAGACCATTATCTAATCTCCTTTGAGCTACATCTAAGGCAAAATGTAAATTCTTCTCCCCAACACTGCCTAAAACGCACAATAACACCAATGACAGCTGTACAGTTTACTAAAAATCTCCCACCCCTATCGACCTTAGCTTACACTCCGTCAGACCAAACGGAGCTCGTCAAATTAAATAACGATCTAGAGAATACCCTTCGATCAACCTTAGACAAAGTAGCACCGTTCAAAAATAAAATGATGAGGCAAAAAAGGCTCGCACCGTGGTACAGTGATCAAACTCGTACCTTAAAACAAACAGTGCGGAAACTAGAACGTAAATGGCGGACGACCAAACTAGAGGTGTTCCACTCTGCGTGGAAGGACAGCCTTAATCAATATAGAAAGGCACTCATTAAAGCTCGCTCAGTGTATCTGGCCTCGCTGATCGAGAAAAACAAAAGCAATCCCAGAGTTCTTTTTAATGAGATCTCTAAACTGACTAAAAGCCAGGCAGATACTCAACCCCAGATCCCAACATCTTTAACTAGTCATGTTTTTATGGACTATTTTAATAATAAAATAGAAAATATTAGACAACAAATCCAACCCTGCTTATTAAATCAAACATGGCCGTCACCTGATGTAGTTGCTTTAGAACAAAACTTAGTTGTAGAACAAAGGCTGGAAGCCTTCTACCCACTTCCACAGCCAGAACTAGAAAAAATTATATCCTCAGCTAATTGTACAACATGTACACTCGACCCAATTCCCTCTAAATTGCTAAAAGAAATTCTCCCAATTATAATCTGACCTCTTTTAACAATTGTAAATTCATCCCTTAGCCTTGGGCATGTACCCCAAACCCTTAAAATAGCAGTTATAAAACCTTTAATCAAAAAAACAAATCTTGATCCTAGCGTATTATCTCATTATAGACCCATCTCAAACTTAACATTCGTATCTAAGATATTAGAAAAAGCTGTGGCCCAACAACTCTGCTTATACCTGAGTAAAAATGACATGTATGAGAAATTCCAGTCTGGATTTAGACTAAATCACAGCACAGAGACAGCCCTAGTGAAGATTATGAATGATCTCCTTCTTGCCTCTGATCAAGGCTACGTATCTTTATGAGTCCTACTAGACCTTAGTGCAGCCTTTGATACAATAGATCATTCTATATTACTAGAAAGATTAGAGAAAATGGTTGGAATCACAGGGACAGCCCTATCATGGTTCCAATCATATCTAACGGGACGCTTCCAATTTGTAAACATAAATTATTTATCTTCAAACTACGCAGAAGTAAGATATGGAGTTCCGCAAGGCTGAATTTTAGGACCACTATTATTTACACTATACATATTACCACTGGGCTCAGTTATAAGCAGATATGACGTTAATTTCCATTTCTATGCAGATGACACACAGCTCTATATATCAGCCAAACCTGACGATAAATTTAGATTACAGAAAATGGAGGACTGTGTAAAGGATATAAAACTCTGGATGTCACATAACTTCCTTCTCCTCAACAGTGACAAAACCGAAGTTCTCCTTTTAGGTCCAAAAGACTCTAGAAATAAACTATCAGACTTAATGTTAGACTTGGCTGATTCTCCCATCATTCCTGGTTTAGCAGCTAAAAATCTTGGCGTCACATTCGACTCAGATTTATCATTTGAGCAACATATAGCTAATATTAGTAGAACAGCCTTTATGCAGCTTAGGAACATCTCCAAACTAAGAAACTCCTTATCACTACAAGACGCAGAAAAGCTAGTACATGCTTTTATTACCTCAAGGCTAGATTATTGTAACGCATTACTATCAGGTTGTTCCAGCAGGAACCTCAATAAACTTCAGCTGGTGCAAAATGCTGCAGCCAGGGTCCTTACTAAAACTAGAAAATTTGACCATATCAGTCCAGTTCTATCAGCACTTCATTGGCTCCCAGTTAAATTCCGTATTGAATACAAAATTCTTTTATTAACATATAAAGCCCTACATGGCCTCGCTCCTGAGTACCTGCAGGATCTTATAGTATATTACGAACCATCAAGACTTAGTTCTCAGGGTGCTGGCCTCTTGCGCATTCCCAAAATTCAGAAAACCTCAGCAGGGGGAAGAGCCTTTTCCTATAAAGCCCCCCAGCTCTGGAATAACTTTCCAGATAATGTTCGGGACTCAGACACAGTCTCAATCTTTAAATCTAAGCTGAAAACTTATATGTTTAGTTTAGCTTTTGGTAATTAATGTTTCTTAGATAAGGGCTGCAGGTCCAGGGGTTCGCGGACCCAGGGAATTGTAGTACACTGAGATGCTGGAGCTGTCGTCTCGCTGCTTACACGCGATCACTCAGGTTTGTTGATGGTGGAGCAGATAGATGCTGGTGTTCTCAGGGTACGCCCGTGTCCGTGTTACCTTCTGGCTCTCTCCTTTTAATTATGCTGTGATAATCAGACCTGCCGGAGTCATCAGACATACCCAGATGCTGATTCTCAACATTCTCTGCACTCCATAAAATTCCTCTTAGAACTAACTTCTCTCTCTTTACCTTCCCCGAGTAAATGGCCACCCAGCCCGATCTGCAGGAAGATTGCCCGCTGAGGTCCCCTCTACCTGCATCTAACCAGCTGCCACCTACCAGTCCGGCCAGCGGGCCCCCCCCCCAACCCGCCACCACCCATGGCTCACCCGCCAGCCGCTGCTGCCTGTTTGGTGGCCGTGCTGAAACCTAGATGGACTCGTGCCTGTCTGACACTATTAATATCACCACTATTAACTTTCTGTTGTATCTGCTTTGGTAATTTTTATCATTAATGTTTAAAACAGTCTGGCCAGAGGAGGATGGGTCCCCCTTGTGAGTCTTGGTTCCTCCCAAGGTTTCTTCCTCCAGCTCTGAGGGAGTTTTTCCTTGCCACTGTCGCCGTTGGCTTGCTCACGGGGGTCTTTGACGCTTCATGTTATTCCTTCTTTCTTCTCTGTCTCTGTTCTTTATTAAGTACTAATTATGTAAAGCTGCTTTGTGACGACAACAGTTGTAAAAAGCGCTATACAAATAAATTTGACTTGACTTGACTTGACTTGATTGGCTGATTAGATAATTAGCTAACATGATTGGCTGTTTGGTCAATGACTTGTGTAGCACAGCTGGTTAGGGTGGAGTTTGGATGGTGTTGGTGTTGAATGGGTTTGGACTCCAGAGTGGAGAAACACTGCAGGTGGAAGAGCTTCAGTTTTCTAAAAATAAATCTTTATGGGAATTGTTGTACCTTTACTTACTGGTTTCCGGTTCTTAATTAGAGACTAAAAATTGCCAGAAGCAGTTCAGTTCATGTGACCAAAAATATGTCATTAAAGGGTTAATTAGTGAAAGACACAGCTTGATTTGACTTTTCATTGGATTTTCCTACGTTCCAGATTCTAATCAAAACCCCCATTGATAATCCAATTAGGTGTATTAGCAAATATAATGAGTGCTTTCTCCCGATTCAATCAACCTAAATAGTAATAAGGGTTGGATCATTTCCACTGCAACTAGTGTGAACGAAGGAAAGGTCATGGAAACCGAGACTCGAGACATGAAGAAGGACAGAACACGTAAGTGAGTACTAGTCTGTAGATCAGTCCTTCAGCATGTCTCACATTTTACATATAATAATTTTATATATACAATAAATATCTAGCGATTACACCCCCCTCCCCCTGTATACTCTTTATTGTCCTTTTCCTCTGTCTTCCTTTTTTTATATTTTAGGCCAATGTCTTTATTTAATAAAAATGTCATCACGTGTAATGTCATCATCAATCACAAAGGCAAGGTGGGCTGACAGTTCAGGTAATGGAGCCCTCAGACGGACCTTCTAGACTGGATTCTTTGGAGCAGATCCAGCCGAGAACCAGGTTCCTGAAACAGAAATGCAGCATTAGAATCATCAAAGTTGCCATAAAAAGAAAAAGTCTAAATTATTTCCTCCAGTAGGGGGTGGTGGAGTGGCTAAAAATATATTCCCCAGATGTAAAAGAAAAGATAGGAAAAAAAAAAGAAAAAGGGAAAACCAAAAATACATTTGTATTAAATAAAGACATTACCCTGTGACTGAAATAGAAAAAAAAGAATGTGAAAAAAGAGAAAAAGAAAAGGAAGAGAGAGGAAAAGGACAAGAAAGAGTCTACAGTGGGGGGTTGGGTGAATTGGCTAGATATTTATTCAAAAGAAAAAGAAAAAGGTGAGATTACTGTTTCAGAGCCTGACTGCTGTGGTTCAGGATGTACATGCTGAAGGACTGATCTACAGACTAGTACTCGCTACACGTCGTTGTTCCTGTTTTTGACTCCTTTGTTTTCTTTTTGGACAGTTCTTCTTTTTTACTTTTCTACAGTGAACACTAAAAAAAACACGCTGTTGGAACTTACCTGGAGGAGTTTTGTCCTTCATGTGGCGAGTCCCGGTTTCCACGACCTTTCCATCATCCACACTAACCAACAGAGAAGTGACAATCTCACAATGTGTACATACATGTGCTCCATAAGTCCTCCAGTACTGATCTCAGGACTGAAAAGCTTGAAATAAAGAGCTTTTTACAAATAATGGCTAAAAGAAACCCCACTGAAGGAGCTAAGGGTGCTGATCTACATATATTAACTAGGGGAAGAGAACAGGGAGGCAGACAGTGGCGTTTGGCTGGACGTCGTTTTAAACTACAGGGTGAATTGTAATAATATTCTCAGTTTATGGATTTAAAGCATCATATGTTCATTATTAAGGTACATCATTTCCTGTAAAGATTTACTTTTAGAACTTTCAGAACCCAAAACACACTGTTCCCTCCCCAGTTCATTTAATGCACTGTGTGGAAAGCACAGGACAGGGGTTTCTAATAAAGTAGCCAGAGAGTGGAAGCACAAGGGAGCTGTTTCCACAAACCTTTCAACATTTATCATTAATCAAAAATATTCTCTAAACCATAAAAACTGAAGCTCTTCCACCTGCAGTGTTTCTCCACTCTGGAGTCCAAACCCATTCAACACCAACACCATCCAAACTCCATCCTAACCAGCTGTGCTACACAAGTAATTAACCAAACAGCCAATCATGTTAGCAAATTATCTAATCATCCAATCAGGAGAGGTGTTGGAAGGAGAGTGACTCTAAAGAGGAAGAGGAAGAAGAAGGGATCCATGTTCAGGTAGGCTGCTCCTACATTATCAAACCTGGGAAAATATAAAGCTACAAGAACTTCAGCACTAGAGTCGCTCACAGCTTCATTTCTAAACCTCTGGAGCTGCAACTGTTCATGATTTAAATGTTACTGTGGAAAATATGAACAAAACCACACCATAGCTGCTAGCATACATGTTAGCAGTGTTAGCATTAGCATCTTAGCTCTCTGGGAGATAAACAAAAAACTCTTAATTTGTAGAGGAAATGTTCAGAATCCTCCAAATCATCCATCACTGCCTCCTGGAGGTCTGGAGTTGAAGAGCAGCCCCTCTTTAAATGCTGTAGTTCTTGTTTTGGTGTTCCAGACAAAGAAGAGAGGACTTCATCTCTCCAGATTAGAACCATCAACAGTCTGTTTTCCACCTAATGTCTGTGGAAGCTCTGCTTCAGTCCAGCAGTTGAAGCTCAGCAGTGTTTCTTGCAGCTAAAGGTGTTTTAATTAGTGAAGAATCTCACCTGCTGCTTGTGAAGTGACACGGCCATTAATAGTGAGACACATGGTTTTGCTCAACTGCACCAGATGTGAGGAAGCTAGCTGGACATGTTTATCTATAATTTAGCTTTACTACATGACCAAATGTTTATGGACTTTCCTTCTCATGAATGCATTCAGCTCCTTTAAGTTGCACCCATTGCTGACACAGATGTGCAAATGCACACACAGCTCATTTAGTCCAGCACTGAGCTGTGGAGCAGTGGAACTGCATTGTGTGGAGTGATGATCCAGTGTTTTTGGGAGGGGATGAGGAGGTCAGAGGTGATCATCCAGCATCCTGACCTAACTTATGCTCTTTTTGCTGAAGGCAATTAAATCCTCACAGCAATGCACCAGAATCTAGTAGAAAGCCTTCTTCACTGAACAGTAGAGACAGTTCCCCCAACAAAAGTTCTTCTTAAAACTCCTGATTTCTGAAGCAACATTGAATCCATATAGTCCATATAGTGTAGCTCATTAGCATTAGAGATAGTCTATCTGCCTGGATGAGGCTCATTCACATAACTGCTGAGTGTGTTCACACAGACTGCAGACAGTTTTAACTCAAGCACTGACCAGGTAACCCTTTCTAACAGGTTTACCTTAGGCCAAGAAAGAAGACGAGGACCGGCATCTGTGATTAAAGTCCCTAAGCTTAAACATCCACCCAAACATTCAAACGTCTGCTCTTAACATTTTGTGGAGGAGAAATGTGGTTATGATTTACATTACATTTACAGCATTTAGCAACCGCTCTTATCCAGAGCAACTTACAAAATGTTTCACTATTTACTCAAGAAAAACCTCAGCTAGTTTGAATAGACTAAAAGATATTCAAAGATACCTCTAAGCTTAGACACTACACAAGTCAATACAATACACAAGTCAATATGGATAGCACTCTATGGTCTCCATATTGGTTATGATGTTCTGGTGAAATAGATGTGTTGGGTATTTGTGAGACTATCAGGTAAGGTGTTAGCCTAAAAGCTAATTCAGTAAAGAACCTCACTAGAACCTCACTTCAATTCACCAGAGCTGCATAACCAAATCTTTTCTCTGGTTAAGGATGTTCTGCTGTTTGTTTGTCCTCCACAAAATGATAAGAGCAGATGTTCAGATGTTTGGGTGGATCCTTTAGATTCAGGTCCTTCCACCACAGAGGCAGGTCCTCTTCTCTAGAAGGTGTTGGATGGTTATATGGCGTCTTTGTGTTATGTTAATAACGGCTCTGTTCAAGCAAAGTTCTCCTCTTCTTCCAGTTACTGTAACACCCTTTAACTGAGAATATTACACTACCCTACTGTATGTTCATTATCACTGTGATAATAACAGGTTCTATGTCTCAGTTCTCAGTTGTAAAGTGGAAATTGTCTAGAACAGCTGAAATGTTCTAGATAGGTTAATATATTCCAGCACAACAATCATGAGATGACAGAGTGTGGTGATTGAGATCTTCAGTCTTTCCAGCAGTTTTGAAGACGCTGCAGTTCTGTTTTAGGAACCTGGTTCTTGGCTAGATCTGGATCTACATCTGCACCAAAGAGTCCAGTCTAGAAGATCAGCCTGAGGGATCAATTATCTGAAGTCAGCCCACGTTGCCTTTGTGATTACTACCCACAATGCAAAACATCCACTGCCTTGTCCATGTTCTCCCACATGACACACCTTTTTTGAATACATTTGCATATTTAATGAGCAAACAGCCAATCAGGAGCAGCAATTAAGATGAGTCTTTAAAAGGCATGTAATGTGACCAGTGTTCTCAATCGCGGTGAGGATGAGGAAAAAGTGTGAAATCAGAGAAATTTCCACCACAATCGAGAAGACTGGAGCCGCAGACTAAGTCTCGGCAGCGTAACAGAAAATCTTTTATAATAAAGCGTTTAAAAAAAAATGGTCGATTTTTTTTCTCTCTCTTTAACTGGAAAATCTGATGGTGTGTGTTTCTTCAGGCCTGTCAGAGAGGGGCAGGGTAGTGCTCCCTGTTCTAGCGTCTCATTCTCCCTCTGGCCTGGGTTACTCTCTGTCCCATACAGAATTAGAGGAACCATCAGGCCCTGCCCACAGAGGGCAGAGTATGAGGTCGGGGTTTTCTGGGCCAGCCCAACCCCTGCTCCTCTCCTCCCAGTGGGTGGAGAACAAAGCATACTGGGCTCACCCAGACATATAACATATATAAGATGCAGAGCTGTGACTGTTTTAAAGCTGGGTTTCACATTAATGGTTACTTTTACTCAGTTCCTGATTGGGTAAGGTGGTGATATGCTAATTATCAGACTTACCATCAACGTGAAGTTTAGAGCATCAGCCTAGATTGATTGGAGCGGGGATAAGCTCTGTTTGTCTCTATGGGAACAGATAGTTGCCATTTTCAGCTTTGATGATCATCTCAATCTCAGTTCTGTTGTGTGTTTTAATCACAGCCAGCAGCAACTCAACACACTGCTGCTCAGTTCTGTGTGTTTCATCTGTGAAGAGCACAGGGCGCCAGTGGCGAATTTGCCAATCCTGGTGTTCTCTGGCAAATGCCAAGCGTCCTGCACGGTGTTGGGCTGTGAGCACAACCCCCATCTGTGGACGTCGGGCTCTCATACTATCCTCATGGAGTCGGTTTCTAACCGTTTGTGCAGACACATGCACATTTGTGGCCTGCTGGAGGTCATTTTGCAGGGCTCTGGTAGTGCTCCTCCTGTTCCTCCTTGCACAAAGGTGGAGGTAGCGGTCCTGCCGCCTCCAGCCTCTGGACACTATGCTGACAGACACAGCAAACCTTCTTGCCACAGCTTCTCTGTTTCAGTTCAGTTCAGTTCAGTTCAGGTTCAGTTCTGGTTCAGTTCTGGTTTAGTTAGCCTACTTCTTATTGGACCATGCTGTTCTGATGTTTCGGGCCATAGACTTTAAAGAACTAAAGAACCTGAAGAGCTCTGAGGTTAAAGAGGGTTTCTTTGGCTTTTTCTCTGATGAAACGTCGCTCTTTGAATTCTTCTTCAGTTTCAGTATCTTGCTGATAAAAGGGAATTTCCTTTTCTTGGTTTTGCTGGTGTTGTTCTCCACTCTAGACTCTAAGCACGTCCCACAGTAATTTGTTGTAATGGTCATGTCTACACCTTCCTGTTCCAGTTCCTTAGTCAGAGATCTCATGAGGATACAATCAAATGTAGAATCCTGAGCCCTCATGACTTCCCGGAGTAGCTGAGTTTCTCCAAATATGTCTGTCAGATTTTTATAAATGGTTTGACAGATCTGATGAGTCTTTACATCTTGTCCATCATGAGCAGAATCACCTGAGCTCATGGAGAGGAACCGATGGAGGAGCTCATGTGCTTTGTGTGAGAGGTCAGGGCAGCTGTCCAGATACTGTTTATGGATTTTGGTCAGCAGCTGCACAATGAGAACATTCAACAAGTCAGTGTGCTTATCATCCTCAGCATCCACTGGAAGGGCAGGAGGAGCAGTATCATGGCTACTCAAAGATGAAGGCTGGCGATTACAAACTAGCTCTTGTAGATTGGAAATAACCAAGTCCACAAGTCTGGCGGACACATGGTCAGCAGCAGACAAGTCATGGTGATTTACTGTTTCTTTCTTGTACAGATCAATTATCTTACTGATCACAGCATTTGTACAAGAGTCAAGATCCACTGGATCAAAAGTAAGCTCTGCTGATTCTCTTGGCAACGGCACATTCTCTTTCAACACTGACAGGAAAGAGGAGAATCTGCTCAGTTTCTCTCCAACAGTTTGATAAAAGCCAACTGCTGCTTCAAAGCTTGTGCTTTTTAGGGCTTCATCCACCTCATCCAGAAACAGGTGGATCATCCACTTGATCCAGTCCTCTGTTGTGACTGGACTGGTGTTTTGAACCTCTTCAACAAAGCTCTGCACATCATGAACAAACCTCTCCATGATCTCAGAAGCATCATCATGGAGGGCTGTGGCTGCTGGTGTTAAAGAGCTGATCAGAAGCTCACTTACTGCATCAGACGCTCTATTCTGAAAGGTGTCGCTACACAGTCCAGTCAATTGTACTGTCTTTTATTATTATTATTATTATTATTATTATTATTATTATACTATTATTCAGATTCATATTATATTAATATTTCTCTCCTGTTATTGTGGATCTTTTGTTCCTTTGTTGTTATTTTTATGTTATTAAAAAATAAATAAATAGAAACCTTCAGATCAGCATGAGGAGGGGTTCGGACAGACCATCGTGAGCGCGGGTCTCCGTGTGAAATTTCGCTTGAAGCTTTAGAGTCGACTCTCGATTCCCAATGACTTGAATCGACTCTCATGAGGTTCACTTTGAGCGCCATCTACTGACGAGTCCTGATTTTAAATCTCTGCTTTCAGCTTCAAAGAAAACGACTTTAAACAACAACAGAATCAAATAAATATCAGTAGTAAAAATAACTTAACTGATAAATGATGACTCCTTCAACCGAGTCAGAAGAACAGATGTGGAAGTGGTTCTTTTTATCGCAGGTCCTTCCTTCCTGCTGCCGTCAGACTCCACAACCAGCACTGCTCTCAGCGGACCACATACACACACACTTAACTACACACACATGTTCATGTTCAGGGAATCCTATGTGCAATACCACCCCCCCCCCCCATGGGCAATTACGAGTCATTTGCTGTAAATAATATTGTTATTGCTTTTTAAATTCTTATTTATATTGTGTATATAGTGTAAATTATTTATCTAAATTTTTGTAACTGAGTGTCTTGCTATCCCTTTCTGCTGTGACACTGAGAATTTCCTCACTGCGGGACTAATAAAGGACTATCTTATCTTATCTTATCTTATCTTATCTCTTATCTTTATGGAGTTCTTATTAGTTCTGGATATGCCACTGCTGGACCCTAGAGGAACTGGCATGGACTAGTCCATTAATGAGCACAGCTCCAGTCTGCCAGTGTGGTCAGCATGCAGATCATGTAAACCTCTAAAGTTCTTATAATCAGACATGGAAATTTAAATGAGGAAATGAGTCAAGTTTCAAAACTAGCACAAACTACTGAGCCTAACAAGCCTACTGAGACCTGTTTGTTAGCTAGGTAGCTTAGCTCGCTAGCTAACCGCTCTGATAGCTGCATCCGGTGTTCTGGACTGTTGGAGTGAACTATAGTCATAATCTACTTACTATTATATGAAAGATGAAACCAATCTAACCGGCACAGTGAGATCTGCTATCAAAAATCAGTGATTCATTCAACTTGGAAATGCTACATAGCAGAGCTAGCTTAACTCAGTGTTGCGTTTTAAACTGCAGTTTTAAACAAGATCTCTCAATTTTAGTCAATCTGTCACTCGCATTTAGCAATTTTTCCTATCCACCTAAAATGTAGCAGCAGATACATTCAGAGTAAAAGAAAATCAATCCAAACATTTTAATAACAAGATCTTTCATGACACTGAAGTTGTGTGGAAGTGTTTGAGAATCACAGACAAGTGTATATTTACATTACACACACTGTTGTTGTGTTATTAAATAATGTTAATAATAAAATTAATGTAACTGTCTGATTAATTCTTCATGTAAACATGTATTTTTAATAATGGTAGGTTGTGTATTCCTTGGAGACAACTGATGTACAAATATAGTTTGGTTTATAATATAAAATGCTGGAAATCAAATTTGGCTTTTTTCATTTTTATGCAATTAATAATTGGTTAATCAAAAAGTAATCGACAGATGAATAGGTTATCAAAATAATCGTTGCAGCCCTAATTTAGTGCTATAATCTGAACCATATAAGTCTCCCTATTCCCATGCGTAATTGCATAATGCATAATTTATCACGTATTACAAATGAAAATGTTTAAAGTGGCAGTCTGTACGTTTTTGGTGAGATTGTCCAATTGCACCGAGCATGCTAAAAAGGAGGCTGTTCTAATACCTCCATGTTAGCAGTAGCTCTTGTATCAGTGCCATTAGCAGCACTCTGGTTGCTCAGGGAACCAGCAAGTACTGTTATAGTCAGAAAAGCTCCCGGGACCTACCAGACACCCTGTTTTTAGAATGTCTATATGTGGCTTAGCAGGAATGGTAGCAGAAGCGCATTGATGCCATTTATTATAATATTTTTTATTGTCTCCCCACTCACAAACACTACTGCTTTCAATTTAAAATAAAATAAAAAATCTTAAGCACTGCTGCTTTAAAGATCCTCAGGTTATATTAATCCAGTGAAACTGTCATTTATAGGAATATCCATTTGGGATTTGGATGGACACGATTGCATGATACATCATGCACCTCCCTCTGTATCCTGAAGTTCTGTGTTAGCAACATTATTTTTTGGTTAGGTGTGAATAAAAATATATTTTGTAAGTATTTATTGGTGACATTAGAATGAAAATAATAACTTTATTCCTTTTTAAATGTTAAGAAATTGTCCAGTTCATCTTGTTAATCACATGCTTATGTACATCTTATCTTGTTAATCACTCTGTTTTAGTTGCACCTGTTAGTCTGTAATGCTGGTTTTCATCCAGACCTGGAAGAATGCAATACATGTTGAAGAAAACTGTTTCACTGTCCTCTTTGCCACAACCTTCAAGCCAGCAACGAGGGCAAAGATCAACAGACATTGTAATGGGGTGCTCACTTACAGCGGGGTTTGAACCCAGGCCGCCGTGTTGGCGGGCCGGCGCGCTACTGAGTGAGCTACCACTATCACGTGACCAACGGGCCCAAGTGCAGAGTCTTTCAATCTTAGAGCAGGTAAAATGGAAATGAAAAACAAAGCCTCTCGGGACTCGAACCCAGGCCGCCGCGTCACAAGACTGACGCTCTGCCGCTTCACCAAAGCGGCAGTTATCGAAGCGGCTAACAAAAGAAACTTTAAAAAGGATGGGTTTAATAACAAAGGACGCCAGGGGAGAACTGGCTACCTCTTTAACTCTAGAGGGAAAAACAACTTAAGGGCAAAAAGGATCTCCCAAAAGAAACCAGAAAACTGAGAAGTTACAGGGAAGACAGACACTCCTGCCTTCCTCTGTAACACTAGTGTATGTGTGCTACGCGCACACACACACAGACACACACGGGCACACACACCAGGGAAGACAGACACTCCTGCCTTCCTCTGGTACACGAGTGTATGTGTGCTACGCGCACACACACACAGACACACACACCAGGGAAGACAGACACTCCTGCCTTCCTCTGGTACACGAGTGTATGAGTGCTACACGCACACACATACACACACACCGCACAGACACCGGGAGAGAGACTCGGGAGGGACACACGAAGGGGAGTGACACACACTCAGCCTTCCACTCGAGAAAATACAGGCACACAGACACACACACCACCAGAATCAAAAGATCCAGCAGTGGGGCAACTGGATCTGTGTGCCTATATAGCCTACTGCCCAGGTGTAGGGAATTGGGCTCGATTACTGGCTGGGGTGACTCGGGGCCTCCCCCTGGTGGCAGGAGGAGGCCTTGCCCTAGAGCCACCCCTTACAGGACCCCCCCCCCGAGGGGCGGCACCCGACGTCCCCAACCCAGCAGCACGGTCCCGACGAAACGCCCGGATGAGCTCGGGGTCCAGAATGTGGCGGGAGGGCACCCAGGACCGCTCCTCCGGGCCATAACCCTCCCAGTCCACTAGATACTGGAGGCCGCCGCGGATCCGACGGACATCCAGAAGACGCCTGACAGTGTAGGCCGGCGCACCGCCAACCGTACGCGGGCCCGGCGGATCGGCGGGACCCACGGAACACAAGACTGGCTTGAGGCGGGACACGTGGAAGGTGGGGTTCACACGCATCGAAGGGGGAAGGGCAAGGCGGTAGGCAACGGGGTTGACCCGGCGAAGGATCTTGAACGGTCCGACGTACCGAGGCGTCAACTTGCGGGGAGCACCACGCAAGGGCAGATCCTTAGCCGAAAGCCAAACCCGTTGCCCAGGACGATAGGTCGGAGCTGGTCTTCGCCTCCTGTCCGCATAGCGCTTCTGAGCAGCTACTGCAGACAGGAGGGACCTGCGGGCTTTCTGCCAGGTTCTCCGACAGCGCCTGACCATCTGTTCCGCCGACTGGACCCCAGTTCCTGCCTCCTGTCCTGGGAACATGGGCGGAGCGTACCCGTATTGGCACTCAAAGGGTGACATTCCCAGAGACGAGTGCCAGAGGGTGTTGTGTGCGTACTCCGCCCAAATCAGTTGGTCAGACCAGGTAGAAGGTGAGGAGGAGGCCAGACAGCGGAGGGTGCGCTCTAGGTCTTGATTGACCCTCTCTGTCTGGCCGTTAGACTGGGGGTGGAAGCCAGATGTGAGGCTGGCCTCCGCCCCCAACAGTCGGCAAAATGCACCCCAGAACCGGCTGGTGAATTGGGGCCCACGGTCTGACACAATGTCAGAGGGGAGTCCGTGAACCCGAACCACCTGGTTGAGTACTAGATCCGCTGTCTCCTTAGCTGATGGCAGCTTTGGAAGCGCCACAAAGCAGCCAGCCTTGGAGAACCTGTCCACAATGACTAGAATCACAGTGTTGCCTCGTGATCGGGGCAACCCTGTGATAAAGTCAAGGGCCAGGTGGGACCAAGGACGCGTGGGGACAGCCAGAGGGAGCAGCAGACCAGTGGGCCTGGTTCTGGGATCTTTGCACTGAGAGCACACCAAACAGGAAGCTACATGAGCACGCACGTCTCCTTCCATGCCGGGCCACCAGAATCGCCGGCGCAGAAGCTCGAGCGTGCGTGTAGTCCCTGGGTGTGCTGCCTGGGAGGACGCATGGCCCCACTGAAGCACCCGTTCCCTTACAGGCCTGGGTACATAAAGTCGATCCGGGGGGCCACCACCCGGATCAGGTTCAGTGAGGTGGGCCTGTTTGACCGCGTCCTCTAGTCCCCATCGGATGGGCGCCACAATCCGGTCTTCGGGGACTATAGTCGTGGGTGTGCTTGATAGAGGAGGGGGCTCCCACTGGCGAGAGAGAGCATCGGGCTTGGTGTTCTTCGAGCCCGGTCGGAACGATAACACAAAATCGAACCGAGTGAAGAACAATCCCCACCTGGCCTGGCGCGGATTAAGACGTTTGGCCTGTTGGATGTAGGCCAAATTCTTGTGATCCGTCCAGACCAGAAAGGGATGTTTTGCTCCCTCAAGCCAGTGTCTCCACTCCTCTAATGCAAGCTTGACCGCCAATAATTCGCGGTCACCCACATCATAATTCCGTTCAGCCGGGGAAAGGCGGTGGGAGAAGTAGGCGCAGGGGTGCAGCTTTTGGCCTGGACCAGACCGCTGGGAGAGTACTGCACCCACGCCTACCTCAGAGGCGTCCACCTCCACGATGAACGGAAGTTCCGGGTCGGGCAACTGGAGAACAGGGGCCGTGGTCAACAGGCGCCTTAGAGTGTCAAACGCTTCCTGGGCCTCCGTGGTCCAAACAAACCTCCCTGATGTCTTCCTCGTCAAAGCGGTCAGAGGGGTTGCCACGGAGCCAAAATTCCTCACAAACCTTCGGAAGAAGTTGGCAAAACCCAGAAAGCGCTGGACAAGGCGCAAAGAGGTTGGCCTGGGCCAGTTTTCCACGGCCTTGATTTTGGCCGGGTCCATGCGCAGGGTGTTGTGGGACACCACAAAGCCCAAAAAGGAGATCGACTGCGCATGGAACTGTGATTTCTCCAGTTTGATGAACAGGTGGTTCTCCAGGAGCAACTGGAGAACCCGCCGGACGTGGGCGACGTGTTCGTCTACGGTCTTACTATAGATGAGAATGTCATCCAAATAGACGAACACGTACCTGTCCAAAGCCTCCCGGAGGACCTCGTTAATATACCGTTGGAAGACGGCGGGCGCATTCATCAAACCGAATGGCATGACGAGGTTCTCGTAATGCCCAGACGGGGTGATGAACGCCGTCTTCCACTCATCACCCTCTTTGACCCTGACCAGGTTGTAGGCACTGCGCAGGTCCAGCTTGGTGAAGATGGAGGCCTGCTGCAGTGCCTCAAAGGCTGAGGTCATGAGGGGTAATGGGTACCGGTCTTTTATTGTTATTTTATTGAGGCCTCTGTAGTCTATACAGGGCCTCAAGCCCCCATCCTTCTTCCCCACGAAGAAGAAGCCGGCCCCAGCCGGGGAAGTGGATGGCCGGATAAACCCTAAGGCCAAGGCCTCCTGGACGTAGTCCTCCATTGCCTGTCGCTCTGGTGCTGACAAAGAAAACAGCCTACCCCTAGGGGGGGCAGTGCCGGGTAGGAGGTCGATGGCGATGTCAAAGGGTCTGTGGGGGGGCAGCAGCTGGGCCTGCCGTTTACTAAACACCTCCCGAAGGTCCCAGTACTCCTTTGGGACTCGTGAGGGGTCGAAACCTTCGGGATTGGTGTCAGTACCCACAGTAACCCTAGGGGTCTTGAGGCATGAGGACCGACAAACTGGCCCCCATGCCAAGACAGACCGGGACAGCCAGTCCACGTGGGGGTTATGACGCTGGAGCCAAGGGAAACCCAGCACCAACTGCAAGTCAGGAGCGCTGATAATGAAGAACACTATCTGCTCGGTATGAGGACCAACTCGCAGCGTGAGAGGGTGGGTTTGGTGGGACACCACCCCAGGCTCCAGTGACCGACCGTCTATGGCCGCTATGGGCATGGGCTCCCTCAAGGGGACCAGTGGCAGGGCCAACTTTCTGGCGAGGCCGGCATCTAGAAAGTTCCCTGCCGCTCCCGAATCCAAAAAGGCAGGTAGGCGGACCTCAACCAACCCTGACACTAGCGTGGCATTGAGGAACACCCCCTGGGCCCGAGGGAGAATCGGCAAGTCCGTCAGTGGTCTCCCCTCACCTGACGGACGTTGGCATTTCCCCAAGAGTTCTGGGCAAGCAGCACGGAGGTGCCCAGAGATCCCGCAGTAGAGGCACCTGCCTTCGCGCATGCGCGCCTCACGCTCCTGCCGTGGCAGACGAGTGTGTCCCAGCCGCATGGATAGGGCCCTACTGCTGGGGGGCCCCCGAAGAGAGCCTAAGACAGCAGGTGGGCCCTGAGGAGCTCGGGGGGCTCTGGCACCCCGCGCCCTACGCCTCTCCTTGAGGCGGTTATCTACTCTTTGGGCCAGCTCAATGAGCCGATCAAGGGAGGTGGGGGGGTCACGGTAGGCCAGCTCATCCTTGAGCTCCTCACTGAGACCATGTAAGAAGGCTGAAACGAGAGCACTGGCATTCCATCCACTTTCCGCCAATAGCGTGCGGAATTCAATGGCATAATCAGCCACCGACCTTTCTCCCTGACGTAGGTGCAGGAGGCGGGACCCTGCCTCTTCTGCATGGAGCGGAAGGTCGAAAGTTTGCGACAGCGCAGCCGCAAATCGGGCCACAGAGGCACATACATGGGGTTGATACTCCCACACCGGGGTGGCCCAGGCTAATGCCCTACCGGTGAGGAGAGAGATGATGTATGCCACCTTAGCACGCTCGGATGGAAAGTGGGATGGTTGCAGCTCAAAAGCCAGTGAACATTGAAGGAGGAACCCTCTACATCCTCCTGGTCCACCAGCATAGCGCTCTGGGGCTGGAAGAGGGGGCTCAGCACTAGAAACCACAGCTGCTTGGGCAGCGGTAGCCTCCTCCTGGGGAAAGACAGGAGTGTGCTGGCTAGTGTGTTGAGTCACTAGATTTGTCAGACCCTGCAGCTGAGAAAGAATCTGCTGCAGGGCCTGCTCATGTCTCCCCACAGTCCCCCCCTGACTTGCTAGAGCGACTTTTACCTGCTCTAGATCGAATGTCTCTGCTGGGTCCATGTCTTGGCTGGATCTTTCTGTAATGGGGTGCTCACTTACAGCGGGGTTTGAACCCAGGCCGCCGTGTTGGCGGGCCGGCGCGCTACTGAGTGAGCTACCACTATCACGTGACCAACGGGCCCAAGTGCAGAGTCTTTCAATCTTAGAGCAGGTAAAATGGAAATGAAAAACAAAGCCTCTCGGGACTCGAACCCAGGCCGCCGCGTCACAAGACTGACGCTCTGCCGCTTCACCAAAGCGGCAGTTATCGAAGCGGCTAACAAAAGAAACTTTAAAAAGGATGGGTTTAATAACAAAGGACGCCAGGGGAGAACTGGCTACCTCTTTAACTCTAGAGGGAAAAACAACTTAAGGGCAAAAAGGATCTCCCAAAAGAAACCAGAAAACTGAGAAGTTACAGGGAAGACAGACACTCCTGCCTTCCTCTGTAACACTAGTGTATGTGTGCTACGCGCACACACACACAGACACACACGGGCACACACACCAGGGAAGACAGACACTCCTGCCTTCCTCTGGTACACGAGTGTATGTGTGCTACGCGCACACACACACAGACACACACACCAGGGAAGACAGACACTCCTGCCTTCCTCTGGTACACGAGTGTATGAGTGCTACACGCACACACATACACACACACCGCACAGACACCGGGAGAGAGACTCGGGAGGGACACACGAAGGGGAGTGACACACACTCAGCCTTCCACTCGAGAAAATACAGGCACACAGACACACACCACCAGAATCAAAAGATCCAGCAGTGGGGCAACTGGATCTGTGTGCCTATATAGCCTACTGCCCAGGTGTAGGGAATTGGGCTCGATTACTGGCTGGGGTGACTCGGGGCCTCCCCCTGGTGGCAGGAGGAGGCCTTGCCCTAGAGCCACCCCTTACAGACATATAGATGTTCACCTGAAGAATGGGTTAAAATTCAAAAGTATGCCAATATTAAACCTGTGTACCCATGTAGGATATACAGTGCCTTGAATAAGTATTCATACCCCTTGAACGTTTTCACATTTTGTCACCTTACACCCACAAACTTAAATGTATTTTATTGAGATTTTAAATGATAGACCAACACAGAGTAGCACATAATTGGGAAGTGGAACGAAAATGATACATGGTTTTCAAAATTTGAATCAAATAAAAATCTGAAAAGTGTGACGTGCAAAGGTACTTAGCCCCCTTTACTCTGAAAACCCTAAATAAAATCCTATGCAATCGGTTGCCTTCAGAAGTCACTGAATTACAGTGAGTATTTTAATATATAATAGATAATAGAAATTATTCAAATGCTTAATTTGCAGTCTGCCTTGTATCTGGCATTGGATGCCCAGTTTGAGTCCACCATTGTACGTACCTTTTAAAAATGATTAAACAGAAACTGTAGAAAATTTTATTACTTAGATTTTTTTATGTTGACAGAATGACATGTCCTCTTTATAAAAATGGTGGTGCCTGCTTTTAATGGAAAACTTTAAACTTGACAGGTATGATTTGATGGCTTTAAAAAGAAAACCCCTAATGTTAGAAATGTAAACAATATCAGGACTTATATGTTTTTAAGCTATTGCAAAATCTTAGCCCATTGGACAGAGGAGTCCAAAGCTGTCCCCCTTGCCACGTTGTATATACACACTTCTATAGTGGTTTTAATCATTTTCATACTGGAAAACGTTCTAGTTTCCTCAACACAGAACAGTTTCAGAGGCACTCTTGGCTGCAGGAGAAGTGCTTTTGGTGGAACCTCAACATACGCTATATGGACACTATATTGGGACACCTATCAGCAAATCAGAATCAAGCATTTATCCAATCCATGGTCTGTGTGTGTTAATAAAGTCGGACTGACAGCATAAAAATGTACAAAAGGAATTTGTGAGAGCAGTCAGCCGTTTTGCAGCACCACCAAAAGTGGTTAACACAGTCCTTCAACAAGTGGAACAGGCTAGACTGATGCAGGCTAGAGTCTGTGCTGCCTGTAAAAGACATACAGAAAAATGACAGTCCGGTTATGGAAAGTTGTTGTTCATAATAAACCAATTTCAATTTGAAAAAGACAAAGCTTTGCACTGAATGTTATACTTACAGCATGGATCCTTCTGGCCACGTTTTTGGTGCCTTGCCACATATCCAGGCTGTGCCGCAACCCTGAACCTTCGTACTTCCCTTTGTCTGGGTCAGAAAAGTATAATGTATATTATGTACATAGAGTAATTTTCCCAGGTGACTAAACATCAATTCAATAATATTTCTGAAGGGCAGCGTGAGCATCTGTACAGACTTCAACAGACTTCAGCTCAGTCAGAAGCCCGTCCACCGTTCAGGTGAACGCCTCTTTCTCCATGAGGATGAAATTCCTCTGTGTTTCTCTTTTGTCTGTGGTGATGATGGAGAGGATTTCCCAGGGCCCGTTTTCCATTGCCATATACATGCAGTATTGGGCACAGTGCCCGGGTCTATCCATTCTTCCATCAGCTACTGAAACAGATATTAACAAAAATCAGTGAACACTAAATAGTCATATCAACATACTACTAAAGATTTAGAGAACAACTAAAAACAAACCAAAAAACCTGCGCCTTACCCATGATCACCACATCTCTCACTTGGCGGTGTACTATCTCTGCTCTCTTCTTATTCCAGCACTCCTTTATGGTGTCCACACAATATGTGTCCTGGATAGTGTTGTAAGTGCTGTGGTTCACCATCCCCATGTTCATGAATTTGAAAAGCTGAGCATTTTTGGAGTAGTTTCTACCAGACAGCAAGATGTTAGTGCTAACATGAAATCCCCCACTAACATCCCGTATTTGACTTTAGGCTGCAAGCTCCACCTACACACAATATGGCCAGCAGGACAGGTCTAAGAGTGAACAGCAGTAAGGATACGACGTACTTTCATGATTACCGTTCTCAAATCCAAATATACAGTAAGTATAGAGATTCAGTATAGATGCCCACAGCTGCACATCCTGATTCCACAGAGTGAGAACTACTCACTACTTTACTTACTGGTAGCTGCTTAAGTAGGCTTTAGCTCACTTAGCTCCAAAACATAATTGCTCCAGATTGCTATTGCTGTTTAGATAGCCCAATGCTAATAGTAAGATTCAGTACTTTACTTACGTTTAATGTAGTTTCATACTGTTAAAACTAAAAATGGAAATTTATTCACAACATTCTTTCATACAATTAAATGGCAACATTTTGGAGCTAGAGGATGTAAACAACTAGCCAGCCTGGCTAATAAGTTAGTAATATCTTACTTATCAGTTGCTTGGCTAGTCTAGCATATGTAGATTTGGGTTGTTCCAGGAATATCATGCTTATTGTTTACATAAAGACATTTTACTGTTTGTGTTAAATAAGGAACTGTTCAATTAGCTACAGCAGTAGCACCTTTTCTAAATCTATTAGCTTAGTTACCCGTATTGTGTAGAACTTGTACAACTTGTACACTTGACCAAATTCCCTCTGAATTGCTAAATAAATAAATACTAAAAAATACTCCCAATCATAATCAGACCTCTTTTAACAATTGTAAATTCATCCCTTAGCCTTGGGCATGTACCTCAAACCCTTAAAGCATAAAACCTTTAATCAAGCAACCAAATATTGACCCCAGTGTATTGTCTAATTACAGACCCATCTCCAACTTAACATTCATATTCAAGATATTAGAAAAAGCTGTGGCCCAACAACTCTGCTTATACCTGAGTAAAAATGACATGTATGAGAAATTCCAATCTGGATTCAGACCCAATCACAGCACAGAGACAGCTGGCTTATGGCTGATGCTTCCAGTATTCCTGGTTTAGCAGCTAAATATCTTGGCGTCACATTCGACTCAGATTTATCATTTGAGCAACATATAGCCAATACTAGTAGGACAGCCTTTATGCAACTTATGGACATCACCAAACAAAGAAACTTCTTATCTCTACAGGACGCAGAAAAGCTAGTGCACGCTTTTATTGCCTCAAGGCTGGATTACTGTGATGCACTTTCGTCAGGTCAATAAACTTTAAGTGGTGCAAAATGCTGCAGCCAGGGTCCTTACTAAAACTAGAACATTTGACCATATCAGTCCAGTTCTATCAGCTCTTCATTGGCTCCCAGTTAATTTCCGTATTGAATACAAAATTCTTCTATTAACATATAAAGCTCTACATGGCCTCGCTCCTGAGTACCTGCGGGATCTTATTACATATTACAAACCATCAAGACTACTTAGATCTCAGAGTGCTGGTCTCTTACTCGTTCCCAAAATTCAGAAAACCTCAGCAGGGGGAAAAGCCTTTTCTTATAAAGCCCCCCAACTCTGGAATAACCTTCCAGATAATGTTCGGGACTCAGACACAGTCTCAATCTTTAAATCTAAGCTGAAAACTCATCTGTTTAGTTTAGCTTTTGGTAATTAATGTTCCTGGTCCAGGGGTTCGCGGACCCAGGGAATTGTAGTACACGGAGATGCTGGAGCTGTCGTCTTGCTGCTTACACGCAATCACTCAGGTTTGTTGACGGTGGAGCAGATGAATGCTGGTGTTTTCAGGGTACTCCTGTGTCTGCGTTATCTTCTGGCTCTCTCCTTTTAATTAGGCTGTTATAGTCAGACCTGCCGGAGTTGTCAGACACACTCTGATACTGCTCAACATTCTCTGCTCTCTATAAAATCCATAAATCAATAAAATTTTTATCAATAATGTTTAATTAGTTCTGACCAGAGGAGGATGGGTCCCCCTTGTGAGTCTTGGTTCCTCCCAAGGTTTCTTCCTCCAGCTCTAAGGGAGTTTTTCCTTGCCACTGTCGCCGTTGGCTTGCTCACTGGGGGGTCTTTGATCCTTCATGTCTTACGTTATTTCTTCTTTCTTCTTTTTGTCTGTCTTTTAAAAGATGAATTTCCAGTGTATCAAACAATTCTGATAATGTGAGAGTGTTTGTACGTCAGCTGAAACTCTTTAGAAGTTGAGTGGTGCAACAGGACAATGACCTAAAACACCGGATCAAGTCCACAACAGAATGGCTTATGAAAAACAAAATCAGCCTTTTGGATTGGCCAAGTCAGAGCCTAGACCCTATAGAAATGCTATGGACTGATTTGAAGAGAGCTGTACACAAGAAAAACAAGACTGGTCTGATCCACAGCTACAGGAAGCACCTGTTTGAGGTTATTGCTGCGGGGGGTGGGCTTGGGTTTCACTTTTCCACTACCACTTTGAATGTTCAATGACTGTGTTTAATAAAGGCACATTATATTTGTCAACAACTGACTTGGATAAGGATCAGATCACATTTAATGACAAATGAATGCAGAAAACCATAACATTTCAAAGGGTTCACATACCCTTTTTCTTGCTTTATAATATAATATTCTAAAAAATCAAAACATATAATATGAAATAAAAAGCACAAAACACAAAGTGGTGTTTGTTTAATTGATATTATATTAATAAACGATTAACCAAATAATGCATTTTTTTCCATTTTCGTATTTTAGATTTACAACTGAATATGAAAAGAATGACTGATTATTTTTCCACTGCAGTAATTCCTTTTTAATGTTGCACAAATTCCTCACCTCCGTGGTCCAGGAGGAACTTTTTTATTTTTTTCGGTTCATTGCTTGCAGGCAGCTAGAGTTAATGGCTAAGTAATGGGTAATGGGTAATTAATAATAATTAAGCATTCAAAACATCAGCACAAATGTGTGACATACTGACATCTACATCAAAGATTATTGAAAACCCATGCCAATAACTAATATGCTGTCATAACTAGTGTTAACAAACTTTTAAATAATTAAATCTAAACCAAATAAGTAACTTGGGTGGTAGACGTTATTGATTGGTACGTTCTGAAGATGTACGACCACTGTTGTTTATAACATTTCAGGCATTTTATTCAAAATGACCCGCAGAAATAGATTGTCCCAAATACATCACAGTTGATGGGTACACAGGCGACAAAATGGGTGAGTAATCTGACGCCAACCGATAGCGTGAGCGGCCTTATCGGTCCAAGTGCCTTAAGATGTACAAAGTCAAGGTGTTAACTGGGTATTTTTCTGTTGTCTTAAATTTGACATATGGACGTTAATATGGACGCTGAACTGGACATTATGGACCAAACAAAATTTCATAAGAACCACACTGTACAAACTGTAAACTGGGTATATTAGTTCTTGTGTAGTTAGATGGAGCTGAGCAGAGTTATGTGGGTTTGGGGTCAAATGCAGCCAAAACAGTTAAACAGCCACAGGCTGTGGTTTAACTGACTGCTGGGAGGGAAATGATGGTGCAGATGTGCTGCAGAAAAAAACATGAGTTTAAGACGAATAGAATGAAAAGTTACAGTGTAGACACTAGTGTGTGTGAGTGGGTTTTATTATTAATTTTAACTTAAATATAAATCAAATCATCCTATTTTAGCCTTCAAAGTCATATAATTCACTTCATACAGCAAAGAAGGGTTCCGTACATGGAAGTAATAAACGTGAACCTCAAACACTGCTGATCCTCCTTCAACAGAACCTCCAGCAGAACCAAAACAGAGTTGGAAAACGGGCCAATTCCAAAATGCCCAAACTTTTACATCACAGTCTTGACTCCCACTACAGAAAGCCTTTTTTTGCAGGGCAGCACATCCCATCTAGACTCTGCTGGATATAGGAAAACAGGTTGCTAAGAGAACCAGGCTTCACAAGCATGACCTTGCCTGGAGCCTGATCAAGGTAAGGGGCAGTCCAAGACTAGGCTAGGAAGCGAAAGCCGGGGAGGTGAACTGATGACCGTGCTAGGCTAAAAGCTAACCCTCATTATCCGGCTTTACCATCTCTTTAGCCAGCTGCTCACTGCAGGACAGGATATCAGCACTGTCTGTTATGACTGTGTTCTTGCTGCAGTGATAAAAACAAAGCTATGCTATGGGGCAGTGGTGGGGGCAGTGGTGGCGTCAGCGGTTAGAGCTCCGGGCTATTGATGACAGAAATAACTTCTTACATCTTCTTAAATCTGACAAAAGTAATAATAAAAATGCTATGAAAATTAACCAATAAAAGTCAACCATGCTTCAATAGAATTATTTTTAAAAATAAACTCATGAAACAGGCCTGGACAGAAATGATGGTACCCTTAACTTAATATTTTGTTGCACAACCTTTTGAGGCAATCACTGCAATCAAACGATTCCTGTAACTGTCAATGAGACTTCTGCACCTCGCAGCAAGGAATTTTGGCCCACTCCTCATGAGCAAAGATGCTCAAAAGGAGTTAGGTCAGGGCTCATAGAAGGCTTCAGAATAGTCCTATGTTTTCCTCTTAGCCTTTCTCGGGTGTTTTTAGCTGTGTGTTTTGGGTCATTATCCCATGACCTGCGACCAAGCTTTCTGACACTGGGCAGCACATTTCTCTCTAGAATCCCTTGATAGTCTTGAGATTTCATTGTACCCTGCACAGATTCAAGACACCCTGTGCCAGATGCAGCAAAGCAGCCCCATAACAGAGTCTCCTCCATGTTTCACAGTAGGGACATTGTTCTTTTCTTGATGTGCTTCATTTTTCCATTTTTGTGTTATCTGTCCATAGGACATTCTCCCAGAAGCTTTGGGGCTTGTCCACATGTAGTTTGGCAAATTTCAGTCTATGATTTGTTTTCAACAATGGTGTCATCCTTAGTCATCTCCCATTAAGTCCACTTTGGCTCAAACTACGACGGATGGTGCGATCTGACACTGATGTTCCCTGAGCTTGAAGTTGACTTTTAATCTCTTTAGAAGTTTTTCTGAGCTCTTTTGTTATGTGGGGTAAATGGCCACGTTTTCACAACGGCATCATAAAATGGGGTGAATACCCAGCCTCAATTCTCAAATAATTAAATAAATCAGTCTCATTAATAAATTAAATCAGTCTCATATATATGTTCAAATCATTAATCAACGCTATATTAATTATTTGAGTTCTGAAGGTTTTAATAAATGTGAATTCTTTTTACAGTTATTGACAACAACCAGTATTAAGTGAGTGCACATGTGCGCAATGAAGAGAGGTGGTGTGTGTGCACTAAACAATGAAGAAAGAGTATGTGCGCGTTTTTTGCATGCGCTTTCGCGTCTGTGCGTGATGACGCAATAAGGGGCGGAGATTTACTCTGTCCCGTGAACGAAGAAAGAGAAAGGCGCGGATTTCGAATGTTTAAACATGGCGGTTGGCACTATATGTTAATGAGGTCAGCTAGTCTTTGTTCTGAGTAAAACTGACTGTTAGAACACATGTTAAAGTTGCTGTGTTTAGCTTTACTAAACTACGTACTAATGTGGCTGTATTTCAAGTGTTAGGACAGAGAGGTTGCATGCAAAGAAGATGTAAGATGCAGGGTCTAACAGCAGTAACTGGTTCTTTTAGAAAGAAAAATGCATTCTAATGCATTGAACTTTAAGATAAAGAATTCTTTCTCTAAACTATGCCCAGATGTTAAAGTACAGTCTCACGTGACGAATATTTTCTCAAATATCCAGTTATTGTCTTCCTCAGCTGATTTGAGGAAATTTTCACCATTCCATGAAGAATAAAGATTCTTAACGTGCTGTCCAGGTACTCCTTCTGGGAATGCTCGTCCTTCTGGCTTCTGATCCAGAAAAAGTTCACAGTTGCAAGTAAAGGAAATGTTCGCTTTACCCTCGTTCAGGTCATGACCACCCATTGCAAGCTTGATTTGAAGAAAGTAGCTGTGGGAACGCTGATCAGACGTCCAGCTGAAATTCGTGATTAGATTAGAGTTAGGCCCATCAAGAGCTGGCTGTCCTTTGTTGGGACAATGGTAGAGGGCTCCCTTGGTTCCTTTGTTTCTCTCTGTTGGGTGTTTACCTTGCTGGATAAGCTCAGAGAGGATGATTCTTTGTTGGGACAGTCTTTTTATTACCTGTGTAGACACACCCATTTTCTTCATCGATTGCAGCCACGTCCAGGGAGGATGGCTACAGTCCCAAAGGATCTTAAATTTCTGAATACAATGTGCAACTGCAGTCATTGGAACATCAAGCTGCTTGGAGATGGTCTTATAACCTTTACCTTTAATATGCTTGTCTGTAATATTCTTTCTAATCTCCTGAGACAACTCTTTCCTTCGCCTCCTCTGGTCCATGTTGAGTATGGTACACACCATGTCACCAAACAGCACAGTGACTGCCTGTAGCAGGGCTCTCTGACTGATTACAAGATTGTAGACACCTGTGATGTTAATTAGTGGACACATCTTGATTTAACATGTCCCTTTGGTCACATTATTTTCAGGGGTATCATCATTTTTGTCGAGGCCTGTTTAATGAGTTTACTTTTTTAAAATAATTCTGTTGAAGCATGGTTCAAAATCAATGTCTGACTTTCATTTGATCGTTTTCATCGAATTTTTATTTATTATTTCTTTTGTCAGATTCAAGTTATTTATGTGACCATTGTGGGTTTTTCTTTCATTAACCCAGGGGTAACAACAATTTTATTCACATGTGTAACAGTTTGGAAATGGAAGTAATTCATCTCTGCCAACTACTGCCTCTTCAGGACAATAAAAGGCGGTCTCAGTTTAAGGCTCTGCACACTTTTATAGAGAGGACTGTATGGCGCTGAAGTTGAGGTGAGTTTGTGTTTCTATTGCGGTTTTTTCAGTTAAAATTGGTTGTTCTTGAGCTAACTGGCCCAACTTTTACTTATTACTTTACTTATTTACTTAAGTTATCAGGTTATCATGCTTTTAAAAAAGCATGTCAGACAGTTGAGGTATGTAATAATAGATGGTATTTGTAAAAAACAAACATGCCAGAACAAGTGATAAATGCCTAGTAACATTTATAAAGCACTTCTTATTGAGTAAACACATTAAACAAATTGTTATTGATGTTCCATTACTCAATCTATTGATGCACAGTCACTGTTCCAGTTAATTCCAGTAGATACCAAAACCCAAATGGTGTCCAGTAAAACTAGCACATGCTGTGATCTGAATGCTAGTGTGCTAGTCAAGACGTACCACAACAGCACCTGACCAGTAAAACCAGTATGTACTGTGTTTATACTGCTATACTGGACAACCAGCAGCACACCAGTCTCATTTTAGTTTAAAGCATGCTGTTTTCATTGTGGCTCCATTGTTCTTTGTCTGTGCACCAAACATAATCTAGAATACACTTAAGCATCAGCAAATATACATATAAGGCAGTAAAAACAAGATTCACAAGAGAACTTAAATGTATTTTTAAATATATAAATATATTGATTACAATGATTGGCTAATGTAATATATGTCAAATAGATATTTAAAAATAAATAAAAAATATAATTAAAAAATGTATAGATATTTAACATGAAGTGTTTATATACACTTTATATTAAATCAGAAAATCTGTAAGATCTAGAAAAGAAGATCTAGCAGTCTACAGCAGTCTACAGCAGTCTAGCAGTGTGAAGATCTAGAAGTATAAAAGGAGATCCTCTCAGAGGAAGGTGGAAAAGGCAGTAAAGAGCCAGTGTAGATATTGAGTATGAAATAAATATAAGGTGTGAGTAAATATGAACATTAAACAAAGTATTAGGAGAGTTAGGCGAACAGTGTGTTTGTGAAGATTTAGTGCTTCCTTCTATGTTTTTTTTATATTTTTATACTATAAAAATATATATTATGATATATTACTGTATTTTTCTTTCAATATGAAAATTAAATTGGCCAAAAACATTATTTTAAACATCAAAACAATATATATTTATGTTTAAAGATACATTTTTAAAACACATTTTAATTGTGTATTTTCAAATAAATATGTGATATGTATATAAGATATGGGCCAATTTATGTATTCTTAGATTTTAATTAGTTTGTCTTCTCCATGTTAAATGTATATTTTCTAATACTAAATATGTGCTACATAGCTGTGTTTAATATTTCCCCACATATTTAAAATACATATATAAAATAAGTTTGTAATTAATGTGAAATATTTGGTATGAAGGCAAATTTATTTATAAATACATTTTAGTGTGTGAAATGTATTTTAGAATGAAAAACAATATATAGCAATATATATTTTAAATGTACAAATTCATATTTGTAAACACAATTCTTTTTTTCCATGTGGGTGTCATGATCCACACGGTCTGACAAGAATGGGTGAACACTCACAGGGGATGGACCAAGGCGAGAGAGTTTATTGATCACAATAAACCGTAAACAAAACAGAAATGCAGCAATGATTACCAGGGATAAGGAGGAACAGAACAACAACCGTGACAACCAATACTGGGCAAACCAAAAGAACACACCTGGGGCTGGTGAGGCACTAGGGCTGTGCTAGCTGCCAGGGCTGAGCCAATACCGCTACTCAGAAACAAACTTCCAAGCCGAGCTTGGGAAAACTAAGAACTAGGACATAAAGAGTAGCGCTAGTCAGGCGCATTGAAGTTACTAGACTTAAGAGCGTGAGGAGACAGCCGCCAAACCTAGACGTATAATAAAAGTCCAGAACATAACTAAACATGACATAAACATGACAAGACTTTGAAGGGGGAGTTCTAGATTGCCTGTGAGCCACGGCCCGAGACTGCCCTGGGGCGGGCACGGCGGCGCGAGCGTGACAGTGGATCCCATTTCCAGGCTTGACTGTTACTATATGGTCAATAGGTGGAACGTTTTTTGCTCATTCCACCAAATTAAACTCTGTAAACTAAACTTAATTTTTTATCTTTTCCCAACTCAGAATCTAAAACACATATATTTAATGTATTGGTCAATATCAGGCAGCTTTATTTCTTTTTTTTTACAAGGTTTCTATGCCGAAGATGGTTACATTTTTCTCAGTCCTTTTACCAAAACTGAAAAGAATGTTTAAAAGCATGTCAACTAATTCCTTTAATTTTCCCCAAGAAAGTGGTTAAGTAAAGAAATGGCTGACTACTTGTTCAAATAATTTAAATTTATAACTGAAAAATCACTTTATATGTCTGCATGTTGTATTTTTCTAAAAGATGCAACACCATTTTTATCTTTTCATGTAATTTAATCATGTAATTCATTAAACAAATGGATAAATGATGGACCAATCATAAGTGGAAAAAAATATCTTTATTTTGTTTAGAAAAGATAATGAGGTAACAGGAATGAACATTGGGTTTTAGGTTGTCAATGTTATTGTTTTGTTTCACGTTATCCCCTGATTAACTATTGCTGCTTTTGTTTTGTGTTCTGTGGATGAAGAAGAAGACTCCATTGACGCTGTCTTCTTGTATATGAGAAAGGTTTTCTGTCTTTCATTTTCAAACAACTGGAGAATGCCAAGCTCTATTCGCCTCGTTTCTTTATTTTTTTCTCACTTCTTCCCCTTCTTTTTATGTGTCTTATAAGTAGACAGAAACACCTGCATTATTTTAATTACAGCTGAGTTATGGGTCCCCTCTATTGGCCATGGTCGATAAGTGTCAGTTTTCTGATATTTTTGTAATGCCTGTATCTAAAGCGATTGCTTCTGAACTTTTATTATCCTGTTTTGACATTACAATGGCTCTCTTTTATTGTCTTACTGTGAATTAAAACTATTACTAAAATGAATATGACTTAAAGCTATTTAGATTACTTCCCTGTTTTTCCTTCCTCAAGTTACTAATTTTCTACAATCAGAAAGAAATTCAACCACTTCACAGTAATCAAAACAAATCAAATGTTACACTATTCACAGCAAAGGAACCACTTATTTATTACCCAGTGCTAACACTCATTCACCTCAAATCCTCAAACAAGCTCAACAATAACTCACATACAGCTCAAATTGCAATAGACTGTTGAAACTTGCAAATACAACTCTCAACAGAGTTTACACCAAGTAATTATTTTCCAACACATTAACTGGTCAGTCTGTTGCCAAGCCTCTCTCTTAAATAACTACAGCATGTAGTATACACTTATGAACCCGAATCAAAAATATGCTTGTAATAGCCTTTAAATGAAGGCAAACTAAATGTGTATCAACAATACTGACTATATATAGAATGCAGGTAGTTGGTGAAAGAGTTTGTGGATAAAACCATACTGGCCTGATCAAAAGTGAAGTCAGCAGCAGCCCCCGCTGTCGTCAGCATAAAGCTGTGTGATGCACTAGACAGCTGCCTTATAAGCTGCCAGGCTTATAAGCTTTATTCAGATTTTAAAAAGTCCTCTTTTCTTGGCTCATAAGTTGTTACACCTTCAAAAACGTCCCCCAAAAAGGCTCATATGTTTTTAACAGTAAAAGACAAAGTATCTTTTTTTATGTATATCTAAATCTGCTATCCTCAACCCCAACCTATTTATTAATATTTTTATTCCACATAAAAGCTATCATAATCACAGTAACCTTCTCATACGATTAACCTTCTACCTACATCTAAGACAAACAGCACACACACACATATCTCTGCGGAAAAAACACAGACAAATTTAGACTGACCGACACAACTTAAACGGAAACGTACTCACATACAGAGACACACACACAGTCGACTCATTCATACGTTTCTACAGCATGCTCTATCTGCCACGTCTTCTCTTCTCTCTGTCTTACTAAATTTACCTTTTTAAGGTGTAAAACAATCTAGAATTCTACATCAAAATTTGTCAATAAACATTCAAATGGGAACGTACAAATGAATTTTACATCTACACCTCCAGTCCCTCAGAACTGACCTGAAATTCATGTTAATGCATGTTAATGAGGTTAACATGAGGTTCTGAACGTGTCTGAAATGCTGGTGATGATGTACAGCTGTCACGCTCTCGCCGCCGCGCCTGCCACAGGGGCGGTCTTGGGCCGCGGCTCACAGGCAATCAAGAACTCCCCATCACGGTCATGTCATGGACTCCAATGTTGAAGAGGACTTTAATGTTGACAGTCATGTTTTGTTCTTGCTTCACTGTTCAGTTTGAGTCACTGTGTTTGTCTTCTGTTGATGTGTTACACCTGTGGGCTGGTGCATTTAAGGAGGGCTAGCGCAAGCAGCCAGGGCCGAGAATTGACTTTAGTTGACTTCTGTCAACTCTTAGTAGCTCTGGTTATCTCAGGTCAACACTGGGTGTGATCTGGTGTCTCGTAGTGCTGGCATTATCCATTGGGCTCTCCAACGGTCTCTGCTAATGTCAGCTAAACCTCCTCTGTCTAGGGACTCAGGTGCGGCTGCCGAACCGCTACTGCCTGCTCACCTTCGGTCATAGAGCACCGTAAGGAGTATCAGGGGCTTGTTCATGGGAGTGCGCTGAACTCTTCTCATTTCGGTTGTGAAGCTCTCGTCTAGGAAGTCAGCTCTGGTGCGCGCTCTAGTTATCGCCTGTGTTCTGGTAAGCTAGCCCCGTCATTGTTTCGGTTCTGTTTGGGTTCGGCAGCGGATCCCTCAGCTCCGGAGGTCCAGTAAGTCTCGGAAGCGCCTGACCCGCGCTGTCTCTCTGTTTCACGGCTTTCCCCAGGCACTGCCTGTAGGTTTAGGTTTTCTGTATTGTTCTGGCTCAGCCCTGGCATGCTAGCCTAGCCGTCGTCCCTCACCAGCCACAGGTGTGCTCTTTTGTTTGCCCAGTTTGGTTGTCACGTTTGTCTTTTGTTTATCGTTAACCCTGTTAATCTGTTGCTGCTTTTTCCTTGTTTTCTTCCCTGTTTGAGTTAATAAACTCTCTCGCCTTGGTCCATCCCCTGCAAGTGTTCTCCCTCATTGTCTGACCCAGTGGATCATGACAACAGCAGACTCATTAATGGACTCATTAATGGACACTGCTTTAATGGGGCTACAGTCTTATTTAGTTTTTAGAAGGAAGATTATCATTAAAATTGAGTTGATATCCGGGGCAGGGTGTGTTAATGCTGTTATGTTGTTGCTTGTTAAAATGCAAACTGTTCTGGGAAGGCTTGGATGCTGAAAGACAACCCCACCCCATAATCCCCCTCCAACACATTTTATTGTGGAAAAGGTGCTTTTATGAACAAAAATGATTTCTAATCAAGGTTTTTTTTAAATACACTTTATATGTAACCTTTTAGATTAAAGGTTACATTTTCTACAATTTTCAGAGATTATGCTACTGTAATTTTTAAAAAAAATTATTTTAAGGTTTTTAACACATCTTAACCAGGGGCGCCAATAATTGTGGAGGTGCTGTATATTTAATAATTTTGAGGTGCTGTATATTTGAAACAATAGCAGGTGCTCTGTCATGAGACACACTGTTTTCTATGTGATAATTAGCTTCTGAGGTTCAGAACATGTCAAGTCTAAAAGTAAAAGGAAAGAGATATGAAGCAGCACAGTTTAAAGCATTACAATAAAATATACAGCAGCATTAGAACTAGATACATATCAGGAGCCTAATATAGATGTGAAACAGAATCATCTATAGTCAGTGAATAAATAAGTAATTAACAGGGACAGTCATTAGTTGTTATATAAATGGTGCGGGTGAACTAAGGTGAAACTCAGCCTCTATCAGTTACATTAGAGGTGTGTTTTCTGATTCTACTCCTCAGATGGTGTTTTAATGCGACTTAAGGGAGTTTTACAAGAAACCCTCGCAGACATGAGGAGAACCAAACTCCTCACAGACAGATCCCTGGAACTGTGCATCACCTGCTACACCAACATACCCTAAACTGGTCGGTACTGTGGGTCAGTCATGCAGTCACTCAGCTCTACTCTCTGTGTCCTGCTCTTACTGACCATCCCTGCTGGTACGTGTGTGCAGTGTTTGATGTTTTTACATACACGAGTTATTCTCTAGGTAACGTTGCCATGATAAAGCTGGATTGAGCTGTGTTTGTCTTTTACTATTTAAAGATGCAGGTTTGATGGTTGGGTTTGATGGATGACGGACTGTGTTTGTTTAACTTAATCATTTGTTTCTTTTTACTTTTTTTCAGGATTTGATACAGATCCTACAGTAAAGCTTTATGACTCTGCTGTTCTCCCCTGCTCTGAGAGATGTCATGGTTTGGTGTCATGGACCGTCTCACACCTACGCATGGAAGTTCTGGCTGAGTGTGATCAGACTTCATGCAGATCAATGAAGGAGGGATATCAGATGATCCATGAAGAATACCTGAAAGGGAACCTCTCCCTCATCATCACTAGAGTCGACTTCAGTAAGCAAGGCTGGTACACCTGCGAGTGTGATCGTAAAGATGTTTGTGATGTGCGGCTTCAGATTGAGCGTAAGTGCTGGTTCTATTGACTTACTGCTGCTGGTAGAACCTAATAGAAGAGTTAATGCAGGTTCTGGTCATGTGTCTCCTCAGCTGTAAGATCTTCAGTGGAGATACAGCCTGGTGAATCTATGCTGCTGGAGTTGAAAATATCAGATCCAGTGGAGCTGGTTTATAACAGAGGTGGTGAACCTGAACCACCCAGTGTTCAGATCTGTACAGTGGAGGGAAAGTCACTGAAGAGTATCCCTGAATACACACAGAGAACCTCACTCACACCTGCTCTAGAGCTGAGAGATATGAAGTCATCTGACAGTGGAGTCTACACTGTGAAGGACACCACGAATGGCAAGGTCCTTTATATCTACACAGTGAGCGTCCGAGGTATGACGTTTTTGAACTAAAGGTGCTCTTGAGTGTTACACTGTCTCGAGTGTCTCCTTTAAAAGATCCAAAACAGAGCTGTGAAACAGGCCAAGTGAGTTTTCATTACTTATTTATAAGTAATGGTAATAGTAAATAATTTAGTTATTAATAGAGCATTTACACTGTGTGGAAACCCAGAGATGCTTGTCTCCTGAACTCCTTCTGGTTTTCTGTTGCTAATGTGTTCAGTCTAGATTTGTGTTTGATCTCATGTTTTAAACACTTCATCAGAATATGACCTGGATCTGTTCTAAAGAGAGGATCGATGTCCTGACCTTTCCAGACTTTCCTAAACGGTGTTGATCAGACTGAGCTCCTCTGTTCTGTGTGTGTTTTCAGATGTGCAGCAGAGCTGGATCTGGAGGAAGGGATATGAGAAAGGAAACAATGATGGATATCTGAAGGGGTTAGGGATTGGAGCAGTGAGCTTTGGGATTGTGGCACTGATTCTTGGTGTAATTCTCGGAAGGTATACTGTGCCATGGGTCCTTCCTCTGTTGTCGGGACGTGTCCAGAGGCCCAGAAATAGACAAGGGAAAGGAGCTACAGACGAAGAACAGGGTGATCCTATGAGACCACCACAGCAACTGGATGAAGAATAATCAGCTTCTACTGCTCACTTAACTGAAAGCTGCTGGTGGTCCTCCTGATGGTTCTTTTGCAGTTCGCTGCGAACACCCCATGTCTTCATTTAGAGACACTGTGGGTGAAGATCTAGCTGAGCTGCTTCAGCATTGCCTCTGATCAAGGCTACGTATCTTTATTAGTCCTACTAGACCTTAGTGCAGCCTTTGATACAATAGATCATTCTATATTACTAGAAAGATTAGAGAAAATGGTTGGAATCACAGGGACAGCCCTATCATGGTTCCAATCATATCTAACAGGACACTTCCAATTTGTAAAAATAAAAGATTTATCTTCAAACTATGCAGAAGTAAGATATGGAGTTCCGCAAGGCTCAATTTTAGGACCACTATTATTTACATTATACATGTTACCACTGGGCTCAGTTATAAGCAGACATGGCATTAATTTCCATTTCTATGCAGATGACACACAGCTCTATATTTCAGTCAAACCTGACGATAAATTTAGATTACAGAAAATGGAGGACTGTGTAAAGGATCTAAAACTCTGGATGTCACATAACTTCCTTCTCCTCAACAGTGACAAAACCGAAGTTCTCCTTTTAGGTCCAAAAGACTCTAGAAATAAACTATCAGACTTAATGTTAGACTTGGCTGATTCTTCCATCATTCCTAGTTTAGCAGCTAAAAATCTTGGCGTCACATTCGACTCAGATTTATCATTTGAGCAACATATAGATAATATTAGTAGAACAGCCTTTATGGAGCTTAGGAACATCTCCAAACTAAGAAACTCCTTATCACTACAAGACGCAGAAAAGCTAGTACATGCTTTTATTACCTCAAGGCTAGATTATTGTAACGCATTACTGTCAGGTTGTTCCAGCAGGAACCTTAATAAACTTCAGCTGGTGCAAAATGCTGCAGCCAGGGTCCTTACTAAAACTAGAAAATTTGACCATATCAGTCCAGTTCTATCAGCACTTCATTGGCTCCCAGTTAAATTCCGTATTAAATACAAAATTCTTTTATTAACATATAAAGCCCTACATGGCCTCGCTCCTGAGTACCTGCAGGAGCTTATAGTATATTACGAACCATCAAGACTACTTAGATCTCAGGGTGCTGGCCTCTTACTCGTTCCCAAAATTCAGAAAACCTCAGCAGGGGGAAGAGCCTTTTCTTATAAAGCTGGAATAACCTTCCAGATAATGTTCGGGACTCAGACACGGTCTCAATCTTTAAATCTAAGCTGAAAACTTATATGTTTAGTTTACTTTTGGTAATTAATGTTTCTTAGATAAGGGCTGCAAGTCCAGGGGTTCACGGACCCAGGGAATTGTATGTACACTGAGATGCTGGAGCTGTTGTCTCGCTGCTTACACGCTGCTCAGGTTTGTTGACGGTGGAGCAGATAGATGCTGGTGTTTTCAGGGTACGCCCGTGTCCGTGTTACCTTCTGGCTCTCTCCTTTTAATTATGCTGTGATAATCAGACCTGCCAGAGTCGTCAGACATACCCAGATGCTGATTCTCAACATTCTCTGCACTCCATAAAATTCCTCTTGGAACTAACTTTTCTCTCTTTACCTTCTTCGAGTAAATGACCACCCAGCCCGATCTGCAGGAAGATTGCCCGCTGAGGTCCCCTTTACTTGCATCTAACCAGCTGCCACCTACCAGTCCGGCCAGCGGGCCCCCCCCCCCAACCCGCCACCACCCATGGCTCACCCGCCTGCCGCTGCTGCCTGTTTGGTGGTCGTACTGAAACCTAGATGGACTCGTGCCTGTCTGACACTATTAATATCACCACTATCAACTTTCTGTTGTACCTGCTTTGGTAATTTTTATCATTAATGTTTAAAACAGTCTGGCCAGAGGAGGATGGGTCCCCCTTGTGAGTCTTGGTTCCTCCCAAGGTTTCTTCCTCCAGCTCTGAGGGAGTTTTTCCTTGCCACTGTCGCCGTTGGCTTGCTCACGGGGGTCTTTGACGCTTCATGTTATTCCTTCTTTCTTCTCTGTCTCTGTTCTTTATTAAGTACTAATTATGTAAAGCTGCTTTGTGACGACAACAGTTGTAAAAAGCGCTATACAAATAAATTTGACTTGACTTGACATTAAATGGGAGAGTGTTGATCCTCCTGCTGAAGAATCTTCCACACCTGCTTTCCATCATTTATCTTCAGCTGTGAGAGTGGAGCAACACTCTGAACTTAAACGCAGGTGTTTAAGTACAGGGTGGAGCTGCTGGGTTGGGTTCTTTATGAATAAACTGCTGGATTTAAATTACACTAAACTATATGATCACCCACACAACCCCCTCACATTCACCTCTGAGTCGCTGAAAAGAGTGTAGCAGAGGGTGAAGATGCTGTAGTTTGGAATAACAGCCGTTAAAGCACTATATCCGAACTGATCCAATGAGCAGAACCTATCAGTGCTGAGTTAGCCTTACTTATAATGATCATGTCCAAGACCCTGACCTAGAACCTTCAGCAGTGCCAGGTATTTCAGCACGCTGTGTGTGTGTGTGTGTGTGTGTGTGTGTGGGGGGGGGGGGGGGGGGGGGTGCTTTTCGTACTGTATATTTCAGACGTTTCAGACACTTGGAAGTCATGTGATAATCTAAATATTCTACAAAGCTCATTAATATCTGACCATTATCTAATCTCCTTTGAGCTACATCTTAGGCAAAATGTTAATTTATCCTCCCGCCACTGTCTAAAGCGCACAATAACCGCAATGACAGCTGTACAGTTTACTAAAAAACTCCCACCCCTATCGACCTTAGCTTACACTCCGTCAGACCAAATAGAGCTAGATAGATTAACAAACAGTCTAGAAAATACCCTTCCCTCAACCTTAGACAAAATAGCACCATTAAAATGTTAAATGACAAGGCAAAAAATGCTCGCACCATGGTACAGTGATCAAACTCGTACCTTAAAACAAACAGTGCCCCCAACACTGTCTAAAGCGCACAATAACCACAATGACAGCTGTACAGTTTACTAAAAACCTCCCACCCCTATCGACCTTAGCTTACACTCCGTCAGACCAAACGGAGCTAGTTAAGATCTAAAAAATACCTCAACCTTGGACAAAGTAGCACCGTTTAAAAATAAAATGATGAGGCAAAAAAGGCTTGCACCGTGGTACAGTAATCAAACTCGTACCTTAAAACAAACAGTGCGGAAACTAGAGCGTAAATGGCGGACGACCAAACTAGAGGTGTTCCACTCTGTGTGGAAGGACAGCCTTAATCAATATAGAAAGGCACTCATTAAAGCTCGCTCAGTGTATTTGGCCTCGCTGATCGAGAAAAACAAAAACAATCCCAGAGTTCTTTTTAATGAGATCTCTAAACTTACCAAAAGCCAGGCAGATACTCAACCCCAGATTCGGAGGACTGTGTAAAGGATATAAAACTCTGAATGTCACATAACTTCCTTCTCCTCAACAGTGACAAAAAAGAGGTTCTCCTTTTAGGTCCAAAAGACACAGATATAAATTATCTGACTTAATGTTAGACTTGGCCGATGCTTCCGTCATTCCTGGTCTAGCAGCTAAAAATCTTGGTGTCACATTCGACTCAGATTTACCATTTGAGCAACATATAGCTAATAGTAGAACAGCCTTTATGCAGCTTAGGAACATCTCTAAACCAAGAAACTCCTCATCATCACAAGACGCAGAAAAGCTAGTACATGCTTTTATTACCTCAAGGCTAGATTACTGTAATGCACTTTTGTCAGGTTGTTCCAGCAGGAACCTCAATAAACTTCAGCTGGTGCAAAATGTGTGCTTGCTTTTTTACTTGGGGTCATCTTTAGCTTGTAAGGTAGGCTGGTTTTTAAATATACTTCTAATTAGATTCTGCTAACACTCTTGTCTTAAGGTTAACATAGCTTGGTTCTCACTAGTTGATTGAGGTGCTGATTCAGGTGTAGTTTCAGGCCAGCTAGAAGTGTGAATTGCAGAGGAGGAGCCAAGTGCCTCCGATCTTGATAAATTAGGTGTGTTATGGTTTGTTAGACATCATGACTCCTAGCTAGAATATCAGCTGCAAAACTTTTTTACTCTATTTTTTACTCTATTCTGTTGTACCTGAAGATGTGCTTTGCAATTCCTGTCCACACCTCTGACAGCAGCCGGAGGTGCAGATACCGGTGCAGACGCCGCAATTCCGGTACCTCATTTACCCACCTTGTTCTAATACCAATGTGATGGTAACTGGGGGACTGTGGAATTGCCAGTCTGCAGTGCAGAAGGCAGATTTCATCTCAGCTTTTGCTTCTGCTCGGTCTCTAAACTTCCTGGCACTGACTGAGACGTGGATCACCCCGGACAACTCTGCAACTCCAGCTGCCTTGTCGTCTGCCTTTGCCTTTTCCCACTCTCCACGAAGGACTGGCAGGGGCAGTGGCACCAGTTTACTTCTCTCTCCTCTGTGGTGCTTCACCCCACTCTCTTTTTCTAATCTTGACATTTCCTCTTTGGAATACCATGCTGTTACTGTCTCTTCTCCCACCAGACTTCACATCATTGTTCTCTATTGTCCTCCTGGTCCTTTGGGCAGTTTCGTTGATGAACTGGATGTTCTCTTGAGTGGACTCCCTGTTGACGCCCCACTTATTCTACTCGGCGACTTCAACCTTCCATCAGAGAAACTCCAGTCTTCATGCCTTCTCCCAACCCTATCCTCTTTTGATCTCGCGTTCAACCAGTCTGCACCAACACACAGAGCAGGGAACACACTGGACCTGATCTTCAGCAGACCTGTCCCTGCTCTGGATGTGGCTGTGACTCCTTTGGACTTCTCTGATCACTTCTCTCCTTCTCACTCTCCCTCTCTGCTCCTTTAACCACTGCTTCTGCAAGCTCTTCCACCACTCTTCACCGCAATCTTCGCTCTGTCTCCTCCTCAGCTCTTGCCTCAACTGTCCTGACCACTCTTCCTCATCTTGAATCTTTCTCCTCTCTCTCACTTGAAACTGCTACAGACACACTCCTCTCATCTATCTCCACCTCTGTCGACCTTCTCTGCCCTTTCTCACCTAGGTCAGCAAATTCTTCTCCACCTTCCCCGTGGCTGTCAGATGTTCTCCGCAACAACCGTAGAGAGCTAAGACTGGCTGAAAGGAAGTGGCGGAAGTCACAACACGACTCTGACCTCCACTCCTATCAGTCTCTTCTCTCCAGGTTTAGAACGGACGTTGCTGCCGCTAAAGCATCCTACTTCTCACCTCCTACCACCTGTCCGCTAGACCCTGTTCCAAACAATTGCTCCAAACCTCCTTCCTTTCATCTTCTTTTATCATAAACAGCTCTTTGTTGTCAGGTCATGTACCATCAGCCTTTAAGTCTGCCAGAGTTGTGCCTATCCTAAAGAAACCAACTCTGGACTGCTTGGACATCGGCAACTACAGACCTATCTCTCTTCTCTCTTTCCTCTCAAAGATTCTCGAACGTTCTGTCTACAACCAACTGTCTCTCTTTCTCACTCTGAACAATCTACAGGACCCTAACCAGTCTGGCTTCAAACCTGCACACTCTACTGAAACATTGCAGTTACAGAGAAGCTTCATGCAGCTAAAGCTGCCAGACTGTCCTTGGTTCTGATCCTTCTTGACCTCTCCGCAGCCTTTGACACAGTGGACCACAAGATCCTCCTGTCTATCCTTGCCGGCCTTGGAATCACCGGCTCTGCATGGCAATGGTTTGCATTGTACCTGCAGGGATGCTCATACCAGGTAACATGGCAAGACGACACGTCCGCTCCTTGTAGTCTCTCCACTGGCGTTCCACAAGGCTCGGTTCTTGGTCCTCTTCTTTTCTCACTCTACACCAGCTCTCTTGGTAAAGTGATTTCCTCCCATGGATTCTCTTACCACTGTTACGCCGACGACACTCAACTCATGCTCTCTTTCCCACCGTCTGACACACAGGTTTCTGCCCGCATCTCAGCATGCCTCGTCGACGTCTCTTCCTGGATGGCGGCTCACCACCTCAAACTCAACCCCAGCAAGACGGAGCTGCTGTACATCCCGGGAACTGCTGGACCTAAAAACGATCTTGCCCTCACCTTTGAGAACTCGTTGGTCACTCCTTCTACAGAAGCATGAAGCCTTGGTGTAGTCATGGACGATCAGTTATCGTTCTCAAGTCAAGTTGCAAACGTAACTCGGTCCTGCAGATTTCTTCTGTACAACATTTGGAGAATTCGACCCTTCCTCTCTAGAGAGGCCGCCCAGGTGCTTGTTCAGTCTCTCGTCACTTCCAGACTTGATTACTGCAACTCTCTTCTGGCTGGTCTCCCTCTGCGCACCATCAGGCCCCTGCAGCTTATCCAGAATGCAGCGGCACGGGTCGTCTTTAATGTCCCTAAATTCAGCCATGTCACTCCACTGCTGCGTTCTCTCCACTGGCTTACTGTAGCTGCCCGCATTAGATTAAAAACCCTGACGCTGGCCTACAAAGCCAAGACTGGACCAGCCCCTCCGTACTTGATGGCAATGGTCAAAAGCCGGTCTGCACCAAGAGCACTTCGAGCTTCAAGTACGGCTCGGCTCGACCCGCCATCCCTCAAAATCCGCGGAAGACAAGCGCCCAGACTTTTTTCTGTCCTGGCACCAAAGTGGTGGAACGAACTTCCCCTGGGTGTCCGAACGGCCGAGTCGCTCGCTGTCTTCAAACGCAGACTGAAGACCCACCTCTTCAGAGAGTACTTGGGCGAATAGAGTACCATGGTCACCTTGTATTGTGTTTAGAAATGTCTAAGCTTAGAGGTATCTTTCAATTATTAGTCTATTCTAACTAGCTAAGGTTGGTAAGGGATGGTTTCTTTCTTGGGTAAATAGCAAAGCACTTTGTAAGTCGCTCTGGATAAGAGCGTCTGCTAAATGCCGTAAATGTAAATGTAAAATGCTGCAGCCAGGGTCCTTACTAAAACTAGAAAATTTGACCATATCAAATCTGAGTACCTGCGGGATCTAATTGTATATTACGAACCATCAAGACTACTTAGCTCTCAGAGTGCTGGCCTCTTACTCGTGCCCAAAATTCAGAAAACCTCAGCAGGGGGAAGAGCCTTTTCTTATAAAGCCCTCCAACTCTGGAATAACCTTCCAGATACTGTTCGGGACTCAGACACAGTCTCAATCTTTAAATCTAAGCTGAAAACTCATCTGTTTAGTTTAGCTTTTGGTAATTAATGTTTCTTAGATAAAGGTTGAAGGTACAGGGGTTCGCGGACCCAGGGAATTGTAGTACACTGAGATGCTGGAGCTGTCGTCTCGCTGCTTACACGCAATCACTCAGGTTTGTTGACGGTGGAGCAGATAGATGCTGGTGTTCTCAGGGTGCTCCCGTGTCCGTGTTACCTTCTGGCTCTCTCCTTTTAATTAGGCTGTTATAATCAGACCTGCCAGAGTCGTCAGACACACTCTGATGCTGATGCTCAACATTCTCCGCCCTCCATAAAATTCTGTTTGGTGGCCGTGTTGAAACCTAGATGGACTCGTGGCTGTCTGCCACTATTAATATTACCAGTATTAACTTTCTGTTGTATCTGGTTTGGTAATTTTTATCATTAATGTTTAAATAGTTCTGACCAGAGGAGGATGGGTCCCCCTTGTGAGTCTTGGTTCCTCCCAAGGTTTCTTCCTCCAGCTCTGAGGGAGTTTTTCCTTGCCACTGTTGCCGTTGGCTTGCTCACGGGGGGTCTTTCTACTTCCTTCTCTGTCTCTGTCCTTTATTAAGTACTAATTATGTAAAGCTGCTTTGTGATGGCAACAGTTGTAAAAAGCGCTATACAAATAAATCTGACTTGACTTGACTCTGCTTATACCGAAGTAAGAATGACATGTATGAGAAATTCCAATCTGGATTCAGATCCAATCACAGCACAGAGACAGCCCTAGTGAAGATTACAAATGATCTCTTTCTTGCCTCTGATCAAGGCTACATGTCTCTACTAGACCTCAGTGCAGCCTTTCATACAATAGATCACACTATTGTTATGGAAAATTATATTATAACCACATTATAATTTCATGTTGATTCATAATAGACTCATTTAAAATCCACTCATTCATTGTAATCATGCTTAGCCTTGTGATAGTGTGTGCTAACTATAATCATGTGTTGGCCTTGCAACTGCCTGTACAGCATATGTTAAATCGCTCTTCTCTTTCCATGAAACACTATTGTTTTTCCTACCATAGATTACAGCTGCATTGGGAGTGCACCTGACGTACTTACAGCCTATCTTAACCTGCTAGTAACCTCTCGACCCGGACAATGTGTCCTCTCAGGCGCTAGCACTCCTGAACAATGTATCTTTTCAGACGTCGGTGTGGCACGCACACCCTCTTCTCCTCCCTTTTCTCAACTCCCTAATCTATACTATAAATATGTATGTTAACTGTTTTTACCTCAGTCTGTATCGTGGTCACGAGCTGCGTGCAGACTCAATAAAACTTTGCTACTCAATGCATATTCTTGTCTGCCTTGTCTGACAGAATTCCACGACACTATTCTACTAGAAAGGTTAGAGAAAATGGTTAGAATCACAGGAACAGCCCTATCGTGGTTCAAATCATATCTAACTGAACGCTATCAGCTCGTAAAGATAAAAGATTTATCTTCAAATTACACAAAAGTAAGATATGGAGTTCCGCACGGCTCTATTTTAGGACCACTATTATTAACTATTATACGTTACCACTGGGCTCAGTTATAAGCAGACATGATGTTAATTTCCATTGTTATGCAGATGACACACAACTCTATATATCAGCCAAACCTAACAATAAATCTAGATTAAAGGAAAAATGGAGGACTGTTTAAAGGATATAAAACTCTAGATGTCACATAACTTCCTTCTTCTTAACAGTACCAAATCTGAGGTTCTTCTTTTAGGTCCAAAAGACACTCAAAATAAACTATCAGACTTAATGTTAGACTTGGCTGATGCTTCCATTATTCCTGGTCTAGCAGCTAAAGATCTTGCCATCATATTCGATTCAGATCTATTATTTGAGCAACATATAGGCAATATTAGTAGGACAGCCTTTATGCAGCTTAGAAACATTGCCAAACTAAGAAACTTCTTATCTCTACAGGATGCAGAAAAGCTAGTACATGCTTTTATTACCTCAAGGCAAGGTTACTGTAATGCACTTCTGTCAATTTGTTTCAGCAGTAATCGCAATAAACTACAGCTGGTTCAAAATGCTTACTAAAACTAGAAAATTTTATCCTATCAGTCCAGTTCTATCAGCACTGCACTGGCTCCCAGTTAAGCAGTACCTGTGAGATCTTATTACATATTATGAACCATCAAGAACACTTAGATCTCAGGGTGCTGGCTTCTTAGTAGTTCCCAAAATTCAGAAAACCTCAGCAGGGGGCAAAGACTTTTCTTATAAATCCCCCCAACTAATTAATGTTTTCCTTTAGATAAAGGTTGCAGGTCCCGGAAGTTCACGGACACAGGGAAATTGTAGTACACTAAGATGCTGGAGCTGTCGTCTCACTGCTTGCACACGATCACTCAGGTTTGTGGATGGTGGAGCAGATGGACGCCATCACTGCCATGACTATATTAAGATATACTACACCATGATTATTATATTACGATCAGAGCAGTTGCCCTTGGCTTGCTCACTGGGGGTCTTTGATCCTTCATGTTTTCTTTTAAACCAGGCTTTGGCTCTAAATGTGCTCCATTACAGCCGGTCTGGTTCTGGTGAAGACAGACTAGCTTCTCTCTATATATCTGCAGCGTTTTCACAAGCTGAGATGGGTTTAAACCTGCCTCAGCTCGTCAGGACTGCTGAAAGACAGAGAGGGTGATAGTTACCGACTAAACGCCTTGTTTTTATTTTGATGGATGAAGCGCCTGTCTACACTGAGCAGCGTTAGCTGTGTACTACTTACTGAGGAGAGCGTTAGCTAGTTAGCAATCAAAGTTAACCCAACTCTTAATGCTGAACATTCAGACCTAAAACTCCCAACATTCACCAAACCTAACCTTCATAAATCGATCATTTACAAGCAGAAACCAAAACTCAAATGTTTAAAGCCTCTCTCCTCGTAAAGAGTGTGCTTTGGTCCCGTACTCCAAACTGTCTCCAGAAGCAGTCCGTCATCCGTCCTTTTGAGATTTTATATTTATACTCTTTATATATAAATAAATGTTATTGGATGTTTTGTTTGTAATGAACTTGATTTGAAAATAGAAATAATGATAATTTAATAAATGATAACTTTTTTTCACTCATTTTCACTCCTGCTCCTTTGATGATCTTTGATGATCTTTGATGATCTCTACTGGCTCTCTGCTCCAGTGATGTAGTGCAGTGGTAGAAATGATCAGTCGATCATGGTCGCCTTATCAAAGTCTCTTTTATTACTTCTGTCCCATCTCTTAAACTCTTTCAGCGGGAGACATTTCCTCCATGCTTCAGATTACTGCAGAATTAACTGGATCAGTATCAGCTCCTTATCTGGTCTACTTGTGGAGATGTAGCGGAAGCGGAACACGGATCTGTTCACCGAGTTAAAACATCAGGAAATGATAAAAACGACAAAATTTACCGGCTTGAACAGCGAGACGAGCACAACGTAAAACCTACAGCGGAAAATGAGCTGAAGGAGCGGGATTAGAGGTTATTCCTCATCCTGCCTTCACAAACATTTCATTACGAACCGATTCACATTTCTGTCCGATTGCAGCTCCGGAGCTCAGTGCTGTTTGCTCTGTTCGCCGCTGAGACGAACCGACGCTCCTACGGTCCAGTTTAACCCCCGAGCTGCTGCTGAGAGAGAGTCAGCGCCCCGGTGGCGATTAAAACAACCATGCTTTTAACAGCATTTGGACTCGGTTCAGACCAGGAGATAAGAGTGCTGGCCCAGACCGAGGACAAATACTAATGAGTCCAGCACGTCTAACTAGGCTAACATTAGCTGTCTGCCTAACCACTAATTAGATCACACTGTTTTACACCAACATCAGACATTCAGAAAAACTGTGAAGAACTTTGTACAGAGTCTATTAATACCACCACCAACACAACACGACTGACAAGACGCCCAAATTATACAGCAATAACTCATAAATAACGAGCTATCTACCTGATCCACTACAGCTCAGGTCCTGCAGAGTCTCTTCCTGCCAAGGCTGTCAATCACTTAATTCCTGTGTAGTCCCGCCTTACATTAGCACAGGGAGAACTAACTGATAGAATTAGACCCTGGAGGTGGAAAGACAGTTTAGAGAAGGACAGTGAGATGGGATGATGGGCAGAGTTTTGCCATTGAGGCAGATGGGGATGGGCGGAGCTGCTACTCCAACCGCAGAGAAGGAAAATTAATATTCTTAGGGGGGCTTCCATCATTTTCTCCAAAATCGTAGAAGATGAACAACGAAACAAAGAGGAACAAGCAGCTCCGACTCTGACCCTGGATTTTATAACTGAGTCAACAAGAGTTTACAAGCAGTGTAAAATATACCTCGATCACAGCAGCTGACTAACGCTACAGTCTTCAGACTGGCTGTGTTTCCACAGCGCTTTTGCCCCCGGCCTGCGCGCGCATCCAGCCACGCCCCTCCTTTGAGTGGTCTTACCCATCATCAGGGGGGAAAGCCATGCTTTCCTAGATTGCGCTGCCTAATAAAAGTACTCTATTAAATCAGTGCATCCTTGTGGGACTCAGAATCACGGTCTACAGCTTGTTGTCCAATGAACGTTAAGCTTTCGGGTAGTGAGACCCTCTGGACGCGGGCTTTAAGACTGCCACCCAATCAGAAGACGGTACTGATATTTTCTGTGGCTGAAAACACCACCGCCGGCCTTGAAGAGTCGTGTTCAGCTTACTACCTAAATAGCAGAATATTGTGACCAGGAGTTACTGTCATCTGTCATCCAGTCACCGGTCCCACACTTTTGACTTTGCTGGTGAAGAGTTTGAGCTGTTTTTTATAAAGCATGAATAAACCCAAAAGTAAGAGTCAACTGTTTGGCTTCAGCATGCAAGCAGGATAACGTTCAGCATTTTTACAGTGGGAACATGCAGTGCATTATTCTCTTTACTGCAATCTTTGCTGAACGTCATCATCTACGTTAACATCTAGTGTGTTTGTGAAAACCAGCGTTTTGGGTCAGTAAATCTCTTTAATGCTGTACTCACCAGTGTTTGGGAAAAAAAAAACAGCAATATTTTTATTCACAAAAAAATAGTGGAAATTGTTGTTAAAAATGGATAATAATGTATATTAATAGTCCTGACCACAATATTCTGTGATGTTTATAAATTATAATACTATGTTGTACATTATGAAGTGAAGTGAAGTGAGACTACACAGCAGGAGTGCATAACTACGCAAGATTGGAAAAACACAGGCTTTTACAATGCCACTGAAATACAAATTAAACCTTTATGCTTTTGTTATTATGGAAGGGAAATAACGGCCGAAGAGTTTACCGGTCATGTCATGAAAAACTTCCAGGAAATATTTACACTGTCCGGGTACATCTGTTTAGCCAGAACAGAAAATTGTAGCTTATCTCTGATTTTTTTTTTTAAAGCAGCAGATAAGAGGCATTCAGGCTGACGGTGCGAGTCAAGTCCATCACGCAGAGATTAATGTGATGAGACTGTTTGGGGAAGGTCAAGTCAAGTCAAATTTATTTGTATAGCGCTTTTTACAACTGTTGTCGTCACAAAGCAGCTTTACATAATTAGTACTTAATAAAGGACAGAGACAGAGAAGAAAGAAGGAATAACATGAAGCGTGAGCAAGCCAACGGCGACAGTGGCAAGGAAAAACTCCCTCAGAGCTGGAGAAAAAAATTTTGGGAGGAACCAAGACTCACAAGGGGGACCCATCCTCCTCTGGCCAGACTATTTAAACATTAATGATAAAAATTACCAAAGCAGGTACAACAGAAAGTTGATAGTGGTGATATTAATAGTGTCAGACAGGCACGAGTCCATCTAGGTTTCAGCACGGCCACCAAACAGGCAGCAGCGGCAGGCGGGTGAGCCATGGGTGGTGGCGGGTTGGGGGGGGGGGCCCGCTGGCCGGACTGGTAGGTGGCAGCTGGTTAGATGCAGGTAGAGGGGACCTCAGCGGGCAATCTTCCTGCAGGTCGGGCTGGATGGCCATTTACTCGAAGAAGGTAAAGAGAGAAAAGTTAGTTCTAAGAGGAATTTTATGGAGTGCAGAGAATGCTGAGAATCAGCATCTGAGTATGTCTGACGACTCCGGCAGGTCTGATTATCACAGCATAATTAAAAGGAGAGAGCCAGAAGGTAACACGGACACGGGCGTACCCTGAAAACACCAGCATCTACCTGCTCCACCGTCAACAAACCTGAGTGATCGCGTGTAAGCAGCGAGACGACAGCTCCAGCATCTCAGTGTACATACAATTCCCTGGGTCCGCGAACCCCTGGACCTGCAGCCCTTATCTAAGAAACATTAATTACCAAAAGCTAAACTAAACATATAAGTTTTCAGCTTAGATTTAAAGATTGAGACTGTGTCTGAGTCCCGAACATTATCTGGAAGGTTATTCCAGAGCTGGGGGGCTTTATAAGAAAAGGCTCTTCCCCCTGCTGAGGTTTTTTGAATTTTGGGAACGAGTAAGAGGCCAGCACCCTGAGATCTAAGTAGTCTTGATGGTTCGTAATATACTATAAGATCCTGCAGGTACTCAGGAGCGAGGCCATGTAGGGCTTTATATGTTAATAGAAGAATTTTGTATTCGATACGGAATTTAACTGGGAGCCAATAAAGTGCTGATAGAACTGGACTGATATGGTCAAATTTTCTAGTTTTAGTAAGGACCCTGGCTGCAGCATTTTGCACCAGCTGAAGTTTATTGAGGTTCCTGCTGGAACAACCTGACAGTAGTGCATTACAGTAATCTAGCCTTGAGGTAATAAAAGCATGTACTAGCTTTTCTGCGTCTTGTAGTGATAAGGAGTTTCTTAGTTTGGAGATGTTCCTAAGCTGCATAAAGGCTGTCCTACTAATATTAGCTATATGTTGCTCAAATGTTAAATCTGAGTCGGTGCTGGGGGGGTGCTGGCTCTCCCTGAGGCAACGGGGGGCAACTCTTGCTCTCTATCCTTCAGTAACCCCATGATGCACACCTCTAACTGGTCCACCTTTTCCACCAGAGAGCTAACTAACTCACATTTAGTGCAAACACTATCATTATCACTAGCGGTGGGAAAAGGGTCTAGAATAAACATGCCACACTTCTCACACTCAAAAAGTCCAGCAACAGCCTTAATAAAATACAAACTTACCGCTTTCAGCTGATTTAGGCACCGAAATAAGGTTGTTGTTGTGGGGTACTCCGCTTTTTAATAAACCTGTGGACTGTAAACACAATCTAAAAGCAGTTACGAGGAAAAGCGCTAGAAAGTGGTAGAAAGCAGAAAGAACAAGCTAAACACGGAGACAGTGATTCCTCCAAGGACCGGGTCTGGAGTAAGGATTTCCCACAAGCGTTAGCGGTAGGAGCGACTGTTAGCGGTCTAGTGGAGGTGTTCTCCAGTTCATGGAAATCTGACACTGTCTGCATTAAATCATCCAAAATCACCAAGGTTTGTTCTCCAGGAGTATTTCAGTCGGAAACGTTCAGACTGGACGGTGCCCCCTGAAAAAGTGTATCTCTGGGGTGAGATCGGTCAGTTCATCATAAAACCTTGCCTTAGAGACGGCTCGCCAGATTCCAACAATATTTTAACAAAAAACAGAAGGAACTGATTAACCTAGTACTGGTTGCCAACAATGAAAATAAATAAATATAGAAATCTTTTTCCTGTGTAAAACCACTTCGTCTTATTATCCAATGTTCTGCTCTTGGGGCCCCCTGGTGGCGTTGGCCGGCTCTGCGCCGGGATACACCAGAAAGGCGTCTGTAATCTCAGGTCAATGTTAAATTTCACAAAGCAGAGAAGATCAGTCGCGTAGGAAAACTCTTTTGTTGTAAATAATGGAAAACTATATAAATACGACAATTAGTGTTTTTTACTCTTTAAATGACATCTGTCTCCATCAGAATGGTTCCAGAGATACACCTTGAAATAAACAGATCCACTAGTTAATCCTGTTTTCAGCCTTAATCATAACCCCCTTTTTGAGAGAAATCTGACCGTTGTTTGTGTTAAAACAATAAAGGGGATTTTGTAGCCCCCGGTCTGAAAAGTCACTCTCCTATAGCTCGTTTGTTAGGTCTCCCACATAAAATACAGTGGGTGGAACAAACATACGGTTTCGCCGTAAAAATCACAGAATCCCTTCTGGAAAACAGCACCATATCCTGTAATCGGTCCACCAGGTGCTGAAGTTTGAAGCGAATAGGTGAATAAAGCCGCGATCACTTTTGAAACCACAGGTTTGTGCAAATGATCCATTTCGTAGCTCCACTGGACCACAAAATCAGCTAGTCTCGTTTCATCTATGCACACCTGTTTTAACACGGCAAGGAAGTTGAGATAGTATAGTACGATAGTAACCCCGCTGTTGTGATCTATTAAAGATATATTTTATATTTATTTTTCCTGAAGCGTTAAAAGAACCTTGCGACGTAATCTTCTCCCGTAGCGCTCCAATGGCGACCCCTATAGGTCATGGGATGGAAATGAACTTCTGTTCGTTTTGTTGGTTGAAACTGGACTCGATATCAAAAATATATATACAGGATTTCTGCATCAATGGGCGGGATAACGTTAAACAGTGGTATTTGGTTGGATGTTGTCCTGAACTACAGGGTGAATTTAAATAAAATGATCTGTTCATGTTTTTAAAGTATTATTATAGTTGTGTTTTACTAGAAGACTACAGAAGCCTGCTAAGACTGATGCACTGCTGAAATTGGCTTCTCATCTGAAATGACCTGTTCCACCTTAAATAGTGCAGCTGTTCCATTCTAGCACCTTTGTAATTTAGGTTGATTGGATTTAGAAAAAGCACTCATTACATTTGTTAATAAATCTAACTATCAATGGGGAAGGAGGGTAACTACGCTTGATTGCAACTGGAACTGCTGCACCAGGCCAGCAGTAAAAATACACAATGAAATACAGAGTGAAATTAAGTGTCCAATAGGTAGAAGCACAAGACTGAGTTTTCTAATAAAGTGGCCTGTGAGTGGAAACACAAAGTAGACATTTCAACAAATCTTCCAACATGTAGTGCACATTTATTTTCAGCATAGATCCATCAGTGTTTTATCAAGTTTTAATCATTCCTGACTGCAAGCAGACACCTCAATGTCCTCATCCTGAATCATTTATCAAATTATTCACCAAATCATGAAAACATGAAAAGTTCTTCTACCTGCAGTGTTTCTCCACTCTGGAGTCCAAACCCATTCAACACCAACACCATCCAAACTCCATCCTAACCAGCTGTGCTACACCAGTAATTTACCAAACAGCCAATCATGTTAGCTAATGATCTAATCATCCAATCAGGAGAGGTGTTGGAAGGAGAGTGACTCTAAAGAGGAAGAGGAAGAAGAAGGGATCCATGTTCAGGTAGGCTGCTCCTACATTAATCAGGAGCTTTCAGCTGATTTAGGCACCGAAATAAGGTTGTTGTTGTGGGGTACTCCGCTTTTTAATAAACCTGTGGACTGTAAACACAATCTAAAAGCAGTTACGAGGAAAAGCGCTAGAAAGTGGTAGAAAGCAGAAAGAACAAACTAAACACGGAGACAGTGATTCCTCCAAGGACCGGGTCTGGAGTAAGGATTTCCCACAAGCGTTAGCGGTAGGAGCGACTGTTAGCGGTCTAGTGGAGGTGTTCTCCAGTTCATGGAAATCTGACACTGTCTGCATTAAATCATCCAAAATCACCAAGGTTTGTTCTCCAGGAGTATTTCAGTCGGAAACGTTCAGACTGGACGGTGCCCCCTGAAAAAGTGTATCTCTGGGGTGAGATCGGTCAGTTCATCATAAAACCTTGCCTTAGAGACGGCTCGCCAGATTCCAACAATATTTTAACAAAAAACAGAAGGAACTGATTAACCTAGTACTGGTTGCCAACAATGAAAATAAATAAATATAGAAATATTTTTCCTGTGTAAAACCACTTCGTCTTATTATCCAATGTTCTGCTCTTGGGGCCCCCTGGTGGCGTTGGCCGGCTCTGCGCCGGGATACACCAGAAAGGCGTCTGTAATCTCAGGTCAATGTTAAATTTCACAAAGCAGAGAAGATCAGTCGCGTAGGAAAACTCTTTTGTTGTAAATGATGGAAAACTATATAAATACGACAATTAGTGTTTTTTACTCTTTAAATGACATCTGTCTCCATCAGAATGGTTCCAGAGATACACCTTGAAATAAACAGATCCACTAGTTAATCCTGTTTTCAGCCTTAATCATAACCCCCTTTTTGAGAGAAATCTGACCGTTGTTTGTGTTAAAACAATAAAGGGGATTTTGTAGCCCCCGGTCTGAAAAGTCACTCTCCAATAGTTCGTTTGTTAGGTCTCCCACATAAAATACAGTGGGTGGAACAAACATACGGTTTCGCCGTAAAAATCACAGAATCCCTTCTGGAAAACAGCACCATATCCTGTAATCGGTCCACCAGGTGCTGAAGTTTGAAGCGAATAGGTGAATAAAGCCGCGATCACTTTTGAAACCACAGGTTTGTGCAAATAATCCATTTCGTAGCTCCACTGGACCACAAAATCAGCTAGTCTCGTTTCATCTATGCACACCTGTTTTAACACGGCAAGGAAGTTGAGAAAAACACACGATAGTAACCCCGCTGTTGTGATCTATTAAAGATATATTTTATATTTATTTTTCCTGAAGCGTTAAAAGAACCTTGCGACGTAATCTTCTCCCGTAGCGCTCCAATGGCGACCCCTATAGGTCATGGGATGGAAATGAACTTCTGTTCGTTTTGTTGGTTGAAACTGGACTCGATATCAAAAATATATATACAGGATTTCTGCATCAATGGGCGGGATAACGTTAAACAGTGGTATTTGGTTGGATGTTGTCCTGAACTACAGGGTGAATTTAAATAAAATGATCTGTTCATGTTTTTAAAGTATTATTATAGTTGTGTTTTACTAGAAGACTACAGAAGCCTGCTAAGACTGATGCACTGCTGAAATTGGCTTCTCATCTGAAATGACCTGTTCCACCTTAAATAGTGCAGCTGTTCCATTCTAGCACCTTTGTAATTTAGGTTGATTGGATTTAGAAAAAGCACTCATTACATTTGTTAATAAATCTAACTATCAATGGGGAAGGAGGGTAACTACGCTTGATTGCAACTGGAACTGCTGCACCAGGCCAGCAGTAAAAATACACAATGAAATACAGAGTGAAATTAAGTGTCCAATAGGTAGAAGCACAAGACTGAGTTTTCTAATAAAGTGGCCTGTGAGTGGAAACACAAAGTAGACATTTCAACAAATCTTCCAACATGTAGTGCACATTTATTTTCAGCATAGATCCATCAGTGTTTTATCAAGTTTTAATCATTCCTGACTGCAAGCAGACACCTCAATGTCCTCATCCTGAATCATTTATCAAATTATTCACCAAATCATGAAAACATGAAAAGTTCTTCTACCTGCAGTGTTTCTCCACTCTGGAGTCCAAACCCATTCAACACCAACACCAACACCATCCAAACTCCATCCTAACCTGTGCTACACCAGTAATTTACCAAACAGCCAATCATGTTAGCTAATGATCTAATCATCCAATCAGGAGAGGTGTTGGAAGGAGAGTGACTCTAAAGAGGAAGAGGAAGAAGAAGGGCTCCATGTTCAGGTAGGCTGCTCCTACATTATCAAACCTGGGAAAATATAAAGATACAAGAACTTCAGCACTAGAGTTGCTCACAGCTTCATTTCTAAACCTCTGAAAGTGCAACTAGATTTTAAAAAAAAATGTTACTGTGGGAAATATGAGAAAATCTACACTGTGGCTGATAGCATACACACTAGCAGTGTTAGCATTAGCTTCATAGCTCTGTGAGCTGAACAAAAAACTCCTGATTTGAATCATTCAGTGCTGCCTCCTGGTGGTCCGGAGTTAAAGACTAGCATCTCTTTCTATACTGTAGTTCTTGTGTTGGTGTTCCAGACAAAGAGGAGAGGAATTCGTTTCTCCAGATTAGAACCATCAACACTGTGTTCTCCACCTGAGGCCTGTGGAAGTTCTTCTTCAGTCCAGCAGTTGAAGCTCAGCAGTGTTTCTTGCAGCTAAAGGTGTTTAATTAGTGATGAACTTCACCTGCTGCTTGTGACGTTTCTGACAGACACGCCCATTAAAAGTGAGTGACATGGCCCTGATCAACTGCGCAAAATGAGATACATGAACAACACTGTTAGCATTAGCAAGGAAGCTATCTGGAAGTGTTCATCCCAAAGATAAACTAAATGTCAGTGTTTCTGGACACATCTCTTTTGCATCTATTGCTGCCACAGATGTGCAAATGTACACACAGAAAGCTTGTGTAGGCCTTGTAGAGAATGTATTGCCAATAGAATAGGACTTCCTGGAGCAGATAAACATGAACGCATTGGCACCATGGCCAATGCCAGGCATGAGCTAGAGGGGTGTAAAGCCCCCAGCATTGAGATGTGGAGCGGTGCAGCTGTGTTCTCTGAAATGATGTTGGTGCTCCATCCAGTACTTTTGGGTTGAAGTGGAGTGGTGCTCATCCAACATACTGACTTCACTAATGCTTGTCACTTAATACAGTCAGGTCCTCACAGAAATGCCATGAACAGTAGAGACACCCCTGCAAATCTGAAAGGGTTTGATACTGAGCTTATTAGCTTTTTCAGGTGTGTTGGGAGCAGAGAAACATCTAGAATGTGCAGTGTAGGGTGGTTGAAGGCGCCAAGCTTAAAACATCTATCCAAATGTTCAGGCGCCTGCTTTTTGTGGAGCCGAAACTCAGTTATGAGACTCTGGTGAAGTAGATGTGTCGGGTATTTGTGGGACTAAGAAGCCTAAAAGCTAATTCAGTCTAGAACCTCACTGGAACCCAAAGCATCCGGTTCACTACAGCTGCATAACCAAATAATTTCTCTGGGTAAGAATGATGGTAACTGAGATACACTGAACCTGAGATCTGGAAGAACAGAAAAACAGCCTGGAAGTTTAAAGGATTTGTAAAAAAAAAAAAAAAAAAAAAAAAGATTTTCCCCCCATTAAAGACAATCTCGACTGCTCCCTCCCCAGTTCATTTAGTCCTGTATGTAGAAAAACTCAGGTTTCTAATAAAGCGGCCACTAGGTGGAAGTATAAGGCAGGGTTTTTAGTATAGGGGCCCATGAGGGAAAGCATTAGGCAGGGGTTGAGAAGGGGTGTCCACAAACTTTTCAACATATAGTAAAATATAGTAAAAAAAAAAAAAAAAGAAAAAAAAAAGGAGAGTGAGTCTGAAGAAGGGGAAGAAGAATGGCTCCACGTTCAGGTAGGCTGCTACTACATTATCAAACCATGAGAAAATATAAATCTACAAGAACAGCTTTATTTGTAAATCTGTGGAGGAGCAACTGGAAATGTTTAAAATGTAAAATATGAGTGTTTAGATTAGAAACATCGCTTGTGGACTTTAAAAGTCCTGCTTCAGTTCAGCAGTTGAAGATCAGCAGTGTTTCTTGCAGCTAAAGGTGTTTAATTAGTGATGATCCTCACCTGCTGTTTGTGACGTTTCCAAAAGGACACGCCCATTAATACCCCCTGGCCAATTGCACCAGATTAGATACACGCAGTGTTAGCATTAGCAAGGCAGCTAGATGGAAGTGTTTATTCTTAAGATAATCTAAATGCAAATGTTTTACTTGTATTTTTGTTTCATCAAAAAGTGGAATTTCTTTATTTCAGCTAAATAATAAACATAAGAGTTTTATCCAGAAAGAAGCATCACCAGCTTTATTCATATGTGGAGGTTTATTTGTTTGTGCTGCAGCTGAAGAACTGAAATATGAACAGTGTACAGTAGAATTGGCAGCAGCCAGTTTCATGTTTTTATTGCCACCCCCATGTCAGGGCTTGTAGGAACAATCCGAGTAAATGCGACTTAGTTGTGGTGTTCATTTGAGACTAGCTAAATATTAATAAGTACATGAAGTCAGAATAACACACTGATAACTAACCTTAGCCAACAGGTTTAACTCCGGCTAAGACAGGCTGACCCTAGTCAACAGGTTTGACTCCAGCTAAGACAGGCTGACCCTAGTCAACAGGTTTGACTCCAGCTTAGACAGGCTCTCTCGAGATTCTGATGATCCTAACACTGCAGTTCTGTTTTAGGAACCTGATTTTTGGCTTCTGGATCTTCATCCTGTCCTGAAAAAATGCTTGGTTCCTCATCTGTGCTGAAGACGCCAATTTAGAAGATCAGCCTGAACCATGCAAAGCCTCCACGGCTTTCTCCACATGAAACACCCCTTCTGAATAAATTTGCATATATAATGAGTGAGTAGCCAATAAGAGGTGCTGATTAAGACATGTGTTTAAAAGGCTCGTGATGTAAGCAGTGTTCTCAAAGGTGGTGAGGATGGGGAAAAAAAAAAGTAAAATCTGAGATTTTTCTTAAGAAGACTGGTACTGCAGACTAAGTAGCAGCATTGGAACCAGAACCTACAGGCTAACAGGTTAAAAAAAAATGTTTTTAATACTTTCATGTTTTTATGTTCATGAGTTGCTGTAATGCTCTTCCTCACCAGGGGGCAGTCTAGTGGCTCCAGTCTGGGTAACTTTTCCTTCTCTCTAACCCATTGGCCCCTCCACCCAGTGCAGAGAATGAGGAAGGTTAAAGCCAGACTAGCCAACATGCCTCTACCTAGAGAAGATCATGGCATGCCAGCAGAAGCGTTACACCACTACCCCACCCAAAGTTGGCAGGACTTGCAGCATGCAGCAACCCAAATTTATAAAGTTCTGCATGTTATATGACAGATAAGAAATGTACAACTAGGGTTGCTACTTTAAGGCTATAAGCATTTGAGACTACTTTTCTCAATGACTGTAACTGAGATATGCTGAACCTGAGATCTAGACTATCAGAGAAAACGTCAGAGGATTTATTAAGGATCGGTGAAAAAAAAAAATCTTATCATTCCAGAAATCACTGTTCCCACTTACTTTCATTTAGTCCAGTATGTTGAAACTACTCTAATAAAGTGCCCAGTGAATGGATACACTCTGTAGGAGTTTCTAATATAGTGACCAGAGAGCAGATGCACAAGGTAGCAGTTTCTAATACAGTGGCCAGTGAAAGGATACACAGTGTAGGGGTTTTTAATAGAGTAAACTGTACATGAATGCAAAAGGTAGGGGTTTCTAATAATTCAGAACATGGCACGTTATGCTACGGTGACCGCTTTAATAAAATTACCACACTGTTGGAACTTTATACACTGGAGGTGTTGTGATCATCATCATGTGGCTTGGTGATTATAATTCAGCAGACAGTTGAACAGCTGATTTTTATTTGTTCTGAGCTCTTTGTAAACCCCTTCCCACACTCTGCATCTGCATCTATTGCCTTCTTCCAGAAGACCTCAGAGAGCACTTTGGATCTCACCATGGTAATAACACTCACTTTACCAAGCCAGAGCAAATCAGTCTAAATGTTTGAGGTTTAAATAAGACACTAAGTACTAATAAATGTGGGTGATTCAAACTTTTTTCCTCACAGGATTTTTTGGTTATTTCTATCCCAATACATTTGAATTCCTTTTCATTTCATTACATATGCATGTATTTTTATAGCAAAGAGGCAAATTTTTAGGATCCATGTGCAGGCTTTATTAAACTCAACATTGTGGGCAAAGCAAAAGGGCTCAGAGGCCAAGAGTGCAGTGTGTATATATATATATATATATATATATATATATATATATATATATATATACACATACATACATACAGTGGGGGAAAAAAAGTATTTAGTCAGTCACCAATTCATAGGTATCAAATCATGGATCTTTCAGCACGACAATGATCCCAAGCACACTGCCAGGGCAACAAATGAGTGGCTTCATAAGAAGCATTTTAAGTTCCTGGAGTAGCCTAGCCAGTCTCCAGATCTCAACCCCATAGAAAACCTTTAGAGGCAGTTGAAAGTCTGTGTTGCCCGCCGACAGCCCCAAAACATCACTGCTCTAGAGGAGATCTGCATGGAGGAATGGGCCAACATACCAGCAGCGGTGTGCCAACCTTGTGAAGACTTACAGAAAACATTTGACCTCTGTCAACAAAGGATATATAACAAAGTATTGAGATAAACTTTTGTTATTGACCAAATACTTATTTCCCACCATTATTTGCAAATAAATTCTCTAAAAATCAGACAGTGATTTTCTGAAATTTTTCTTATTTTGTCTCTCATAGTTGAGGTCTACCTATGATGTCAATTACAGGCCTCTCATCTTTTAAAGTGGGAGAAATTGCACAATTGGTGACTGACTAAATACTCTCCCCCCCACTGTGTGTGTGTGTATATATGCGCACCCCAGTGCTATCAATCCTGAACCACAGACAAAAACCAGCAAGAAGAAAAACTAAGAGGCTCTTTTAAGAAGTGTAAAGGACATGTGTAAATGAAGACCACTGGTCAGCATTAATGTGTGTGTGTTAATGAGAACTCTGTTCCTGTGATTCCAACCATTTTCTCTAATCTTTCTAGTAATACAGCATGATCTATTGTATCAAATAGGATCTATTGTGTTGATCTGTTGTATCAAATAGGCTGCACTGAGGTCTAGTAGGGCTTATAACATTTACATGGCATTTAGCAGATACTCTTATCCAGAGTGACTTACAAAGTGCTTTGCTATTTACCCAGGAAAAAACATAGCTAGTTAGAATAGACTAATAGTTCAAAGATACCTTTAAGCTTAGACATTACTAAACACAAGACAATAAGGTGACCATAGGACTCTATTCGTCCAAGTATTCTCTGAAGAGATGGGTCTTCAGTCTGCTTTTGAAGACAGAGAACGACTCGGCCGTTCGGACACCCAGGGGAAGTTCGTTCCACCACTTTGGTGCCAGGACAGAAAAAAGCCTGGACGCTCGTCTTTTGAGGGATTTTGAGGGATGGCGGGTCGAGCCGAGCTGTACTTGAAGCTCGAAGGGCTCTTGGTGCGGATCGGCTTTTGACCATTGCCATGCAGGACCGAGTTACGTTTGCAACATGACTTGAGAACGATAACTGATCCATGACCACACCAAGGCTTCGAGCTTCTGTAGAAGGAGTGACCAGTGAGTTCTCAAAGGTGAGGGCAAGATCGTTTTTTGGCCCAGCAGTTCTCGGGATGTACAGCAGCTCCGTCTTGCTGGGGTTAAGTTTGAGGTGGTGAGCCGCCATCCAAGACGAGACGTCAGCAAGACATGCTGAGATACAGGCAGAAACCTGTGTGTCAGACGGTGGGAAAGAGAGCATGAGTTGAGTGTCATCGGCGTAACAGTGGTAAGAGAATCCATGACAGGATATCACTTTCCCAAGAGAGCCAGTGTAGAGTGAGAAAAGAAGAGAACCAAGAACCGAGCCTTGTGGAACGCCAGTGGAGAGACTACAAGCAGCGGACATGTCGCCCTGCCATGTTACCTGGTATGAGCGCCCCTGCAGGTACAATGCAAACCAGTTTGGCAGCTTTAGCTGCATGGAGCTTCTCTGTAACTGCAATGAGAGCAGTTTCAGTAGAGTGTGCAGCTTTGAAGCCAGACTGGTTAGTGTCCTGTAGATTGTTCAGAGTGAGAAAGAGAGACCGTTGGTTGTAGACAGAACGTTCGAAAATCTTTGAGAGGAAAGAGAGAAGAGAAATGGGTCTGTAGTTGCCGATGTCCAAGCTGTCCAGAGTTGGCTTCTTTAGGATAGGCACAACTCTGGCAGACTTGAAGGCCGATGGTACATGACCTGACAACAAAGAGCTGTTTATGATAAAGGAGATGAAAGGAAGGAGGTTTGGAGCAATTGTTTGGAACAGGGGGATGGAACAGGGTCTAGCGGACAGGTGGTACATTTACATTTACATTTATGGCATTTAGCTGATGCTCTTATCCAGAGCGACTTACAAGGTTACTCGTATTACAGAGGAGGGCCAATGGAGTGTTAGGAGTCTTGCCCAAGGACTCTTATTGGTGTAGCGCAGCATAGTCACCCAGACCGGGAATCGAACCCTGGTCTCCCACATGGTGTGGTAGCTCAGTGGCAGGTAGTGGTGTTATCTGTTGCGCCACCACCAACCACCAAGGATTATTGGAGGTGAGAAGATGTAGGAGGTCATCTGTGGAAAGAGGAGAGAAGCAGGACAGAGCAGAGGGAGGAGGAGGGCAGTGTCTAGAGAGGGGGATAGAGGCAGGGGGGGAAGATAGACGGATCATGTCAACCTTTTCTTCAAAAAAGGAGACAAAATCTTCTGCAGACAGGGTAGTGGGAGGTGGGGGAGTAGGAGGGTTGAGGAGAGAGGAGAAGATGGTAAAGAGTTTGCGTGGGTCAGATGCAGATGCTTCCAATTTTCCCCTGTAGTAGGATGTTTTAGCAGCAGCAACTTGGCAACTTCCATTCTAAACCTGGAGAGAAGAGACTGATAGGAGTGGAGGTCGGAGTAGTGTTGTGACTTCCGCCACTTCCTTTCAGCCAGTCTTAGCTCTCTACGGTTGTTGCGGAGAACATCCAACAGCCACAGGGAAGGTGAAGAAGAATTTGCTGACCTAAGTGAGAAAGGGCAGAGAAGGTCGACAGAGGTGGAGATAGATGAGAGGAGAGTGTCTGTAGCAGTTTCAAGTGGGAGAGAGGAGAAAGATTCAAGATGAGGAAGAGTGGTCAGGACAGTTGAGGCAAGAGCTGAGGGGGAAACAGAGCAAAGATTGCGGTGAAGAGTGGAAGAACTTGCAGAAATGGTGGTTGAAGGGGCAGAGAGGGGGAAGTAAGAAGGAGAGAAGGAGAGAAACTCAGCCGGAGTTTTCCGGGGTGATCCATGTCTCAGTCAGTGCCAGGAAGTTTAGAGACCGAGCAGAAGCAAAAGCTAAAAAGAAATCTGCTTTCTGTACTGCAGACATTCCACAGTCCCCCAGTTACCATCACGTTGGATTTTAGAACAAGGTGGGTAAATGAGGTTACCGGAATTGTGGCGTCTGCATCAGTGTCTGCACCTCCGGCTGCTGTCAGAAGTGTGGACAGGAATTGCAAAGCACATCTTCAAGTACAGCACAGAATAGAGTTAAGTAAAAATGTTTTTGCAGCTGATATTCTAGTGAGGAGTCATAACGTCTAACAAACCGCTACAGACGTCCATGCCTAAGGCTCCACACCTAATTGATCAAGATTTGAGGCACTTGGCTCCTCCTCTGCAATTCACACTTCTAGCTGGTCTGAAACTTACACCCGAATCAGCACCTCAATCAACTAATGAGCACCAAGCGTCTATGTTAACCTTAAGACAAGAGGGTTAGCAGAATCTAGTACCCCACCTCCACCTTGCTGGTGTCTGAGTCGGAGTGGAGCTCTCTGCCCTTTACTGATCCAGCCTCGGGCCTATCCATCTGGCCCATCAAGAGTCACTCGCATTTCACCAGTCCATAAAACCTTAGAAAAATCAGTCTTAAGATATTTCTTGGCCCAGTCTCCACATTTTATCTGATGTTTCTTGTTCAAAGGTGGTCGTTTTTCAGCCTTCCTTACTTTGGCCATGTCCCTGAGTATCGCACACCTTGTGCTTTTTGATACTCCAGTAACGTTGCAGCTCTGAAATATGGCAAAACTGGTGGCAAATGGCATCTTGGCAGTGTGACGCTTGATTTTCCTCAATTCATGGGCAGTTATTTTGCGCCTTCAAAAGTTTGGCAATTTCAAGACTGCTTCATCCCTCTGCAAGACATCAGATTTGAGTCCGTCAAATCTCTCTTCTGACCCATTTTGCCAAAGGAAAGGAAGTTGCCTAATAATTAAGCACACCTTATATAGGGTGTTGATGTCATTAGACCACACCCCTTCTTATTACAGAGATGCATATCACCTGATTTACTTCATTGGTAGTTGGCTTTCAAGCCTATAGAGCTTGGATGTATAAAAAGGATGATGTGATCAAAATACTCATTTGCCTAATAATTCTGCACACAGTGTATAAGAGAATCCTGTGACTGCAGTTGCACATATTATTTAGAAATTTAAGATCCATGGGACTGTTGCCAACCTCCCTGGACGTGGTCGCATGAGAAAAATTGATGACAAATCAAAGAGATGGATAATACGAATGGTAACAAAAGAGCCCAGAGATTAAAGGTGAACTTCAAGCTCAAGGAACATCAGTGTCAGATCGCACCATCAGTCGTAGTTTGAGCATAAGTGGATTTCATGGGAGAGTTGTAATACTGAGGAGGATCAGTCTTTTGCTCCTTCCACAGAGTGGTTTAGATGTCATTTCCACGCTACATGCTTTGATGGACGTGACTGTGGAGGAAATGAGCTTTCCTCACTGTGTAAAATACCAGGCTATGTTTTGTGGGACATCATCTACCATGAAGATCAGCATTTGACACAGTTACTAACACCCTCACCATGTGCTCATCTGCCACTGTGAACTTTCTTCAGGACCAAGAAAGTGTGAAACTTCCTTTACTGGAGTGGTGGAACCAACAGCAGCCCTGTGGTCCGAAGTGTTTCTCTGAAGAACAGGGGTTCAGGTCTACACTTCTAATGAAGCAAAGAGTGAAGACCCCAAAGATCCTTCAGCAGCCCATAGCTGAAAACATACTGAACATACAGTAACTGCAAGAAAGGCCATCATCAGGTGTCATCAGAAAGTGTGTCATCAGAAAAGAGCTCAACATCATGAAGAATATACCCAAAACACACCGACCATGTACCCCCAAAACACACTGACCCCATACCAAACTGTAGAGGGCCAGGTTGATCACATATGTTGTTACACAGACATGTTTTCACAATCTTCTCAAACACCTTCATTACCAGTGAAGCAACAGGCCTCAGGTCATAGGAGGAGTTACCTTGTTTTGTTTTTTTGGAATAGGAATTCTATGCAAGTTTTCCCATGCCTGATGAACCTCCGCATATAATCATAATCATACTGCATTGGCACATCTGCTTGTTTATTGTTTCTTCTGAAATCAAGGGTATTAAAGGAGTTGATCCTGCTTTTGTTGGAGTAACTGTTTCTACTGTCCAGAGAAGAAGGCTTTCTACTAGATTACTAGAGGAGCACTGCTGTGAAGATTTGATGGAATTCAGCAAATCCAAATTCATCCCAATCCCCAACTCATCCCCAAAGTACAATCATTCAAGAAAGCACAGTCCCACTGCTCCACAGCTCAATGCTGGAGGCTTTATACCCAACTAGCCCAGACCTGGCATTAGTGTGTGATGGACGCTGGTGGAGACGCTGGGTCATTGAGTCTTGGGTCTAATACTGACTGTGACTGGAGCAGGTGGACCGACTGGGCTGGTTGGCTGAGGATCCACAAAGATGTAGTGTCTCTCCTGACGATTATGTGTTTGTAGTGGCAGTGCTGGAAGTTGTTTCCTGTCATTACCGTTGCAACATAAAATTGCAGGTCAAGGCATGATCAGAACCCAGAAAGCGGGCTACTGGTTTTCAAGGAACTCTGAGCTGTAGCGTGGGCCCCAAGGGACTATTTGGGAAGTGATGAAATATTCTGATCACTGAGAAAAATTGTTCCAACTGCTACAAACTGATGAATGATGCATCTTTGTTCCCATGCTCTCCTGCTGTATATAAGGCAGGGAGCTCCATCAGTTCAGCATCACCACCTGCCAGAGAAGATCTCCTCAGAGTTCTAGAAGTAGAAGAACCCATCCTCCCGTTCTCCACCAGGAAGAAACGCTCACCCCCTGTAAGTAAACTATACTTATCTTATCAACATAAATGATGGATGGTGCTCCTCCATCCAAGACTTTTGGATAAGTCAGGGATGAGATGGGATGTTGATCATCCAAAATTCGGACCTCAGTAATGCTCTTGGCATTATGTGCAGTATTTAGAAGGTGCAGGATGTTCTTGCTAGTGGGCAAGTTAGACGAACTAGAAGAAGGTTTGGCTCCTTAGAGCCTTGGTCCTGGAGAACCCTTATCCTTATGTTGTTGTTTTCCACTCAAAGACACCCAGCACAAGTCCTTTGTGCAGGATGTGGGCAGGGAACTCTCCAGAATCAGGCTTGGGAACTGCTGGATTAGCGCCACCAGGTTTTGGATGGTAACTGTGAAACATCCTGATCCAGGGGGGTAGACTGAAGAGCAGGATCACAGATAATATAAATATAAATATAAATTTAGCCTAAAGTTCGGAATGGAGATCCAGATGGAAAGTTCTGTGTGAAGAACATCTGCTTTGTGAAATACTCACCAAAACAGCTTAAGAACTTAGTCTTTTCATCTCCTTTTAGGAGATACATCGTCATAACCATTTTTAAAATGAACATCCTTTCTTCTCATCCAGTGTCTAGATGGCAAATAAAGTTAGAGTCCAGGAGGTTCTCCTAAAAGCTCTGGAGAACCTTAATGCTGATGAGCTCAAGAGGTTTCAGTGGTACCTGACCCAAGGCATGCTGGACGGGCTTCAACCCATGGCAAAGGCCAAAGTGGAGGGCGTCTCTCTGGATGAGACCATCAGTCAACTGATGCAATTCTATGATGATGAACCTGCAAAAAAGGTCACTGTGGCAGCTCTCAGACGCATGAACCAGAACCAGCTGGCTCGAAAGCTGGACGAGGCTTTCCTGACAGGTAAGGAGCACAGATGTATGTGCAAAGTCATTATTACTGAAGCACCTTTCCAAAACGTCTAATCATTCAACCACAAAAGACAGTTCTTAAGTCAAAATCAGGAAAGATCACAGATGCATTCTTAAGAAAAATCACAGGAGCCAACAAGCAACAGCAAATGTAGACAGGAGAAATGAGAGAAAGCAACAGGAACTCAGCTTACTCACATTGGAGATGTCTGAAGTGACCTTTGTAGCAGAAGGAGGTTGAGCTAGAAGGAAGCTGGAGTTTCCACAAGTGCCTGAGACTCAGAGGCCAGCAGAACAAAAGACTTTGAGGGTGGCAAAGTTAGGGATGGGGTGGAGTAGACGATTCACAGAGTGAGGGAGCAGGGGACATAGAAGACAGCCAAGTAGAGAAAAACAGTACGGTACGACACCTAAAGAAAAAAGAAAAAAAACACATGCATGTGTCAAGACAAGGTAGACTAGGACATCCTTTGTAGGATATTTTTCCCGACCAAAATGAAAGTAGCAACATCAAGAGGATTAAAAAAATGGAAGCCACTATATGCAGCACCTACCTTCTAGGGAAAGGAGTTTCCTTTACTAGTACTCTGAAATTGAACTTGTTAAAAGCTACACACCATTGGTTTCCTTCACAAGCTGGATCGTTTCTGCCTCAGTGTTCACACCAGCCAAATGACCATCAATATAAGAATTACACTGTATAAACTTCTCTGTAGGTAGAATACACCTCCCTTCACTAGGTGCATCAAGATACTAGAACCTAGAGTTTTTAGATCCAGGAGTGGAGGCAGCTCCAAACAGGTGAACCTCCATGTTATCTTCTTTCCACCACAGAAACCTGAGGTAGTCTTGGTTCTTTGAAGCAACATGGAAATGGTGGAACATTTCCCCCACAATCACACATGACTGCCACTTGCCCTTTCCGGGAAGGACACAAGAGCCCAACAGGGGTATTTGTGAAGGCCTTTTTTAGGCCTGCCCTGGTTGGAAAAACAATCCCTCTATTTCTTGGACCAATCACATTATTTTCCAATGGTCTGATTACTGTAACCAAAATTGTCTGACACAACCTTCCTTGCTTGTTTGTTCCACATCAATACATGAGTATTTAGTAATGCCCTTTGGGCTCTGTATCAGCCCATCTTTCAGGCGTACATAAACAAGGTCCTCTGGGACATGCTGGGTAAATGCATTATTGCGTTTTTGGATGATATTCTAGTGTCTTTCCCTACTTTAGGCATTCATGTGTGTCATGTTAGGGTTGTTGTGCAGCATTTGTTGGAGAACAATTTGTTTCTGAAAGGGGAGAAATGTGAATTTCACCTCCAATCTGTGGCCTTTTAATTAGTGCTCAGGGAATCCTCATGGACGACCAAAAAGTAGACATGGTTCTTCAATGGCCTACTCCCTCTTCGGTGAAAGATTTACAGAGATTCCTGGGTTTCGCAAATATTTACCGCAGGTTTATCTGAGATTTTACTTCTATCGCTGGACCACTCACCTTCCTTCTCAAAAGAGGGCCAAGGAACACTGTACATCCACTGACCCCTGGTCCTAGTGTAGAAGTGCCGGACTGCAGTGCTTGTAAGGGGTTGATGTTCGTCTTCAAACGCTACTGAAACTATTGCTGCGGCCTCTGCAGTGACTGACGCTCATCAACACTCATCATGAGTGTTTCTCAGCGTTTTTTTATTTATTTCTCAAGGTGAAAGGTCTTACTATGGGTCTTACTTGACAGTCTGACGCAGGGTAGTGTTTGTACTTAGCAGGTGAATGTATTCTTTAGTATTAGGCAGGTTCTAAGATTAGAGGGGTCTCTGGACTGACTGTAGAATTATATATGGTTCTATGAACACTGATGGACCCGAAGTGTTCCTGTAATTAATGAGATACCAATCACAGCCTGGCCTCACTCTCCTTACCTTCACTCTGAACTTTCTCATTTGGAGATGGTCCATGTTTGTTCAGTACTCAGTGTGTGTGTGTGTGAGTGTGTGTGTGCAGCTGCTAAATAGAGCTACTAATGGATCAGAAAGTGTCAGGCTGTGAATGGAGGAATGTTTCTCAGAGACTCAGGAGACAACAGCAGTCTTTTATGACATTGCTAATAAGTCTTGATCTTCTACTGTAGTCTAAACTGTCCATGAAGATGTATGCTACTAATCTTGATCACTGCTTAATCTAGTACTAATTTACAGTCAATCAGTTTCAGTCACTCTAAACTTGTTATAGCAGGGTAAAGAAGGTGAGGTTCTCCTCAGTCGTTACTCCATCACCCTGACACTGTCAATCCTGTCATCTACGCTAAAATACACAATTCTGCTCTTGTGTTGTGATGAGATAGAGGAGATTTCATGGAAACATAGAGACTGATTCATTTGGTGTGTTTGGTTTATAATGCTGCCTCACCTTGTAGATAAAATCAACTTCTGCAGAACATCAGTATGTGTTAACATCTCCAACGGAAAGACACTGAAAACACACAAACAGAACCAACATCAAAACAATATTACTCTGATTAATTAGACAAGTCCTTTAGCTTAATGTTGTTTTCTAGACTAATATTGATCATAAGTTTTCATCTTCTACTGTAGTCTGATCTGACGATAAAGAAGGACATTGCTAATAAGACTTGTTCTTCTACTGTAGTCGGATCTGACCATAAAGAAGGACATTGCTAATAAGTCTTGATATTCTACTGTAGTCTGATCTGACCATGAAGAAGGACATTGCTAATAAGACTTGTTCTTCTACTGTAGTCTGATCTGATCATAACAATGGATGATCAGATGATCAGATGATGCTGTACATCCCGGGAACTGCTGCACTTCGAAACAATCTTGCCATCTCCTTTCAGAACTCACTGGTCACTCCTTCTACAGAAGCTGGAGGCCTTGGTGTAGTCATGGATGTTAAATTATCGTTGTCATGTCGCAAACATAACTCGGTCCTGCAGATTTCCCCTGTACAACATCCAGAGAATTCTAACCTTCCTCTCTAGAGAGTCGCCCAGGTGCTCGATCAGTCTCTCGTCACTTCAAGACTTGACTATTGCAACTCTCTTCTGTCTGGTTTTCCTCTGCGCACCATCAGACCCCTGCAACTTATCCAGAATGGAGTGACACGGGTCATCTTCAAGAACTTAATGGATATGGAGAGAAATGAGCATCATGCCAGTGTAAGATTTGTTTTCTTTGTTTTCAACACCAGGTTCTCCAGTAAAATCACAAAAGAACAAAATGTCTCAACCAATCAGTGAGCTTCAGATCTCTTCCAATGTGCAGGAAGAGCAGCTATTTTCTAAAAAAGATTACAAGAAAGTACCTGGTAACCTCAACAGTGGTACCAAAGGGCCTGCTCTATACCTGTGGTACAAAAGAGGGAGCAACAAACCCATCACCAGAATCCAGTTTTCATTCAGGCCAGAGATGAATGACGGTCTTTCAGATGCTGGCTTCACCTGCGTTGATAAAGACCTGAATAAAGGCACCAAGGGTGATCGCATATATTTGTGTTACATGAGTGGATGCACTGATGTTGACTTCTACGTGATGGAGCTGAAGGTGACCACCAAGGAAGCAGACGAGCCAGTGCTGTTCAAGTCTGGATGGGAGCGTGTGGGCTGTGACCTGAACCGCAACGCTGATGGAGATCCAGTTTATCTCTGGCTGAGGAGAAGTGAACCAACCTACATCTCCGACATACGAGCTACTGTTGATTTCTCCGAAGACACAATTAACTTTGAGAGCGGATTCTTCCGTGTGGATGAAGACACCAACAGAGGCACAAGATGTGGTGCTACTTCTGCACTGTTTCTCTGGTACCAGCATGCCAAAGCTTCTGATACGGTCATCAATCAAATCGACGTCTCTCGCAGCGACAACGAAGAGAAAATGCTGCAGAGTGAGGACTTCATAAAGGTTAATGTGAACCTTACTCATGGCACATGTAGAAGTCCTGTGTATGTGTGGTACAAGTGTGGCCAAGCCTCTAAGATCCAGTACTTCACTGTGTTGGTGGGTGGGAAGGCTTATACAGCCTATAAAAATGCTGGTTGCAAAATTGTGGAGAAGAACCTGCACACTGAATGTGGAAGTGTGCCTCTTTACATTGCATACAATTAAGAGTCAGGCTCAGACTCGGTCTTAATGTCAGTAATCAAGCATGAACACCTAATCAGATACCTGTCTGCACTGCTAGCATGTTTAACCTGAGAGAACTCTGTACTAGATACTAAAAGCTCTGTTAGCCGTGTTTACCCATGTCCTGTATCTGTTGAATGGCTCATCTGTGTAACAGGAAGGTCTGTTCTGCTTCTTCTCTGCATTTCTGATCTTTTTCTGATTAAAGCATTGTAAAAAACAAAAAAACAAAAACACTGTCATCTCCAGAGTCACATCAGTGAGGGATGATCTAGATGGACACACTTCACTTCAACAGCTTCTGAAACATGCTAACACTTAGCAGTTACATCATGTTGGTAGAGTTAACAAATCATGATGAGCCTGAGTTCAGGAGGGGTAGGCATTAATATATGCTCAAATGAAAGCCTGTGACTTTCTGAATTTAAAGGAAGCAAGTTTTAAAGGACTTGATGAAATGAACAAAAACACAGGATTGGACAAACCCCAGGAGAACGAATGAAAAACAGAATTAATTAATAATTAGTATTGGATGGAGCTCCACCATCATTCCAGAGAACACAGTTCCTCCACTGCTCCACAGCTCAATGCTGGGGGGCTTTACACCCCTTTAGTCCATGCCTGGCATTAGGCATAGTGTCAGTAGCGTCATGTTTAGCACCAGCCAGTAAATGAATGACTGCTTGGGTGGTTGTTGGAAGATGTGTGAGTCAGACTATCTGACTTCACTTTAATATCATGTTGTAAAACTGAAGTTTCGGTAGGTACATCACCAAAAACAGAAGCAAAATCATTAGTCAGTGTCATTAGCTCTTGTCTCTAAGCAGCTGTTAAATAGGTTCAAGAACCCATCCTCCGGACTCCAGACAAGTTCTCCAGCTCGGCAGAAGAATGAGAGGAAACTATATTCTGTGTTGGTAAATATGTAATAAAACAAATGAACCCTTGATTAATATAAAAGATAAGTTTGAGTTTTAATCCAGATAATTATAAAGTAAGAGGAAAGAAGAATACAGAGTCGAGTGGTAAAGGGTTTTAGATATACTGAAGGAGAGTAAACGGCAAAAGAGAACAGACTCCAGTCTGAGCTCATCTAACAGCTTCTGGGTGTTTACTCAGGCTGACTGCAGCAAAGTAGCTTCCTTCTGGTTCTAGGCACTGTTAACAGACCAGGCTGTGGTGACCTAAGAACCAAAGGGCCTAGTCCATGCAATGGTCTGAGGACTAGGAGAAGTGTTTGGACTTGAGTTATTGTGAATTGGTTTCTCGTGTGATAAGTGCCTTTAGTTTCTAGCAGGATACGGCCTAGTGAGAGCAGGGACAGGTTGAAAAGAAGTGATACAAGGACTGACTGATTTTTTGTACTATAATAGCTGTATTATAATTAGAATGTTTTCTCAATTTTCAGCTTCTTCAGAACGTTCTGGAGAACCTGAATACTGAGGATCTGGCAAGGTTTCAGGCGCACCTGGTGCAGGGGGTGTTGGACAACTGTCCTTCCATACCAGAATGCAAACTGCAGCATGCCACTGTGCAGGCCACTGTCAGTCAGGTGCTTCAGGGTTATAAAGCAAAAGATGTCGTTGAGATCTGTGAATCATGAACCACAAACATCTGGCTCAGAGCCTGGCGGGAATAGAAGGTAAAGTGTCACTGACTACCCAGGTTTCACACTGAACAGGAAGAAGACCTCATCTGTTCCTTTCACTCTTTTCTCCATTCTTAATGCTTTTCTGTCTAGGCTCTCTTCAACCAGCGGTTCTATTTCAACAGATTCTGTACGATGGACTCAAGAACCAAACAGTGATCACCATCCAAGGACAGGTCAAACAAAATGCTGACTGAAGAAGAGTATAAAAACAGTTAATCAGCTAATACAGTTCTACTCTTTAAAAGTGGTTTCACAACCTTTAGGACCATGTTCAGCTTTAAAGGTTTAAAATAAATAATGCAAATGGTTTTCACCAATTCACGTCTTCCAAACTTTTGGACACTGTACTGTTTAATATAGTATCATGTTTTCTCTTCCTGTAGATTTCACATCAACCTCTATAAAGACGATGATATAGCCTTTCAATTCTACCCCCGATTTAATGAGGACGGGAATCAGGTGATTGTGGGGAAAAGCCTGATTAGATACAATTGGGGAACCGAGGAAAGAGAACTGTCCTCCTTTTCTTTCACACCTGGAAAACCTTTTGAGGTGAGAGTTGAGCACAGACCCTGTTCTGGGGATGAGGAACCCACATTCAGACACTGTCCAGTTTAGGAAGTGAACTCTGTCTGTGTTTCAGGTAAAGATTCTGTGCACCAATTCTGAATTCATAGTGGAGGTTGATAAGAAGTATCTCCTGAGTTATTCCCACCGCATCAAGAACTTCACCCAGATAAGAAAACTCACGGTCGAACGAGATGTCTTCGCTACGGGTGTGAATATTGATCCGAGTACGTACTTTTACACATGAAGTATGCATGAAGAGAAGTGTCTAAAGTGGGTGGATTTCTAATTTTGAGAACATGCCCACAATTTTTTTATTGATCACATAATAGGTGACCACAAACCTCTCCTACTGGTAACCACAAGCTTTCCTTCCCAGTGCCTCTCTGGATGACTGCACCATCTGTACATGTCCTGAATGATGTCATCTCTGAGAACATGTCCATCACCATCCCTGGACACGTCAAGCCCAATGCTAAAGTGTAAGAATGGTCACACACCGGCAGCGGTATTTCCCTTTGTAGCACCATCAACGTAACACTATTTCTACTCCTTCAAGTTCACCATCGACGTGATGAACGACTGTGACATACTCTTCCATTTTAAACCACACTTCTCTGATGATGGGAAAAAACATCCAGCTTTAGGTTCTACCTGACCTACCTGCCAGAACACCTGTAATAATAGCTGCACCCGCATCTGATGGGCTTCGTAATCTCAGAAGGAAGAGTCAGGAATTTAGTATGTGTGTAACCTTGCAGGTTCAGCCCTCTCCTTTTAGAGAACTGAGTTCCACTGATTAGGTTCTCATTCACAGGTAAGGATCTTGTGCACCAACAAGGAGTTCAAAGTGCAGGTCGATGGTTTCCACCTGCTGGACTTCAAATACAGACAGTTTGACTTTACCAAGATCAACAAAGTCGAAATCTGTTCAGGATGTCATCGCCTGGGGCATCAGAGTACAGACATGTAGTTATTCTATGATAATGCTGGACAGGATATCTGTAATGCAAACAATGTGAAGTCAAGCACCAACTCCACCACAGTTTTACATTTTAATTGCGGCTGGAAATGAATAAGAAATTAGTTTTTTAAAAAAATAAATAAATAAATAAACACTAACATTATTTTCAGTTCTATGCAAAATTCTTCTGATGGAAAATGCAAAATCTACTGAACTACTGAGCTCCAGACACTGTATGGGTTTGTTCAGTTCACGACTGATTACATTAACTAAACTACAACCAAAAACAATTCCATATTATTACATGAACATCACCGGCCTGTTGGGGGAGCGATGTGGATTATTTATCAACTGTATAATTTTCCCTTTCCTGACATCACTGTTCTTCGTGTTCTGTCCAAACTCATCAGAACCTAATCTGGGGGTTCTGGATTCAGATCATCATTTAATCTCTCTGTTTTCTCTGCTGGAAGCAGAGTCAATCAGAGTCTGTGATCTGAAGCTATCTCTGTCTTTAATCATTAACTGATATTAAATCCAGAATTCAGGCCTTAATACTGCTCACAGCACGACCACTGACTGAACCGCTACAAAGGGACCTGACACATACAGGCAGCGTAAACGTCTAACAGTTCAATCTGATCACCCTGACTGACTGTCTACTGATTTATTGCTTAAACACTTTGTCCAATAATGAAACTGCAGTCTAAAGTCTAATTTGGTCTAATTGGTTCCGTTCTGTCTGTCAGTTTCTGTTGTGTCAGTCTATCAATGATTGTGGTCTGATTAATAATTGTGTATCTGCTTTTCTAATCGTCTATCTGCTCTTACACAAGTGCCTCCTCAGAGCTGTTGGGGTCTGGGGATGGTTCAGCTGAAGTGTGTGTTCAATACGTTCAATAAAATTTTTTTTTTTTTTCCTGTTAAGCATTTGTTCTTTTTTTTGCATCAAGAAAACGGTGTTTGTCTAACAGTCCTCTGAATAAATTAGACAAAAGCAATATGAGACTCTGGACTGAAATTTTACCCCCTCCCCCAATTGCTTCTGTTTTTGAGTTTCACATTTAAATGTTCCAGATTATATTTGTTTTTATTGTTGTTTCCATAAAGATGATTTTACATTGCTAATAAGCCATGATTTTGTTTTGTAGTCTGATCTGACCATAATGATGTGGACTACTTCTACACACATTAGTGAAAAAATGGGTCACTCTCAGGAGCTCAGTGAACTCCAGCATGGGACCGTGATAGGACAACACCTGAGTCAAGTCAAGTCAATTGGGTTTTATTGTCATTTCAACTATATACAGAGTACACAGTGAAACGAAACAACGTTCCTCCAGGACCATGGTGCAACATAGACAGTGCATACAGAATACAAGTGCAACACAATACAAGTGCAGACAGACAACACAACACAGTACAGACAGAGAATAATAAATATTTAGGGGTAGTGTGCAAATTATGCAGTGTGCAATAAATATTGAGTCCAGTGAGGTAGTAAAGTTATTTGTGCAAAATGCTTTGTGCAAAAATGCTTCCCATATTATCTGGGGTAAATGGTTGGAGAGGGAGAGCACTTTTGTAAGTCGCTCTGGATAAGAGCGTCTGCTAAATGCCTTAAATGTAAATGTAAATGAGAGAGAGACAGAGAGAGAGAGAGAGAGAGAGAGTGCATGGAACAGAAAAAAACATCAGTTCAGAAGAAGTTGAGTTGAGAAGTCTGATGGCTTGGGGGAAGAAGCTATTACAGAGTCTGGTCGTGTTGGACTGGATGCGGCGCTACCTTCTTCCCGATGGCAGGAGGGAGAACAGTCTGTGTGAAGGGTGGGTGGAGTCATCCACAATACTGGTTGCTTTGCGGATGCAGCGGGCAGTGTAAATGTCCATGACGGAGGAGAGAGAGACTCTCTGATCCTCTCAGCTGTCCTCACAATACGTTGGAGGGTCTTGCGGTCAGAGACTGTGCAGGTCCCACACCAGGCAGTGATGCAGCTGCTCAGGATGCTCTCTATGGTCCCTCTATAGAAGAGGGTGAGGATGGGTGGAGGGAGACGGGCCTTTCTCAGCTTCTGGAGGAAGTAGAGACGCTGCTGGGCTTTCTTGGCTGTCTAGTTGTGAAATTTCCTTCCTACTAAATATTCCACAGTCAGCTGTCAGAGCTATTATAACAAAGTGGAAGTGATCGGGAACAACAGCAACTCAGCCACAAAGTGGTCGGCCACCGAAAATCACAGAGCGGGCTCAGCGGATGCAGTCAATCGCTACAGACCTCCAAACTTCATGTGTCTTTAGATTAGCTCAAGAACAGAGAGCGTAGAGAGCTTCATGGAATGGGTTTCCATGGCCAAGTAGCTGCATTCAAGCCTTACATCACCAAGCACAATGCAAGCATCTGATGCAGTGGTGTAAAGCTCACCGCCACTGGACTTTAGAGCAGCAGAGGTGGGTTCGCTGGAGTGAAAAATCACGCTTCTCCATCTAGCAATCTGATGGACGAGTTCCAGTGAAAGCAACTCTTAATGTTTCATGCAGTTTCATGCTCCCAGCTTTGTGAACAGTTTGTGGACGGCCCCTTCCTGTTTCAACATGGCTGTGCACCAGTGCACAAGGCAAGGTCCATAAAGACACAGATGAGTGGGTTCTGGTAGAAGACCTTGACTGGCCTGCACAGAGTTCTGACCTCAACCCAACAGAACAGCTTTGGGATAAATTAGAGCAGAGACTGTGAGTCTTTCAGAAATGTGTTTCTGGAAGAAAAAAAATCCCCAAAACACATTCCTACAGCTTGTGGAAAGCCTTTCCAAAAGAGTTGAAGCAGTCATAGCTACAAAGTGTGGCCCGACATAAAACCTATGGATTAAGAATGGGATGTCAATCAGTTTCATGTGTGTGATGGCAGGCTTTTGGAAATATAGTGTATTTATCAGGTAGGTAGGGAGTGTGTATAGATATGTGTAGATACCAAGATGGCAGTGCATAGTAGTGCAGCGGCCCATGCTCCCAGCAAAAGAGGCAAAAGAAGGGGGAAGTGAGGCGGTGTGCTAGCCAGGCTTAAGGCTAACCCTGACCGACCCCCGATCCCTGTGCAACGTCCTCTTTCTGGACAAGCTGGACCTTCTGCGGCTGAGGATAAGTGGTTCTGAGGTGTTGTGTTTGTAAACAGCCACTGCTCCGAGGCGACAAAACAGAAGTGTCGGCGACATTATCTGCTGGTGTTCGTCACTGCTGTTTACATAGCACTAGATGCTAATGCTAACAATGCACTGCATGACATCAGCTCGATTCAGAACAAGCATCCGGAGGCGTTTTACATGGATGGGTGCTAAGAGAGTGTGCCGATCTGATCACGCCAATTGTCACAAAATGACTGGTTATGACCCACATCAAAGCTTCACCTTTGACTTCACTATGAACACCAGTATGCTTACAGGAACAATCAATCCACAGAAGATGCCACTTCCTCTGTGGGCCACACTGCCCTCACCCACCTGGAGCAGAAGGGCTCCTATTTCCGTATGCTCTTTGTGGACTTCACATATGCTTTTAACACCATGATACCCCAGACCCTGACAAACAAACTCTCCTCACTTGGTCTGAGCTCTTCCAATTTGTAATTGGGTCCTGGACTTCCTGACCAACAGGCCACAGTCTGTTAGGATCCACAACCTCTCCTCCTCAGCACTGGCTCTCCTCAGGGCTGTGCGTTGAGCCCCTCCTGTTCACACTGCTCACATATCCATCCAGGCTGTCATATTGTGAAGTTTGCAAACAATATGGCAGAGGTTTGATGCCAACTTCAGGCAGGAGGTGAAACACCTGGAGGGTTGGTGCAGAAAGAACAACCTCTGCATCAATGTAAAGAAGACAAAGTGGACTTCAAAAGGGGCAGACATGTCCACCACCACCCCCCCCCCTCCCCCCCCCGCACGATGGAGGATCTGGTCTCCAGCTACAGGTACTTGGGTGTGCACCTGAGTAACAACCTCACTTGGAGCAACAACACTTCCACTCTGATCAGGAAGGCACATCAAGGGCTCTACTTTCTCAGGAGGTTGAGGCGAGCTGGACTTGGGTGCTCAGTCCTCACCTCCTTCTACAGATGTGTAGTGGAGAGCATCCTGTGCTCCAGCATCAATGTGGAATGGAAGCTGCTCTACTGCAGACAGAAAAGCTCTGCAGAAGGTGGTGAAGGCTGCACAGAGGTCTGTCAGAGTCAGCCTCCCCACCACCACGGCCATCTACACATCAAGAAGGACCTTACTTACCCAGCCTACTCACTTCTTGTCCCGCTCCCCTCAGGCATACTGAACATACAGTAACTGCAAGAAAGGCCATCATCAGGTGTCATCAGAAAGTGTGTCATCAGAAATGAGCTCACCATCATGAACAACAATGTGTGTTTACTGTGTTCAGGACAAATCAGCAGGGACTAATGGAAGCATCTATAATGTGAGGTTTGTAATCTTAGGCATTAGTGTATCCCACAGGAAGCGATCATGGTCCCCTATGGAGTGGACCTACATTTCCACGTTTAAAAATAAAGCACCACAGCTCTCGGACATACGTTGGTAACCAGGAGCCTGTGTCTTTTCAGCTCCTTCCTGTCGTCTTTAACATTTAACAGTCCAAAACTATCCACACTCCTCGTATGTGAACAGAGGGAAAGTTTCCTTAAGATGATTGAAGTCGGTTGTTGTGGATCAGCTAAAGAGACTGATGGTACGCAGAGGAAGACCAACCAGGAAGGTGCAGTAGATTCAAGTTCTGAAATGACGAAGGACTGAACAATGGGTGAACGCTCTAGAGTGGGAATGTTGAATTCAAGAGTCGAGGATGATAACTGGTCATCCACAACACCACCAAGCCTACACTTCTTAATGTCCAATATGGACATAGTTGTTCTCAATAGCTTACTTATATACTCCACATATACATATACCCAACACACCGACCATGTACCCCCAACACACTGACCCCATACCAAACTACAGAGGGCCGGGTTGATCACAGATGTTGTGACACAGACGTGTTTTCGCAATCTTCTCAAACACCTTCATTACCAGTGAAGTCTGAATAACAGGCCTCAGGTTATTGGTGGAGTTACTTTGTTTTTTTTTTTGGAATAGGAATTCTATGCAAGTTTTCCCATGCCTGATGAACCTCCCCATATAATCATACTGCATTGGGACATCTGCTTGTTTATTGTTTCTTCTGAAATCAAGGGTTTTGAGCCTGCTTTTGTTACAGTAACTGTTTCTACTGTCCAGAGAAGAAGGCTTTCTACTAGATTTTAGAGGAGCACTGCTGTGAAGATTTGATGGAATTCAGCAAAAAGAGTGTTAGTGAGGTCACCGACACCTCATCATCCCAACTCCTCAACTCATCCCCAAAGTACAATCATTCAAGAAAGCACAGTCCCACTGCTCCACAGCTCAATGCTGGGGGCTGTATACCCACCTAGCCCAGACCTGGCATTAGTGTGTGATGGACGCTGGGTCATTGAGTCTTGGGTCTAATACCGACTGTGACTGGAAGCAGGTGGACCGACTGGGCCTGTCGGCTGAGGATCCACAAAGATCTAGTGTCTGTCCTGGCGATTATGTGTTTGTAGTGGCAGTGCTGGAAGTTGTTTCCTGTCATTACCATTGCAACATAAAAGTGCAGGTCAAGGCATGATCAGAACCAAGAAAGCAGGCTACTGGTTTTCAAGGAACTCTGAGCTGTAGTGTGGGCCCCGAGGGGCTGTTTGGGAAGTGATGAAATATTCCGATCACTGAGAAAAATTGTTCCAACTGCTACAAACTAATGAATGATGCATCTTTGTTCACATGCTCTCCTGCTGTATATAAGCAAGGAGCTCCATCAGTTCAGCATCACCACCTGCCAGAGAAGATCTCCTTAGAGTTCTCTACCTCAGCAGAAGAGGCCATCCTTCAGTTCTCCACCAGGAAGAAACGCTCACCCCCTGTAAGTAAACTACACTTATCTTATCAACATGAATGATGGATGGTGCTCCTCCATTCAAGACTTTTAGATAAATTAGGGATGAGATGGGATGGTGATGTTTCCAAATTCGGACCTCAGTAATGCTCTTGGCATTATGTGCAGTATTTAGAAGGTCCTTGGAGATTTAAGCCTCAGGTTCCGAGCCTTGGTCCTGAAGAACCCTTATCCTATGTTGTTATTTTCCACTCAAAGACACCCAGTACAAGTAATTTGAGCAGGATGTGGGCAGAGTCAAGTCAAGTGGGTTCTCTCCAGAATCAGGCTTGGGAACCGCTAGATTAGCGCCACAAGGTATTGGATGGTAACTGTGAACCATCCTGATCCAGGGGGGTAGATTGAAGACCAGGATTTCACAGATAGCCAGATAACTTTAGTATAAAGTTCAGAATGGAGATCCAGATGGAAAGGTTTAGGAGATGCATCATCATAATCATCTTTAAAATGAACCTTTCTTCTCATCCAGTGTCTAGATGGCAAATAAAGAGTCCAGGAGATTCTCCTGAAAGCTCTGGAGAACCTGAATGCTAATGAGCTGAAGAGGTTTCAGTGGCACCTGACCCAAGGCGTGCTGGACGGGCTTCCCCCCATAGCAAAGGCCAAAGTGGAGAGTGTCTCTCTGGATGAGACCATCAATCAATTGATCCAGTTCTACGATGATGAACCTGCAGTAACGGTCACTGTGACAGCTCTCCGGCGCATGAACCAGAACCAGCTGGCTCGGAAGCTGGAAGATGCTCGTCAGAAAGGTAAGGCAGCGAAAGGCAGCGAAACGTGATTAGCATCTTTAATATGAGACCTATGAATCTGACGATCTCTCTGTTCTGCAGGATTTATTCAGGGGCATTTGGATGGCAACACCGGAAAGGACATCCTCCCTAATCATGTTCAGGGAATACTATGTGCAATATCCCCCCCCCCCCCCCCCCCCCCATGTGCAATTAAGAGTCTTTTGCTGTAAATAGTATTGTTAGTGCTCTTTTAATTCTTATTTATATTGTGTATACAATATAATTATTTATCCAATTTTTTTGTAACTGAGTGTCTTGCTATCCCTTTCTGCTGTTACACTGGGAATTTCCCCACTGCGGGACTAATAAAGGACTATCTTATCTTATCTTATCTTAATGCCTGAAGTATCTGCTGCTCTCCTGACCCACCCTGAGACCAGTAAAAACAATAAACTGAGCTGAATAAGATCCTTCTATCTCCCCTCGTTTCTTATTCATAACCTTATTAACCTGCTTTCAGAATTTTAGCATGGTTGTAAATTCACAGTGGAGCGGAGTATTTCTTCATTCTTGTAGTGCTACATATAGACCTGTAGAAGAACAATGAACACACACAAGAACCCAGTTCCATAATTGGACCAGTTTGTTTTTGGAAACAGACAGGCTTGTCATTTATATGCTGCAGTTGCTGGACATTCTTTGCCTTTTTGCAGTGTGTTGTCTGAGACTATAATAGATTGTATTGTTTTAGGTCATGCTTTGGGTCACTAGGTCAACACTTTTGGGGTCAGTACGCAAATGTATGTCAAAGTAATTATTACTGAAGCACCTTTCAAAAACCTTTAAAAAACTAATCATTCAACAACAGAAAAGACAGGAGCCTCAGGTGAAGGGCAGAGCTTAGCCCTGGCACATTGGAGCACGTGACCTGTGCATGAGCTCCCCACTGGGGCGAGCAGAGGGAGACATTAGTCAGTAGATCTTGCCTGGCTTCTATACCAGGGGTACACCCTACTGGATGATTGCTCACCTTCTTTCCAGATTAGAGAGACGTGCAGAGCACGACCACAAATGCATAAGGCACAGACCCCTGGACAGCACCTGGAGTATACTCAATAATATGGTGTACCCACAAAGGGGCTGGTTACCAAATCATTCATGTTACCTATGGTTTTATATGTTCAGCCCCGCTCAGTTTTTTCTCAGCCCTACTAGACTCCGGAGCAGAAGAAAATTTTATGCATGCATGTTGGGTGGAGCAGCTACTGATTCCAGTCAATGTCAATGATTTGTATCCAAGATATTACAAAAAGCTGTGGCCCAACAACTCCTTATACCTGAGTAAAAATTACATGTATGAGAAATTCCAATCTGGATTCAGACCCAATCCCAGCACAGAGACAGCCCTAGTGAAGATTACAAATGATACAATAGATCATACTATATTACTAAAAAGACTAGAGAAAATGGTTGGAACCACAGGAACAGCCCTATCGTGGTTCAAATCATATCTAATTGAACGCTATCAGTTCGTAAAAATAAAAGATTTATCTTCAAATTACACAGAAGTAAGATATGGAGTTCCGCAAGGCTAAATTTTAGGACCGCTATTATTTACATTATACATGTTACCACTGGGCTCAGTTATAAGCAGATATGACGTTAATTTCCATTTTTATGCAGATGACACACAGCTCCATACATCAGCCAAACCTGACGATAAATTTAGATTACAGAAAATGGAGGACTGTGTAAAGGATATAAAACTCTGGATGTCACATAACTTCCGTCTCCTTAACAGTGACAAAAAGGAGGTTCTCCTTTTAGGTCCAAAAGACACTAGAAATAAACTATCAGACTTAATGTTAGACTTGGCTGATGTTTGAATTATTCCTGGTCTAGCAGCTAAAAATCTTGGCGTCATATTCGATTCAGATTTATCATTTGAGCAGCATATAGCCAATATTAGTAGGACAGCCTTAATGCAGCTTAGGAACATCTCCAAACTAAGAAACTCCTTATCTCTACAGGACGCAGAAAAGCTAGTACACGCTTTTATTACCTCAAGGCTAGATTACTGTAATGCACTACTGTCAGGTTGTTCCAGCAGGAACCTCAATAAACTTCAGCTGGTTCAAAATGCTGCAGCCAGGGTCTTTACTAAAACTAGAAAATTTGACCATATCAGTCCAGTTCTATCAGCACTTCATTGGCTCCCAGTTAAATTCCGTATTAAATACAAAATTCTTCTATTAACATATAAAGCCCTACATGGCCTCGCTCCAGAGTACCTGCAGGATCTTATTACATATTACGAACCATCAAGATTACTTAGATCTCAGGGTGCTGGCCTCTTACTCGTTCCCAAAATTCAGAAAACCTCAGCAGGGGGAAGAGCATTTTTTTTATAAAGCCCACCCCAACTCTGGAATAACCTTCGAGATAATGTTCAGGACTCAGACACAGTCTCAATCTTTAAATCTAAGCTGAAAATGCTTAGATGCTGGAGCTGTTGTCTCGCTGTTTACACGCCATCACTCAGGTTTGTGGACGGTGGAACAGATGGACGCTAGCGTTTCAGGGTGCTCCTGTGTCTGTTTTACCTTGTGGTAAATTATCCTCTGTCTGTACTGTGTTGTGTTGTCTGTCCGCACTTGTTTGTTTGTGTTGCACTTGTGTCTTGTATGCACTGTCTATGTTGCACCATGGTCCTGGAGGAACGTTGTTTCGTTTCACTGTGTACTCTGTATGTAGTTGAAATGACAATAAACCCACTTGACTTGACTTGACTTGACTTGGCTCTCTCTTTTTAATTATAGTCAGACCTGCCGGAGTAGTCAGACACACTCTCATACTGCTCAACATTCTCTGCTCTCCATAAAATACTACTGCCACTAATAATATCACCACTATTAACTATCTGTTGTATCTGGTTTGGTCATTTTTGTCAAAAATGTTTAAATAGTTCTGACCAGAGGAGGGTGGGTACCCCTTGTGAGTCTTGGTTCCTCCCAAGGTTTCTTCCTCCAGCTCTGAGGAAGTTTTTTTCTTTCTCACTGGAGGTCTTTGATCCTTCATGTCTTACATTATTTATTTTATGTCTCTGTCTTTTACTAATTACTAATTATGTAAAGCTGCTTTGTGACAACAGTTGTAAAAAGCGTTATACAAATAAATTTGACTTGACGACCTTTTACACGCTGTTTAAGCTCTATTGGGTCCTGGTAGGATGCTTGGCTGCTTAAAAAAAGGGTATTCCGTTTCTAAGAAGTTTAAATTATTTAATTCGATGAGCCAGTAAAGTTATATTTACACGTGGAAAACTCGGAATTCTAAATGAAACACCTTCTTGCATATGGGAACCTTGCTTCTCTGTATCAGGCTGCTGATGTGCTGACTGTGCATCTGCTATATAGCTACACTGAATAAAATGAGATATACCTTTTGGAACTAGTGTTGAACTACTGTTCTGACAAAGACGATATACAGTATTAAGTCATTTGGAGTTTTTCATCTAATATACTTAAATATATTTTACATGTGTTCTGCATTCAGATAAATGAGTTAATGAACCAAAACTATAACCAAAATTATGTTTTTCATAGAAGTTGTTATACTAGACAAATATACATGTTAATGTGCACTTTAGTTATTAGTCAACAGACGTAATAATTACAACAAGCTGTTTGTAGGTAACCTGACTGAAATTTTAAGTCAACACACAATAAAACCATAATTACATACTATATATAGTGTTGAGTTTACTTACATTTGTGAGTTGTTTTCCTAAGCTTGACGAAGTTGAGATGAAATATCATCTTAAGTCAAATCAGTGAAAGAACAGAACAGTCTGATTCAAAAATATATATCAGATTAACATACTTTTTCATTGATTTATCCTAAATACTATGTTGTTTGAAATTATTTTTCGTTTTACTTCAATTCATTTTAAGGCAAACAGGTTAATTTTTCAGTTGAATCAACAAATATTTTTTATACAGTGCAGTATTGAAGGATATCAACACAGACAATCTGTGTAAATAAATGAAGCATTTATTAACACAAACCATAAGACAGTATATTTACAGTATCTCAGCGCTAGATGGTTAGCACACATATGCTAAACAACTGGGAGAGAGTATGCGTCTGTGCGCGCCATAAAATGGTAAGAGAACCCACGAGAGGATTTTACTCTTTGTGGAAAAGCAATGACTCCTTCAGTTACTTAAGTAACACAAACCAAATAGCAGTGAAAAATCATCCTTTTAAGTCATTTGAAAAACACATTAATACTCAATTCACCTCCTAACAGACAAGCAAGAAAAATGTGAAATAATATTCTACAGCAACAAAGCTATTAATCAATTTCATCTGAAACGGTATGACCCTATAATACAAAGTCCGTCAGTTTTGGGGGACTGATGGACTCTCAGCCCCACGGCATGAGTATAATCAGACTATGGTGTTTAATGGTGATGGTCATTATATAGTTTTCTGAAGCTTCAACACAGTGGAACCAGTTGTATCTGAAAATGGTTTCGTGCTCTGAAGTGTTTGACACCTGCCTCCACACTGCCATCTACTGTCCAGTTAAGTCTCCTACAGTGACTGTTTCCTCCTCACTGTCCTGTTTCAAATGAAGCTGATTGACACAAATAAACCTTCATTACAAGATAAATGTGTCAATATTATCTTTTGAACATTATATAAACATACCACTGACATGATTCTCCATCTTACTCCAACCATCGACAAAGATATATATAACTAGTAATAATTACCTGCTAAATCCATTGTACTGGTCTGTTGTTCTGTCACTTTTGGATGAAAGGAAGGTTGAGGTGAACATAAAATTAGGTTAATGGTTTTAATAAAAGGAAACAAACTGGTGAGGAACAACAGAAAGACAGGGGTCCAGACATGCACGCAAAAAAAAAAAAAAAAAAAAAAAAAAAAAAAAAAAAAAACACACAACAGAGAAAGGAGCATTAAAACAAAAAGAGACAAGAAAACTGAGTAGATGCACCTGAAAATCATAACAGACAGGTAAAGACTAACAATGGAAAACACCTGAAGTAGACTAATAACAAGGTGGAGACAAGATCAACCTAAACAGCTTTGTGTGCTAAAGAGACTAAGACTAAGGAAGGTACAAATACAGGAAAGGTCAAGGTGGGACAGTTCGATTATTACTCAAATCTCCCTCTTGGTGACGGTAGGAGAGCATTGTTCACAGCATCACAGTAAAAGTACAGCCCCCACACAGGGGGCTTAGCTGAACACATGGCGTAATTCTTGATTTTGCCAATGCTGGACACTGCGCAGCAGCTCAGTCCATGAGTCCATGGGACAATACCTGCTTTACCCTTTCAGCTCAGCAAGCCCTTCACATTAGTGTTTTCAGCAGAGAGTGCTTCCCATTTTCCAGAGTAAAGATCATTTAACACATGTTCTTCTGTTTACATTTTCCTTCCTACATCTGCCTTTTACTGTCAGTCTTAACACAGAAGCAAACATAGCTTTATCAGATGAATGTATAAAATTACACGCTGACCAAATTTTAGGTTAACAGGACCAGACCACAATGATCCCTTTTTACCCCAAATATTAAAATGTCTGAAAAGATTTACATGGGAATAAATGGGAGGCCCTCTGGACGCGGGCTGTAAGACTGCCACCCAATCAGAAGACGGTACTGATATTTTCTGTGGCTGAAAACAACACCACCGCCAGCCTTGAAGAGTCGTGTTCAGCTTACTGCCTAAATAGCAGAATCCAGTCATCCAGTCATCCAGTCACCGGTCCCACACTTTTGACTTTGCTGGTGAAGAGTTTGAGCTGTTTTTTATAAAGCATGAATGGTTCTCCAGTTCATGGAAATCTGACACTGTCTGCATTAAATCATCCAAAATCACCAAGGTTTGTTCTCCAGGAGTATTTCAATCGGAAACGTTCAGACTGGACTGTGCTTCCTGAAAAAAACTGTATCTCTGGGGTGAGATCGGTCAGTTCATCATAAAACCTCGCCTTAGAGACGTCTCGCCAGATTCCAACAGTATTTTAACAAAAAACAGAAGGAACTGATTAACCTAGTACTGGTTGCCAACAATGAAAATAAATAAATATAGAAATATTTTTCCTGTGTAAAACCACTTCGTCTTATTATTCAATATTCAATTATTATTCAATTATTCAACCTCCTGGTGGCGTTGGGCCGGCTCTGCGCCGGGATACACCAGAAAGGCGTCTGTAATCTCAGGTCAATGTTAAATTTCACAAATCAGAGAAGAACAGTCGCGTAGGAAAACTCTTTTGCTGTAAATCATGGAAAACTATATAAATACGACAATTAGAACCATCAGAATGGTTCCAGAGATCCCCACTGAAAAATGGATCCACTAGTTAATCCTGTTTTCAGCATTAATCATAAACCCCTTTTTGAGACAAATCTGACCGTTGTTTGTGTTAAAACAATAAAGGGGATTTTGTAGCCCCCGGTCTGAAAAGTTAAAGTCACTCTCCTTATAATTCGTTTGTTAGGTCTCCCAGATAAAATACAGTGGGTGGAACAAACACACGGTTTCGCCGTAAAAATCACAGAATCCCTTCTGGAAAACAGCACCATATCCTGTGATCGGTCCACCAGGTGCTGAAGTGTCCAAATCTTCCAACATGTAGTGCAAATTTATTTTCAGCGTAGATCCATCAGTGTTTTATCAAGTTTTAATCATTCCTGACTGCAAGCAGACACCTCAATGTCCTCATCTTTGATTCATTAATCAAATTATTCACCAAATCAAGAAAACTGAAGTTCTTCTACCTGCAGTGTTTCTCTTCCCTGAATTCCAAACCCATTCAACACCAAAACCATCCAAACTCCACCCTAAACAGCTGTGCTAAACAAGTCATTGACCAAACAGCCAATCATGTTAGCTAATTATCTAATTATCCAATCAGGAGAGGTGTTGGAAGGAGAGTGACTCTAAAGAGGAAGAGGAAGAGCTCCACTTTCAGATAGGCTGCTCCTACATTATCAAACCTGGGAAAATATAAAGATACAAGAACTTTGGCACTAGAGTCGCTCACAGCTTCATTTCTAAACCTCTGGAGTTGCAACTGTTCATGATTTAAATGTTACTGTGGAAAATATGAGATTCAATACTGTGGCTGATAGCATACACACTAGCAGTGTTCACATTAGCTTCATAGCTCTGTGAGCTGAATAAAAACTCCTGATTTGTATCATTCAGTGCTGCCTCCTGGTGGTCTGGAGTTAAAGACTAGCCCCTCTTTCTATACTGTAGTTCTTGTGTTGGTGTTCCAGACAAAGAGGAGAGGAATTTGGTTCTCCAGATTAGAACCATCAACACTCTGTCTTCCACCTGAGGCCTGTGGAAGCTCTTCTTCAGTCCAACAGTTAAAGATCAGCAGTGTTTCTTGCTGCTTTCTGAAGTTGTAAGTAGTTCAGTGCTACTTTTCAAGTTCATGGTAAGTGCTCCTGATTACACTGTGAAATATGACATGATTTATTTTTATAATAAAAAAAGAGTTCCAACATTTATTAAAAGAGCAGTTAAAAGCCTAAAACCTTATTCAACAAAATAAGCTTCTTCGCACTGCCCTATAAGCATTAAGGCTTAAGGCTATAAGCATTGTGAGACTAGTTATCACAATGATGGTAAGTGAGATAAGCTGAACCTGAGATCTGGAAGAACAGAAAAACAGCCTGGAATTTTAAAGGATTTGTTAAAAAAAAAATTCCCCCCATTGAAGAGTGTGAAGTATGACACAATCCTGACTGATCCCTCCCCAGTTCATTTAGTCCTGTATGTAGAAAAACTCAGGTTTCTAATAAAGCGGCCACTAGTTGGATGTATAAGGCTTTTTTATTATAGGGGCCCATGAGAGAAAGCATTAGGCAGGGGTTGAGAAGGGGTGTCCACAAACTCCCTGGCCAGTTGCACCAGATTATATACACGTAGTGTTAGCATTAGCAAGGAAGCTAGATGGAAGTGTTTATCCTTAAGATAATCTAAATGTCAATGTTTTTAAATCATAGTAGGACATGTCAACATTAAGCAAAAGAGAAAATGTTTTACTTGAATTTTTGTTTCATCAAAAAGTGGAATTTCTTTATTTCAGCTAAATAATGAGCATAAGAGTTTTATCCAGAAAGAAGCATCACCAGCTTTATTCATATGTTGATGTTTATTTGTTTGTGCTGCAGCTGAAGAACTGAAATATGAACAGTGTACAGTAGAATTGGCAGCAGCCAGTTTCATGTTTTTATTGCCACCCCCATGTCAGGGCTTGTAGAACCAAATCAGAGTAAATGCGACTTAGTTGTGGTGTTCATTTGAGACTAGCTAAATATTAATAAGTACATGAAGTCAGAATAACACACTGATAACTAACCTTAGCCAATAGGTTTAACTCCGGCTAAGACAGGCTGACCCTAGTCAACAGGTTTAACTCCAGCTAAGACAGGCTGACCCTAGTCAACAGGTTTAACTCCAGCTAAGACAGGCTGACCCTAGTCAACAGGTTTGACTCCAGCTTAGACAGGCTCTCTCGAGATTCTGATGATCCTAACTGCAGTTCTGTTTTAGGAACCTGATTTTTGGCTTCTGGATCTTTATCCTGTCCTGAAAAAATGCTTGGTTCCTCATCTGTGCTGAAGCCGCCAATTTAGAAGATCAGCCTGAACCCTGCAAAGCCTCCACGGCTTTCTCCACATGAAACACCCCTTCTGAATAAATTTGCATATATAATGAGTGAGTAGCCAATAAGAGGTGCTGATTAAGACATGTGTTTAAAAGGCTCGTGATGTAAGCAGTGTTCTCAAAGGTGGTGAGGATGAAAAAAAAAAAAAAGTAAAATCTGAGATTTTTCTTAAGAAGACTGGTACTGCATACTAAGTAGCAGCATTGGAACCAGAACCTACAGGCTAACAGCTTAAAAAAAATGTTTTTAATACTTTCATGTTTTTATGTTCATGAGTTGCTGTAATGCTCTTCCTCACCAGGGGGCAGTCTAGTGGCTCCAGCCTGGGTAACTTTTCCTTCTCTCTAACCCATTGGCCCCTCCACCCAGTGCAGAGAATGAGGAAGGTTAAAGCCAGACTAGCCAACATGCCTCTACCTAGAGAAGATCATGGCATGCCAGCAGCAGCGTTACACCACTACCCCACCCAAAGTTGGCAGGACTTGCAGCATGCAGCAACCCAAATTTATAAAGTTCTGCATGTTATATGACAGATAAGAAATATACAACTAGGGTTGCTACTTTAAGGCTATAAGCATTTGAGACTACTTTTCTCAATGACTGTAACTGAGATATGCTGAACCTGAGATCTAGACTATCAGAGAAAACGTCAGAGGATTTATTAAGAATCGGTGAAAAAAAAAAAATCTTATCATTCCAGAAATCACTGTTCCCGCTTACTTTCATTTAGTCCAGTATGTTGAAAATACTCTAATAAAGTGCCCAGTGAATGGATACACTCTGTAGGAGTTTCTAATATAGTGACCAGAGAGCAGATGCACAAGGTAGCGGTTTCTAATACAGTGGCCAGTGAAAGGATACACAGTGTAGGGGTTTCTAATACAGTGGCCAGTGAAAGGAATCACAGTGTAGGGGTTTTTAATAGAGTAAACTGTACATGAATGCAAAAGGTAGGGGTGTCTAATAATTCAGAACATGGCACGTTATGCTACGGTGACCGCTTTAATAAAATTACCACACTGTTGGAACTTTATACACTGTTGGGAGGTGTTGTGATCGTCATCATGTGGCTTGGTGATTATAATTCAGCAGACAGTTGAACAGCTGATTTTTATTTGTTCTGAGCTCTTTGTAAACCCCTTCCCACACTCTGCATCTGCATCTATTGCCTTCTTCCAGAAGACCTCAGAGAGCACTTTGGATCTCACCATGGTAATAACACTCACTTTACCAAGCCAGAGCAAATCAGTCTAAATGTTTGAGGTTTAAATAAGGCTCCTGCAAAATCATTTTTAATGATTCTACTTTTCCACATTTGAAGTACTAATAAATGTGGGTGATTCAAACTTTTTTCCTCACAGGATTTTTTGGTTATTTCTATCCCAATACATTTGAATTCCTTTTCATTTCATTACATATGCATGTATTTTTATAGCAAAGAGGCAAATTTTTAGGATCCATGTGCAGGCTTTATTAAACTCAACATTGTGGGCAAAGCAAAAGGGCTCAGAGGCCAAGAGTGCAGTGTATATATATATATATATATATATATATATATATATATATATATATATATATATATATACACACACATACATACATACAGTGGGGAAAAAAAGTATTTAGTCAGTCACCAATTCATAGGTATCAAATCATGGATCTTTCAGCACGACAATGATCCCAAGCACACTGCCAGGGCAACAAAGGAGTGGCTTCGTAAGAAGCATTTTAAATTCCTGGAGTGGCCTAGCCAGTCTCCAGATCTCAACCCCATAGAAAACCTTTAGAGGCAGTTGAAAGTCTGTGTTGCCCGCCGACAGCCCCAAAACATCACTGCTCTAGAGGAGATCTGCATGGAGGAATGGGCCAACATACCAGCAGCGGTGTGCCAACCTTGTGAAGACTTACAGAAAACATTTGACCTCTGTCATTGCCAACAAAGGATATATAACAAAGTATTGAGATAAACTTTTGTTATTGACCAAATACTTATTTCTCACCATTATTTGCAAATAAATTCTCTAAAAATCAGACAGTGATTTTCTGAATTTTTTCTCATTTTGTCTCTCATAGTTGAGGTCTACCTATGATGTCAATTACAGGCCTCTCATCTTTTAAAGTGGGAGGAATTGCACAATTGGTGACTGACTAAATAACCCCCCCCCCCCCCCCCCACTGTGTGTGTGTGTATATATATGCGCACCCCAGTGCTATCAATCCTGAACCACAGACAAAAACCAGCAAGAAGAAAAACTAAGAGGCTCTTTTAAGAAGTGTAAAGGACATGTGTAAATGAAGACCACTGGTCAGCATTAATGTGTGTGTGTTAATGAGAACCCTGTTCCTGTGATTCCAACCATTTTCTCTAATCTTTCTAGTAATACAGCATGATCTATTGTATCAAATAGGATCTAATGTGTTGATCTGTTGTATCAAATAGGCTGCACTGAGGTCTAGTAGGGCTTATAACATTTACATGGCATTTAGCAGATGCTCTTATCCAGAGCGACTTACAAAGTGCTTTGCTATTTACCCAAGATAAACCATAGCTAGTTAGAATAGACTAATAGTTCAAAGATACCTTTAAGCTTAGACATTACTAAACACAAGAAAATAAGGTGACCATAGTACTCTATTCGTCCAAGTATTCTCTGAAGAGATGGGTCTTCAGTCTGCGTTTGAAGACAGAGAACGACTCGGCCGTTCGGACACCCAGGGGAAGTTCGTTCCACCACTTTGGTGCCAGGACAGAAAAAAACCTGGACGCTCGTCTTTTGAGGGATTTTGAGGGATGGCGGGTCGAGCCGAGCCGTACTTGAAGCTCGAAGGGCTCTTGGTGTGGATCGGCTTTTGACCATTGCCATACAGGACCGAGTTACGTTTGCAACATGACTTGAGAACGATAACTGATCCATGACCACACCAAGGCTTCGAGCTTCTGTAGAAGGAGTGACCAGTGAGTTCTCAAAGGTGAGGGCAAGATCGTTTTTTGGTCCAGCAGTTCTCGGGATGTACAGCAGCTCCGTCTTGCTGGGGTTAAGTTTGAGGTGGTGAGCCGCCATCCAAGACGAGACGTCAGCAAGACATGCTGAGATACGGGCAGAAACCTGTGTGTCAGACGGTGGGAAAGAGAGCATGAGTTGAGTGTCATCGGCGTAACAGTAGTAAGAGAATCCATGAGAGGATATCACTTTACCAAGAGAGCCAGTGTAGAGTGAGAAAAGAAGAGGACCAAGAACCAAGCCTTGTGGAACGCCAGTGGAGAGACTACAAGGAGCGGACATGTCGCCCTGCCATGTTACCTGGTATGAGCGCCCCTGCAGGTACAATGCAAACCAGTTTGGCAGCTTTAGCTGCATGGAGCTTCTCTGTAACTGCAATGAGAGCAGTTTCAGTAGAGTGTGCAGCTTTGAAGCCAGTGAGTGAGAAAGAGAGACTGTTGGTTGTAGACAGAACATCCGACAGCCATGGGGAAGGTGAAGAAGAATTTGCTGACCTAGGTGAGAAAGGGCAGAGAAGGTCGACAGAGGTGGAGATAGATGAGAGAAGAGTGTCTGTAGCAGTTTCAAGTGGGAGAGAGGAGAAGGATTCAAGATGAGGAAGAGTGGTCAGGACAGTTGAGGCAAGAGCTGAGGGGGAAAGAGAGTAGATTGCAGTGAAGAGTGGAAGAACTTGCAGAAATGGTGGTTGAAGGGGCAGAGAGGGGGGAGTAAGAAGGAGAGAAGGAGAGAAACTCAGCCGGAGTTGCAGAGTTGTCCGGGGTGATCCACGTCTCAGTCAGTGCCAGGAAGTTTAGAGACCGAGCAGAAGCAAAAGCTAAAAAGAAATCTGCCTTCTGCACTGCAGACATTCCATTCCACAGACATTTCCGTCCCCCAGTTACCATCATGTTGGTATTAGAACAAGGTGGGTAAATGAGGTTACCGGAATTGCGGCGTCTGCATCAGTGTCTGCACCTCCGGCTGCTGTCAGAAGTGTGGACAGGAATTGCAAAGCACATCTTCAAGTACAGCACAGAATAGAGTTAAGTAATAAAGTTTTTGCAGCTGATATTCTAGTGAGGAGTCATAATGTCTAACAAACCGCTACAGATGTCCACACCTAAGGCTCCACACCTAATTGATCAAGATTTGAGGCACTTGGCTCCTCCTCTGCAATTCACACTTCTAGCTGGTCTGAAACTACACCTGAATCCGCACCTCAATCAACTAATGAGCACCAAGCGTCTAAGACAAGACAAGAGTGTTAGCAGAATCTAGTTAGAAGTATATTTAAAAACCAGCCTACCTTACTGTAACAATAGTAATTGTTGTCACACAGATGCTTTGGAGTGGGACTCCGGAAATGGGGAACCGGGAGTGTGATGCATTGTAAAGACGAGCGTGCGGGATTTTATCTAATAAAGTGTTACCCAGTTGGGCCGTTCTAAAGACGCTCTGTAGTTGCCATCCGTATATTTGAGCAGAACATAACATGGTGGCACTGTAGCGACGAAAGGGCAGTTTTGAAGGCGTTTAGCTACGCGCACTGTGGAAAAGATACCTGCGAGGCTGAGCGGACATTAGCATAAGGCCAGCCGGATTAGCATACCACCACCCGACATGGACAGATTGCAACCTCCACGACCGCTGTGCGTAGACGTAGGCAACATTTCAAGGTCATGGAAGAGCTGGAGAGAGGAGTTTATGCTTTATGTGGATCTAACCGTGGACGACGACGACGAAAAGACCAAAGTGAAACTTTTCAGCTATCTCGTCGGCGAGAGCGGAAGAGAGTTGCTGGACACACTGATGGGTGAGGCAGCAAAGGAGACGTGGACAATAAGGGACATTGTTGCTTCGTTTGATGCTCACTGCAATCCCAGTGTTAACGAGACTGTGGAACGTTACCGGTTTTTCTCAAGAAAAAACCTACAGCGCAGAGGAATCATCGCACCAGTAGAATGCAGCACAGACTGGATTAATGGAATGGTTGTTGTCAAAAAACAGACTGGGGAGTTAAGGGTATGTATTGATCCAAGACCCTTGAATAAGGCCCTGAAGCGCAGTCACTTCCCATTACAGACAATTGAGGACATTCTCCCTGATCTGTCTAAAGCTAAACTGTTTACAGTGTGCGATGTCAAAAGCGGGTTCTGGCATGTCAAATTAGATGAAGAGTCAAGCTACCTGACTACCTTTGCTACGCCTTTTGGACGGTATCGATGGCTGAGGCTTCCCATGGGAGTCAGTCCAGCACCAGAGGTCTTTCAGCGTAAGCTCACACAGGCGCTGGAAGATCTGCCGGGTCTGTACATCATTGCAGACAATGTCCTGATTACAGCAAAGGAGACTTGGACAATAAGGGACATTGTCGCTTTGTTTGATGCTCACTGCAATCCCAGTGTTAACAAGACTGTGGAACGTTACCGGTTTTTCTCAAGAAACCAAGGCTCGAGTGAAAACATAGACTGCTATGTCACGGAGCTGAAACTGTTGGCGAAAACATGTAACTTCGAACCGCTACGGGACTCATTTGGGATCGCATCGTGTGTGGGAGCAACAGCAACGGCATGCGGGAACGTCTACTCCGCGAGAAGAACCTGGCGCTCGACACTTGCGTTCAGCTGTGCAGAGCCGCGGAGTTGTCGCGGGAGAACGCTAAAACCATCTCCGGACCCACAATGGAGGAGGTACACGCAGTGCAAAGACCAGTGCTCCACAAACAGGCGGTGGAGTCAGTGGACTGCAAGTTTTGTGGCAAATTGCATGAGAAAAGCAAACAGAAATGCCCAGCATACGGTAAGAAGTGCAAAAAGTGTGGTAAAGACAACCACTTTGCAGCTAAATGTAAAGCCAATCAGATGCTAAAAGGGAAAGAAAAGAGGAAGAAACAGGTGCACAATGTAGCGGAATGCAATAGTGATGAGTTTGAGGACATTTTCTGTGTTACTACATCAGAGACAGAGACTGTGAGTTCGGTAGGCTCTGATAAACGCCACAACCCACAGCTTTTTGCTGGAATGCTGGTTGGAAAAAGGATGGTAAAATTACAAATAGACTGTGGTGCTACGTGTAATATTATTCCAATCAATCTGCTTGATCCAAACACAAAGATTGAAAACACAAAGAGTATACTAGTAATGTACAACAAAAGCAAACTTAAACCACTGGGGAGATGTAAACTGAAACTGAGAAACCCTAGAAATCAGAAACTGTACCAGTTGGAGTTCCAGGTTGTGGATGAATGTGGTACGGTGCCCCTACTCGGGAAAAGAGCTAGTGAGGGCATGCAGTTGATAAAAGTACACTATGAGAATATTATGGCAATTGACAGCATAGTCACAGCAGTACCGGAGACACAGCAAAAAAAGGACCAGTGGACAATAGACCAGATAAAAGCAGAGAATGCGGATGTGTTCATGGGTGATGGCTGCCTAGAAGGAGAGTATAGTCTGGAAATAGATGACACAGTAAAACCAGTACAGCTGCCGAAGAGGCGGGTGCCGGTAGCCATGATGAAACCACTGAAGGCCGAACTGCAGGACCTACATCGCAGAGGAATCATCGCACCAGTAGAATGCAGCATAGACTGGATTAATGGAATGGTTGTTGTCAAAAAACAGACTGGGGAGTTAAGGGTATGTATTGATCCAAGACCCTTGAATAAGGCCCTGAAGCGCAGTCACTTCCCATTACAGACAATTGAGGACATTCTCCTTGATCTGTCTAAAGCTAAGCTGTTTACAGTGTGCGATGTCAAAAGCGGGTTCTGGCATGTCAAATTAGATGAAGAGTCAAGCTACCTGACTACCTTTGCTACGCCTTTTGGACGGTATCGATGGCTGAGGCTTCCCATGGGAGTCAGTCCAGCACCAGAGGTCTTTCAGCGTAAGCTCACACAGGCGCTGGAAGATCTGCCGGGTCTGTACATCATTGCAGACGATGTCCTGATTACAGGGCAAGGTGAGACACAAGACATGGCGCAGAAAGATCATAATGAAAAGTTGAGACTGTTTCTGACTAGATGCAGACAAAAGAACATCAAACTGAATGCAGACAAGTTTAAGCTGAGACAAAAGGAGGCTACATACATAGGACATCTCCTGACAGCTGATGGTCTGAGGATAGATCCAGAAAAAGTGCGTGCTATTGAACAAATGCCAAAACCAAACGATGTGAAAGCAGTTCAGAGGCTGTTGGGAATGGTAAATTACCTGGCCAAATTTTGTCCACATCTCTCTGACCACTGTCAACCATTCCAGCAACTGACACACAAAGACTGTGAATGGAAGTGGACAGACTAACTCGACCAGGCATTCCTCAAACTGAAACAGACTATTACAAACACACCGGTGCTGAAGTACTACTCTCCGGATGAAGAACTGACTGTGCAGTGTGATGCCTCAGATACGGGTTTGGGTGCAGCACTGGTCCAGAGTGGTAAGCCCATAGCATTCGCAAGCAGAGCACTCACACAGACAGAAAGGGGCTATGCCCAAATAGAGAAAGAATTCTTAGCGATGGTTTTCAGTTTAGAAAAATTCCATCAGTACACTTATGGACGCAGAGTAACTGTACAGAGTGACCACAAACCTTTAGAGAACATAGTAAGGAAACCACTATTGAGTGTACCCAAAAGACTGCAAAGAATGATGATGCGTATTCAGAAATATGATGTCGACGTTGTGTACCTACCAGGCAAAGATATGGTGTTAGCAGACACCTTAAGTCGAGCATATCTTACAGAGAGTTCGCCCTATGGCTCCGTTGAGGCTGAAATAGAGACTGTTAATATGTTACAGCATGTACCCATCTCAGCAGACAGCCTCAGTTCAATCCGGTCTGCAACAACAGAGGATTTAACGCTGCAGACTCTCATCGAAACCATACAAAAAGGACAAGACACAGGCACCCAACGAAATTAGGCCATACTTCTCATTTCAGGAAGAACTGAGCCATCAAGATGGAATAGTGTTTCGGGGTGAACATGCTGTCATACCCGATGCACGGAGGAGAGACATCATGCGCCGCCTGCATTCATCCCATCTTGGGGTGGAAGGATGCCTAAGGAGAGCCAGAGAGTGCGTATACTGGCCCGGGCATTAACGACCAGATCAAGACCTATGTAACCAAATGTGACATCTGCAGGTCGGTGGACTCTAAGCAACAAAAAGAAAGACTAATTTCTCATGAGATACCGAACAGACCATGGGCTAAGGTAGGCACAGATTTGTTTTCTTTTGACAACAAAGACTATTTCATCACTGTAGATTATTATTCTAATTTCTGGGAAATAGATTATCTCTCAGACACAAAATCTACAACTGTGATAAGGAAACTGAAAGCCCACTTTGCCAGACAAGGCATCCCAGACATTGTCATTTCGGACAACGGACCACAATACAAATCACAAGAATTCCAAAGATTCAGCAAACGGTGGGAATTCTTGCACAAAACATCATCGCCTTGACACCCTCAGAGCAACGGCAAAGCTGAATCAGCCGTCAAAACAGCAAAGAGACTTTTGAACAAAGCCAAAATGGCTGGGCAGGACACTTACCTTGCTCTTTTGGATCACCGCAACACACCGTCACAAGGCCTGGACACCAGTCCAGCACAAAGACTGCTCAGTCGCCGCACCAAAACATTGTTGCCCACTAAGGCAAGCCTTCTAAGGCCAAAAGTGGAACAGGCACAGCCAAGACTGAAAAGTAAGCAAAAACACCAGTGTGCCTATTACAACAGATCAGCCAGAGACCTGGATGCATTGGAACCAGGGGACAGTGTGCGCATACAGCCATTCGAACCTCACAATCTCTGGAGACTAGGCACGGTCCTCCGGGCTGTGGGCACAAGATCCTATGAAGTCCAGTTGCAATCAGGTGGTGTTCTCCGGAGGAATCGGAAACACCTCCGCCGGGCTCATGGACAGACCCTTAGTGAGCCTATAGATATTGAGATTGTCGTTTCACCACAGATGGAACTGGTTACAAGGACTTGCACAGGACCACACGGGCTGGTCGTACAGTGGTGAAACCACAATGCTACACAGACTTTGTGACCTATTAGCTGTGGGCCACTCAGCGACTTTGTGGTTTACCAAAAAAAACCCACAATGGAGCATTGTAAGAAATGGATGTGTGTAGTTACAGGGATTTTCAGGCTTAAAGGTGCCAGAACAGAATTTTTATGAATGTTTCATCTTTGAACTTAAAGAGTAAAGTGCTACTTGATCTCAACATGAGGAAGTGTCATGCCAGCTCATAATCACCAAGAATATATTTTGCTTAGAGGATGTTTTGTTTAGATTCTTGCAGTAACAGGGATGAGTTCTGTCATCCAGAGATGATCCAGATTGGAATTTCTTATACCTGTCATTTTTACTCCGGTATAAGCAGAGTTGTTGGGCGACAGCTTTTCCTAATATCTTGGACATAAATGTTAGGTTGGAGATGGGTCTGTAATTAGACAATACACTAGGATCAAGATTCGGTTTCTTGATTAAAGGTTTTATGACTGCTAATGTAAGGGTTTTGACAATTGTTAAAAGAGGTCTTATTATAATTGGGAGTATTTCTTTTAGTGTTTTAGAGGGAATTGGGTCAAGTGTACAGGTTGTACAATTTGCTGAGGAAATATTTTTTTCTAGTTCTGGCTGTGGAAGTGGGTAGAAGACTTCCAGCCTTTGTTCTTTGATTTAATAAGCAGGGTTGGATCGGTTGTCTAATATTTTCAATTGTATTATTAAAATAGTCTATAAAAACATTACTGGTTAAAGATGTTGGAATCTGGGGTTGAGTATCTGCCTGGCTGTTAGTAAGTTTAGAGATCTCACTAAATAGTACTCCTGGATTGTTTTTGTTTTTCTCAATCAGCGAGGCCAAATACGCTTTAATGAGTGCTTTTCTATATTGACTAAGGCTGTCCTTCTACGCAGAATGGAACACATAATGGTCTGCTATTATTGAGCTTTGAGGTAGAATATTTAGATTATCATTATAACAAAATCTAGGGTATGATTACAGTAATGTGTGGTTCCAGTTACATTTTATATGATTCCCACAGAATCTAAGATCGATGTAAACGCCTTTGTTATTGGATCATCTGCTTTCTCAAAATGAATATTAAAGTCTCCTATTATTATAACTTTGTCTGAACTTTTAAAAGAATTTAGTGATTTTGCTGCAGAGTAGGGCCCTGGAGACCTATAAATATTAATTAGTGTGAATGCATTCTTATTTGTGGCTGGATTTGATATATTAATGTAGATAATCTCAAAAGAAGTCAAGGTGATCGTGTTTTTGAATAATATCAAGTGTATTTTGGTAGATTATGCATACTCCACTTCCTCTGCCTGATTATCTAGGGCTTTGTACACACGTGGACAAAATTGTTGGTACCCCTCGGTTATTGAAAGAAAAACCCACAATGATCACAGAAATAACTTGAATCTGACAAAAGTAATAATAAATAAAAATTCTATGAAAATGAACAAACCCTGTTGGCTATTTGCCATGAAACGCTTGATTGTTCGGTGATCATGCTTCAAAAGGCAATTTCAAGACTGCTTCATCCCTCTGCAAGACATCTCACAAGACATATTGTCAAATCTCTCTTCTGACCCATTTTGCCAAAGGAAAGAAAGTTGTCTAATAATTAAGCACACCTTATATAGGGTGTTGATGTCATTAGACCACACCCCTTCTCATTACAGAGATGCACATCACCTGATTTACTTAATTGGTAGTTGGCTTTCAAGCCTATAGAGCTTGGAGTAGGACAACATGTATAAAAAGGATGATGTGATCAAAATACTCATTTGCCTAATAATTCTGCACACAGTGTATAAGAGAATCTCCAAGCAGCGTTATGTTCCTGTGACTGCAGTTGCACATATTATTCAGAAATTTAAGATCCATGGGACTGTTGCCAACCTCCCTGGACGTGGTCGCAGGAGAAAAATTGATGACAAATCAAAGAGATGGATAATACGAATGGTAAAAAAGGAGCCCAGAAAAACTTTTAAGGAGATTAAAGGTGAACTTCAAGCTCAAGGAACATCAGTGTCAGATCGCACCATCAGTCGTAGTTTGAGCCAAAGTGGACTTCATGGGAGACGACCAAGGAGGACACCATTGTTGAAAACAAATCATAGAAAATGATTTCAGCCAGACTAAAATTTGCTAAACTACAAACCCCAAAGCTTCTGAGAGAATGTCCTGTGGACAGATGGAACTTTTTGCCAACGCACATCAGCTCTATATTCACAGACAGGAAAATGAAGCATATCAAGAAAAGAACACTGTCCCTACTGTGAAACTCTGTGGGCTCTGTTATGTTCTGGAGCTACTTTGCTGCATCTCACACAGGGTGTCTTGAATCTGTGCAGGGTACAATGAAATCTCAAGACTATCAAGGGATTCTAAAGAGAAATGTGCTTCCCAGTGTCAGAAAGCTTGGTCTCAGTCGATGGTCATGTGTCTTGCAACAGGATAATGAGCCAAAACACACAGCTAAAAACACCCAAAAATGGCTAAGAGGAAAACATTGGACTATTCTGAAATGGCCTTTTATGAGCCCTGGTCTAAATCCTAGTGAGCATCTTTGGAAGGAGCTGAAACATGCCGTCTGGAAAAGGCACCCTTCAAACCTGGGACAACTGGAGTGGGCCATAATAACTGCTGTGAGGTGCAGAAGTCTCATTGACAGGTACAGGAATCGTTTGATTGCAGTAATTGCCTCAAAAGGTTGTACAACAAAATATTAAGTTAAAGGTACCATTATTTATGTCCAGGCCTATTTCACGAGTTTGGCTTTTAAAATAATTCTGTTGAAGCATGGTTGAAAAGCAATGTCTGACTTTTATTGGCTAATTTTCATAGCATTTTTATTTATTATTACTTTTGTCAGTAAGTAATTTCTGTGACCATTGTGGATTTTTCTTTCATTAACCGAGGGGTACCAACAATCTTTTCCCCCATGTGTATACACTTTATTTATTTCCAGAAAATACTTCAGTACACTTTTATCATACAGAAAGTTCATATAAGGTTTTTTTTGTATGACTGTACTAACAGCAAACTGATGGGTATGCTGTTAGTTTACTAGTTACACAAACCTCAAAGCCAAGTATAGTAATAATGTATGTACATGGCAGAAATACTTAGATCCACTTTTTTAAAAGCATATCTAGAGTCAAAGATTAAGTACAACTAAAAGCCAAATATACTTTGTATATTTGATAAGAACGTTTGCAGTAAACTGAAAGTATTGTCACTTGTTCTTAATTTAAAATAAGTACACTAACAGCATACTTGAATAAAATGTCAATTCTGGCAGCTCTCATGCTAAAATACACAATTCTGCTCTTGGGCTGGGAGGTGTTGTAATGAGATCTTTGGAAGTCGTTCTGGTACTTCACTGAGAACAGTAGACCATGTGTCAATGACCACGCTCCAACCGGTCTCTAATACCCAGTTCTTTTAATATGATGTTTGTCATCTCTGCTGAATCAGACTGTGAAGATCTGGAAGTGACTGTTCTAACACTTGTCATTTAAGTTTCAGAGAACCATCTAGACCAGTCGGTTGTTATTGGTGTTGTTTGGTGTTGTTTTTAGTTAATGACACCATCTCACTCTGTAACTCTGCAAAACCACAGTACATGTTGACATCTTCAACAGTTTTGCAGTGATGAAGTTTCAGAACCCACAAAAAAGGACCTAGAACCGACCCATTAAAAGGACTTTGGTATTTGGAGTGATGATTCTCTACTTCTCTAAGCCTGAGCCCATTGGTGCAGTGAGGACCACAGTGCGAGAACCCCACCATGCTAAAAAATATAGACCTTATTTACAGAGTGAAGAAACTCTGGAGAACTTTGAGATGAAGGTGAAAACTGTGAGCACTTTTTTGGCTGGATACCAATTAGATTTACCTAATTACTACAGGACTGAGGGTTCATGGGTAAATCCACAGCACTGGTCCTGAAATGTTTGAGGAGACACATTTCACTGTAACAAGAGCCTCCTCACTGTGATTGCAGGATCTTTAGCTCCTTCCACAGAGCGGTTTAGATGAACGGTCATTTCCACGCTACATGCTGTGATGGACGTGACTGTGGAGGAAATGAGCTTTCCTCACTGTGTAAAATACCAGGCTTTGTTTTGTGGGACATCATCTACCATAAAGATCAGTATTTGACACAATCACAAACACCCTCACCATGTGCTCATCTGCCACTGTGAACTTTCTTCAGCACCAAGAAAGTGTGAGGAGAAACTTCCTTTACTGGAGTGGTGGAACCAACAGCAGCCCTGTGGTCCGAAGTGTTTCTCTGAAGAACAGGGGTTCAGGTCTACACTTCTAATGAAGCGAAGAGTAAAGACCCCAGAGATCCTTCAGCAGCCCATAGCTGAAAACATACTGAACATACAGTAACTGCAAGAAAGGCCATCATCAGGTGTCATCAGAAAGTGTGTCATCAGAAATGAGCTCACCATCATAAAGAACACTGATGTGTATTTACTGTGTTCAGGACAAATCAGCAGGGAATAATGATTTAGCGATCATCGTCACTATGGAGTGGACCTACATTTCCACGTTTAGAAATAAAGCATCACAGCTCTCGGACATATGAGCCTGTGTCTTTTCAGCTCCTTCCTGTTGTCTTTAACATATAACAGTCCAAAACTATCCATCCTCCTCGTATGTGAACAGAGGGGAAGTTTCCTTAAGACGGTTAAAGACAAGCCGTGCTGTGTTGTGGATCAGCTAAAGGTACTGATGGTACGCAGAGGAAGACCAACCAGTAGGGAGCAGTAGATTCAAGTTCTGAAATGACAAAGGACTGAACAATGGGTGACCTCTCTAGAGCGGGAAGGTTGAATTCAGGGGTCAAGGACGATAACTGGTCATCCACAACACCAAGCCTACACTTCTTAATGTCCAATGTGGACATAGCTGTTCTCAATAGCTCACTTATATACTCCACACATATACATATACCCAACACACTGACCATGTACCCCCAACACACTGACCCCATACCAAACTGCAGAGGGCCGGGTTGATCACATATGTTATTACACAGATGTGTTTTCACATTCTTCTCAAACACCTTCATTACCAGTGAAGCAACAGGCCTCAGGTCATTGGTGGAGTTACCTTGTTGTTGTTTTTTTGGAATAGGAATTCTATGCAAGTTTTCCCATGCCTGATGAACCTCCCCATAAAATCATAATCATACTGCATTGGCACATCTGCTTGTTTATTGTTTCTTCTGAAATCAAGGGTATCAAAGGAGTTGATCCTGCTTTTGTTGGAGTAACTGTTTCTACTGTCCAGAGAAGAAGGCTTTCTACTAGATTTTAGAGGAGCACTGCTGTGAAGATTTGATGGAATTCAGTTGGTGAGCTCACCAACACCTCATGATTCCAACTCCCCAACTCATCCCCAAAGTACAATCATTCAAGAAAGCACAGTCCCACTGCTCCACAGCTCAATGCTGGGGGCTGTATACCCAACTAGCCCAGACCTGGCATTAGTATGTGATGGACGCTGGTGGAGACGCTGGGTCATTGAGTCTTGGGTCTAATACTGACTGTGACTGGAGCAGTTGGACCGACTTGGCCGGTTGGCTGAGGATTCACAAAGATTTAGTGTCTCTTCTGACGATAATGTGTTTGTAGTGGCAGTGCTGGAAGTTGTTTCCTGTCATTACCGTTGCAACATAAAAGTGCAGGTCAAGGCATGATCAGAACCCAGAAAGCGGGCTACTGGTTTTCGAGGAACTCTGAGCTGTAGCGTGGAGCCCCGAGGGGCTATTTGGGAAGTGATGAAATATTCCGATCACTGAGAAAAATTGTTCCAACTGCTACAAACTGATGAATGATGCATCTTTGTTCACATGCTCTCCTGCTGTATATAAGCAAGGAGCTCCATCAGTTCAGCATCACCACCTGCCAGAGAAGATCTCCTCAGAGTTCTCTACCTCAGCAGAAAAAGCCATCCTCCAGTTCTCCACCAGGAAGAAACACTCACCCCCCGTAAGTAAACTATACTTATCTTATCAACATCAATGATGGATGGTGCTCATCCATCCAAGACTTTTGGATAAGTCAGGGATGAGATGGGATGTTCGGACCTCAGTAATGCTCTTGGCATTATGTGCAGTATTTAGAAGGTGCAGGATGTTCTTGCTAGTGGGCAAGTTAGACGAACTAGAAGAAAGTTTGGCTCCTTGGAGCCTTGGTCCTGGAGAACCCTAAGTCCTTTGTGCAGGATGTGGGCAGGGAACTCTCCAGAATCAGGCTTGGGAACCGCTGATTTAGCGCCACCAGGTTTTGGATGGTAACTTTGAACCATCCTGATCCAGGGGGGTAGATTAAAGAGCAGGATTTCACAGATAGCCAGATGACTTTAGCCTAAAGTTCAGAATGGAGATCCAAATGGAAAGTTCTGTGTGAAGAACATCTGCTTTGTGAAACAGCCAAAATAGCCTAAGACTCTTTTCATCTTCTTTTAGGAGATACATCGTTATAACCATTTTTAAAATTAACATCCTTTCTTCTAACCCAGTATCTAGATGGCAAATAAAGTTAGAGTTCAGGAGGTTCTCCTAAAAGCTCTGGAGAACCTGAATGCTGATGAGCTGAAGAGGTTTCAGTGGTACCTGACCCAAGGCGTGCTGGATGGGCTTCAACCCATGGCAAAGGCCAAAGTGGAGGGCATCTCTCTGGATGAGACCATCAGTCAACTGATGCAATTCTACGATGATGAACCTGCAAAAAAGGTCACTGTGGCAGCTCTCAGATGCATGAACCAGAACCAGCTGGCTCGGAAGCTGGACGAGGCTTTCCTGACAGGTAAGGAGCACAGATGTATGTGCAAAGTCATTATTACTGAAGCACCTTTCCAAAACATCTAATCATTCAACCACAAAAGACAGTTCTTAAGTCAAAATCAGGAAAGATCACAGATGCATTCTTAAGAAAAATCACAGGAGCCAACAAGCAACAGTAAATGTACACAGGAGAAACGAGAGAAACCAACAGGAACTCAGCTTACTCACATTGGAGGTGTCTGAAGTGACCTTTGTAGCAGAAGGAGGTTGAGCTAGAAGGAAGCTGAAGTTTCCATAAGTACCTGAGACTCAGAGGCCAGCAAAATACTTTGAGGGTGGCAAAGTTAGGTATTGGGTGGAGTAGACGATTCACAGAGTGAGGGAGCAGGGGACATAGAAGACAGCTGAGTAGAGGAAAACAGTACGGTAGGACACCTAAAGAAAAAAAAAAAAAACAACAACACATGGATGTGTCAAGACAAGGTAGACTAGGACGTCTATTGTAGGATATTTTTCTTGATCAAAATGAAAGAAGCAACATCCCCAAGAGGATCAAAAATGGAAGCTTCTATAGGCAGCACTTCCCTTCTAGGGAAAGGAGTTTCCTTTAATAGTACTCTGAAATTGAACTTGTTAAAAGCCATTGGTTTCCTTCACAAGCTGGATCGTTTCTGCCTCAGTGTTCACACCAGCCAAATGACCATCAATATAAGAATTACACTGTATAAACTTCTCTGTAGGTAGAATACACCTCCCTTCACTAGGTGCATCAAGATACTAGAACCTAGAGTTTTTAGATCCAGGAGTGGAGGCAGCTCCAAACAGGTGAACCTTCATGTGAAACACAGATGGTGAGGCCTCCATGTTATCTTCTTTCCACCACAGAAACCTGAGGTAGTCTTGGTTCTGAAGCAACATGGAAATGGTGGAACATTCACCCCACAATCACACATGACTGCCACTTGCCCTTTCCGGGAAGGACACAAGAGCCCAACAGGGGTATTTGTGAAGGCCTTTTTAGGCCTGCCCTGGTTGGAAAAACATAATCCCTCTATTTCTTGGGCCAATCACATTATTCTCCAATGGTCTGATTACTGTAACCAAAATTGTCTGACACAACCGTCCTTGCTTGTTTGTTCCACATCAATACATGAGTATTTAGTAATGCCCTTTGGGCTCTGTGTCAGCCCATCTTTCAGGCGTACATAAACAAGGTCCTCTGGGACATGCTGGGTAAATGCATTATTGCGTTTTTGGATGATATTCTAGGTGTCTTCCCCTACTTTAGGCATTCATGTGTGTCATGTTAGGGTTGTTGTGCAGCATTTGTTGGAGAACAATTTGTTTCTGAAAGGGAAGAAATGTGAATTTCACCTCCAGTCCGTGGCCTTTTAATTAGTGCTCAGGGAATCCTCATGGACGACCAAAAAGTAGACATGGTTCTTTAATGGCCTACTCCCTCTTCGGTGAAAGATTTACAGAGATTCCTGGGTTTTGCAAATATTTACCGCAGGTTTATCTGAGATTTTACTTCTATCGCTGGACCACTCACCTTCCTTCTCAAAGGAGGATCAAGGAACACTGTACATCCACTGACCCCTGGTGACCCCCTAGTGTAGAAGTGCTGGACTGCAGTGCTGTAAGGGGTCGATGTTCGTCTTCAAACGCTACTGAAACTATTGCTGCGGCCTCTGCAGTGACTGACGCTCATCAGCATGGTGGCTGATGAGTGTTTCTCAGCTCTAATCTCAAGCTCTAAGGTGAAAGGTCTTACTGTGTGTCTTACTTGACAGTCTGACGCAGGGTAGTGTTTGTACTTAGCAGGTGAATGTATTCTTTAGTATTGGGCAGGTTCTAAGATTATAGAGGTCTAGAATTATATATGGTTCTATGAACACTGCTGGACCCGAAGTGTCCCTATAATTGATGAGGAACCAATCACAGCCTGGCCTCACTCTCCTTACCTTCACTCTGAACTTTCTCATTTGGAGATGGTCCATGTTTGGTCAGTACTCAGTGTGTGTGTGTGTGTGTGTGTGTGTGTGTGTGTGTGTGTGTGTGCAGCTGTTAAATAGAGCTATTAGTGGATCAGAAAGTATCAGGCTGTGAATGGAGGAATATTTCTCAGAGACTCAGGAGACAACAGCAGTCTTTTATGACAAGGCTAATAAGTCTTGATCTTCTACTGTAGTCTGATCTGTCCATGAAGATGTATGCTACTAATCTTGATCATTGCCAAATCAAGTACTAATTTACAGTCAATCAGTTTCAGTCACTCTAAACTGTTAGAACAGGGTAAAGAAGGTGAGGTTAATGGATCATCTGTGTAACAGAAAAACTCTGTTCTGCTTCTTCTCTGCATTTCTGATCTTTTTCTGATTAAAGCATCGTAAAAAAACGCTGTCATCTCCAGAGTCTCCTGATTACATCAGTGAGGGATGGTCTAGATGGACACACTTCACTTCAAGACTGATTCATTTGGTTTATAATGCTGCCTCACCTTGTAGATAAAATCAGCTTCTGCAGAACATCAGTATGTGTTAACATCTCCAACTGAAAGACACTGAAAACACACAAACAGAACCAACATCAAAACAGTATTACTCTGATTAATTAGACAAGTACTTTAGCTTAATGTTGTTCTCTAGACTAATATTGATCATGAGTTTCCATCTTCTACTGTAGTCTGATCTGATGATAAAGAAGGACATTGCTAATAAGACTTGTTCTTCTACAGTAGTCTGATCTGATCATAAACAAGGACATTGCTAATAAGAGTTGTTCTTCTACTGTAATCGGATTTGATCATGAAGAATGACATTGCTAATAAGACTTGTTCTTCTATCGTAGTCTGATCTGATCATGCAGAAGGACATTGCTAATAAGTCTTGATATTCTACTGTAGTTTGATCTGATCTTGAAGAAGGACATTGCTAATAGGTCTTGATCTTTTACTGTAGTCTGATCTGATCATAACAATGGATGATCAGATAATAAGATGATGCTGTACATCCCGGGAACTGCTGCACTTCGAAACGATCTTGCCATTTCCTTTCAGAACTCACTGGTCACTCCTTCTACAAAGGCTCGAGGCCTTGGTGTAGTCATTGATGATCAGTTATCGTTCTCAAGTCATGACGCAAACATAACTCGGTCCTGCAGATTATCCTGCAAATACCCTTCCTCTCTAGAGAGTCGCCCAGGTGTTCGTCACACTCACTTCAAGACTTGACTATTGCAACTCTCTTCTGGCTGGTCTTCCTCTGCGCACCATCAGACCACTGCAACTTATCCAGACTTTATTTTCACTTCACTTCGTCTTGACGGGCTACTAAACGGTGACTCATGGTAAAAATGCTAGCTCTATTAATTTAAAGTAAAATCCAGAACACAGTGAAGAGTGCAAAAAAAGTAAAGGGATCTTTCTAAATCCACTGCTCCAGTAGCTTAACTGGATTAGTGTGGTCCAGGAAGAAAGCGGGATTGTGGACCTGTAGGATCTAAATGACTTAGTGGTAATACTCATAACTTACTGTTTAAGGAATCTGATGGGAGTGGATCTGAATTCCAGCAGTGCATCAGATCAGGAATATTAGTACTGATAAGCAGGTGTGTTCTGGGTGATCAGTTCAGGCAGGTCACTGTTAGATTTAGGATAATGCTAAAATGTTCCACAAGAAATGACAAAACAAATATGAATAAAATTCCACCTGTCACCTGCTGATCAGCTGACTCATCTTTTTCCCAGTAAAATATCGTTTGACATTTGATATAGATGCCCACACACTGTACGGAGACTGGCAATTGGCTCAAAATCTCTCATGCATTACCTCGTTTTTCTTCTCCAGCTGTATATAAGCTGGTCCCTCCGATCAGCCTCACCATCTGCCAGAGAAGGTCTCCTTAGAGCTCTCCACCTCAGCAGAAGAACCCATCCTGTGTAAATATAAAATGTTACATATGTAATGAACTAAAGCCTGAGTATACTGATAAATCACTGTGCTGATCAGTTATTAATCTCAGTGTTACTGAACTCTACTAAAGCCTGAGTAGACAAGAAAGCAGACGAGCCAGTGCTGTTCAAGTCTGGATGGGAGTGTGTGGGCTGTGACCTGAACCGCAATGCTGATGGCGATCCAGTTTATCTCTGGCTGAAATACAAGCTACTGTTGATTTCTCCGAAGACACAGTTAACTTTAAGAGCAGATTCTTGCAACACCAACAGAGGCACAAGATGTGGTGCTGCTTCTGCACTGTTTTCCTGGTACCAGCATGCCAAAGCTTCCGATGCTGTCATTAATCAAATAGCTCTAAGATCCAGTACTTCACTGTGTTGGTGGGTGGGAAGGCTTATACAGCCTACAAAAAGTGCTGGTTGCAAAGTTTTGGAGAAGAACCTGCACACTGAATGTGGAAGTGTGCCTCTTTACATTGCATACAATTAAGAGTCAGGCTCTGTCTCAGTATCAGTAAGCAAGCATGAACACCTAATCAGATACCTGTCTGCACTGCTAGCATGTTTAACCTGAGAGAACCCTGTACTAGATTCTAAAAGCTCTGTTAGCAGGTAAAGTCTTATCTGCATTTCTGATCTTTTTCTGATTAAAGCATCGTAAAAAAAAAAAAGAAAAACCCTGTCATCTCCAGAGTCTCCTGATTACATCAGTGAGGGATGATCTAGATGGACACACTTCACTTCAACAGCTTCTGAAGCATGCTAACACTTAGCAGTTACATCATGTTGGTAGAGTCAACAAATCATGATGAGCCTGAGTTCAGGAGGGGTAGGCACTAATATATGCCCAAATGAAAGCCTGTGACTTTCTGAATTTGAAGGAAGCAAGTTTTAAAGGACTTGATGAAATGAAAAAAAACACAGGCTTGGACAAACCCCAGGAGAACGAATGAAAAACAGAATTAATTAATAATTAGTACTGGATGGAGCTCCACCATCATTCCAGAGAACACAGTTCCTCCACTGCTCCACAGCTCAATGTTGGGGGGCTTTACACCCCTCTAGCCCACGCCTGGCATTAGGCATAGTGTCAGTAGCGTCATGTTTAGCATCAGCCAGTAAATGAATGACTGCTTGGGTGGTTGTTGGAAGATGTTTTAGAGGACTATCTGACTTCACTGTAATATCATGTTGTCAAACTGAAGTTTGGGTAGGTACATCACCAAAAATAGAAGCAAAATCATTAGTCAGTGTCATTAGCTCTTGTCTCTAAGCAGCTGTTAAATGGTTTGAAATGGAAAATGTCAGCTTGCATAACAGAATTCAAAAGTCTGGCACAAGGCTGGGGAACACTACGCAAAAGGCAATCATCATTGCCAGTGGTTTGACATTTACAGTCTGGTCTGGTTCTACTATGTAATCAGTGTTGTGCAACTTTTTTGCAACAATATCCGGACCTGAGAATTTAGCTGAGAAAGCAGAACCAAGTACTGGACAAAGATAAACAATACTTCATCCCCAGGTTGAAGGTACATCATCATATGCATCAAATGCATCATACCAGAAAGAAATAGCACAGATAAACAGACACTGCTCTGGAGGATCAGTTCAGGCAGGTCACTGGTCAGGTCACTGACTAGATCTTAAAGAACCACTTAAGTGTAGAAATGAGAAAAGAAAAGAAACCCTGTCAGTGAGGTTCTTGCTACTGCAGGAAGATTAACTGACTGATCTTTTCTCAGTTGGTTTAATTTCTCACACTCTATACTGGGATGGCTGATTGGTCCACAGCATTTGACACGTTTTTCTCCCCATTTCCTCTCTTACTGCATATAAGTAGGTGGCCTATCAGATTTGCCTAATCCTCTGCCAGAGAAGACGAATTCTCCACCTCAGCAAAAGAACCCATCCTCTGGACTCCAGACGAGTTCTCCAGCTCGGCAGAAGAACGAGAGGAAGCCATCTGCTGTGTTGGTAAATATGTAATAAAACCAATGAAACCTTGATTATTATAAAAGAAAATGGTTTTAATTAGTTTAATTATAAAGTAAGCGGAAAGAAGAAGAAGAGTCGAGTGGTAAAGGGTTTTAGATATACTGAAGGAGAGTAAACGGCAAAAGAGAACAGACTCCAGTCTGAGCTCATTTAACAACTTCTGGGAGTTTATTCAGGCTGACTGCAGCAAAGTGGCTTCCTTCTGGTTCTGACCGATTTCTGTACTATAATAGCTGTATTATAACTAGAATGTTTTCTCAATTTTTTGGCTTCTTCAGAATGTTCTGAAGAACCTGAATGCTGAGGATCTGGCAAGATTTCAGACGCACCTGGTGCAGGGGGTGGTGGACAACTGTCCTGCCATACCAGAATGTAAACTGCAGCATGCCACTGTGCAGGGCACTGTCAGTCAGGTGCTTCAGGTTTATAAAGGAAAAGATGCCATTGAGATCTGTGAGACAGCCCTGAGAATCATGAACCACAAACATCTGGCTCAGAGCCTGGAGGGAATAAAAGGTAATGGTGTTATGTCATCAGAAGATCCGAGTGCACTACTGAGGGAACTGCTTGCTCCAACCAGAGGTCCAACAAGGGATTAGTCTTTCAGCAGAACTATAAGCAACGATTAAAGGAGAGTCTCCAGGACTGTCAGTGTCACTGATTACCCAGGTTTCACACTGAACAGGAAGACGACCTCATCTGTTCCTTTCACTCTTTTCTCCATTCTTAATGCTTTCCTGTCTAGGCTCTCTTCAACCAGCGGTTCCATTTCAACAGATTCTGTATGATGGACTCAAAAACCAAACAGTGATCACCATCCAAGGACAGGTCAAACAAAATGCTGACCGGTAAGAGTATAAAAATGATTTTCACCAATTCAAGCCTTCCAAACTTTTGGACACTGTACTGTTTAATATAGTATCATATTTTCTCTTCCTGTAGATTTCACATCAACCTCTATAAAGACGATGATATAGCCTTTCATTTTAACCCCCGATTTAATGAGGACGGGAATCAGGTGATTGTGAGGAAAAGCCTGATTAGATACAATTGGGGAACCGAGGAAAGAGAACTGTCCTCCTTTCCTTTCACACCTGGAAAACCTTTTGAGGTGAGTGTTGAGTACAGACCCTGTTCTGGAGGTGAGGAACCCACATTCAGACACTGTCCAGTTTAGGAAGTGAACTCTGTGTTTCAGGTGAAGATTCTGTGTACCAATTCTGAATTCAGAGTGGAGGTTGATAAGAAGTATCTCCTGAGTTATTCCCACCGCATCAAGAACTTCACCCAGATAAGAAAACTCACGGTCGAACGAGATGTCTTCGTTACGGGTGTGAACATTGATCCGAGTACGTACTTTTACACATGAAGTATGCATGAAGAGAAGTGTCTAAAGTGGGTGGATTTCTAATTCCTACTGGTAACCACAAGCTTTCCTTCCCAGTGTCTCTCTGGATGACTGCACCATCTGCACATGTCCTGAATGATGTCATCTCTGAGAACATGTCCATCACCATCCCTGGACACGTCAAGCCCAATGCTAAAGTGTAAGAACAGTCACACACCGGCAGCGGTATTTCCCTTTGTAGCACCATCAACGTAACACCATTTCTACTCCTTCAGGTTCACCATCGACGTGATGAACGACTGTGACATACTCTTCCATTTTAAACCACACTTCTCTGATGATGGGAAACACTGGATTTTGAGGAACAGCTTCATCTGCAACCAGTGGGGCTCTAAGGAAAAAGAAACCCCTTCCTTCCCATTTGTACGTGGAAAACCTTTCCTGGTGAGTGGAGAGTGTAGCGGTTCCATCCAGCTTTAGGTTCTACCTGACCTACCTGCCAGAACACCTGTAATAATAGCTGCACCTGCATCTGATGGGCTTCGTAATCTCAGAAGGAAGAGTCAGGAATTTAGTATAGAGAACTGGGTTCCACTGATTAGGTTCTCATTTACAGGTAAGGATCTTGTGCACCAACAAGGAGTTCAAAGTGCAGGTCGATGGTTTCCACCTGCTGGACTTCAAATACAGACAGTTTGACTTTACCAAGATCAACAAAGTCGAAATCTGTCAGGATGTCATCGCCTGGGGCATCAGAGTACAGCCATGTAGGTATTCTATGATAATGCTGGACAGGATATCTGTAATGCAGACAATGTGAAGTCAACATTTGTTTCAGTTCTATGCAAAATTCTTCTGATGGAAAATGCAAAATCTACTGAACTACTAAGCTCCAGACACTGTATGGGTTTGTTCAGTTCACGAATGATTACATCAACTAAACTACAACCAAAAACGATTCCATATTATTACATGAACATCACCAGCCTGTTGGGGGAGCAATGTGGATTATTTATCAACTGTATAATTTTTCCTTTCCTGACATCACTGTTCTTTGTGTTCTGTCTGCAGGATTTGTTCAGTAAGCTGGAACTCATCAGAACCTAATCTGGGGGTTCTGGATTCAGATCATCATTTAATCTCTCTGTTTTCTCTGCTGGAAGCAATCAATCAGTCTGTGATCTGAAGCTATCTCTGTCTTTAATCATTAACTGATATTAAATCCAGAATTCAGGCCTTAATACTGCTCACAGCACGACCACTGACTGAACCGCTACACAGGACCTGACATATACAGGCAGCCTAAACGTCTAACAGTTCAATCTGATCACCATGACTGACTGTCTACTGATTTATTGCTTAAACAGTTTGTCCAATAATGAAACTGCAGTCTAAAGTCTAATTTGGTCTAATTGGTTCCGTTCTGTCTGTCAGTTTCTGTTCTGTCAGTCTATCAGTGATTGTGGTCTGATTAATAATCGTGTATCTGCTTTTCTAATCGTCTATCTGCTCTTACACAAGTGCCTCCTCAGAGCTGTCGGGGTCTGGGGATGGTTCAGCTGCAGTGTGTGTTCAATACTTTCAATAATTTTTTTTCTTTTCCTGTTCAGCATTTGTTCTTCTTTTTGCATTAAGAAAACAGTGTTTGTACTCTGAATAAATTAGACAAAAGCAATATGAGACTCTGGACTGAATTTTTACCCCCTCCCCCAATTGCTTCTGTTTTTGAGTTTCACATTTAAATGTTCCAGATTATAATTGTTTTTATTGTTTCCATAAAGATGATTTTACATTGCTAATAAGCCATGATTTTGTTTTGTAGTCTGATCTGACCATAAAGATGTAGACTGCTTCTACACACATTAGTGAAAAAATGGG